>NC_141337.1:5392500-6592500 GCF_037954235.1 Aulostomus chinensis
AAGGATACACAGGCAGACGCTGTTGGAACGTTGCTGGGACCCCAGCTGACTTCATCAAGTTAGCGTCTTTAACTCCGTGTAATTAAAAAGGGGTTGTGAGATTATTGTGATAAACCTTTTTTTTTTTTGGTGATAATATCCTGTTTTTAATTTATAAAACACCGTTATAACCAATGAACAAAGACACAAGTGGTTTTTAAAATAACCGAGAAACAAAACTTCTGTCCCAGAGTTTACCGATAATGTCATACTGACTAGCCGGTGTGTTGGCCCTCATGACGGTGGCATTTCCATGCTGCAGCTTGGGACGGGAGATGAACTCTGGTGGATGCAGCTGGAGGGACTGAAGGACTCTGGCTGAAAGAGCTGAGAGAGGACTGGAATGTTTGCCACAGGTCATCATTGGCGCTTTCTGCTCTTTTGTGTGCAGTCTGCAGAGGAGGTGTGGAATGCAAACTTCATGAGAATAGAAGCAAAGAAAGAAATGAAGGAAAAGAGTAGCTGGGGGTCGCGCGTGTGCGTGCGTGTGCGTGCGTGTGTGTGTGTGTGTGCGAGAGAGAGAGAGAGAGAGAGAAAGAGTAGGGGGGGACAAAACAGAAAAGAATGGGTGCAAAGACTTGGAAGGGTTTGTTGGGGAAAGTGTTTTAGTGGGTAAAACTGTTGCTACAGCTGCAGAGCATGTACACAAAACACAACACAGAGAGTGTTTGGTGACCAGCAACATGGCGAAGATGATCGTGAGGAATTTCTGAGCACAAGCGAATGTCATTCTTCGAAATAGGGAGAGAAGGAGTTACACTGAACTTACGTCATCCCTTTATCCTCAGGCTTAGGAAGATGCTTGGAATAAGTGGTGATAAAGAGCCTCGCTGAAACAACAACATTTTAATGAGACGGTTAATCTAAAGAGGAAGGCAGCTGCGATTGCAGCAGGATATTTCTTCATGGGTAGCGTAAGAGGTGATTCAAAGGTTTCCAGAGAGGGGAAGAGAAAGAGAAGCAACAGTGAGATGTGATCTTGGGCAAACAAAGGACACACGCTGTTATTAAACTGTCTCACCGGATCATTGTTTATGTGGTCCTCATCTGCTACTGCAAGGGTAAAAATGCATTTCATAATGTAAATCTGTGACTTTTCAAGATTACTTTGAAGAAAAAAGGTTTCACGGAAAGCTAGAACCCAATTTCAGATGTCTTACACACACACACACACACACACACACACACGCTTGGAAGTTCAAAGGAATGCTGTTTTGAATCATTTCAGGCTTCACAATTTTTTTTAATTTTTTATTTTTTTTTACCTTAAGCACCTCTGAATATAGGGTGTTTCTAACTAAACCCCCTCACTATTTAGAGATCAAAACACAATCTTGGTGTTTGGTGCTTTGACACAAACTGCAAAGAGGAAGGGGAACAACTGGGGGAGCCTGAGTGCGGTCGCCAGTTGAGCCTCATTTAACAGACCTGGTCCCTAGTTGGGATGTAACTGAGTCTCCCCTCATCTCTCGTGATTAGAATCAACACCATCCCGGTAGATCCCTTCACTGACAAAGTGTACGATTTTTCTCGCGCTCCTATAGTTTTGGAATTTTTTTATTTAAAGTAACCGCGTCTGCATCTGATCTCCACACAGCTTTTTTGATGGCGGGCTCGTTCCTTTCAACACGTATACGGCTCTTTTCAACATCCATCTGGTTAAGGGAACACGCCAACTTTTTTGGGGAAATATTTGCCATCCTTCCCGGAGCAAGACAAGAAGATGGATACCTGTCTATCCTCTGTGAGTGCATTAGGGAGATCAGATCCAGAGGGGCCATCTGACCGCTAGTGAGCTCAGCACAGTGAATGGTAGTGGATGGGTTGGTTAGCAAAAGTCATCAAATACACGAGTTGTTTGCATGTATTAATATAGCGAAGTTTGTGTGTAATGTTGGCTGTGAAATAAAAACTTTCAAGTCTGAGGTTTTTGTCATCTGGTCCAAAGTTCCTCACCTATTTGATGATTTTTGAGTCAAGCATGTTGACACTTCCCATCTTCTACCAATCATCATGCTAAGCCAACTAGCAGTCAGCAAGTCCCTCTGGGTCTCAGCTCCCTGCAGCACACACAGGAGGGGAGAAAGGTATCTCGCTTCTTGTCTGGCTCTGGGGATCATGCCAGCAACTGGGGGGGTTACTTTCAAGAATGCTTCATTGGTCCTCATCCTGGCTGACGCACTCATTTTGCACTCTCAGCCGGGTGAACTTACCTGTTGAGGTTTGATGGAAGCTCAAGAAAACCCGCCGTCTGATGTCTAGATCATCAGCAGTCAGCGGGCAGCACAACTCACTTCTCTCTGGAGGTGCTTTCACAGACCGGGGTTTACCAGCCTCTGTTGGATTAACCTACATTTTACCCCACGAGCAAACAGGCATTTGTTCACGGCCCGTTTTTTTTTTTCTCCTTTTCTTTGTACTTGTTCTCTTGATCAGTTAAAGATGTCAAATTCTTTTCTTTTCTCTGGAAGTTCCTTAGAAAATCCACATTTTACACCATCCTGCACAAAAAAGTTTGTTTTTTTTTTTTTTCACCATGAATGGTCCCACCACAGAGTCGTTCTTCCATCTGGCAAGTATTGCTGACAGATGTCGGGTGTTCCTTAGCATCTTGGCGCACAGAGAACTGGGCTTGTTATCCAAGGTTCATTTAAACTTGGCTATAAATTGTAAATGATAATGGATTAACTGCTGGACTCCACCGCGCGCGCACACACACACACACACACACGCACACACGCACGCACGCACACGCTCACTCGCTCGAAAACCACTAAGTGATAAACACAATCATCTAAAAATCCTCTTTTTTATCTGAAGTTAAAAGTCTATCACAGAATGAGGAATATCATCTGCATCCCGCCATTGTGGACAAGGTTCAAGTACACCAGCTGACATTATTCATTCCCTTTGCTGCTGCTGGTTTCCTAAACAGTGTTTTATAGCTCATTGCTAATTTATAATGATAGCATCTCCTGAATATTTATTATACATATCATTTTTAATTATTATTTATGATGTGTGTGGACTTATGGTTGCAAATCAAATTACTACCTCGGTGACAATAAAGTTTTTACACTTCTACACTGATGTCACCCCCCCCCCAAAAAAAGAAGTGATGATTTGTTGGTTTGCTATTTCATAATACATGAACGAAATTAGAAATTTTCCCCTTCAAACACTCACAAATCAACTTTTGGCACACTCCAGGGTCGTATATCACTAATTCCTGAAACTTCATGCATAATTCCCCTCAATGTTTGCCCGTTGTCCTGTCTGGCATATCTTTACAATCCCTAATATGGTTCATCAGCTCCTCGTGAGGATTATTTAAGGTTCATGATGCCTCAAAGGGCCTAAAATAAGGTGGTGACAGATTACTTGACTTCATGCTCCACCCTCGCAGTGATTAAGAGATAAGAAAAGCTCGCAATGACCTGCAGAGGGGGAGAGAGGAGAGAGAGGAGAGAGAGGAGAGAGAGGAGAGAGAAGAGAGAGAGGAGAGAGAGAGATGCTTCTAATTACCAAACATGTCTGCAATAAACCTCAGACTCCAATACTGAAATCATATTCTATGTTATTGTGAAGATAAAAACAGAGGAGCATGAAACTAAAATACAATTAGCAGCAAAGATAAGATTTTTTTTCTTCATCTACAAAGTCTGTGACAGATTCATCTCTTGCCAAACTTCATCTGTGTTTTTTCTTTTTTCCAACCGCTAATGTATAAATTATTTTCCCACCACATATGGAGCGTGATTTAATGCCTTGGCCCGGCACATGACATGTAAGTGTTTGAAGTGTGTACAAAACGAACTCTGCTATTAGCATATAGCGCCTGTTAGCATGAACTGACTTCATTTTGAACGCTATTTTTATCGGCAAGTCTGTGTTTTACCCCCTCGGAAGAGGATAATCTATGTACTGTATGTATTTATTATTACGATCTGGAACGATGAAACTTCTTCGTCGAAGATAAAATATAATCACGGTCATGTCATGCTGTCATGTTGAGTTCTTCTCTCCTGTGTCCAAAAAATGAATTATCTGTACGCGTCCAGTGGCTGGAAGAAGGTACATAGCACATGCTCTGGTAGTATTTCTCACCCAGAGCTCAGACTATCCACTGGACTCTTGGTAACTATCTGCTAAAAGCTGCTAGGAATGTGGCTCTGACTCTGGCTGGCTAAGCTGGTGCTGAGAGGGGAGCCGCTGGGAGGTCATGGGGTCCTTTGTTTACCTACCAGATCAACCCACTGTGTCCAGTTATCTGGGTGTTAGTGTCAAACCCCCTTCTGTCTCACCCTCCAGTGTTTCTCACTTTTAGTTCCAGTCACTCTTAAATGTACTCTTACTGGGCCTCATTCCTGAAATGTTCTTATGCGCTATTTTGTTCTCATAGGACTCTCTCTCTCTCTCTCTTTATTTTTTTAGCCCTCAATTTAGTCTTATAGTCAGGTAGCAAAGCTTGGAGGCTATTTGTAACTCCTTTCTCTTGACTATCTTGTAGTGCTTGTAATATTAAGGCCTTTACAAGCCTGTGTGATGGAAACAAGAGGTATCAAGGGGTTACAAATAGCCATCAGGCCTTGTTTCCTGTGTGCAAGACTAAACAGAGGGCTAAAAAGTCCTACTGTCCTTGAGGAACAGCTATCTTTTCTCTCTTACGGATTATTCAAACTATCTTTGAACTGTTATTTTTCAAATACATGAAGGATTAATAACATAACTTTCTGTGGATCAATGTTTTGCAGTTTCTAAACATTAAGAAAAGAGTTGTTGGGCGTAACTGATGGAACAGCATTTTTGGATTAAACAGAGAATTGTGTGAGTTTTAATTTGGCCCGTTTCTGACTCATTCTGTGGTTTGACTCACGTCTCCCTTGAGAAATTAAACGTTGGCTCATCGTCTCTGAATGATCTCTGGGATTTCAGCTCCCAGTAACATTACAAGGGCCTGTTTTAGCTTGGACTCTATGAGTGTTATCTTTGATAATTTTCCAGTTAGACGTGTCTTATCTTCCAGCATGTCTCAACTGACTGCTACAGACATCCTTGAATTAATTAAGCTCCTGGCAGGATTGTATTCAACCTCCACAGGTGATCAACTCTGTGTAGTCTTACGTTTTGGCAAACGATTGGGACAGATGTCCCCTGCAGTATTAGGAGGTGACTTGTCACGACTAATTATCTCTGCCTGCTCCTGTCAGCCGCGGCTCTATAAAAAGACTTTCTTGTCTGCGACACTGAATATTATATTCATATCATAGTGTACCTGAAAGAATGTGATTTTAATGTCTTTTGAAAAATATTTTTACTGAAATGCGTGCAAAACGTGTCTGTTTTGTGGAGATAGTTGCGTCCCAGAGGCCTTTTTTTTCTCCACAACCTGGCGTACAGCAGGAAAAGCACACGTGTAATCACTCACGTTAATGAAGGTGTGAGCAGGCGTGCGGCGTGTGAACATGCACAACACAACAGGCCTGGGTTTGTCTGCTCTAAATTGAATGCAGCCATCATAATTCTGAAGCCTGCCAAAAAAACAAAAAAAAAAAAAAGCAAAAAAAAAGCTCATTGTTGGTTGATTTCTATCAGCGCAGTTTACAAGGTGAGAGACCACTAGTGAGAGGCTGTTATATAACAGCTTCTATCCAGGTGGGGCTGCCTCTGAACTCACCAGAGCAGACCAGGCTTGCAAGGTCAGCTAGCATCGACCTCTAACCCAAGGTGATCCGGCCTCCCTCCGGCCCCACGGTGGTCAAGCTGCGGCCTGAAAAAAGCAAGCTGAGATTAGACTGATGGTGAGGACGGCCTACAACAAGCTTCACCCCCTTGAACTGATCGAGGCGCTGTGATGACGAGGTTTATACTTACCTACCTGTGAAGTTCAAAGCTGGGATGTGCTGAATATCCTCCAGCTTCAAACGGTTCAGCCAGAGCTGCTCCTTACCGTCAGATGAAAGTTCAGAGGGATTAATAGCAAGAGGAAAATAAAGAAATAAATACTGAGATACAGCCACTGTGATTACGCAGGCACTGCATTCATCACATACAACATCTGGAGCAGCGCTGGAGGAAACGGGCAGCTTATTTTCTGCTTGAGTCAAACATAAAATCACACTCAGGTAAAAGCATCCACTGGAAACTTGTACTTAATTAAAAATGGAGACTTAATTTGACATGATGCTTGTGTATTCTGGTACTTGGGAGTATTCAGTCTTCAAACCAATGACGTGTAAAGGTTTCCTAGATTATTCTGGCTCAGATGTGACGTCAAATGTGAAAGCACCTCGTCAGGTTTTGCCAAGTTTTCTTTTCATTTCTTTAAATCCAAATTAATACTAGGCTCTGATAAATATGTAATTAAAAAAAAAAGTTTATAAAAAAAAAACGTTCCCTAAAATGCAAATATCCAAATAAAGCACAGATACCTCGACATTGTTCCCCTAAAATAGTTACTTCAGTCATTTCCATCGTCCCAACTCTTCCCTGTTTCCCAGCATCGCCTCTGTGGATAATGACCACGTCTAAGAAGTCAAACCAAACAAATTATCCTGAGTAGGCCCAATAAACCTGATTTATGATTCAGAAAGACGCACCGCGTATCCGTGCGTCCCCGGACACCGTCCTGTGGGAGGGAAGAGGAGGAGGAGGAGGAGGAGGAGGAGGAGAGCAGAGGGAGGGAGTGATGGTGAGAGGGAGAAATTGAATGAGAGCTAAACTGAAAGGGAGCCACCATCAAAACTTCTCCAACAATCCAGCAAGTGGATCTATACCGGCTGGCTTTTCTGCTTTTCAGCCCGCATGGCTGCAGCGTAGCTCCCGCAAACATCACCATTAGTGCAGAGACAAGTTTTTTGTTTTTTTTTTGGTGGCGGTGGCAGAGGGAGGGGGGGTCTCCGCTGGGAAAGATGGAACGTTTATTAAGGACCGGGGCACGCTGGAGGATACCGCTGTTTGCACTCATTCTACTCCACTCAGCGACGACTGCTGGAGCCGGTAAAGTATCGAGATGAACACCTGCACTAACAGATGCAAAACCTCGCTCGTGGTCTCGTCAGCGCCACTTTACGAAAGTTGTCCTAACTTCCTCCAGACTTAATCATCCGTCCATCAGCAGCTGTCAGGTTGAAAGCGTCTCCCTGTCTGTCTGTTTGTCTGCTCGAGGTTCAGTTTTACTCCTGGCTGATGTCCTGGTTTTGAACGTGTGTGTGTGTGTGTGTGTGTGTGTGTGTGTGCGCGTCCGTGCGCGCGCGCATATTTAAGTGATGCTGCCCCGCAGACACAGCCGCTCCAGGCTGGGATTAAAAAAAAAGACACTCAACAACAACTCTAATTACTTTGAGAAGTTTAGAGGAAAGTTTCAATAATTTGAAATCCAGTGTTAAAACTCAGGTCCCAGTTCGGGAGGCGTCCTCCTCCTCCTCCTCCTCCTCCTCCTCCTCGCGCGTCAGGTGTGCGGAACCTTTGGGAAACGCGATGATGTCATGTTTGAGTTTGCTTGTGACCGTCGTCGGTTTACTGTGAAAGAGTTTCGCGTTGGCTTGAGAAAGAGGTGAACGGCTGAACACTGACTTAACGGAGTAGATTAAAATTCCTGTCATGGATCTGTTTAATGTGCCCTCGGCTCACACAGGTCTTAAGCGAGGGCGCTTAGCACTAACACTCTTACTGCCTTAGTAATGGTTATTTTGGCACTCTTGCATATTTGACATGTTTTATTGCAGGATAAGTTCATATTTTAGTAGCCCACCCCGGCTTTGTCCTTCTGGAGTGTGTCATCCCTCAATGGTCCAGATGCAAGAAGTGCAGCTGTGTCCGTCTGTCACTGTGTTGTTCACATTTCCTGCACTTTCAGATTTCTTCCACAAGTGCTGCCTGAGACTTCCTCCTTCTCCTTCTTTTTTTTCTCTTCTCTTTTCTAAAATAGCCAGTAAGAAACAGCTTGTACAAACATGCTGGATGTCATTTTGGGTGTTCTGCCATTAGTCGCCCACACAGGCCTCCTTCCACTGGCAGCGTCCCGGCTGCTGGTAGGAGCGACACACCTCAGCTGTGGAGGTTAACAAGTACCACGCTATCAACGGTGACTCTCCACAGTCAACCACTTTATGGCTGGCACCAACTGCTGGAATGCATTGGCTGAAACAGAGCGATAGCAAAGGGAACCAGCTAACTCACATAATCACATTCAAGTGACAAGGCCGCGAGGGTGTCGACTGCTCCCCGATGAGGGCGTGAGAAGTGAGGCGGAGATGATTTAAAAGCGCGTGGATTTATGGTGCCGCCGATAAGGCAGCTTCACATATGTGCATGGGTTTGATAATGTTTTCAGGTGGGTTTTTTTGTGCATGTGTGTCGCAGTGCAGGACCATTTTCTCCTATGTTTTCTAAGTGTGTTTTAGGGAGACGAGACACTGCCCCGTCATCATGTTTGCTGAGAGGAAGTGCAACACGTCCTCTGTTAGTTTGTGTTAGAATCCTCGGTTCTTTTGCACCAACACATTTGGGGATTTCTTTCTTTTGCATTCAAAGTCTGGGAAATGGGAGTGCTTATTTTTATTTCATAAGCCTTATCTCTTCATTTACATCATTTCCCTCATCTCGGCTTAGCGCCGCCTTTCCCCTGACTGGTTGTATGACAGAGAGGAAATCGTGCATACAGCCCCCTCGCTGTGTCCCGTTTGATCCAGCTTCCTTGCCAATCCGGCACCAGACTCCCAAAGGAGGACAGCCAGCCTTGTTCCCTTTTGATCCACTAACAAATTACTGGCAAATGAAAACAAATGAAGGAGGCAGTTGCATTTGTTGGAAGAGAGAAAATGTCGATTTTTATGCCTTTTGCAGCGCCAGCATCTTCTGTGATATGAGTGTGTGTTTCTCTGATGTACAATAACATAAAAAATCAGAGGTGTCAGAGATGTGGACGTCTGTCCCTTGTTACCCACCCTAACTATGTCTGATCTCAAGCTGCTTCTCTGACTGCTTAGAAGTCCCCCAAGTCTTTAATATGTAGAAATGATGCATAAACTCTTAATAGCGCTGGACTGCAATCTATAATATTAAACACACATCTGGCTGGCAGAAACTCTGTAACCCCCCTCTCCCTCAGGCTTCTGTGTTTCTGATCACTGAATACTTCAAGCAGCTTTCTTTTGGGACTAGTTGGAGATGCTTCCTGTGGAATTGCAATGAGCAGACATCAGAGGGGCTGACTGCTCGGCGACGTCCCTCAACATGTCATCTGCCACTTTATCTCAGTTAGCGAGCCTCAGAAGTTTGTACGTGCTGGAGTTGTCACAGCTTTCCCGACATAGATTTCTGTACTCCGGGAGACAATACACAGACTCGACGCGTAGTTCATCCTCACAGACACCAGGCTGCTGTCATTTAGAGTCCCAATCCCCAAAACCTGGGAACACCGACCCCCGAAGGGTCCGCACATTTGCACCAGGGGGGTCAGCTTCATGAGATCCTTCATCAAGAAGACTCATTCTGCAAGGACTAACTCCTTCTCATCCCCTGACTTTGACCCTCATCCATCTCATGACACATGCCCCAAGGCACCAAGCACTAGCCAATCAGAGGCAGAGTTCGGCTGTGGGTGGGTCTCTGAGGGGTTGTGCACCCAGTCATTTCCTTCTGGGTCAGAAAAGCCCTCCAGCATCCACTATGTTGCCCAACTTGCTCAAAAAAGGTTGAAAAATGCTTGGGCAGCACGGTGGTGCTGTGTTAGCATTGTCGCCTGGAGTTCCCCCTGTTCTGCGTGGGTTCTCTCCAGGTTCTCAGTCTTCCTCCCGCATGTCAGAAACATGCTGGTTAGGTGAATGGAGACTCTGTATGCGCGTGGGCGTGAACACGAGTGTGACTGATCGTCTATCCCTGTATGAGAGCCCTGTGATGGACAGACGACCCGGCCAGGGTGACCCTGCCTCTCGCCTAATGACAGGCTCCACGCTACCATGACATGCGGTATGCATGCGTGTAATGTGGTGATATGCTCTGTTTTGGGACGCTCTCATGCTACATTCCAAGTGATGGCTTGAATGTTATTGAATTGTTCACATTTGCAGTGGTGTTATGTTGCTATGTGTGACCAGATCCACTCACTGTGTACATCTACCTCTTTAAGAGAATAGTGATTGGAAATTGGGTCAATGCTTGGCACGCAGTGGAGATTACAGTTGAGGAATGGGTTCTTCAGAAACGTTCCCCTCATGAGGTCCGGGCCGTTAATGTCCGTGTGTGTTTGTGTGGAGCGTCTACCCGGTCAGGGGCCTTGAGGGGCAGGTGTTTTCTCTATGGGCCCAGCAGCTTTTGGCGTGTTGGCCCATCACACTGTGAACAAACATGAGCAGGACAAACTGTTGAGCTTGGAAAATTCGGTGCTGATGTAATGTGGAGGGAAATCTGTAACAGAATTCCACCAGAATCCTTCAGCTGTAATAGAAAATAAATAGAATAAGTCACAGTGATCATGAGCCTAAGCAACTGGACGCATCCACTGACCCACATTAGCCCTCCCAGCACGCTACATTGCATGTGAAATTGTACTTGTGCTCGCTCCAATTTTGACCTTTTCGTATTTGCGTCTTTTTAATCATGCAGTATTTGATATTACATTCGTTTAATTTTAAGTTGTGATTAATTATATGGTTATTCACGCCATCTTTTTTTTTTTTTTTTTTTTTGCATAACAAGTAAGGCGATACGGCAGAAGCAAAACCTGGCTCGTTTGTCAAATGAAGTCATGTGTAAAATTCTCGAATGTACTACACAAACATGTAAGACAAGTACATCCATTAATTATGACAAGGAAATGCACGGATTACAGGGGCTGGCTGAGTTAAATATAGCGCCTGCGTTTGTGCAGCTGACAGCCATCTTTGATGTGACGCATCATACATAATATAATCAACTCAGAGGCATGTTGAGTTCAGACGTCGTCACGCGCGTCCCATTTATCACCACGATCAGCGAGGGCCGGTTGGTGTCCCTCCAGCCGTTCGAATCCAAATACTACCACGGTCACATGATGCGTACCACATGCGTGAGATCTTAAAATGAACAAATAATCAAACGCAATTTCTGCAAGGGTTTGTTGAGATCTTAAGCAAAGAGCATCACCTCCAACAGACGACTAGTGTTTCTGGCTGCAGTAAATAAAAACCAGTAAGCTGAACAAGAACATTCCTGTTAATGGCCAAGTCATCAAACTCCACAGCGTTTGAGTTGCGGTTGGGTCATATGGTCATCACCTGGCTTCACTGGCTGCCCTGTAACTCCCTGAGTCTAAATTCTAGTTGTGTGATATTAATAACGTGGTCAAGGCTGCGTGTTTGAAACTGAGACGTGGCTTGATGAAAGCTTTCACAATAACTTTCATTGTCTTCCAGTGATATTCTTGACTCTATTGCGCGTACAAGTGAGAAAATGAAACATGTTGATTCATTTTCTGGTATAAACTGGTATTTACGGCTGGTGAACAGGTGCTAGAAGATTTCCTTTAAAAGGTTGTCTTTTTCATTTTTTACATGAAAAAAAACATTTGGTGGTTTAAAAACAACATTGCCATTAAGAATGCAAGAACCTTTTTTACATTACTTAAAAAATTCTGCAAAACAAGACAGAAAAGGTTGGGATTCATTGCCAGGATCTTTTTTTTTTTTTTTTTTTTTTTAAATTTTGAAAACAGGTGCAAACATTTAGTTTTTGGCTTTTGAATCTATTTTGTTGTTGTTGTTGCTGCTGCTGCTGAGGCTGTTTATTGTTCCAGTACTCATTTCAGCCACAAGAGGCTGAAGGCTGAGACTCACCACTTGCCTAAATAGGACTACATGTTTTCAGATTTTCCTCCAGGGACGTGGATCAAAAAACGCTGACTCTAACCTTGAACCCTGAGAACGATTAGCCCGTCAAAACCTGTCATAAACACGGGAGAGAAAACTATTAAGCTGAGACAAGTTGTTTTTTTTTTCTTCAATTGCCTTGCAGGGCTTCCGTACACATCCAATCAGAATATGTTAAAAAAAAAAAAAAATCTCAGGAGTTGCACAACATCACTCGCTCAATGTTAACTGGAAGCAGACCCAACCACAGAACCCGGTGTGATAATTATCTCTGCTTCTCAGTTTGCATTCTTCCAGGAAACAATCAGCTTTATTTCTATGTTAAATCTGATATCTCTGATATGCTGGTGCACAAGTGAGGAACGTTCGAGGGACGAATTCCCAGGGAATCCGAGAGATGTTGACAGTGTTTTGCTGTGTCTTATCAGCCCAGTGTGCTATCAGTCTGTCTATCTTATCCGGCTGTGTGCGAGTTTAAATTTTCATCTCGTCATTATCTCACCATACCTCATCTTGTTGCTGTCCTCACACGGCCCTGACCCAAAACAAAGGGTCACACTCTGCTAATTAGATTAAGGCGATTCTTCACGGGCCAGCCTGGGAGAAACTGTGTGTGGCTTCATTCACCTACCCTCCCTGAATCTGTCCCGATTCTCTAATGATTCATTACCATCTGCTTTACAGCCTGGATTGTTCCAAAGAAATACTCATGTTAAGCACCTTGTCATCGAGACATCATGCATAGATATTTTTGAAATTGTGATTCCAAGTTCAAATGTCAGTCTTTCCCCTCCACTCATCTCAGGGTGCGGCCCAACACACTATGGGAAATTCTCATTGCCCAGATTCATTCTGGCTTCATTTCTTGTTAAAATTCCCCAGTTCCCAGATGCAATAGTTTTTGACAGTGTAGCATTGTGTGAGTGCAAGTGGTATTTTCAAGCTGAACTGGGAGTGTAGGTGGTGTGAGTCATGAAGAATGTCTTTGGAGACGTTTGCTCTAGAAACACAGGGAACACATTATGCCCATGTATGTCTGCGGCGGTGGTGCGTTGTACGGCCGCGGGGCACGGAGGGGCTGTGTCAAGTGTCACACAGGCAGAGACGATACACAGATGTGGACCATTTGGTGGCATTTCTGAGAGATAGAGCAGGATCTGTTAGATGGACTCGCTCTTTCCTGTCTGGACAAGTGCGGACAGCACCACTGCTGGGCAAATAAGGGTTGTCCCGTGAAGAAAAGCAAGCCAGAAATATATAAGGAGAACGTGTGCACTTTTGGATTGTTATTCTCATGCATCAAATTCTATACAGTCTGCTATTATTGTTCTGCCAGAATTGCCAGATGTCTGCAGAAAGGCTGCATGTTTCAGCCTCTTCCCATGTACTCTGACCTCTTTGTGTGATTGGAAAACACTCTGAGTCATCAGTCCTCAGTGATTCCATGATGCTATTTTAAAAATGTTGAGCCATAGTTTTCTGTGTTTGGGACAATGCGCTCGATACAGAGCAAGCGAGGTCTGTCATCAAAATATTCTTCAAGATCTTAATCTAACACTCAAATTTCTTAAAAGACAACATGATTTGACTGGTGAGACATGAATAAATCCCCAAAACGTAATGAGATGCAAGCAAAGCCTGCGCTGACAGTCAGTGCTGCAGGACAGGGAGAAAACTGCAGGATGTGGAGCAGCTCAAAGTGACAAAACTGCATCCAAGGAATGAACTGAAATGGTGAAATAGGGGATGTTCCCCCAAAAACGTGGTAGTGCTTTATGTGGGTCACGCTCGTATCCAACTGTCTGGTTGCATCCAGCACGGGTCTTTCCTGTGTCCAGCTTGCCAAACTTGTCCCAGAGTTTTTCTTTTGCACACTTGGGATGCATATTCTTCCCTGCATGTTTAACTGACAGATCATTTTGAAAGTGGATTCTTTTTTTCTTTTTCTTTTTTCTTGGAGAGGGAGGAATTTCTGCCGTCTTCTTCCAGATTTCCCCCTGTAGCACTGTTTCACATTTTGACTTTGTTATCTCTCGAGTGTCAGAGGTCAACAGTCTCCTGTCAGTCAATAGCTGGAGCATGTTTAGATTTGGGCAACACTTATCCTCCAAACTCAAAACATTTGAGGCAGAAAGCTACAGAGACGGTCGTGCTGAAAAGTTGATGGCGTCGGTTCATTTAAAGGCTGTTTTGTCAGGATGTGTTCTGGACGTGCTGGCAGACGGGCTACACTTAAATTTACAAAATTATTCAGAATGTTGCTCTAAACATCACAAGCCTCCTCCCTGAGTATGAATATGGATCAGAGATCATGAAAGATGGAAACGTAGATGGATGAATAAACAGATGGAGTTAGACTTAGAGGCAGATGGTGATGTTGTTGGCTACTAACACCCAAAGAGCCATCATAGAGCTACAAGGAGCAAACTGGGGATCAGAATGACAGAAATACCTGCTGGAGGAAGGAGTAGGACCCCAACAAGCTGAGGCAGAAATGCAGACGCTTGTGTATTTGAACATGATGGAGCTTTTAGCGGTGGGAATAAAGGACAGCTCTGGCAGCTGATTAGGGCATTGGAGGATGCGGCTAGACTTACTTTTCAGAGATATTTGGTTGGCATTTATTGAAATGGGGCTGTAAAAGCGAGTCACCCGCAGTCACGGCCTTACCTTAAGATGTGGGTCAGCGCATCTTCCATGCAGAGAAGATGAGATCAGCAGAAGCTCTGATGCTCAGCGTTGCACTGTGAAGGTCAAGATTTGAAGAAATGGTCATTTCCTTTCACACCCAACAAACGGGCAGTTAGAAAAAAAACAAATATCCCTTTACATGTTGCTTAACTGTCACCGTCAAGAGTCCCCCCCCCCCCCCTTTATCCCTACACATTCCATGCAGCATCGCAGATCAGCTGCAGTGACAGAGCGCTGCCTTTGCTTAGGAATATGACAGAAATTCCACAGCTGAAAACTGCACAACCAGAAGAAAAGAGCTGTCTGACCATGAAAGTAAAGCTGGAAATATTACAAATATACTGCACACGTACTTTAACGTTGATGTTTTTCTGCGTGCATTTATTTGGTGGATAAAATCAGTTCTTTTTTTCAGGAGTTGCCCGTCTGAAGCAGCTCTACACCAGGCTGTTCCACTCGTTCCTCTGCTGTCACCCTGCTGGATGTTTTTGTTTTCCCACACAGCCGAGGTTTTTTTTTTTGTGTTGAGGACCAAAATAAATATATATTAGGGTTTTCTTTTACCTGGACATCGTTCAAGATGACGAAGCCTCAGAATTGACCAGAAAATGTCAAACTTTTTTTTTTATTTCATCAGAGTTCCATATATCCCAAAACCCAGAAAGGCCTCCTCGGAGGACAGAGGAGATTATATTTTAATAAAACATCAGCTGTTGTAAACTTGCTGATACACTGATGTCCAATAATGTCTGAATCATGTCAGTTCCCTTCTTCTCTAACCAAGTTTGGCTGTTGTAAAGTTAATGACGACTTCTCCTTGGCAATTACGCAGTTTGCGGCTCACTGTAACGATGGAAGCATCTGATCTGCAAACCCTCCTAAATCACTTTTGTGGGAGAACATTTACTGGTACCACTTCCACATCAGCATGAGGTTTCACTTGTTAGAAGCCAGAAACTTCTGCAATTATTTAATTTACACAGCTTTTTTTTTTTTTTTTTTTAATGACTGTGGTGTTAAATTCAAAATTGAAGCCCTGAGGTGGCCATAGATTTGTTTCTTGTGTTTTCGATGGCTCAAGCCAGGCTGTACTTCGCAGCTTAACCTATTTACAGAGCAGTTGTTATGCGAGGGCACTGAGAGGGTGAGCTCTCAAAACCGATTTAGAAATAAACGACCTCTCCTATGCAAATAAATAATGCCATAAAATGCAATGCTGTGCTATTCTGCAAGCATTATGTGGGCAATGGTAAACTCTCTCCACGTTTAATTAATGAGCAGAATAAGAGGCAAGGCGGGGGGTGGAGTGGGGGGGGGGGTCTATAGGAGGCAATTTGGTTTCGGATCCTCATTTCGGATGCTTGGAATGCTAAGCACTGAGTCGCCCGGTACAAGCTCTCTCCAGCAGCTGGTGGGAGACCAGCTGCTCGCAAAGCTCTGATCCCAACGCTGACGGCAACACTTTATCAGCAGAACATCTAATAACACCAGCAGCAGACTGCAAATAAAAAAATAAATAAATGAGAGCGCCATCTATGGGGGGGGGGGGTTGCAATGCTCATTGAGATTAAGGAAAATCATCATAATACTGCATAGATTTATATATTTAAGCACCATCCTAATGACCCAAGTTAACGATTCACCAAAATGTTTTGATCTGCAGGAGAAAAAAAGCCTGAAGGCTTCGCCACCAAACGAGCTGGCCTGTCATGACAGACGCTTTCACGAATCAGAGCTTACTTGTGCCAGTCCAGGGTTGTGACGAACACGATGAGGACATGCTCGCTGGTGCAGAGTTTGCAGATGTCAGCTGTCAGGTGTGCTGGAGGAGGATTATGGGTGGGGCTGTGTACCACCCCTATCCTATAATAACACCCGCAGACGCCTGGCCACCTGCCGCCGCAACTCCCTGGAGTTGGTCTCTTCCGACTCTTAGGAAGCAGGAAACCTCCCTGCTTTTAAGAGCAGCTTCCAGCCGTACTAAACCCTGCTCTTCAGCTGGGTAACAACCTGCACTTAACCGAGCGAGACAACAAAGGGCTGTCACTGCAGCATAATTTACTGCAAGGTTGACAACACAGCGTGCTGTCAGCTCCACCCAATATAACACTGGAATTATAACAGGAATTTTACAGGCGGCAGGGCGTTGTGCTTCTATAAAATCATTTCTTTTCCTAAGACACCGGCTAAGCTCCAGTTTGTGAGCATGAAATGATCAACTACGCCATTTTTCTCCCCTTCTTCAACTGTTTTGTCTTTCTCTTCGTTCCCAGCTGATCCCGTTGATGTTTTGCACGTGCTGGAGCTGTCAGAGAACATGGAGGGGGTGGCCCTGAACACTGGTCTCTGCAGAAGCAGGAAAGGGATGGAGGAAGCTGACCTGGCCTTCAAAATAGACAAAAAGATTCAGCTCAGTGCTCCTACCAAACAGCTGTTCCCTGGTACTGGTATATCTACACTGTAGCATTTCACATACTGTAGGAAATACTTAAGGTTTTCCAGAAATGCACTCAGAAGCGTCCTATTTCCTCCTCTCAGAATAACCTTTCAGAAATCTGACTTTGAACTTCCTTTCCCTCTCCTGGCGAGGGCTCCCTGCTTTCATGGGTTATATTTTTCATCATTATTATCTTTACTCAGGTCTCTCTGTGACAGCGGGAGGTGCCTGCATGTTATAAAAAAAACGTCTGCTTCCATGCTGGGTTCTTTCCTGAATGCCTTAACAGCCTCTCGCATCTCCTCAAACAGATTCAAAATTTCCGGTGAATTTCTCCCTGATGGCTGCCGTGCGGGCTAAAAAGGGCTCGCAGTTTTTCCTGCTGTCAGTGTACGACGACCAGGGGGTGCAGCAGCTGGGGCTGGAAGTGGGCCGGTCGCCTGTCTTCCTGTACGAGGACCAGCACGGGCAGCCCACACCTGACATGTACCCCACCTTCCAGAAGATCAACCTGGCTGATGGGAAGTGGGTAACACCTCCGCCAGACCACACATGATTAAATATGAACATACAGCCCTCTGTATTCGTGACTGTATAAAAAAGAGAATAGTGAAGATAGGGGACTTTTGCTGTGATCGTTCCGGTAATATTGGTTAAATTAAGGGGACAGTTGTGGGTTTTTTAAAACAAAAACTCACAGTTGGACATGGGAATCAAACCCTGGTCTCCCTTGGTGACATCTCTGATGTTTGTGTGACCCATCCGTCAACCTGAGCTTTTTTGTTTTTAAATACTATTTACAGACTCTCGCCAGGAAATCCCCACATTTTACAAATGGGGGGGAAAAAAATGCTAAGTTGCTAGAAACCAGAACAATATTAAGGAAGTTCGCACACTTGGGTCCTATTTCAGGTTTTAATTCGCTGCCAAGATGACGAAGGTTGTATGACTGAAAGCTTGGCAGTAAATTTAAATCTGAACCTTCTAATGGACCTTCTTGTTTCTCTGGTTATCTTTCCTATATGGCAGCTAGAGGGCGTCTCTATTCAACAACTGTGCAGGTTCGAAACTGCTGCGACAGGGGTCCCTAGAGGTCGCAGTTTGAGTTGGTGAGGCACCGACCAAACTTCTGTACAGGAAAGTTAGAGTGAGAAGAGGCTGATAAGGTTCTGTGTAGTAACTGCATATTTACTTAACTTACCCGAGCCATGAACTTTGAGGCGGGACTCACATTCCCACAGTTTGATTAATTCATCTCTCTTTGTGTGCCGGGCCTTGAGTAACCTTAAAGAGAATAAGTGAAGTACCTCAAGGTAGGTGTTGCTACGCTGGGCAGTTATTTCAGGCTAACGAGAGCAGGCTCCAGGCAAGTAACATATCATCACCTTCAAAGGTTACCAGGAGAGAAATCTGCATGCGCAAAAATTAGATTTGATCAAATGAAAGAAATGTTGTCAAGGTTGAGGTTCATCAAATATTGAGCTCAGCTGAAATCAGTCGACTCGTTCCCGTTGAAACCCAGAGCCTCAACTGCATCGGTGCAACAACAAAATGTAGCATATAAGCATGTTATTATTTGTCATATTGATGCGATCTTTAGTGCATTTTTCTCTCTGTTCCTGGACTAAGACTCTCGTGCAGTGATTGCATGAAACCTCCCCTTAAGTCCTCCCTTTAAGCTTGAAATGTCCCTTAATTCTCACGCCTTCTTTCTTTGCTCTTTCAGATGGCATCGGATAGCCTACAGCGTGCAGGACAAGACTGTGACCCTCTTCCTGGACTGTCAGAAAGTGAAAACCCTGGAGCTTCCACGAGGAGACGCCGCCGCCGTCAGCACAGAGGGGGTCACCGTCTTTGGGGCTCGGCTGCTAGATGAAGCCGTATTTGAGGTAGGACGTTTCTGTACGTGCGGAAGCTTGTGTTTGCCGACAAGTTTCAAAGGGTCTGGGATTTGGCAACACTAGACGCCACAAAGATGACGACTTCACGAATTTGTCACCGACAATCAAATACCGTACGACAAAGTTGCTGGAAAAGCCACAATCCTGACGACGTCATGTTGTGATTCCAACATCTGGAACTCAGCACCGTGACTGGTCAGTTTTTGCCCGTTTCGTTAACTGCAGAATTAATTGTGAAGATGAAACAGACATTGTGTTGTTTTTTTTTCATTTTTCATGCTACTCATGTATCCTTTGTATGAAATTCCACCATCATAATCTGACTTGTTGGGGGGGGGGGGGTTGCTCTCGTGACCTTTCAGTTAAACTACTTTGCTCTTAACGATTCTTTCAGCTTTAACTGCTAACTGGAACATTTTTATTGCCGAATGAACAAAGGGACTCAGATTTGAATTCTCTTCGACCCCTATGCTGCAGGGTAATGTACTTTTATTGATGTCAAGATAGAAAATATATCAAACCTGTTCTAATTATGAAGACATTGGTGAGAAATGAACCAGAGAGGGTTTTTTTTGGGGGGGGGGGGTTAGTATTGCTATATTTGAGAGTATTACCCTGTTCATATTACAGTATAATACACACATTTTCCCCATGAAATGGTGGGATTAGCAGAGTACATTGCAAAAGTGCCTCGCTAACTTTGGAGCAACTTAACAAAAATAGAAGATTTTTAGTGAAAATGGTAGTTGAAGAGGTTTGGGGGGGTGACAGTGGTCTCCTGTCAATCATTTGCTGCAGGAACAAAGTATTGTGAGATGAGTTTTGAAGGTGTGAGTGTGTGTCTGCTCAGACATGCCCAGCCTCATCACCTCCTTGTTTCTTGTATTTGTCTGGTTATAGATGTGACACAGAGGGAGCTGTGTGTACTTTGGTGATATCCTGGTCTGGTCAGGACTTGTCCTCTGACTCCCCCTGAAAGACAGGAAGGGAAGCTAAAGTTAGCCGTCTCATCGCGTCTACCTGGGAGATGAGATTCCATTTCGAAGAAGTGCAGTGAATTTGTGTCGGCGTGCGTCTATCAGCAAGTAACAATGGAAGAAGCCTATTTGGGAGTGGTTCTAATTCCTCCTTCTTCAATGCAGTAATCTTTATGGTCATTCTCTCTGCCCCCCCCCCCCCCCCCCCCACCCAACAAGATGCAACCTCTGCTCCATTATCACTCCCTTTGAGGCTCCAGTCTGAATGTCTCACCCTCAACATGAAACAGAGATCAGCTCATACCGCTTCCCTGCCATATCCTCTGGGCTCTGCTCAGCAGTAGAGCAAGAAATAAGTCAAGTTCAGAAAAAACGTCCATGCTCCCCAAAGCCTTTCTTCTTCGGTGTCCCAGGAATAGCCGGCAGTCTGTAAAGGCGAACTGAGTTAAACTTTAGGAAAGTACAGAGGGAGGGTTGTTGTCCCTCCCAGCTGGGCTAATAGGGTGACACCACAGCCTTCTCCACTTTCTCCAGGAAGAAGCACACGTCCTTGCTGCTGACAGATGGACACCCACCTATTGCCTCAGGGTTCAACTTATGTAGACCGTAGCTAGGTCCCTAAACTCACCCCTCCCCCTCCCCGCCCCCCGCCGTCACCAACCCCATGCCCTAACATAACCTCATTTGCCCCTCCTCTGCTGCAAGCTGCTACCCTTCCCTTCGAGAAACTGACAGGCATTCAAGTTTTTTGAGTACTTTATGTCCCACTTCAGTCAAGGAACGCGTCTCCTCGTGAGCTCTATAAATTTGTACTCTCCGAAGCGGCGGAGACGATTTAATCATTGGCATCTTTCCAAAAAACACTCCCATGCTTTATTTATCGGCCCATGTGGCGAGTTATAATGCTGTTAGAGAGGGGATGACTAATACCCCTCATCTGCCCATCTCGTCCCTCCAACCCATGCACACGGTTTTGTTTGCAGGGTTTGCATTCTAACCTACTTAACTGAGTCTGAATATTTTGTTTCCTGCAAAGTGAACGAAAGAAGTAGACAGGAACAGATATTTTGTTTACTCATTGATTCAGATGACGATAAGAGGTTGCCAGAATTCCAATATATGTGTGCTCGTGGATATTGCAGCATAATTCGTGTTAGTCAGGCTGGTACCAGGGGAGGAGAGATTAAGAAGGATGACCTCTGGGCCTCTGTTCCCAGGCCCTGGTTCTGGGGGAGGAGGCTAGTGTTCCGGCCCAGTTCTCCCAGCGTGGGAGCTCAGCGTGGGAGCATGGGGACTGTGGTCAGCCTCTAATGTCTCTATTGCTTCCAGATTGCCTACAAATGACTACAAAAGTTTGGTACTCGATCTCAACACTTTGCTTGAGTTTTGCGGTAAAGCAAACACGCTCACAGGTCTGGCTGCGTTCTCACTTGGCCGCTGCGTTCCCTGTGTGCCTCGAACATGCTGACTGCTCAGATAAAATCCAGCGCTGCGTTTATTTGTTAGGAAATTCAGATCCTTTCTGTCTCAATTAGGACCAGAAATGTGAAATGTTCTTGGCTCAGAGTTGTAATTTGAAATCTTTTTGGCTCAAAGTTACAGGCATGTTGAAACTATGACCTGTCATGCATATAATTAAAGGGCGGCTTTATTTGAATGCTCACCAACTCTGTCGATTTATCACACAAATAGGAGAAGCCCTTTAAATAGGTCAAGGTCTGTTTAAAGGAATAATGCACAACATTTTCGCATAAAACAACCAGACTTGTGCTAGACTTTTGCTCCACGTGTTTATTTACATCACCCCAGATGTTTAAACTGAGGTAAATGTCATCTCATTCAGTGCTGCTTGGTTAACGAACTCCTGAGCGGTTTCATGACATCATTAATTGATATCTTCATGGTTTTTGCCCTAAGGGAAGTATTCTTTAGGTGCGCTGAGGTCATATTTCACCTTGAGCGACTCATGTCTGATGTTGGTCAGCTGTTTTTAGTTACTTGTGAGCATTTGCTGCATTTTAAACTGCAAGGTGAGATTTTTTTAGATACATAATTTTGCTCATAATCTGACTCGCCCAAGAATGCGTGTTCCTCAGAGGGCTGCTGGCTGTCTGTGTTATGCCAAGTTCCTCTTTACTGCAGAGCTCTGAATGCGACTCGCAGGGGCACCAACAACTAAAACTGTGTTGTCATGATTTTCTTAAATCTTTTTCAATTGTTTGCCTTTTCACCTCGTTTGCTCTCCCTACTTGAGCATCCAAGCTGTCCTGGTTGTGGCTCTGCTGCTCCGGGGAGCACCACGGAGCACCACATGCCACAAGACGTTGGTTGCATCTTTTCACCTGACGATAATAAGGACGTAACATGGGGGAGAAGCCATTTCCCGAGTCCCCCCTGCGAACGGGAGCCCTGGCCGATTGTGTCTGTGTGGATGCCCGACTGAGCCGGAGGCAACGCCGTGAAATGAACCGGTGGCCCCCATGTTGGAAGGCAAAGGACAGCTGAACCACCATGTTCTGATTTGACAGCAAAGTACTGCTCATGTAATGGTCTTTCTTAGATTCATCAGTAGAGGTGAACGATCTGAAGTATTTACGGTGTTCCCTTGAGAGTCATTTAATCCAGTATTCCAGTTAATAGGAGGCTAATAAAACAAACTGTTGCTGGGAAAGCAGTTATGTGCTTGCAGTTGTGATTCCTGGCAATTTTACACTGTAATAACAAAGATTCCACTGAAGGTAATAACGGATGAGAATTTAAAATCCAGGGATTCACATTTAGTCACCATCCTGTGACAAAGAAACGGTTGTATTTTTTAACAGAGCACACAGTCCAGGCACATCGTCTAGTTCGGATAGTGAAATTGGATAAATGCACTAGAAATGAGTGGACAGTGCTTCAAATTAAATCAGTAGCACAGTAGCTGGCGACTTATTGCAGACAGCAGGGGGAAGTAAAGATAACGGCGGAGCTGTGAGAAGGATTCAGCTGAGGTGCTTCTCTTCAGCTCATGTCCACTTCAGGTGTCCTTGCCCCATCGTAAACGGGGAAGCGCATGGTTTGGGGCAGCTCTTAACTCGTTGTGAGTTTCTGGCAGAGAACCCCTGCCAGCCAAGAAAAACAGGAAAACTTCTCGGTGAGAGTGTTGCCTTTGATCTCAAATTGAGATTGGATTAGATTGGATTTACTCCCTGTTGCCTTTCTCTCTCACTTCACAAGGAGAAAGAGTGCAACATTTCTCCTGCTAGACTCTGGCTCTTAGCCAAAACAGGGAGAAGAAGGGAAAAAAAAACAACAACACGCGGGTAACCTTTGCAGTTTGATGTATAAATGCACAGGATTGCAGACATTTCTGCAGTTCTGTGTGTGTTTGTGTGTGTGGTGACTCAGGAATTCCCGTTATATGAGTCGGTGGCAGGTAAAGGAGACGTGATATAATTATTTCACCTCTGGCCGTTAAAGCCTAATTAAAGAGATTACAATGGAACTATAATTACCACAACATCAGGCATTTAATCTGAATTAATTTATGACAAATTGCTTTGCGGCGGCCCCGGACAGCAATTCACCCAGCAGTATGTTTACACCGATGTGTCACTTACATGGATTTGTATCATTAATGAAATGTAAACCTCATCAAACTATGTGCCCTGGGACAGCTGCACATTTTATATTGGACAACTTTGTCAGTTGGGATTGAAGCTTATTGCTCAATTATTCTTCTGGATTATCCATCCATCCATTTCTTCCGCTTATCCTGATTAAGGGTCATGGGGTGGGGTGGGGGTGGAGCCTATCCCAGCAGCCCGCCGGGCGAGAGGCGGGGTTCACCCTGGACAGGTCACCAGTCCATCACAGGGCCAACACATAGAGACAGACAACCATTCACACTCACAGCCACACCTACGGTCAATTTAGAGTATCAATCAGCCTCGTCCCCTCTTGATGTCTTTGGACTGTGGAGGAAGCTGGAGTACCAGAGAGAACCCACGCAGGAACAGGGAGAACATGGAGACTCCACACAGACAGATGTGTGCCCGGGCCAGGACCTGAACCCAGAACCTTCTTGCTGGGAGGCAACAGTGCTGACCACTGCACCACCGTGCCGCCCTCTTCTGGATTATTTGAATTTAATTTTACAAATGAAACACTGAAAATTGTAACGGATGCCTCTCAAAGTTTATTGAAGCTGAAAATTTTGCGTCTTTGTGAAATTTACCATTAGCACATGTTAGCATACTGGATTTCAGAATGATCATGTACTTAAAATGTTACAGAAGCAATTGTAACACGTTGGTAATCCACTCGATAACTGATAAAAGTTTGTGAGTTGATTCATTTTTAAATTCTGACGATTGAAAAATCTAAAAAGCCCAAAACAGCTGTGGTTGTCACTTCTGTTTCGATGCAGTTGAGATTTTTTTGTGAAGCTTGTTCCCTTGTAATTAGTTGTTCTTGTTAAGGCTGCGAGGAAAACTATCCGTGGTTTCCTCTCGATAACGAGGTAAATTTACCCATTCTCATTTTTTAAAAAAAGGGGGGGGGTGGGGGTTTGCAAGACTATAATGAAATATTGCGAAATAAGTCTTGAGAAAATCCTATTTTCAAGTAATTCAAAAATTATATTAAATTAATTTCTTAATTAAAATTAAATTCAAGCGCAGTCGTTCTCAGCTTCTGTTAATTTCAGCTCTCCAAAGCAAGTTGAGGCTGGTGTGGACAGTGACGTTGAGTTTAAGACCATTGAATCCAGCGGAGGCCCCCGCTCCTGCTGTGTATCGGCGCGTGTTTGTTTACACACTCAGGTTATC
Source organism: Aulostomus chinensis (assembly GCF_037954235.1). Lineage (NCBI taxonomy): Eukaryota > Metazoa > Chordata > Actinopteri > Syngnathiformes > Aulostomidae > Aulostomus > Aulostomus chinensis. The sequence continues at coordinate 5,417,206 of NC_141337.1, forward strand.
CCTCCGGGGTGGAGCTGGAAGCGAAAGATCTCGACGGGTGGGCAACAGAGGGCTACTTGGCTGTTTTATGTACACAATCATGGAGTAATTAGAAGCAGTAGTGAGTAGCAGTTGGAGGAGTGGTGATGCAGCCTCACTCCTCTTGGCTTTATGTTTCGTTCTGTCGCTCTCCTCGTGTCTACGCTGATATCGCGAGTCCCTGATCCTCCTGTATGTGTGCTAAACTTGATGTATTCTTTCTGCTTCATTTCAGGGGGATATTCAACAACTACTGATTCACGAGGACCCTCAGGCTGCTGCCGACTACTGTGTAAACTACTTACCAGACTGCGAGGCTGCTCTGCCTTACAGCAGCCAGGCCCTGAACCTGCAGGTCAGTACCAGCTCTAACAGAGCTCCAAAAAAACAAAACAAGGCAAAACACACAAATCGTTAAAAATCTCAACAGTTGATACAATAACAAAAAGGCTTTAGTTGTCAACAGTAGGTTGCACACTTGGCTTGTATTGTTTCGCGAAGGCCAGGATATCATTATTCATTTTTACCGCTGCCAAGGAGGTTATGTTCTCACCCGCGTCTGTTGCTTTATTTGTCTGTTTTCCTGTCAGTCTGTCGACGGAGCTTTGCAGAAAACGTCCAGGCCAATTTCTATGAAACTTGGCGGAGGGACGTGGAGTAGACCAAGAAAGAATTGCATTTTGGGCTCAATTCATTTAACATCGTGGAAAAAGAACATTGATGCCCATTTGGCATTGATGGAACTCTGTGTTTACTGACTTGCAAGACTTTTAGCAGAATTATCCAAACATTGCTTGGCTGATAATCATGAAACCTGGTGGAGGATTAACTGGGACAAAGGATGGACCTTATTGCATTTTGTGACGGATAAATTTAACAAAGCAATATCCCGGATATCTCAAAAGCAAACCAATGGATTCTGATCGAGTTTGGCAGAAAGATAGGTGCTATTCCAAGGAACCGGTGACTAACTTTGGGAGGTGATCTGGATCAAATTATAGCTCCTGGACCCTGAAGACCGTTCTAGGCCATTGGTGGGATAAAGTTATTACTTGGAATCTTCTGGAAATGTCATTGACAAGTATAAAATGGTGTCGGCCTCCAGAAATCATCTTGATCCGTCATTCGGAGGAGTGGGCGTGTTTTCACCATAACTGTTGATAAAATTTGAGCTTATTTTCATGAAATTTGAGGCTCTGATTCATTTTGAATAGTGTGAATTAATAAGCTCCTGGAGATGGTCCGGATGGTGTTCTGGATCAGGGGTGATCAGGAGGATCTATATTGACCGTTGTGAAAAAATCATGATAATCGAAAGAGTGAACCAACCTGGATGAATGCACTCGGAGCGCTCTAGTTTTATTGTGTTTCCCACATTTGATCATATTATTATTATTATTATTATATCCATTTTAAAATATTATAACATCCTTATATCCTGTAACGTCGGTTTGCAGAGGCTCCTGACAGCCAACCAGTGGAAGGATAACAAGCGTGGCTATCAATCGAGCTGGGACTCTTGATCATTTGATTTAAAAGCAGGCTTCAGTCCCAGCCAAGAAGAGGTTTGAGCAGAGTTCAAACGTACCGAGTGCAAACAGAGACGAGAGATTAAGACAGAATAGGCCATCAGTCAACACAGAAGTGTTTTCTTTCAAATGCAGCCAACAGAAGAGCATTCTCAACATCTAGGGTTCCTTTGGCAAGGCAGGCACACACACACACAGACACACACACACACACACAAATACAGCCATGAGTCCTATAACTCAACATGATATAAAGGCTCTTCCCCTCCTCAATACGTGCACAGAAATTAAATCAATCATGAATATGAATTACTGTATTTGTCTTTGGTGGTGTGTGAACGATAGAGATAATGAACGAGGAGGCAGCTGCTGGAAGAAGTGTGTGTGTGTGTGTGTGTGTGTGTGTGTGTGTGTGTGTGTGTGTGTGTGGCTGGGCCTCAAGGAGTAGAACATTTTAGTGTCTTTATAATTTTTATGTGTATGTCGTGTGCACATATATGTGTGTGCGTGTGCGTCTCTGCAGTTGTGTGCTCGGTTTTTAAAACTGCTCCGGGGACAGTTCATTAATGCTCGCGTGAGACCACTTCCATACTCTTCCAGTTGGCTTTTATAGAACGACAGCTGAGAAATGAGCTCTGAATCCAGAGCGTATCAACACCTGTCACCCCACTGACCTACTTCCCATCATTCTCACTTACACACTGACCTTGTTTACATGCGCCGTGATGCCTTGAACAGACTGAGGCCTCGGCTTCACTTTCAGGCCGTTCATATCACTGACATGCGGCGGACATGACTCCAGAGGATGACGCAGCTCATGTACTGACTTGCCAGAGCACACCATCATAGTTATGGTCTCTAGTTTTGTCTAAGAGGAAATGACAGTGTTTGTTCCTCCTTATTTCATCATGGCTCTCACATTAGGTGTCTCATCCTACGAGGGGAATATTTTGTATATTGTACTTTAATTCACAACAGTTTTGTTTTGTCTATCCACCACCTTCATCTTGGATTCCCCATTCTCATAAAAGAATAACCGACTTGGATTAGATGCCATGATGCAGAGTGACCAGCCAGAAGAAACAAAAGATCAACCCAAAGAGGGCAGGAGAGGCAGAAAGAACAAAAAGAAGAGGGACAAGGGCTCTAAGGGCAAAGGCAAACGTAAAGGCAAGGGCAAGAAGGGATCCAGGAAGAGAAAACATGAAGAGGAGGCATTTGAGGACGGCTTCCTCAGAGTGTCCACTATGCTGCCTGGGTATCTGTCCCAAGAGCCTTTTCGTCCCAGCGTGCTGCCAGAGATCAGCAGCACCCCAGAAACCATCGCTGAAGTCTACGACAAGTCCTTCATTGAGATGCCCACACACGAACCGGACTACACAACTGAAGCCCCAACCGGGGAACCCACCGCACTGCCTGAATCAGAGGTTGCTGAGGAGGTAGACAAGCTTACCCGTAGATGACCCCCACCCACCCCCTCCCCATCCCGCCATTCACAGTGCTAACCGATCACTCCCACGATACCCCCTAACCCTAGAGAGCACATCTTCCCTCCATCCATCCCATCTTTTCATCAACCACCACTAACCAGCACCATCCTAATTGTCTCTTCTTCTACAAACCTACTACCAGAAACAGCTACTGGAATGCATCTTAAAGGAACACAACAACTTTTTTTTTTAGGAAAAAAAAAAAGACTTATTTGCCATCCTCTCTAGAACCAGACAAGAAAGTAAATACAGCTCACTCCTGTGTGTGTGTTAATAAGTGAGCCAAAGAAAGCCTCTCACTGCTAGTAAGCGTAGCACAATAAATATTAGTGAATGGGCAGATTAGCACGCTTGTGTCAAAAAGTCATCAAATACACTTTTCCTCAAAACATTCCTTTTCTCCATTAATAGAACTGAAGTTGTTCTTGGAAGTAACAATTGAGCAAAGCGCCAATTTTAGAATCAGACTCATAGTCAGGTCCATTTTCCTGATGGGACGGAGTGGTTTGACGCAGCACCTCAAAGTTTCAGCCAACAAAACAAAGGTTTGTTGATGACTAGAGGAGCAACTGCCGCTGCCAATCATCTGGAACTTCATCTGTTTGCACCAAAATACACAGACAGCGACAGTTTTTGGAGGCTGGGTGGGAAATACGAAAGTGGGCTAACACGCCCATTGACTGCCATTCAGTGCGCTAAGCTAATTAGCAGTCAGCAGGTCTCTGTGGGTCCCAGCTCCCTATTGCACACACAGAAGAGAATTATGACTGTTTTTTTTTTTTTTTTGTTTTTTGTCTGGATGCTAAATAAGCATATTTATTAAAAAAAAAAAAAAAAATTGGCTCGTTCCTTTAAGAGGGAAAATTCATCCGATCTCATCCCTGAATTTGCCTTCTGGCTGATGTGTATTCGTTTTAGAACATGTAGTACATTGCATAATGTGCATAAATATATTTTAAAAAAGCACAGTAGGCATGGTACATACAGTAGTGTGCAAATGTACCAAATGAATGTTGGGTTTTTGTACGCATCTGCCATCTAATCTTTTAAATTACCCTTCAACAACAAGTTGTGGTGTGTCCCCTTCATGTTTTAAAAATTATTATTATTTTTTTTTATTAAACTTGCATAGTGATCTAATTTTCCGTGCTGTTTCTGTAGCTGTTGCAGCTGATTACACTCCAGAAATTGTAATTAACAGCACACCTGTCAAGCAGCATTTCGGATAACCAACATATTTTTAGTAAATCCACCTGTTTAGCTAACATTCATACAGTTTAATTCAAAATGTGCCCTGACTTGAAGGGACCGTGCGCTAATGAGGAGCGCTCAGTGTCGTCTGGTTCAGCGTAGTTATGACTCATTTAAGCTCTGGTGCTGGCCTGCAGGAGGACCAGTCTGCGAAGAAGTCAGCGGTGGAGGTGTTTGATGATGACCTTTACAGAGAGCTCTATGATGATCTCTCAGTTTCCACGGTAACAGTGGGACCCAATATTACTGAGTATGAGGTAGGTTAAATGCAAATGCAAGACAAGTGTACACTGACAGAGGTTATTTTGGTCACTAATGGAGTTTTGAATTAACAGACTCTTGAATATGAAGACGACAAGAACGACACCAAATCTGAATATGAAGAGTATGAAATGTACGAGGACAGCTATGACTTTGCCGAGCGGGAGAGAGCAGAGACGTGGGACGGCCGGGTACATCGCCGAGTCATCTCGTACATGAAGCGAGCAGTCAAGAAGCAATCGGCTTTGTCAAGTAATCTCTGTTTGGTGTGTTTCCTCCTCAGGCAAGCCACAGGGCAGAGAAAGGTCAGAAGGGAGAACCAGCTGTTATTGAACCGGTGAGGTGCACTAATGAATAAATGTTACAGCTTCAGTCACGTGAATGAGTTAACACCTCATGTACATGCGATTCTCTCTGTCGGCCTGCAGGGTACGTTAGCGGTAGGACCACCAGGTTTACGAGGTCCAGAGGTGAGCCTTTTCACTGCCTGAACTAAACTGAAAACTGTAATTTTACATATTTCTGCATGAATCACCAGACAGCTTATTGCAGAACAAGCAAGAATGCTGAATTCTAGAATTGAGGATGCAACTCTGGGTCCTTGTGGGAAAGAAGACATTTTTCACAAGCCTGCACTTTGTGAGGGATTATTATGAAAGCAGTATTTTTGTGTATCCACTACGAACACAGGGGGGGACTTGTAATGGTGCATCTTTAACAAGATGTAATGGGATTTTAATTTTAAAAGTAAATCAAGAGATCCAAGGGATTATTGCTCAGGATTTGAGGGATTAGAATATTGTGCAGAAGATTAAGATTTTATTGAAGTTACAAAGTGGTATTGTTCTGTACTCTTTTTTTTTTTTTTTTTTTTTTGAGCGCTACAAATGTTTCCCTCCCAGGGACTCACTGGACCAGCTGGACCGACAGGCCCCCCGGGACCCAGGGGAGATCCTGGTGAAGTGGTGAGTTTAGCTCATTTGGCAGACTGTGTAGTGAGGATGCTTCGACCTCAGTTTGACCAAGTCACCTGAGGGAAGAGGCTGTGGATTCATCCGTGAGGTCAGATTAAACTACATCCATGGGATCACAATGACCTGGGTCACAGAGTTGAACCGGCTGGACTGCAGGGACGAATGTTGATGCACATGTTTGACCTAATTTTCTTATTTTTTGTGCAAACAAGTGTTCTTGAATCATCACCTTGGAACACACACACACACACACACACACACACACACACACACACACAGATGCGCTGTAGTACCCCAGTACACTTTGTTCTTGTTGTTGTTTTTTAATTATATGGGCTTTCACACTGAGTTATTCTGCATGCTACCAGCAGCTACTCACATTTCAGGGTCAGCTCAGACAAACATCAGGTCAAAAGTACAAATGCAATAAATCTACAAATAATCTCTTCAGATATTAAATTGGAAGGTGAGGCCGTTGAACTGCGTCAATTTAACGGTTTAAAGGTGGTGAAGTTAAGGAAAGCATGTTTAGAAATTGTAAAATAGTTATTGAGGTAACTGACAGTACCAAGACCATTCCCCTTCACTCTCCTTGAAGAATCAACGCTACGTTGGAGGGATTTATAGACTGCAAACTGAAGGCAACTCAGTGCACCGAAGGGTGTTTCACAGTGATTTGTCATCTATTTCAAGGGTCCCTCAGGACGTCCTGGTCTTGCTGGGGCTGATGGGATCCCAGGTCCTCCAGGAACTTTGTTGATGCTACCTGTAAGAACTCACACATGCTCAAGCATGAACACACAGTGTGGTGACATGACCACAAGGGGGGGCTGTGTGATTGAATTTTTTTGGGGGGGGCTTTTGGGGAATCCTGCAGTAGGATCTGACTCATTTTCATTGCCTCCAGTTTCAGTATGCCAGTGATTCCCAAAAGGGACCAGTAGTGTCTCCTCAGGAGGCGCAAGCACAAGCCATCCTGCAGCAGACCAAGGTAAACTCCCCTGACGAGGGTGGCATCAAGCCTCCAAGCATCCGTAGCTGCTGCTACCGTTTCCTGCTACATGAGGAGCAAACCCTTGCAGATTAGAGGCTACCTTGTGCAGCGCAAATGAAATATCTTGCTGTTTTTCTTCCAGCTGTCATTGAAAGGACCTCCAGGTCCGATGGGTCTCACAGGACGACCGGGCCCACTGGTAAGCTGCACCTCTGACCCGGACCAAATTTGCATCATACCTCACGGGCTCCTGCAACCTTTAACCTCAACTTCACATTCTGTGTGCCCCGACACAAGCACCACTGTGTCCTTCCTCTTATAGCCTTGTCACTGTGCATCATCAGCTTGTTGAACTGTGAAATCTGCTTGTATATATGAAAGAAATCACTGCAGGATTGCAAATATGAACAGATCTTCGGATGGTTTTAGTCTTGTTTTTTTTAATTTTTTTTTATTTTACAGGGTGTTTCAGGCCCCAGTGGCCTAAAAGGAGACATAGGAGAAACCGGCCCTCCCGTAAGACCACAAATCTACCACTTTCTCTAATTGGTGCAATATTCCTTTCATCCTTTTCCATTTGTTTTGCTCCTCTTCCTCATATAGGGACCACATGGAATGCCTGGAGCTTTAGGAATTAATGGAAAGCCTGGAAAGAGGGTGAGATATTTGGATCCTTTATACTGCTACTTGTTTTGTGTGGCATACTGTGCCTGTGGAGCTTATTTTAAGTGGATTGTGTGTCCGTTAGGGGCGTTCAGGAGTGGACGGAGGTCGTGGAGCTCCAGGAGAAACCGGCGCAAAGGTGAAGTCCTCGGGATCTCATCTAAATGAGCCGCACTGAGAAACCACAGAATATGTGTCCCATTAGGATGATGTTGTTTTTCCAGAAATTGAATTCCAGGTTTCATGATCACAACCGTACCGCAGCTATTTAGGTATGAAGGTCTTGTACAATAACAAACTCCACTCCTAATCTCCTCTTGTAAGTGTAAGCCCAGAGGTACCCAGCAGCCCTCTAGCTTATTATTATATGTATTGACAACTCGGCAACTCAATACCTACCAGCTGCATGAAGAGCTCAGCAACTAAATCAGGCCCCCTGATGCCAGCTCTGACAGAACAGCAGTCTTTATCAGTCAAAGCAGCGTTTTAGCAGACCTGCAGCTAATCTGAAAGCTCTGTCTCCCTGACACGTGCTCAGAGCAGATGTGTGGCAGTGCCAGGAGAGACTCAGTTCTACTAATGTTTACACATGGCCGTATGTGTGTGGGTTTCAGGATTTAATGCATTTGCTTTTCTCCTTTTTTTCTTTACCCCTTAGGGTGACAGAGGTTTTGACGGCCTGCCAGGTCTCCCAGGGAACAAGGGACACAAAGTGAGTGAGATTTGGTAACCTGACATTGTCACCATATTTATTCATTCAGACACGCCCGAATACCTCACGCATCATACGGCAGATGCTTATTTGCATATTATGAGCATCATGATCGCTGGGATATCCGTGATAATTGTCTACACTAAAAAGCATCTGCTTGTCTACTATAAACAACAACAACAACAAAAAACCCATCTTGAATATCTCGAGGCTTGTTGCTTTTGTTGCTAATGCTTTTATCTTGTAGGGAGACAGAGGAAAGCCTGGTCCTCACGGGCCTTTTGGAGAGTCAGGAGAAAAGGTGAGTGCACAGTACAATCCCAAATCTTGCAACAAAGAGAAAGCCTATTTTTCATCATGCTAGTTTTTGCAAAAGGAACTTTTTTTTTTTCTCGGATCAATGATTCCACTCTACAAACCATTTAGATGGTAAGGCACCACAGATCAAAGCAGACTCGGCTGAAATTAAGGCATAAACCCCTGAATTTTTAATTCCGCTATGCTGGACTGAGTTCATTCAGTATCAAGGTTTGCAAAAGACATGAAAGCAATTGAAAGATAGAAACTCTATCAAGATGGTATCAATTCATGCAGGCAGGCGGGTAAAGTGTGAGAGAGCTGTCTATTAGTCTTTGCTCACAGACAGTTTAGCCTTATCTGTCGGGCAATGAATTTCTTTAATGAGCTATTTTCACAGATTACGTCTGTGGAGATAGAAATATATGAACCCTTGGGGTTGGCCTATAGAGGTGCACGAGATTTATGTGTAGAATCAGGTTCCTTCTTTGTTGTTTCAGGGATCCGATGGACCTGTGGGGCCAAGAGGGCAACCGGGCGAACCTGTGAGTATCCCCTTAACTTGGTATTCCCTCCCACACCCACCTATAGTTCACCAATACCGGAAAATATCTCTCTATACTATAATAATTAATGTTTCAGAAGTATCTGTCAAATTCATGCTAAGGGCTCTCAGATATGCATAATACCTGAACCACAGAAACAACCGATTTCCCCGAGGGGATCGTAGATCACTTGATCTCCAGCAAACACAGAATCTACTGATGGTAATGTACATGTACAAATTGAAGCAGTTGTCAGCTTTTGTGTGTAATCGCAAGTCTGAATCTGAGCTGACTTAGCCTGGACCATAGATCATTTTTCCCATCCAGACTGATTTATTTATTAAGAAAATTAAAAGATGAGTTTTTTTAAGACGAGTTACATGAAACCATAAATGCAACAAGAAGCTCCATAAACAAAGATAAAATTCAGATAATGATGTCCGTGCACACCCCTAGGAGAGTGTTCATGCTTGCAAAAAGAGAGAAAAGGTCACTGGAAAAGGGCATGCAGCTTAAATATAAAAATATACATGAGCGTAGCATGCAAGTACATCCAAATAATATATTTGATATTTTAACATCTAAGTACCTTTACCATGTGTGAATGCAAGGATCTCAAGAGCACTGGTTTGTCTGTGTTTCTCCGCCGTGAACACTGGTTGATTGGCTATGACTCACTCTCTATCTTTCTCCCGGTAGGTGAGGTTTGGCCTCAGCAGGGTTCTGTCCCTCCAAATACATCACCTAGTGCAGGGAGAAATAAAGACGTTAGGAAAGCCACGTTGAACTACGGACACAGGATAGAAGAAGCTGTTTGAGTGAGCGAGGGAGTGGTGGGAAAAGTGTGACAGCGAGAGACAAATGCGAAACAGATATTTGGTTGGTAGCGAACGAGATAGAGAGAGCGGAAAAAGAGAGAGTCGGAGAGGGAAGAGATAAAATCATGGCCTGAATGATTATATTTCCATATCAATCACTTCCCAGGAGATCCCAGATGTGGCTTTGGAACAGGTGGCTTGGCCAGCCTACAAAGAGGGAGGCTGACAAAAACAGAGCACACAAACACATCCACACACAGTTTCCCTGGCGCACGCGCACACACACACACACACACACACAAACATCTATTACTTGTCTCCCCTGGTTCTCTGTCTCTCTCTCTCTCGCTTAGCTCTTATTTATGATTTAGTATTCTACGCTCACTCCGTCTCATCATGAATGCAAGCTATCTGCTGACTATACGCTGTGTTTTGTCTCCAGGGTCCTCGGGGTCTTGTTGGGCCCAGGGGGCCACCTGGTCCACCTGGCCAACCGGTAAGTCGACATGGCCTTGATTACCAGATCAGAGCTATTCAGTTCTTTCAACTCTATAAAAGCTCCCCCAGTGCTGGGAAATGTCAATATGCCACTGAATACAAACAAGGACGATAATGAACGGTGTCGCTTTGTTCGATCGGACTTTAACATTTCATCCATTACTTTCTGTCAACGTGTGTGTGTGTTTCTGTCAGGGTGTCACTGGAGCTGATGGAGCACAAGGGTCAAAGGGCAACCTGGTCAGTCCTGCCACCTTCTTTATGTTAGCACTACCAATACACACATCATGCCTACATATTTAAATAGATGCACACATATGGAAGTGGTTGTATGAACAATACAGTTTTTAAGTGTCCAACATTTAATCAACGTTTTATTTAGTCGTGTGATAATGATGATGAGGAAGAGGAGGAGGGGGAGGAGCTTATGACTAAGATCAGAAGGGGTGTGTGACGGCCAGTGTTGCTTGTTCTCAGGGTCTACCTGGAGAAATTGGGTCCCCGGGTCAACAGGGAAATCCAGGAGCGCAGGTACTGCAGCTGCACCAAGACCAGTTTGGTTTTAGGTTCCTCCAGGCACTAAACACCATTCAGATGCGGTTCAGATAGGCACAATTTTGTCTTTCACACACACATATTTCTCTCGGCCACATCTCAATCGTATGAAAACCCAATGCAATACATTGTAAATACAGAGATTTCAATGCAAAGACTTTACAGTCATTTAAAGAAGACACAATCATATTTTGCTTTGTTTTTCAACATGTCAACTATCCATTTAGTCTCCAGCTCACAATCAGACCACATCCCGTCCGCGCACACGCTAAATAACTGAAGCAAAGCCTCCATTTGAAGCCCTATTGACTTTATCTGACTGGTGCGTTGTTCTGGTGCAGGGTTTGCCTGGTCCTCAGGGTGCAGTCGGTTTGCCAGGAGAGAAGGTAGGTAGCATGTCTCTCACTTCATTTCAGAACTAAAGCAGTGACATCGTGACCCCAGTCATCACATACCCAGGGGAGAGGCTGGCTGAGCTGGGAGAACAACCCAGCCACTTCTGGCTCTTATACAGACAAGACAGATCTAGTCAGGAAATCAATACCTAAGAAACACACACAAGCATAACAGACAGCCTTGGCCAATGTACATCAAGGAGCGAGTCAGATAAAAGACATAAACAGCGCACCTAAGCATAAATATGATGTGCGTGGAAGTGGAGTAGTTAGAAATGAGGTCCCTTGAGTGAGGTTTGAGATGTTATAGCGTGTGAAGCATCACTATTCTGTCCCATACAGGGTCCTCTGGGGAAACAAGGCATGCAGGGACTGCCAGGCATTGATGGCCCTCCTGTAAGTAAACACACACACGTGCATGCACGTATCCATGTTTGTCTTTACACGCACAGCGTCTATTTACATACAGATAGAGAGAGAGACAGCATACTGCTCCTGCTTCATTAGTCAGCTACAGGTTCAGGTGACATTGCATCCAAATGGGTACATCAGCTTGGCACTTCATTCAACCAACTGACTGTCTTTTCTTAAACAGGACTAGAAATAGATGCTATAAAAACCGGCATGAAAAAGCAGCACAAAAAGAATAAAAATAGGAGGGTGCTGGTGTTCTGCAGGCGAGTGAAATAAAGCAGTGGGAAAGTAGAAATAATCAGAAAGGTTTTACCCCTTTTGACATTGGAAATGCAACTGTTCAAACGCTGTATGAACAAGTATAACCCAACAATATACATGTTTGTATGAAAACATGACATGGAATACCCGCAGATTCAAGGCGTTATCACCCTGCAGTGACCGGCATGGAGATGGTACACATTTTCCTATGTGCTGCTTATCTTTCACCTGCTTACTCACTGGATGTTAAAGGGGAATCACGTTTTTTGTTTTTTTTTTCCAATCTGGTCCCTATTTTCCAAATTTTTTAAAAATCTAAATGAGCGATGGAAATAACCATTTTTGAAATGGCTCCAGTGGGGGAGCAAGGGCAGAGCTGCCTGCAGCCCAGGAGCAGGCTGGAATGTAACCCAATGGGGCAACTGAGTACCGTCAAATTACACCCACTGAGAGTGTGTGTTTTTAACACTGACATTCTCAAATTATTATATATATATATATATATATATATATGTATATATATATATATATATATAATATAATATAATATAATATAATATATATAATATTATATATTATAACTGGGCAACAACACAGTTGAAGAGAGACATGAATCCCTGCAGCAGGTCCCTCCTCTCTTGGAAGAGCACTTTGCTTCAGGAGAAGGTGCTGAGGAGTTCATCACATCTTTGACAGTCATTGTGATGTCACTGCTGCAACACTGACAGTGTATCAATGGGACACTAGCATCCATTTGTATCATCCAGTGTGTGCTGATCAAAATAAGGTAGTCCATGAAAGCTGCCACAATTTGCAAATCTGCTAATTCAAACCATCTTTTTTATTCATTTATTTATTTTACTTTTTATAACTAAAGCCATGCTCTCTGTAATCCCACACAATCTGGTGATTTCCTTCAACAAGACCTCTCCCTGAGTGAGAGTTGGAAACAGACCACAACAAACATGGATACAGCTGAAGATGCAGACAGATTTTTCCATTATGTTGTCAGACGGTTATGATAACAATCCCAGATCCTGTCAGTGTGAAAAAAAAAAAAAAAAAAAACTTTTAGTGGGTGTAATTTGACTGTGGCCAGTTGCCCCACTGGAACCCATTCTAGCATCCTCTAGAGCTCCACTGGAGCCATTTCAAATGTGGTTATTCCCATTCCAAAAAAGTTAAGAAAGGTTGAAAAAAACAAAACAGAGTTCCCCTTCAATAAAGTAGCAAATCTGCAGAGTGTGTTGCAAACTTTTCACCTCTTCGTACAGTGAGAGTGAAAGTATGTACAGTAAAGCCTGACATGGGATTTTCACTCCCATCTCGTCCTGCTCCTGTGACTCAGTGACATAAATCCTGACTCGCGGGATTCCCAACCAAATGTCAGGCCTTAGTGTACAGTCCAGTGATGATGTAAGACGGCTCACGCCAAGTCAGGCTCGCAGCAATGTGAGCTCAGGCCAGCGGGGCTGGGAGTGAGGAGGAGGAGGGTCGATTGTACTACAATCTGAAGTGGCCTGCTCATTCTCCTGTCCATCGCATTTCCACCAATGTAGCATATAATAGTAACATGCAACAATGCAGGTGCAATGAGTCTATCTCATCTCTCTTTTCTTGCCGCAGGGTCACCCAGGAAGAGAGGGCCCCACGGGAGAAAAAGGAGACCAAGTGGGTGACTGCATGTGTATAGTAGTTTGGATATGAAAGGAAATGGTGACTGAATCCAGTGATTGTAATTGTGCACTCGCTCAGTAGGCTGCAAAAACGCTCATTCTCACAATCATCTTTATCCCACAAGAGCAGTAGAATCAGCAGTACGCACTCATCTGCATCATTCCACTTATTGACGAAGACATATAGGACACTGGCCGCGATATCCATTTATATACGGTCATAAAAACTATTATTTTTCCAGCTCCTGCTTGCAAAAACTGAAGGATTCTTTTGTATGTTTCATACAGGGTTTACCAGGACCTCAGGGGCCTATCGGGTACCCAGGGACCCGCGGAGTCAAGGTGAGATGAACAGTAAAAGCATCATGATCTCAGGTCTAATATCCGCTGAGGTCTTTATTCCCCAGCACATTTCACTCTGCATGTAGGTCTATCTGTGACTGACAAGCTGTTTGAGTCTGTAAGTGACGGCTGACAGGTAGAGGCAAAGCAACTTGCTCTCAAGGGGTCTGCTAACAGCAGAGCGAGGAGCATTTGATGGATAGGAGAAACGTCCGTCAGATAGTGAAGGAACGCGTGCGTGCGTGTGAGTGTGTGTGTGTGTGTGTGTGTGGCAGTCAATTGTGTGCTTTTGAACTTGAAGAATAAAAGTAAAGTTGTCATAGAATGGCGTTCTACTTGAGCTTTTTGAGGCATTCTCCATGTGTTCTATTTCACCTGGTAGCTAGGCTCCATTGAGGGAAGCCTGACCTTGCTGACAACCATTAGCATGAATGAATGTCAGGTCAATAACTGCTCAATAATAGAGCAATGTTAGGTCAACAGAGAATCGCACACTTTGAAATCCTTGATACATCTGGAGAGACACAACCTGTATGGTACTTGATGTTTCTTGAGAGTTGGCATGTTAGCAGATCGAATAACATTCTTATTTTTTTCTTCAAAGGGAGCAGATGGAGTCAGGGGTCTTAAGGGGGGCAAAGGAGAGAAGGTGAGTAAAAAAAATCTCTTGTTCCTGAAAACTATTGAGCCGTTACTCTGCTGCTTATCTACAAATTACGACATAATGATGTTGCTTATCATACGTCTTCTTTTCTCCATGCGTCAGGGAGAGGATGGTTTCCCCGGGTTCAAAGGTGACATGGGCCTCAAGGGAGACAGGGTGAGCGCGTCCTCATATCATGAACCTCATTATGCTGACGAGTGGAGATAAAACAACCACTTCCCCTCCACTTCCACTGGTCACTACAGGGGGATAGCGGAGCTCCAGGTGCTCGTGGAGAGGACGGAACAGAGGGGCTAAAGGGCCAAGCAGGGCTAATGGGAGATGGAGGACCTCCCGGAGTAGCTGGCGAGAAGGTACATGAATATAATATTTCATTTACATTCAGAGAGAAGGTTGAAAACAGGAGGATAGGAAGACCAAATTATAAGATAATTCTTATCTAAACCTGCATATGCTGCTACAGCACATTATGTTAATAATTCAACATCATAATATTGGCGACTACAGTTAGATTTTAATGCCTGCGACAGCTGGAGCTGGAGGCATTCATTTTTTTTATTTTTGGGTTGCGCAGTCTGTCTGTCTTTTTCTCTGGGATGTTTTATATCAGGAACTTCTGCGTCTGGCAAAGGCACTCGGGCTCACGGATGAGCCGATTAGAATTTAGAGGTCAAAAGTCAAGGTGACTGTGACCTTTTAACATATTATGGACCAAAAGTCAAGCTGAGACAATCACACAGAAATGTCTCCAAAATATAAAATGAGGAGTTTGTGATACTTATGTATTTCGATGTGAATTTGAAGTATCATGAGTATCATTAGAAATAATGACTGAAAGAAACAAAAACATGAAAACAAACTGCCCTCAATTTTTACGCTCACTTGAGTTGGGTTTTTGTTTTGTTTTGTTTTTCTCAAAAAGCTGCGAGTAAACTCAGACCAATCTTGAACTCACTGACCGGTTGTTTCTGCCGCCAGAATGTTTGCAGAAGTAATGTGTTTGCAGATGAAGCCCTGGTATTCTTTCAACTCGATCTGGCATGTGATGTCACAAGTTTTGTTGCCCGATTGGCTGAGGGAGTGAAGGGGGCAAGTACTCCGCCCTTTCGCCGTTACATAGGAGTGGATCCAGACGTGGCTGCAGGGCTCAACTCTTGAACGCGTGGATGGTCTCACCAGCCTGTATTTAACTGTAGACCATCCGTCATATTATAAACAGAAACAACTTGTTGCATGATAATGTTCTGCAAAAACCCTTCTCTAGTCATTACTGCTGATGCTTACAAGAGCAGCTCAATAATTTTAGTTGTTCCACAGTCGTGCCAAAACTTGCTCTTTAAATGAGGAAATCACTGGCACACTGAACATATGGAAGATAACACCCTTCCATTTATTACTCCAGTTATAGCCTATCGCTAAGGCAACTGCCACCAGTGTGCATGCATCTTTAATCTTTCTGTCATGACTCTAGGCGTTCATTTTGAGATACCCCGTCGTATTGCATTTTCAGCTTTATGCGGTACAAAGTTCACTTCTCTTCAAATTTGCTGCTCTTCTTCCTCATCACTTTTTCCCCCCGCTCATCTCTGCAGGGTAAACTCGGCGTGCCTGGATTGCCAGGATACCCAGGACGACAAGGGCCTAAGGTGATTTAGCATTGATGAGCTGTAATGATCCGTTCATGTGTTCTCGAGTTCCTTGAAGCAGCGAGATGTGTCTGGACTTGCGTCTCAGCTGGACTGTTTCCTGTCTGATTAAAAATAAAGGATGATAAATAGCTCATTAAAAAAAGGCTATTTTATTAATAGTTCATTAGTGACAGCAATTTATTACATGTTGATGAATGGTGTATTTAAGGCTGTGTTGGGCTCATGGATTCGATTTGATTTAATTTGATACAGGAGTTAATTACACATTAATGAGACATTAGGGGTGATGTGTGATGAATAGAGGCTGAGGCTGATTAACCTCTGTGTCTCTCTCCAGGGATCACTCGGCTTCCCTGGGGTGGCAGGGGTCTTGGGGGACAAAGGACGAAGGGTGAGGACATTTAAATGGATATGCCAACTTCTTTCTTTCTAAACTTTTTTGTAGGAAGTGTAAAAAAACGAAAAGAAAGAAAGAGTGATAATTAACCGTGAACCTTTGCATCGCAGGGTCCAGCAGGTCAGCCGGGGTCTGGAGGCCAGAGAGGTGCCAATGTGAGTGCAGATTTGAGCGCCAAGACTTATCAGTTGCAAGACTGAGGCACTGCTACCACCTCTAAACCCCAATTTTTTTGTTTTCCCATAGGGAGCCAGAGGAGGAAGGGGAGCAAGGGGACCCACGGGAAAGCCTGGAGAAAAGGTGAGCTTGACATACGCTAAGACATTCACACATATACACGCACATAAGTATGTACTCTCTGCACCAAGTCGGAGCTTGTTGTCACTGTTAGCTTCAAGATGACGGGCCATCTGCTGCAGTGAGAAGCTGCTGTCGGTTTACACTCTCACCCCCAAAGAGCATCTTGGGAAAGCTTAAGATTTACTGGCAGGCAGAACACTGTTAGAGTAGCTCATGTTTTTGTACATTCACTATGTTTTTATTTGTCTTTTTTCACCTGTCAGGGTTCTGCTGGACAAGATGGCCCTCCAGGATCCCCCGGAGATCAGGTAATCTTTTGGATTATAGCATACAGTGCCTGAACAGGACCACAGCCTTTAAATCCTTTCTCTAAAATAGGACAAGCATGTAAAACACAATCTTTCTTTGAGTGTTTATGGTTTGTATTATTCTCAAGGGTCCCAGAGGGCCAGAGGGAAGACACGGTGAACCAGGACCCAAGGGGCCGAATGTGAGTGTGGACTAATGTAATGCTAATGTGGTGTTTGCCCTGTAGCAGTTTTTTTTTCCCCCCTACCTGGTCCCACAGTTCATACTCACCTTTGTTCATGTTCATTCATCATAACAGTGTAGAAAAATGCTTCTTTCTCAGGGTCCACCAGGAAAAGATGGATTACCAGGTCATCCTGGTCAGAGGGGCGAACCAGTGAGTCACCTTCAGTTACAGATAAGATACCTGCGGTATTTGGTATTTATGATTTTACCTCTGGCAAAGGGGTTGGTTGATTTCTTAGATTTAGATGAAATTTGTTGGCAAAATACTGTCTTTTTTTAACTTTTGGAGGTAAGCTGGATCAACTTTCAGATCCTTGATTGTGAAGACTGCATGAGCAGGATATAGCATAAAGTGATTAATTTTGATCAAACTGGCCATGCATAATGCGGAGGACCGATTTTCACAGAAAAAGAGGTTGATTTTGATAATTTTATGCTTGCATGTTCAAGCCTCCTTGGGGGGGGGGGGGGGGTGGACTGCACTCTTTTCTAGTCGTCTATGAGGTGCAGTGCCCAGAACATTATAGAGGGAAATGGACTGAAGATTTTGAATGACTGAAGTTCCGGGTTCAGCACAAAATGAAATGCATGTACAAAATTCAGTGCAATATACTGTCCAGTCAAATGAGAGCATATGTGCATGCTACTGCCTAAATTTTTTTTTTTTACCCTCAACCAAGAGTCACCAATTTGATTGTTCTAACTCTCAGGGCTTCCAAGGCAAGAATGGACCATCCGGCCCCCCAGGTGTTGTCGGACCACAGGTAAGAGGAGGATTCCACAGTGGTCCAGCCTCATACTCTCTAATTTTAGGGATCAGACAGCCTGAAGGTGTTGCGGACTCTGCTTGTTTCAGGGTAAATCTGGTGAGACAGGGCCAACTGGAGATAGAGGCCATCCGGGTTCACCAGGACCACCAGGTGAACATGGTCTACCTGGTACTGCAGGAAAGGAGGGTGCCAAAGTGAGTGTTTTTCATTACAACGTCAGTATCATAATGACTTGGCTTATTACTGTTCCCTTACATAAAGCACAAGGACTGATCGAATACCTTCTGGTCTTATCTCCTGGGACTTGTCTGATCCTGAGAATAAGTAATAGAGGAAACCTCAACGTTGGTTAGCTCATAGGATGAATGTTCCTTCCTGGCGTCACTGGCTGGTTAGTCTTATTTATGACTGCAGAATGTCCTAATGGCTACTTTCCTGTGTGCTTCAGGGAGATCCAGGTCCACCAGGGGCCCCAGGAAAGAGTGGTCCCCCTGGACTCCAAGGCTTCAGAGGGAGCAGGGGATTCACTGGTGCTATGGTAAAGCAAAATTAAAATGTTTCATATCTCCAGCCCTACAATAAATATAATTAAAAAAATGAAAGCTTGTACTTCCGTCATAATTGAGTTTAGCAATGATGACATGATGTCACAAAGATTAAATGAAGGATTTTTTTTATATAATTGGACCAAATCTATGATGAAATATTCACTGATGTGATCTGACTGTGACAGTACATGCTGCTTGATTGTGAAGGCTGTTTCTGTCTCCCCAGGGTCCTGCAGGGCTAAAGGGGGGAGAGGGTCTACCTGGTCTTCCAGGGCTCATTGTAAGTCTAATTTTGTTAAATTACACTGCTTGGTCCCTGCTCGCCTCTAGAGAATATAGAATGCTAGGACATATGAAGCAGAAGTCTGTTTCCATGGTGATCAGCGGTCGTGACCACCACACTAAATCAAAGAGTGAATCGTGTGACTTGCTCACCTCATCTCTCCATCGCCTCTTATTTCCAGGGTGCCACAGGAGAGAGGGGCCCCGCTGGGCTGGCTGGTGCGATTGGCCAGCCTGGACGGGCTGGCAGCGTGGGCCCTGCTGGGCCTGCTGGAGAGAAAGGCGAGCCAGTAAGATTTTGAACATTGCTTATTTAGTTTCTTAGTCTACAAATGTTCTCTAACACAAACTGTACCATCACCTCCCACCATTGTGTGGTAAACAACATGTGCTTCTGCTCGGTAATGTGTCATTCTGAAACGGGGAGCAGATGAGAATTAAGACAGATGGAACGAAAGAAAGGATGCTTTTTTGGATGCGAGTGTCTTTCCTGGTACGACACATTAATCAACGTGTCATGTTGCTATTGGAGGCTGATTCATTTTGGAGCATTTGCTAGATGTGTGCTGTGTTCCCATCTGTCCTCTAGGGAGAGAAGGGGCTCATGGGGCCGGTTGGGCGTGATGGGGAACAAGGACCGCTAGGGCTACTGGGGCCTGCAGGACCCGCAGGGCCTCCAGGAGAGGATGGAGACAAGGTATTTGGACAGCCAGCATGTACTGTAGCACACAGTTCTCTGTATTTGTGTTGACTGTGTACATGTGTCTGCAGGGAGAGACAGGAGGACCAGGCCAGAAGGGAAGCAAAGGAGACAAAGGAGAAGTAGTGAGTAAATAGTCCCAGCGTCACATGACTACCTTGCATCTCCAGGAGGTAGAGGACAAACTGGCTTTTAATTGGTTGGGGGGTAATTCACTATAATTACTGTTTGTCTGTCCAGTGCATCCTCTGGTAGACTGAGCAGATGGCTGTCATCATGTGATGACATTGTATTGAAGGCTCTTGGCTTTTCTAGGGACCCCCAGGACCTGTTGGAATTCAAGGACCTGTAGGACAGCCAGGACTGCAGGTATGTTACCATCGCTCAGAATGGCACCACATAAATACAGATCAACCTGTGATGCATGGTTAATCTGTGCTGAATCTGTAATCTGTTTCCGATGTTTCAGGGTGCAGATGGTGAGCCAGGTCCTCGTGGTCAGCAGGGAATGAACGGAGCCAAAGGAGATGAAGGACTGAGGGGCTTTAAGGGAGAATCTGGTCCCTCAGGGCTACAGGTGAGAACAATTATACATTCCATGACTCACCACATATTCAAGGCTCGATCAATGTCCATCCCATGTGCAAGACTGCATAGCTTGGCATTTCTGCATTTGCAGGGCATGCCAGGACCCCCGGGGGAGAAAGGAGAGAGCGGGCATGTTGGCTCAATGGTGAGTAGCGCTCAGCTATCTCAGCACATCTCCACTCAAGTATCCGTCTCAAGTGTGTTGCTCAACACCACTTTTCAAGCATCACACACTTTTCCTCGTGATTATTATGACTTTGACGTGGTTTTATCAGATATTGAGTCACTTTCCTCTCAGTATCAAACACAGTCTAATTGATCTTTCCTGAGGCTCAAACATCAATGCGTACATCAGCAGAACTGTGAATTATTTATTGCAAAGATGCAGGGTTTGGCGGCTGCTTACATGATGTTTCCTTATTATTTGGACATTCAGTTTTAAAAATAACCAATTGTGCTAATTTTCAAGCAAGAGGAGAACACACACACACACACACACACACACACACACACGCACACACACACACACACAGGGAAATACACTTAAATATTAGTATTTTAAACTTGTGATTAATCAAAGGACATTGATTCACACTCCTAGTTCTTATCTGTAGTTTATGGCATTTACACACCTCTTTATTGGGTTATAGGCAGAGCTTTTAAAAATACTTGAAGAATATTTCCACCCATCCATTGTCTTCAGCTTATTCCTGTTCAGGGTCGCAGGGGCCAGGAGCCTATCCCAGCGGCTATGGTTCACCCTGGACAGGACACCAGTCCATCGCAGCGCCAACACATAGACACAAACAACCATTCGCACACACAGTCACACCTACGGTCAATTTAGAGTATCAATCAGCCTCGTCCTCTCTTGATGTCTTTGGACGGTGGGAGGAAGCTGGAGTACCAGAGAGAACCCACACAGGAACAGGGAGAACATGGAGACTCCACACAGGGAGATCCTGTGTCCGAGCTGGGACTCAAACCCGGAACCTTCTTGCTGTGAGGCCACAGTGCCGACCACTGTACCTCCGTGCAGCCCTTGAAGAATATTTATTCAGTATAATTAAGTAAAATAGATGTGGGTACGTTTAAAAGAAAAAAAGGCCTGTAGTTTAAGGGCCCTACATTGTCTAGGATCTTGCTTGGTGTCATGCTTTTACTTTGAAATTACTTGTTTGTCACCAACTTTGCACAACGAGGTGCAAGTGTTAGTGCTGCATGTACAAGTTATGTTCAAGTAGAAAGCATCCTCTTCCCTACATCAGTGTGATGTGCTTATTTTATGCACTGAACCAAAGTTACATCAGAAGACTATAAATGAGAAAAATAGTGCTTTAGGATTAAATCTGACATGTTGTTCGATTATTGTACAGTTCAGGGTATACACACACACACACACACACACACACACACACAGTCATTAGTTCCACCAGTTGAATTCCATGTTGCCAACAGTGCTGATATATATCAAACTCATGAACCAACCTTTTCCTCTGCTGATAATCATTAACGCTCAACAAATTGCTGGCCGTTGTCGTTCTTAGTCTCTCAGTATGAGTTGTATATTATATAGTTTACTCCCTGCAATCATGACTTAAGAGGTATGTTTCGGTTGTAATACCCTTTACAGAGCTTCAAAACTCTTCAGCTGGGTTGAAAAAAACAAAAAGTTGCAATAGCTCACCTAACCATCAACAGTTGAACATCGGCCATCTCATTAACCAAAGCCTGTCAACAATTATTGGCCAATATCAGTGCACCCTACATGTAACACACAAATAAAAAGAGCAGCAGTGCAACAACACATTTCTGGCCGTCATGTGAAATGGAAATAATATTAATAAAAATGATAATACACTGATAATATTACACACTCTGGTTATGGGGAGCGGCATCGAAACCTCTCTACCCACAACAACCTCACACGTTATCAATGTGCGATGAATCTTCAAGGATGATTGCAAAAGACAAAACAGAGGACAATTTCATGTGCAGGAAAGGAGGAGGATCTCAGAATGAAGGGATGATCCTGTGAGGGAGAAGGAAAAGAGAATGACAGAACGGACGTGGTGGGGCGATGGAGGGGAAGGAAGAGGCGGGGCGCTGATTGTGAGCAGGAAGACGGTGTGACAGCTGCTAATCAGATTAGCCTCAGCCTTGGCTGACTAATGAGCATCCTCCTTTGTGACAGTCATCTCACAGCGCTGTCAGCCGTGAACACACACTCAACAAGATCCTCTGTAGCCTCTCTTCTCCACAGCCAGATTAGGGGAGAAATGTATTAAAATGGAACCAAAACAAGAGCGGGGTGGGGTTGAGGACTCACTGGGGAAGTTTCATTCATGTGTGAGTGTTGCAGATCACAGGATTCTCCCCTCTAATGCTCGAGAATCTCTCCACCAGAGCGATGTGTTTGCTACACAGCCTCTCGCCGGGCAGATTGTCTTTCTGTCTTAGTGTCTTTACAACGCACGGCTCCCTGTAAGACTTGAGAGTGTTTGAGAGCAGAGCTCCACATCTACGCGGCTGAAACACAGAGCACAGTTAGGACTAATTGCTCAGCGCTCTCGAGTCGCATAGAACAGTCAAATCACATGCCGTCACCGCGGTTGAGAGAATACAGTCTTTTACATCACAGGCTTCTCATTAATAAGGGAGAATAAAAGAGAGACAGAGAGAGAGAGAGAGAGTCATCGTGAGCGTAATGACCTGCCTGAACGTCTTCATCATGTCACTACTGTAATGATCAGAGGATACTGGGGCCACTGCATAAGAAATCCATCGTGGGCCGACTTGTGTCTTATTTAAGTTGGGAGGAACTCACCTATCCCATATCGCTTTCACTTTGTATTGCTGCGTTTGCTGCATTTGTCATTGTCTGCGCTAAGATATGACACCCTAATAAAACATAATTATTTTCTCTCTCCACAGGGGCCTCCAGGACTGCATGGGCCCCGGGGTCCTCAAGGCCCATTTGGTGCAGAGGTAGTGTGATTTCTTCCCTCTTGTTCACAATTTGATTTGTACCACAAAAAATGTATTTAGTCACTCAGGTTTCGTTATTTTTGGCATTTTAGTTCATCAACTTTTATTTGAAGTTGTAGGATTACTTGACACAGAGGCCCCGCTGCCACCTACTGCCTCGGTGGTGTATTAGAGAGGTGCAGGGGTGAAGGTATTTTATGCAGTACAATAAAACATTAAGATATCTTAAGCTAGTGTGAGCGACTGACATTTAAATTAAAACCCACTGACTTTGAGATGAGGGAGCTCAACAGCACTGAATAATTTCTGGGTTGTAGGACTCATGCCTTCACCTCTCCACTGCAACACACACTAGCGCTCTCGTACGGGCCTAGAATATGGCGTAAGGTCTGCATACACCTGACGCAAAAGTACAATTAAAACTTTTGACATGGACATTAAAGCACTAGAATATCCATTATTCACATTTGGGGAGAAGTAAAGGGAACATTTCTGTTAAGGATGTCGGTTTAAAAGATAAACTTACAGACACTCAAGGGTGAGTAAAAGGAGAATTTCCTCATGAGGCACAATTCAGTCAGTATATATCAAACAGCTGTTCATGTGTATCCTCCTAACCCAAAAAATCTCACGCTCAAAAGAACATTCCAAGCAAAACCCTTGCAATTGAACATGCACAAAGGGCAGAAATCAGTTTTTTGGTTGCATGATTATATGAGTCATAAAGAAAACATGATGGTGTACCAAGCTTTGGAAACAAGAGGAGTTGCTTTCAGTACACACTGCTGTATCGTTGAAAATGCACATTTCTTTTCCTTACACAAGGCAGATGCTTTAAATTTTCCAGCCCGTCGTCTCTACATACAGTATTCTCTTCGTTTGAACTCTTCCTGCCACAGACCCTCCGCTGCTTTTGAAACTTGAATAATTAAAGAGTATTAGGATATAATCCCGGGGAGAGAGTTATATTTACTGCTTTATGAATCATTTAGGAGTATTAGACTATCATCCCTGAGAGGCAGTTATATTTACCTCAAGTAATGGTCGTCTCTCTACTGCCTCTCACGCCGGTCAATTATTTAGCAGTGAGCTGCAGGACCGCCACACTAGGAAGCATGGAAATACAGCCACTGTACATGAATGAACTGATACAGGAACAGTGGAAAACAGCAAAATAGGGCGGGATGGCATGTGAGGAAAACAGTTGACAGCAGGAGTTCACTAGTGGTGCACGGCTGTACTCAGCGCTCATGTTTGTGCACTCTACTGAAAACATGCTTTTACCCGGTTTGTCTCGAGACACTGAACACGATGTGCAAGTAAACACACACACACACACACACACACACACACACACACACACACACACACAAATGGGCAACATCGGCGGAATCAGAATCTACCCCACTGAGTGACTCGAGATAATATCCACATATCAAAGCCCACATTCAATATTTTTCCTCACGTTGTGATCATTTGATTTCAGCAGAACAAACAAATACGGCACCGAGACTGAAAAATCCCATGAATATGTCAAACATGCCCTTGTTTCCTGATATTTAAGCTGCCAAACTCTTCCCTCCTACTGCAGGGCACTGCTGGAATGCCTGGTGGAGTTGGTCAGCCCGGTCTTGTCGGAGAGAAGGTCAGCGTCTCCCATTAGCATTATCTGCGCTTGTGTGCTACCATGTTTGTGTTTATCTCTCCAAATGTTTCTCGTCTTCTAGGGCGAGGATGGCGAAGCTGGAGACCCTGGGCTAGTTGGAGAGCCTGGAATCGCTGTGAGTCGCATTGCCTCTTGCTCAACCCGGTTCTATCGGTTCCTTCTCCCCTCACCTCTTTATTGATGGTCATCTCATTTGCTGGTGGCTCAGGGGGTTAAAGGCGATGTCGGGGAGAAGGGCGACGCTGGTGCTTCTGGTGCAGCTGGACCTCCAGGAGCCAGAGGAGCAACAGGGGAAGATGGACCTAAAGGCGGTCCTGTGAGACTCTTCAAAATAATGACTTTTATTTGCTGCAGGTCAGGTTATGGTTATGATGGTCTAATTCCCTTTTTGTGTCCATAGGGCCCGATTGGTTTCCCAGGAGATGCAGGGCCCCCTGGAGAACCTGGTGCCAATGTAAGCGTTATCATTTCTTAGTTATTTTCTTAATCTGAATTTGTTTTAAAAAGTTTTCTTTTAATTTCTCTTTGACAACATTTTCTCATCTAGGGACTGGATGGTGGACCAGGGCCTAAAGGTGACAATGGAGAACCTGGCAAAGCAGTAAGCAATGATTTGTTTCATCATTAACTAATTTCTTTCGCTTTTTTTTTAAGTTGCTAGCCACTACGAGTATTTTTGAACATTTTCAGGAGCATTTTTCTCTCTTCTGTGTATTTTTATTTTCTTGTTACCCTGCAGGGTCCACTGGGAGCCTCCGGAGAGCCAGGTCCTCCTGGACCTCCGGGAAGGAGGGTGAGCTTGATGTGTTTTGTGGTTTCATATGCATGTAGCTTCATGTTGGGTGTAAATAGCTCAAGTCGTCATCTTATGATGTGTCTTGACATCAGGGTCATGTTGGCGCTGCTGGAAAAGAAGGGAAGCAAGGACTGAAAGGAGCCAAGGTGAGGATGGCACCACGGGAGCTCAGTGGTTCTGTGTGGCGGCTTTTATCTATCTGATCCTTGCACCTGACGTCGTAATGACTTGTCTCTCAACAACAGGGGGTGACAGGAATCCATGGTACAGTGGGCAAGACAGGCCCAGTGGGACCCCAAGGGCAGCCAGGGCGGTCTGGTCCAGAGGGGCTTCGAGGCATCCCAGGCCCTGCAGTAAGTACTTGGGATGGGGCTTTTTATCAGCAAAACGACCAACACAAAACGACCAACAATCGACATGTGCTCACCTCAAAAAAAAAAATCCCCCTTGTGGGATTTTCATGTGTATTTGTGAATTGCATTTTGTATTTCAAGCTATTACATTTCCAATTAAAATAAACATCATAAAATACAGCGTTTTTTTCCCTAAAGAAATAGGATTAAATATTTTAAATAAAATGGGCCAACTGTCTGTTTTCCGTTTTGTTTTAGTAAAAAGTAATGTGACAACCAGCGGATGAGGGCACTTATGCCCCTGTCTTGTTTTTTTTCATGCACAACACAGTTTAAAATGTGATATGTGTTTGTACTCCTGTAGGAAATTAGTGTTACGGTTCTAGCTCGGTAAAGCCTCGACTTAAGTTTGCCTTTTTAAGAAGGATGCTGAATAAACATTTTTAAATTTGCAAAAGTCTCTCATTTCTATTATCACTGCTTTGATGGCCAATATTGAACATTACAGCCATGTTTTTGAGCCTAAAATGAAGTTGTACAGTGTAGAATAGTTTCCACCCTCCGTACT
This sequence comes from Aulostomus chinensis, assembly GCF_037954235.1. Classification (NCBI taxonomy): domain Eukaryota; kingdom Metazoa; phylum Chordata; class Actinopteri; order Syngnathiformes; family Aulostomidae; genus Aulostomus; species Aulostomus chinensis. The sequence goes on from NC_141337.1 coordinate 5,443,702, forward strand.
GCTGCTGCTGCTGGGAAAAATTTTAAAAAAGGCTGACAATTTGACAAAATTTGACATGTGGGCCTTGACAAACGACTCTCGAAATCCTGTGCTGTTCCCATCCCGAGTAAGTACTCAATACAAAAGGCTCTTTGGAGTAGTCCCGTGAACACTTGTTGCTAAGTGATCTGGTTCTGTTGAGCATCACCACTAAACTTGACAATATGAAGTCCAATTTATGTTTATGCAGCACTATGACATCATCCTTTTATACTCCAGGGTGAACAGGGGAATCATGGACTCCCAGGGCAGACGGGACCACCAGGACCAATGGTAAGATGACCGTAGAATGCTGCACGGACGTCATCACAATTAGCTTCTTTTTCTTTTGGCCATGATGACATTTGTAGTCCTGATTAGCCACTTCAAGCTAGTATGAACCAATGACCTCATTTCAACCATTTAACCAAAAACCCATTCATGAAATCCCACTGACCCTGAGATGACGGACATTCAACAACGCTAATTTATTCCGGGTGCTAGGACGCATTCCTGTGCCGCTCTGAAAAGCTAATGAAATGAGAAGGGGGCATGGGATATTATTTTAAAAAGAACTCAAACTCAACACAATCAAAGCATTTTTCAAGTACAGAACCTCCATGATTAACCAACTAATGCTTATCATTAACAGGGGCCACCAGGACTTCCAGGATTAAAAGGGGACCCTGGAATAAAGGGAGAGAAAGTGAGTGACAGAGAAATATTTCTCTAATCACTGGATAACAGCAGAACTGAACCATGTCTCTGTCTGCAGGGTCATGGTGGGCTGCTCGGTCTGATCGGCCCTACGGGAGACTCTGGTGAGAAGGGAGACCGAGGCCTGCCAGGTAACCAGGGTGCACAAGGTCCCAAAGGAGATGAGGTACATGTATATAGGGATGCTGAATCTGAGGCTAGTCTGCTCAGAGAAAGTTCAGCTCTCTAATAAAACATAATTGTGCTGTATCCAGGGTGTCCATGGCCCACCTGGTCCCACCGGTCCACCAGGACCACCTGGACTGTCAGTAAGTGACTTAGCTGCTATAATAGGAAGGACTTCTGATCCAATTCTTTGTATTCAAGCGTCTCAAAATGCCTGTGTTGTTTCTGATTGTATCTCTGTATAGTAGGCTACTGTCTAAAAAATACATTTCTTTTATTCCTTTGTGGTGATAAATGTCTGAAAAGCAATTGAAAGAAGTGGCACATTAAAGTTATTCATGATGTGACCAGACAGTAAGTTGAAAACGACAGATTTATTCACATACACACAGTTGTCTGCTGCATCTTGTTAATGCAAATGTAACGGAAAACAGAGATTTAGATTTAGATTTTGTAGGTTCAATACAAAGAGTTCCAAAGCAGTCACGTTAAGGAGAAAGGAAACAAGGCTTTAACACACTCCTGTTAAACCTCTGATGCAAAATGGCCGCTAAATGTTTAACTTATGCACTAAAAATGATGCAATATTGAATTGATACTTGTTTCGTAGATGCATTCTTTTAAGAACAGCAGCCTTCCGTGCTAATCCGACTCATGAAGACAGCCATTACGACTTCTCAACAGAAGTTAACTTGTGTTTCAACCTCAGTGTTTCTAATGTTCGGTTCTGATCAGCAGTAAATCATTGTTTCATTTTCCCCAGATGCGTCACTACAAGCTTGTTTAGTTTGTCAAATTTCAAGCGCATTGGTTCCATCACCGATGTCTTTCCTGGTTTCACAACAGATAATGACTTAAAAACATCTACTGAAGTGAAAACCTTCCAGTTTATGACTTTATGGCATGTGTAAGACCTGCTATCTCAGCGACTGAAATGATTACACCTGCAAAGAACAAAGGTTCTGTCCAGAGAGCATTAACACTCCTCGTTCGTCAGTAGTGAAATGAAGAATTCTCAAACTATAACCCACCCTATTGCTAAGATGATGCATGATGGTCCAGATTTTCAGTGCTTGCTTGAATAATTCCAGTTTTTTTAAGCCCCGGGATCTTCTATTTATGTTCTACCCCTGCCTCTGCTTTTAGGGTGCAGCTGGAGAGAAAGGATCTAAAGGAAATTCGGTGAGTCCTGTCTCATCTCTCCTGTTCCCGTACTCACACCTCAGCTAGCAGCTGCTAGGAACATATGCTTGGGAAGAGAGGAAGTGTGTTTGGTGGCTTAAAGGCACCATGCTTCTTAATCACAATGCTCTGCTGTGTTTACCACATGTCTATGGAACTAAAAGCCTGCTGTACAGCCATGCTTGCCTGGTGTGTAATTTTTCTATTGGGCCCTTTTAATAGGATTTGGTTGTGGTGTGTGATGTTATAAAAACCACTTTTGTTAGTGTGTGTGTGTGTGTGTGTGTGTGTGTGTGTGTGCGCGCATATGTGTGGACAGCCAAAGCTTTGGCCACAGAGTGCTGATGCACATAGCTGGATAATCCTATAAAGCAGCAGCCATATCTGCCTGGATAAAGCCAGGCTTTAGCCAAGCAATGCAAGAGAGACTCCAGGTGACAGATGATTGACACAAAGTTTTCTATTCACCAGGGTATTGTTGGTCCCAGAGGTGATCCAGGTCTTGCTGGTCCCCCAGGACCCCCAGTGAGTACCTGCAATCATCCATATCTCTGCACTAGTTTTATCCTCTTTCTTTCCCTTTCACCTCTTGCTCACCTCTCTGGCTTTCCTCCAGGGACCCCCTGCTTCAATAGTCCAGCCTCTGCCCATCAGGGAGGGCAGGCGGAAGAAAAGAAGGCACTCAGATCGGACAGGAGGAGCAGCTCCATCCAGGGCAGAGGACGTGGACATCGATATGGAAGACTTCCTTCAGGCCGATCAAGCTCTGGAGGATGCTGAGGGGATGGAGGAAGTCTTTGCCACGCTTTCTTCCATGAAAACTGAAGTGGAGCTGATGAGGAGGCCCCTCGGAACCTTCGAGAGCCCCGCCCGCACCTGCAAAGAACTCATGATGGTTCAGCCTGACTACAAAGATGGTGAGCAAGGACATTGTTACTCCTGCCAAGGAGGGAATGTGACCACCACCATGTTTCTGTTTGTTTGCGGGACATCTCAAAAAAGATGATTTTGATGACATCTGGTAATATTACAAGGAACACAAGATTTACTTTTAGAGGCGAACTGGAACTCTCAAACTGTGGACCCGGGGCCTGTAGACACGTTCTAGCCCATCGACAGGATGTAGTTATTAGCCGTATTTTTCTGGACATTTCATGGATGAAAATCTATCAAATTATCAAAGTCCAAGTGAAACGGTTGACAGAACGGTTTCACCTTCCAGAAATCATCTTGATCGCATGGATCGGGGGGCTCAGACTTATTTCCTTAGAGAGCCGTATCTCAAATTAAAACCGGCGGGCTGGGGGCCAAAGGCAAACACATAATATGTTGTTAAAATGCCTTTAGTCTGTGTACTCCTGTCTCTGCGTCTTCATTTGATTGTTACTTCCCTTACACCAAACTGACGTCCTTTTCCCAAATTAATGTTCAATTATTATTATTTTAAGAGCATTTTTACCTCAAAAGGATAAACAGTGTTTTAAATTATTTCATAGGATAATTATTAGGCCTGCAGTAACTGTTTTCCTCATTCTTATCATCAGTATTTTATTTACCAGTATGATTTTTACATATAGCGGGTCAAATCAAACCTTATGGTGGGCCAAATTTTCCCCCTGGGCCCAACTTTGGACAGCCCTGGTACGGATCATGGTCCAGTAGCCCTATTTCAGTTCTTATGAACAGGTTTGGATGCGCTCTCCTCTTCCTGGTGGAGGTCTGTGGCTGTGTGTTTCCTTCACAATGACTCCTGATTATACCACATTAAAATCTACTCCAGGAAGAAGTGGACACATTTCAGACATGCCCATATTCCCTGACTTATACTTTTAACTTTTCAACAACTTCATGTCCTTTGCAGGAGAGTACTGGATTGATCCGAACCAAGGCTGTAACAGAGACTCGCTCAAGGTCTACTGTAACTTCACAGCTGACGGAGAGACCTGTCTCGACCCTGACAAGAAGATTGAAATGGTAGCTCTCCAGTCTTTTTGTAGTAATCCTCTGCAAAGCTGTATCCACCATATTACATCAGAGCTGCTGAACCTAAGATTTCCCCATTCTCTGTGTGTCTAGGTGAAATTAGCAGCGTGGAACCGAGAGAAGCCAGGAAACTGGTACAGCCAGTTCAGGAAAGGCAAGCAGGTACAAAAAAAAAAAAAAAAAAATCGTCACCTCCTGGTTCGATTAATCCGAGCTCACTCCAAATGCCAGTCGATCTTTTTCAGCTAAATTGGTCATCTTAATTGAGTGTTTGAATGATATTCATGCATGTCATAGAGGCAGGAGCATTAGCGGCTGAGTCCATCCATGTGCACGGCTGCATGTGAATGTTTATTTTGTAAATTTGTTCGCTGTATAATTTGCTATTAACCTATTCGACCATGTGTAATGAGAGCGCTGACTTGCCAGCAGTTGATTTTCAGCAGTCTGAGACTGACTCACACAAAGCCATTGGCAGCTCGCTCTCATTGACTGGCATTCATGGCAGCTCTCTCCTTTCATGTGCACCTGATCAGAGGGCTCATAACCTTCTCAGATAATCACTGAGCTGCCAGCACAATTGCAATTCACCGACTCGCTCGCGCAGTCCTTGATTTGGCTTTTCACTCCCTCAGTTACTACTTTACTCCCCCTGTGGGTTGTGATTCTGAAGAAAAGTCGCCGCAGCTTTTCACCTTTGATCATGTAAATTACTTCATCAGCAGTTTTGTATTTCAGGGATAGTTATTAACATTTTTCTGACTAAGGTTTTAGATACAAGTTTTTTTCTTTGTGGCCTCGTGTATGGATAAACTCCATAAACCTGAAAAGGTTTTTCTTTTTTAAGCAGGATATCTCAGAAATTAATGGGCAGATTTTCCATCCCATCCATTTCTATACCCCTTATACATTCAGGGTCATGGGGGGGGTGGGGGGGTGGAGCCTGTCCCAGCTGACACTGGGCGAGAGGTGGGGTTCACCCTGGACGGGTCATCAGTCCGTTGCAGGGCCATCAGGAGCAATTAGGGGTTCAGTATCTTGCTCAAGGATACTTCAACATGGTCACCAGGGGAAGTGAGGATAGAAGCAGCGACCCTTCAGTTGCTAGATGGCCACCCTACCTCCAAGCTGTGCCGCCCTTTGGGTAGAGTTTGATGACATTTTATTGGAAATATTAAAGTGATTTGTCATTGGAGGTGATCTGGATCACATCGTAGATCCTGGATCCTGAGGACTCTTCTAAATATGTTACTGTCTCGGATGAATTTTGATCAAGTATTCTTGAGTCCTTGTGAAATAATTGGAAGAAGAAAGTGTTGTGTTCATATTCTGCATCCATGACACTGTCTCCCTGCTGTCTGTGTCCTTCCTAGTTTTGTGTAAGATGTTTCAAATTTGTTCTGTTGTTCTTGTGGCGCCACGCTAATTATATTTCTCATTCTATTTACTCTTCCTTTGTTGTTGTCCTCCAGTTCTCCTACAATGACAGAGACGGGAACCCGGTCCACGTGGTCCAGCTGACCTTCCTGAAACTGCTGAGCGCCACAGCCAAGCAGACCTTCACTTACACCTGCCAGAACTCTGCAGGCTGGTTTGACAGCACATCCCGCTCCTACCAGCACGCCGTACGCTTCCGGGGCAGCAATGACGAGGAACTGACACAAGCCAAAAGCCCCTTTATTCATGCAGTGCATGATGGATGCCAGGTCAGTGCTGGGATGGAGAAATTAGCCTTAATGAGACAGATGTTTTCTCAATGATTCAGTAAGAGGGTCGCTTATCAAATGACCGACAAGAATAGGTGGGGTTTAGGGCTGAGTGGTGAGAGCTTGTTGGATGAATTAAGCTAAATAAGTTGTAATAATGGCTTTAATATTTCCCTTGCAGACCCGTACTGGCCAGGAAAGGACCATTCTAGAGATAGACTCCCCTTCAGCAGAGACACTCCCTGTTACCGATGTGGCTCCTGCAGACTTTGGCAACAACAACCAGAAGTTTGGATTCCAAGTTGGACGAGTATGCTTCAACGGTTAACGTGCCAACAACACACACACACACACACACACACACACACACACACACACAAAGACAACAGCACATTTTAAAAGAGAGACAATATTACCACTACCCGAAGCAATATTTATATAACGTTACTGTATGTGGTGGGTTTGTGGTATTTTATTTAAGACTCTTCGACAGCCAATGAAATAGGTGTGATGGCTTTCCATCAAGAAGAATGGCAAGAAGGAGGACGTGCATCAGTTGAAACCAAAGGGAATATTACAGTTAGATATATTTAATTTTAAATGTTCTTTTTTTTCTCCTCTCACTGTTAAATGGTGCTGTAATTGATCCACTATCATCACATGGACTGAGTGTCATGTCTCTTCAGATCATGGTTGAACTGGCTAAGCTACCTAATGTTTTCAAAGACTGGGACTGAATGAATCTGAGATGTCGTCATACTAATTTGCATGCTCCGATTTCACTATCATGACAACTGCATAGCTGTTTTGAACTAGCCTAGCATATTAATTCCGTACAAGCACTATAGTTCATTTTCTGTGTGCAGAAATGATAAATTGTCCTTTTTTTACCCTTCAACTGCAGTGAATTACCTTGATTAGTATTCGAAAAAGCACATCTCGCTATTGAACCAGACACTTAACTTGAAAGGATAAGGTTCTTTCCTTCCCTTTCCTCCTTGATAACCAGCTTTTCTGAGGCCTCCCGTGTTTCCGCTGACATCAGTACTGTATCTGTCACACTAACATCCCCTTCTCCTGTGGTATGCACTTGCTATGACAAAACTCAGCAACGAGGTTGGGGATATTCCAGGGCAAGAATTTAAGAGCGTGCTGATTAAAATGTTCTCTCGTCTTAACTGAAGTCCTTTATACACGGAGACATTTCACGCATCTCTTGAAAGCTCTCGAAAGCTGCTGACATAAAGTGTTTTCTGCCCTACTCAGAGGTTTTTGTTGTTGTTGTTGTTGTTGTTGTTGTTGTTTTTGGTTCCTCTGTGTTGTTCATACTGTATGTTGAAATTTAAACTGTGTTGTCCCTCGTTTGACATGATTTGCTCTTCGGTGGTGCTACAGATGATTATTTTTGTCTCACTGTATTTGTGTCTCTATGGTCAGGATTAGAGGACAAAAATGGGGGAGGGGGGGGTCCATCATTGCCTTTTTCAGCAACAAGAACACCCCCACACACACACACACACACACACACACACACACACACTGTCCGGGAACTATCGTTTACTGTGTTTAGGGTTGTTGTTTTTTTTTTGCACATCTTCTGGCTGACTGTACCACTTTTCTTTTGGAGAGCCAGTGAAAAGAAGTTAGGGAGAATTCAGAGCAACATTTAATAGCGTTAAAGGGGAAGTCCACTCTTCAGTTGCATTTGTGTTGGTTTGTTTTGGGTTTTTTTTTTTCCTGGAGCTTAAGTGACATTACCATCATCGAAATGACATTTTGTTTAATAATAAACATGTAGCTGCGAATCAGAAATTGTCCTCACATCTCAGCAAATGACACCATGCATGCTTTTATAGTTTCTAGTCGCAGCGATTCCATTACTCACCGTCTGTGGAGCAGCTCCAGGATATGTTTTTAGATGACATTATTACTACAGCCCGTCTCTGTATGTCGGCTGAAGCAGAGTCTCCTTCAAATTAACAAATGGAGCGCCGAGATACTACAGAAGTAACGTGTGTATATAAATTCTATTTTTTACGGTTGATTTTCCCTTCAGCCAGAAAAATGCTGCCATCCTTCCTTCCTTCCTTCCTCCAACTCCAACAGTAGACTTGAGTTTCCAGTGTGTGCTTCTATTATTTCACTCCTGCTGTTCAGTTTGTTTCACAGCGTTTAAACATTCCAGAGATGAACTCCTCTCCCATCCCCTACTGCCCCTCCTGTGTATAGTGTTTGTTGGACTTCTGTTACATACTGTACAGTTATTCTTAGGACTTTGTGAGCAATAACTTATTGCCTGAATGAAAAATTGATGCCTGAATAAAAACAACTGGGATATTATTGTTATATTTTTCTTCTTTCTTCTCCAGACAGACCCGTCAGAATAACATAAATGGAAGGAGGTTTTTTTGTGTGAGTGTGAGCGTGTGTGTTGCAGACAAACATATTTCTCCATTAACTGCTGCAACATTCACTCACAAGCTTGCTATCAGCATCTCCACACAACTCTGATTGCTCCCAAGTTAATTAATTTCAATTAGACTTGTTACAGTCCTCCAGAGGGACGGTGGGGGAGCAGAGGGGCAAGAGGAGGTCAGTCATGAAGTGGATTGGAAAATTCAGCCATGGAGATTTGTCTGCTGGTTATTTCTTACACAAGTAAATAGATAAATAAAACACATGGTCAGTATCCCACCCCCCCATTTTAAACTGTTTCAGATCATCTCTGAACTTCATGTTGTCACGTCACTCACCGTTGCCCTACTTACCTCTATTACTGCCACATGCAGTAATTGCTTTTTGCGCACACACACAAACACACGCACACACATGCACACACACACTCTGTCTACAGCTTATTCTCTTGCACATTTTAAAGTCAGGCTCTCATCCCCTTTGGGGCCCACCCGTTCAAGGTTACCGTCAGTGGTAGAATAAAGGTTACCATGTTATCCTCTCCTCCTTTCTGCTCCCTTCCACTCAATTGAATTTTAACCACACTAAGCTCTTGACCAGGAAAGGTCATCAGTTGCCACTACCTCAGAATAATGATCATGCAGAATGGCTGAGTGACTGTCAAAATGGTATTTCCACAGTGCTATGCCCTTTTCCCTCGCTCAGATTCAAGCCTCCAGAGCCCACCCTTCCTGTGACATTGCATCTCTAATGACTTGTGTTTCTTCCTAAAAGAGCTGAGCTGATAGCGTCACTGCTACGCGATTTACCGCTTTTCTGTCCGTCGTTAAATGGGGCACAGAAACGCTAAGGGCTCTTCGTTCAGCTGATCCAGGAGGAGGAAATCCCAATAATCTTCACTCCCATCGTGAGGACGTTAGTATTTTAATTTTCTGAACATAAATATACAATGAATAAAATGAATAAGATTACCTGGTGCCTCTGATTCCTAAAATAAATAAATGAATTTGTCTCATATATTATTTTACCAATTTCTCCTTTCACAAGGGCCTAAATAGCCGTCGTGCAAAAACACTCAAATAAGCTCCGCCGCGATCAACTGACGCTGCACTGAAACATGAAGGTCCTGTAAATGGCCTCTTTGTAAAATGTGGACTGATAAAAATTGTTCAGAGTAAATCTGAGTTGAGAAACTAGCTGATTTTCATAGCTACAACAAACTACTGACAGATGAACGCAACATTTTCATTCCATATCTGTCGAGACACTGTGAGTTTAATTTGCATCTGAGTAGGATGAATGGTTGCCATGGTAATATTAACTGATATTAATTGATGACACCATCACATAGAGCTTTTATATTTTCATGGAGACTGAACTAGACTGAACCTTTGTAAGGGACTCGAACGCTCAACCTAAAAAGCTAATTAGCATCACCGGGGTATTAATTTTCAAAACGTAGTGTATTACATGTTGTCGCTAGGTACCTTAATTTAAAAATACTTTGGTTTTTTTTTAATATTAATCTCTGTGCAGAGTTAAATTTGATTCTACTGCTTTAGTGCCTGATAAAGTCGGGACACTAACTGACACCTGTTGAGACCACAACATCAAGAGATGACGCCATAATTAAAACAAAACAAAGTTGTGCGTCCAAGTCTTAGTGACCTACAGTTTGCACCAATGACTGTGACGAGGTTTAGGAGACAGTGTGATGGTCCAAAACAACAACGGCGGCTCCTGAGGATGTCAGCGGCTACTATAGCAACAGACGTATCAGAACTAGAGAGGGAACATCGCTGAAGTTTCAGGTTTTTTTTTTTTATTGACATGATCGGTTGAAGATGAGATTATTAATGTGTTATATTACTGCATTACTACAGTGCAGTACTGCAACTCTCTACCACCGATGCTGGACTAATAAATCCACGCTTACTTTGCGAGCTCTGACTACAAATGTGAGAATTCCACTTCTGAGCTCAACTCTAGGCCTACTCTGCATTTCTGTTCACTTGTGAAGAAGTGAGCAGAGCTGTTGGTCTATATTTGGCATTGATGAGCCACCCAGCTGCCCAAGAGTACTTTAGCAGCACGATCCTTAACTGCCGTCCCTCTTCAATATTGCTTTCCCTCTGTTCTCGCTTATCTCTCGTTTTCTGGCTCCCTCTGTTTCGTGCTTTTCCTCACATCTCCATCTCATTATTCTGGAGCTGAAAATGTTAGATATGTTTGTTGTTTGTTGGACTGTCTAGCCTCTCTAACATTCTTGTGTTCCCTTTTTCTTTCCCCCCCTCTCGGCCTTCAGCTCTTCTCTTGTGACAGTGATTCTAACTCAACCGAACACGTCCCCCAAAAAAAAGAAAGAAAGAAAAAGTCACAGTGAGAAATGAACAAATTAAACAGATGTTCGGACGTATGAGGGCGACTCGGTGGGAATACATTTGAGATGGAACAGGGGCTCTCCCTCGGTCTCAGCACATCCACCCAAATCAGGACGTTTGTCACAGTAGATAACAGCAGACATTCTTTTCCGTGCCACTAGTGTGTGTACACGCTTGCATCTAGCACTATGTGATGACTGGAGCTGGGATCATGTCTCACTTGTGGTGAACATGCCCTCTGATGTGGAGGCTTGTATGAGGGTCTCTGAAATCAGCAGCGTTTTGGTTTTTTTTTTCGTCTTCTTTCAACAGAGCAGGGGGACTCTTATTAGTGTGCATGCAAGCGCCTCTCCTGCCAGGTCCCGGCCACCGCTCCATTATCTCAGGAGGGGTGAGGGGAATCATTTCCACCAATGCCTTTTCCATCAAAAGCACTTATCGACAAAACTAACATAAGTAAGGCAGTTTAAAAAAAAAAAAGACTAAAAAGGAGAGGGAGGGTAATAGAAAATCCCTGGGAGCGAGTGGACAAAGAGCTCAGTGACAGTACAGAAAACCAAAGTTCTGTGTGTCTGAAAGAGTGTGTATAATAGAAAGGTTCCAACACACACACACACACACACACACACACACACACACACACACACACACACACACACACTCACACACACCTCTTAATTTGCCTTCTGCTTCAAGCCCTCAGCATCAGCCACCACAACTGCAGTCATGCCATCTTGACAGCGTAGTCCTCAATGAGTTGCCTGCAATTTCCTCCAGACAGCTAAAGTGATAAGCGGTGTCTTTATGAGCGTGTGTGTGTGTGTGTGTGTGTGTGTGTGGTTAGAGAGGAAGCATTGAGAGAAAGAAAGCAACAGTCATTTTTACGGGCCCATTTAAACACGCACAGCTGTTCATAAATCTTACACCGAGCGTCAATGAACAAACGTAGCCCCCATCAGGTGTGTGTGTGTGTGTGTGTGTGTGTGTAGGCGTTTTTTTTTGTTGTTTTTTATTGAGGCCCTTTTCTAGCATCAACACTAATCTTATGAGGACCCCAAGTCCTAAAAGACTTTCCAAAGCTGTTCCTAATGCATCAAAATGTAATTTCTGAGCTTTTGATGGAAGGGAATGTCCACCAAAAAAAAATAAACCCTGCTGGAGTTTCACAAGAGAAGGTGTTGCAGTCACCTAACAATTATAGTATTAAGTGACTGATGTTCTAGCCTTAAAATAAATAAATAAATAAATAAATAAATAAAAACAGCCTTGCTGATATGTTAGAAGCTACATGCTGCAGCGAAGCTAAAAACAACCCTCAACAGCCCCCAGCAGCCAGAACCACAGGCGATGTCCTGGACTTTCCTTTTCTTCTCAGTGGGAAGTGCAATATTCTAAGACAGAGTGAAAATGTTGGTGAGTTTAGGCACAGAAACTCTTGGTTTGGGCTAAAATGCAGAATAATTAATTCATAAGATGGCTGCAAATGGCCCCAGGACTCACACCTGGCTCATGATGGGTGCGTTAGGTGCAACCTCAGAAATATAGTGCATTCCTTTTTGTGGTGCTGAAGGAATGCCGAGATGCAGTATTTTGAGTAGAAGGTGGTAAAGGTTACAGGGTTATCTGAGACTCTAGGAAATGAAGAGAAGTCTATGTAAATACCCTAAAAACGACTTGAGTAAATGTGTGTGTTTGTATTTTGTTGGAGAGAGAGAGAGAGAGAGAGACATGGGGGGGGGGGGTAGCTGCATGACCCCATCACTCAATAGAGATGATTTTCGCCCATAAATCACAGGAGGCAGTGAGGCAAAGAGCAACAGAGAGACAGAGACTAAGTGATTCCGCTGTACGCGTACTCAGACCTCAGTTAAAAAGCCGGGGAAACTAATCTTTTCCATTCACCTCTGTGAGTCTGACTTCTCTCACTGTGGTCTTGAATGCAAAGAAATCCTCATCTTCCCTCTACCTCTCACTTCATCAAACCCCATCTCCTCCCATGTAATTTCCTCTCTCCCTCTCTCTCTCCTCCTCTGTGAGATCAATAAACCCTGTCCTGCATTAGTTCCTGTGGCGGCACTGACACAGTTGTTATTCTACCAGAGAAGCAGATGTGGCAGCATTTCACGGGCACCTGGACACTTTACATAAATGTTTCAAGGCAGAGGTGAAGCTCGGAGGAAGCTAGCAAGCTCGAGCTGTGTGGTAGACTTTAGAGGTACTCCAAAGCCTCGTTCGGACTCAAGAGAAGGTAGCAAAGTACATTGTTTGAGGACTGGGGCTGCTGAAACTAAGTGTGTGAAAATGTTTTCTCATCTCTCAGGAAAAATTGCCAATATTGTGTGATCTCCGTACCCTTGACAGCAAAAAGGATAAATCCTGCTGATCAGTCAGCTTACAGAGAGGATAACGTGCATCTTACCTGGCAATGTCTGAATTGAGCTTTCATGTCTCACAGTAATGAGTACAATTGGGTCTGACTCTGCTGCTCTTCAATAATTCAGAACCAACCTGAGGCATGAAGTCATATTCGGAATGTGCAATCAGGACTCACTCCTGCGGTTACGCATTTTTTACACGTCTTTTTTCTGCTCCCTCTTTAATGCTGTGTATGTTGCAGCTCACAGTAACCATGCACGCACACCGTACACATTAAACCACCGTGAAAAGTGGTGCATTAATGGCTACGGCGTGTGACAGTGGGACATGTCTGCACCGCACAGGAGTAATTAGTTGGCAGCGGCGTAGCACTAATAATTACGGTGAAATTTGCATAATGAATAAGCTTTATTTTTTTTCTACCCTTGTGTATGATAATTCAACTTGAAGAGCAGCGCAAGTGACAGAAGTCAGACAGATCTGGTGATAAACCTGAGCAGCTTCTCTAGGGTGTAGTAGACCAGGAGAGAGGCACGAGGCAAGGTGACGGGAACATGAAGGAGTAAGAAGGCTGGCGTCTCATGTCTTATATCCTATATACAGCGCAACACACACACACACACACACACACACACACACACACACACACACACACACAAACTCAGACACGCTCGCACATACACACACGCATGTCTTTAGTTAAACCTCCATTTCTTTATCCACCTCCTCTAGGCTACATCAAATAACCATTTCTAGCCAAGTCCCAAATGTATGCCTGTTTCTGCATCAGATGAAAGACGGCCAGTGTACTGATTGAATGCTTTTGCTGCCTGAGTAAACCTGAAGGTACTCTATTGAAGGCTTCACTCGGAAGCCTTGTGGATCTATTGATGATCCAAACTCCGTTGAGGCCCTCGTGTGATGTATGTGTACAGGTTTAAAAGAATCCTGGCCATTTTGTAGATGAATGTATGTTGGCGCGGATGTGTGTTGATGCGATGCCGCTGCAGTGCTAATGAGAGGCTGGGGTTTTCAGGTGCCGGTGCTTTGAGACAGGAGGTGAGTGACAGGGCTCATGAATAGTGATGGCCGACAGCTGCTCATTAACCAAGAGACTGTCTGTCAGCCAACAGACTGGAACACCAGCCCTTCCCCTATGTGTGCATGCGATTGCTCATAAACACACATTGAAAATACAAACGCACAAGCCCATGAAAGACGTGTGACACAGATGCACATTCACGTTCATCTCCCCTTCATCTATGCCTCCAGTGTCTGCCACAGAGCGGAGGGCAATCCTGCCGTTCCCCTTGACAGCATTAACACAGCGTGGCTATTACCTGCGTGCTTACACCACCCCCGCTGCTAGAAGACCTTCACTGAATATGGAAACAGCTGCCAGATGTAAATTCTGAATGAAGCCCAAAGTACAAAAGGTACAAAAGATTAAGGCTACAGCGGTGCCCAGAGAAATTATATTCATTTTACAGGTTCAAAAGCGCCTGTGCTGAGGAAAAGTACACCGCTACTGCTTAACTTTCACTTTGACAACCTTGAAAAAAAAAAAGAAGAAGAAGTGGAATTTCAAACACAAGGTGACCTAGATTTTTGTGTGTAGCGTTACATTTCTAGCAGGTGTAATGTTGCTGTTCAAGCTATTTGTGGCTGCACAAGACGAGAATATCACAGTGACGTTTGGCTTGTCTGGATACAGACGGGACAATCCAAGCATGGTGGGATCCAGTGAGATGTAAATATGAATGACAGCGGTTGACATTCAAATCAAAAGTTAAAATAAACTCTCTCTATCAGACGGGATTAAGTTGATCTACACGAGGTGCCAGGTCTTCAGTCTTCAGTTTTGGACACACTTGGGAAACATGACGGCAATCATCAAATGAAGAATCTCATCCACAAAAGCAGGATGGTGAAGATAATCAAACTGTGGGTCAGGGAGAGGTCTGTTGTTTCCTAACTCTCTGTCGTACAGGGCTTACGTTTCAAGCTTGACTGAGCCGACGCTTGACGCGTGAAATACAAATATGGTGTGAAATGTGTTGATTTTAGTTCCGTTTAATCTTTTGGCATGGTCCGCCAAGACAATCCAAGCCAGTCGACAAGCATGAAAAGCTTCCTATCACAGGGGCAGAAGGTGTGTTCAAATCATAGCCACAGACAGCATGTCAGTTTGGAGGCTGAACATTGGTGTTACATACTAAGACTGCAATTGACCTCTTAACCTCTAAGGGTTCTGGAGGACAGGTTCACTTAAAAAAGACAGTAAATAAATCAAGAATGGCTGATCAACTCTTGGGTGTATGTGCATGACCTGGGACTCAAGACCTCACAGAATATTCTCCTGCTGTCACTGACACTGTTGCTGCTGCCATGTCTGAGTATTCTGCGATGAAACCAAGCAGAAATGTTCATTTTTCATTTGGGATATTTTTTTTTCTTTTTTTCCCATGATAGCGACGATCCTACCCACAGTAACGCCCCTGTACCTTTGACTATACTGTAACTGTACCAAATTTGACAGAAATACCACAAAGCTCATAGATTCCACTTAGCTGTTTGTAAGGATGGAACCGGGCAGGCACGTCACAATTATAGTTAATATTTAAAGTGTTTTCTGGACCGGTGGGTGGGTCTCTAGGGCTTTACAGGTTCTGACAGAAGGGCTGCCCACATCTTAGGCGAAGCAAAGCTGGTAATAATAAGTGTAGAATGGAGGGAAGCAGCTGCCTGGCATGTTAACATGTCATTAATGACATTATATCACACACTCAAGTGACAGAAAAGCTGTTTAGTAGCTGGGAGGTTCTTCGTTTGATACCCAGCTCCCCCAGAGACCACATCAACATGCAGACTGAACTGTTCCTGATGACCTCTGACCTTCCATGACAGCCTCAGCCATCAATGTCTAGATGGGAGTGTGAGTGAAGCAATGCTGAAAAGTGCTCTGAGTGCTGTTCAGAGAGGTGCCATGCATAATTGCCATAACTACCATCCATCCATCCATCCACTTTCTATACCGCTTATCCTGTTAAGTGTCGTGGGGGGTGGGGTGGGGGGTGGGGGCTGTAGCCTATCCAAGCTGACATTGGGTGAGAGGCGGAGTTCACCCTGGACGGGTCACCAGTCCATCCAAGGGTCATCAGGCGCAATCAGGGGTTCAGTATCTTTCTCAAGGATACTTCAACTTGGTCAGCGGGGGAAGTGAGGATCAAACCAGCGACCCTTCAGTTTCTAGATGGCCTCTTAACCTCTGAGCCCTGCCGCCCCCCAGTTACCATTTCATCTTCCATTTATGTGAAGGCTTCTCAGTCACCAGGTCATAGTATTTCTACTTAAAAGTGAAATAAGCAATTCCAGTTTCCCTTGTTAAGCTCTTACATATCTATTGCTTAGATAGGTGTGCCATACACCGTCATTCAAACGCTGGAAAGAAAGAAGGACTTTGATCCACAGTCAAAAACAAACTTTTCTGACAAGACGTTTGCTAGTGCTGCTGATGTATGAGGGCAGGAAGTATCAGGTGAGCAGCAGTTGGAAGGCCAACGGGTTTAGACACAGTACTCAGGTCCGATTAAATCTTCCAGACTGTTAATGTACTCGTTCTGTATCCAGACGATCTGGTGACTGCTTGCAACTTTCATTACAGATGACTGTGTACACCTACTGAGAGTGCACAGCTACTCATTCAGCCATTTGTGTTAATAATTGAGAGGAAAGTCAAGTTTACTCATGTCTAACTGATCTGTTATTCAATTTGTCTCCTGATTCTATACACATAAGTTCCGTCTCCACCTCTAACAACAAGGGATTTAACTAAAATATTCATGTCCAAATTAGCTTTGATATCATCTGAAGACTTCTTTTGAGCAGACGGTTGCTTCCTGGAAAGACAATCGCAATCGCTCGGGTTTCATTTTAATACTGACGAATACATGAGAAATGAGAAAGAAGGTGCCTTGTAAGCTGTTGTATTTGTTTTGATTCTGGATCAAGGGTCTCTCTTTCCTTCTTCTCATATGTACATATGCATGTAGAACGACAGGTACGTTTTCTTCACTTCTTCCTGCACCCCTTGAAACACGGAGCAAATACTTACATTGTAACTGGTTTGTCTTTCCAACTTGTTTTCTGCTTATATATCCTATATATTTTTCTACTTTATTTGTTTTTTTTTTTGCTATCTTAACCTGTTTGAAGAAATACAATTTGATTAAAATGTGCAGCAGATCTAATCCAACAAGCCGATGCTTCATATTTCACACCCCAAATCAAAGCATTTACCCGAGCAGTTGAGGTGTCCGTGCCTGGGAGCCTGGGTTTTTATCGTCTCTGGTCACCATAACGACTGTGACACACTAAACATGAAGGGGTGATCATGTTAGCGATCACACCTGTGTTTGCCCTGCTACAAGACGTCAGAACAGCTGCTATGAAAACGGTCGACTGTGCTAATTTCAGCGCTTCCACCAGCAGAAGAGCTCTGGAGAGCTAATGAAGTATCTGTAAGTGTAGTGCAGCCGCGGCTCCTTATAACGCAGTGACTCACTGCTGCTTCTTGATAAACAAAGAAATATTATGAGACAAGAAAGACGGTCGCTAGCCTGGTAAAGCTAAAATTAGCCTCTGATAAATGATCGCTCTAAAACCACGTTCCAACTCATCTGTGTTTCAGAGTAAAGAAATAACGAGCCTCTGATGGGAAACCTGCTCCTGATTGTTATCAACAGAGAAAGAAAGTCATTCAACATGCAAATGTTACATAGGAATATCTAACACAACAAAAATCAACTAGAAGGAAAAGACAAAATAGTAACATTTCATAGTGTCTAATATAAGTAACAGATACTCAATAACAAGCCCAGACATGTCTGAAAAGGAGCAAGAGGCTATTTATTAACAGTTATTATCAGTTTAGTTCGTAAACCTATGAACATGTTTAGTTCTATAAACTGCTCGTGTTCATGGAAGCCTGTTCCAAGAAGTGAAGATGGGACACATTGTTGGTATCGTAACATATTGTGATATTTCCCCTTGTGACACGGTGACACGTAATCTTTTATGACAGCAGCTGGTTTACTAAACATATTCACCTCATCAACATTTTATTTCACAATTTTGCCAAGTTGTTCTAAGAGGTTCTAAGCTAAGATCCTGCCCTTTGTGGTACATCCCAGTTGTCAAATTGTTTGAAACTGACACGTCCTTGCAGGATATAAACACAAAATCCCAGCTCTTGTAGGTGTATTTCCTCTTCAGTTACACAGATATCATAAAGTAGATGAAGTATTTGTAACTACATCAATTATCTCAAGTGGCTGTATTATGATATTGTAGTGACAGAGGTGTTGTGGAAGTATCTTCTCTTGAGTGTCTAGGTGATTGCCCTGGTCTCAGATTTACTGCTGTCACACTAAGAGCTACACCTCCACTCATAGAATCTGGAGTCACCATACACAACGAGCAGCCATCATATCAGAGAGCAGACACAGGATGAAAACACCTTCATTGCATGTAACACACACTCCTGCAGGCTTATACATCCTTGGCATTATTCTTAGCTGGACACACACACACAAACACACACTCACACACACAGTGATTTTAAATTATATCACCCCCCCTCTGTGCTTCTGTCTTTTTCTCCAACCTTTCCCTGTCTTGTCTTCAATCATACTCAACAAACACAGGGTACTCACACACACACACACACACACAAACACACACACACACACACACACACACACACACACACACACACACACACACTATCTTGGAGTGTGAGCCTGGGATTGATTCTAGTCACACTGCACTGGGGCAAAATGAGCAGTCCCTCTGAATAGGCAGAGGCGTCAAACAATACAGATATGAACATGGAGGGATAATTGAAGAAAGTATTTTATATGTAAAAGACAGAGGAGGCTGGAGTGAAAGTGAAGCTCAGAGAAAATGAAGTGCGGGTTTTGTGTCTCAGGGGACTCGCAATGCAGCGGCCATGTTTGAAGAAAATAAAGGATAATTAGGGCGGTCAGCGGCTTCCTCTGGACCCGACGCTGATCAGCCTTACTCCTCCTTTTATCCCTCCCTCGTTCATCCTTTCTCCAGTTTTGCTGACTCAGTCGATTGTCAGTCCATGTTCATATAACCCTCTGTCCCTGTCTCTCTTTCTCCTCCTATTTGTGCCCTCTGTCCTTCTTCTTTTTTAATCATTCCCTCACGCTCCCTCTCACCACACCTCCCTCCATCCCTCGCAGGCACAGAGCCACATCAGGGGAGATGATCACATATTCCAGTCACATATGGACAGCACTGACGGGCATAAATCATGAGTATTCTGAAGTACCCACACAGGGTTCTTCAGACTGCTTGTTGAGCGAGGGGGGGAAAAAAAGCTCTGTGGAACCAGTGCGTGAAATCCCTCGTTTCTACCTCTATTTTCATGCCAAATCTCTTTGTCTTACTTTTCTCCACAGTGTCAAGCTCTGCTTCTATAAGCTTTCCCCGCTCATTCGCTCGGAGCCTTTCATGCCGAGCCAACTCAGTACGCGTCAATACTAATGCATCGTCCTCGTCTGAGCGTTCTGCAGTCATGAGCTGAGAAGGTGAATGATTTTTGTAAAGGAGTCGCCCGACCGTCAGCTCCAAAGTTGTGTATAATCTGATCCTCTCGCCTTGATTTTCCACATTACGTACGGGCTAGTTTGTCGGCATGACAACAACGGGTCTCTATGGCAACAGACAAGCTGTGCGGACAGATAGTGGTGCTTTGGGCTTTTTCTCGTGGTGATGGGACAGCAGATGACAATCAATATTTCCCTCTAAGACAGAAGGGGTCAAGATGTGTCCCCTCCTGCAGACTCCATCACACACACAAACCTCTACTGGAGGAGCAGAGGACCCCCAGCAGAGTGGAAATAAAGGAAAGCCAGTCAGCATAAACTAAGAATAGTTGACATCCGGATAGTCAATACGGCACACAGATAAAAGTCATTACATCAACTGACATGCTCCGTAATCACAAAGGAGATTCCGGGGCATTTACTCCGCGTGTGGCCACAAACTGACAGGCTGCAGGAATAAATTTCCACCTTCTGCTCTGTCCTTGTACTTGTTCTCATTTTACCTCTCTTCAGATGACTTGTCCTGTGTCTCCACCTCTCTCACTCCAAGTCCCTGGTTATTGATTGGGACCCTACTGGAGGGAGCAGGGGAAAGATAAATAAGGAGTCGGTGACTGTGAACAGTTCCCTCTCTCATCCTTGCATGAAGGGAGGGATTATCATCTGCCAGACCGGGGAAAGAGGTTGTGTAGTTCTCAGGTCACTTACATACTAATGAGCTCACCTTTTCACTGAGCACCTCTTTTAAAAGTCTAACTTTAGATTCTAAATTTGGCTGATTCTGACCCTCTTGGCCTCCAAGAAATAAACCGTATACGTTTACGTAGAAAACTGCCTGAATAATCCAACCTATATACAACCACAACACAACAAATCTTAACATGAAGAGCTTCTGGTGAGTGGACAGACTGTACGACATCTCTGAGTGAAAATTAGATGCGGTATATCCTACTTCTCTTGCATTTGAGAACTTGATATTTTCACATTGGCTGTCTGGGTTGCAGCTGCATTTAGTTTTGGTTCAGATGTGTTCAGGAAAAAAAAAACAACTAAACTAAATAAAAACACTTTGGAAACAATTCAAAGGGGCTACAGAGAAAAGAAACACTGAATAGCTTCGAAATGGATGGGAAGTAATGCCGTTCCCTCCCTTGACTTTTATTCTCATTTCCACAACTTCTTGCAACCTCATATCATTTATGTGCTATAAATACTTTCACTGTATCTAAAATCATCGATTCTATTAACAGGATCAACACCTTCATCTAAAAATGAAGCGCCTAGTTTCGTCGCTTCCATAGGTGGCGGTTTAAGTCTGTTTCATTGCTCTTCCTCTAGGCTTATTCTGGTCTTACAGTGCTTGAGATTTTGTTAAGAAATTGTGAGGAATGCCCATACCAAAGACCTGCTAGCATGCATGGCCACGGTGCCGTTATGACGCTGTGTGTATGACACGAACCACTGTGAACATCACAGGATTTATTGACTGAGATGGATTGATAGCTCTTAAGTTATGGGCAATTAGCTGAAAACCCGGATAATTCTTTGTTGATTGTAGCTGAAAAGCATTTAAGTGATTGTTTGCTCGTATGGTATTGGACTTTGTGATGTTTTCGAGCAGCTACAAGAACAGATGCAATTAGAAACGTGAACAATGGCTGCTGAACGACAGTTAGTTTATCCAAGTTTGTGTTCCTGCTAAACTGCAGGATGTTTCAGCTGCAGGGCTTCACTGGACAGTACCTGAACCATCCTTAACGCTAACAGTTGAATTGGTGCTGCTCCTGATCTAACAAGACAGATGTCTCCTGTGGGAAAAATGATTGGGCAAATTAAACCATCTGTAAAACATCTCATCATCAGAAGTGATATAAATGAAGTGCTGCTGTAAACGTCACAGGTTCTTAACAGAGGCCCGGCGCCTCCTCGGCTGCGCCAGGCATCATTCTAGAATGTCAGGCTTTGTTCCGCTGCTGGTTGATTATCACGTTACTCTGTACGAACAACATTTGGCCACCATCAATCAACTTAGATATCGCTGAAATGCAATAAAACAGACCTGATAGACGCACCACTATGGAGAGCAAAACACCGCTATCTGCGCGCAAATCCACAACATACGAGCATGCATGAAGTCATCTGTAAACATGAGCGTACACAGCGGGGTAAATAACTGCTGGTATCTCTCGTTGCGTCGAGAGCAGTGGCGCGAGGCTTTCCTTCAGATTTTGAGAGCCTATCTGTATCAGGAACAGCAAACCAAAAAAGCAATTTGCTTTGTCACACAGAGACATGCTTGACTACACTGAATAATTGCACTGCAGCTCTGGAAAGAGCTGTTTTCCTTTTATCTAATGAAGGCCTTCAGGGGATGGAGCACACTCATGTGCATTTGGTATGTGTTCTTTGCGCGTTCATACATGTAAGTGTGATATGGAATATATACATCTTCTTTGTGTATCTGTCAGCATATGTAAGTGTGCAACACAAAGATATGGAGTTGAGGCTGAATAAGTTTATTTATTGCTTTGCCTCTATCTGATCCAGTCCTGCAGGTGTCCCTTTGCAGCTCGCCTCACTCCCTCTCTCCCTCTCACACTGCAATGTATCATCGATTCATCAAATCTGCATGTTGCCTGTTGGCGGTGTCCAATCCAGGTTTGAGTCATTCCTTTGATTCAATAATGCAGCAGCAAACTGCAAAATAAAAGCCCCTGTGCCCGGCCTCAGACACTAACTCCCGAGAAGTGCTGAATCCACACTCCGCTGCCTGCTGGCCTGCCCCGGTGGAGCTTGGCAGAGTAGAATGGAAGCCACAGGGACGACTCCAGCCCCCAAATACTTCCCAAATCAGAGTACAGTACAGAGACCTGGCCAGGCTCTGGTGAGGATTAGGAGGCGAAAAAACACAGGACATATAAAGGCTATTGTGTTTTTATTGGTCACAAGGGTATCCAAACGCAAATGAGAGATTTTTTTTATCATAATGCATGCAGGAGAAATAAAGAAACACCAGAGAAGGAAGAAAGTAGTGTCTCAGATGACTGCTTGTGTGTTCAGGAAAAGGTTTGTGAACTGCCGTAATGGCTCTAAAGCATTTGTTCCACTGTGGAATTAAGCCATCAGCGACAGTTTGGAGTCTTTAACTTCATAATGAGGCTGAATGTGCACACACATCGTGCTCTGTGGATAAGCTGCTGTAATCACTTCTATCTGCTTAATTATGTAAAAGCATTCTTTTATCCTACGAGTGCCTCACTTGTTATCGCTTCCTCTCTGTCATGCTCTCCTCTGTTGAAGATAACCAGAGACGCGCACACGTGCAGGGGGAGAACACTTATGGTGGGAACTGTCAGTCCAAATGGATGCTCGGAAACTACAGTGAGAATGGAGAGTTAACAAAGGGCAAAGGGAAGAGAAGCGTTAGCTGCAGCTATATCCAGAAATACTCACAAATTTCTTTCCTCTCTGATTATTACCTTTTCCTTCCTTTCCATTGGTCGGAGGTACACGACGGCTTAGACGGGAGCATTATCAGCCATTTTTCATTTTCCCCCTTCCTCTTTCACAAGTTCACTTCAGATTTCAGATCACAACTGAACTTCCACATTTTCAAAATCAGGCCGTTCTCATTCACTCCACGTACTTATACCTACAAAAAACTAATGGACTTTAATTTGTATGTTACTCACAAAATAATGAGCCAACAGCTTTTAGTGACACAGTGAGACTGCAGCTGTTTGCATTTATTTATTTGCATTTTAACCCAACAGTGATCTGTCCTTACACAAGTGTTTTTTTGCTGCCTTAACATAACCAAACCTTAACCACGGCTTCAACAGAGCCATTTTAAAACTTTTTTTTTGTGCAGGAGTGATGATTACTGGGCATTTCTGGGATTGTGCATGAAAAAATTGTGTGGAACTTTTAGGATATCGCTGGTTTCCTAAATTACAATCACGAAGACCATTTTTACCACTGGTGGTCCTGCTGGGTGTCGTACAGTAGGTTGCTGAGGGGAGGCGTGTGATATCCACCTCCTCTTCCCTAATGGAGACAGCCTCTTTTAGCAAGACCTTCAAAGCCTGCAAGAGTACTTCTGAGATCACCCCACAAGCTACGAACACACACACACGCAGACGCACACCCTCATACTTATATCTTAGTGAGGACTTTCATTGATGTAATACATTCCCTAGCCCCTAGCTAAACGCAACCATCTCAACTGACTGCCTGACCCTAACCTTGACCTTAAACCTAACCAGAACCTAATTCTAACCTTGACCTTAAAGACCCTTTGACCCTTTGAAGATGTGAGGACCAGCTAAAAATGTCCTTTTTTCCAAAAATATCCCAACTCTGTCGCTTAAATACGTATTCTAGTCCTCAATATGTAGCAAGTACAAGAACACACAGACACACACACACACACACACACACACACAGGCCCTCGCCAACACTTCGGAAAGTTTGGCAGTGAATTGTTCAATATTGTTATACTAAGAAGCTCTACACCTCTGATAGGCAGCAAAGGGAGAAAAAAATAGCCCCAAATCCATGACAAAAAAAAAGAAAAGAAGCTGCTGCGGTTTCAATGGAGCAGAAAAAAAAATGTCAACAACAAATAGCTGCTGGTTTCTATTACCCCCGGCTACATGGACTTCGGATCCCTCATGTTTCTTTCCTCCCGCTTTATGCATCATCTTTTCATCCAATTAAACACAAACGGAGCCCACGGAGAACAACTCAGGGAGCCGCTTACTGTGTGTTCTGGGAGGGAACCGAGGGAGAGCAGGACGGTTCAAAGGAAAGCAGGGACGTGATCCTTGGAGTGTGTTCATTTAAAAAAAAAAAAAGTGGACCCTTGTGTTTGTGCCATCCTTCGTTTCTTCAAGAGTTTTGCCTCGATTCCCTGCAGTGAATCTCAGTGGTGATTGATGATGTTTGCTGGATTATGACGAGTTTGCAAAGCTTGAGTGTGTCGATAGAAACCCCAGCTGAACCTGAGATGTCCTTGCCCCGGTTGCCCTGGTTACATGTAGGTAGTAAAGTGAGACAGGCTGTGAGAGGGTGTGAAAAGCTGTGTTTAATTCCATCTTCAGGCGGTCATCGAAGGTTTCACACCTCTCCCCCCTGAGCTCTTGTGTGAGCATCGCTATGACAACAGAGCGCTCTCGACCTTCTGACCCAACGCCTGGTTGAGCTTCACCACCACTAACTTGTTGTGTATTATTTCAGGAATCTCGATGAAAACACACAGACACAAATGCACACAAACACACACACACACACACACACACACACCCTTCCTCGACCCTCCAATGGACATCTCAGTCATAAGCATGTGACTGGAACCTTGCGATGACCCAGTTCAACAAGCTTTTGCCTTCAATATGCTTGAATAAGTTTTCACCAGTGATTTAAAAGACAAACTCAGCACATGGGTGAGTGTGAGCTGCAGCAAGCCATGTGACTGAAGGCAGAGCGAGTCGCTTTACCTGCTGAGACACGGCTCTGGCTCGGGCTGCTCTCCTTCACTCTTATACCCACTAAAAGCAGTGCTCTACCGTTTGTATATAACCCCCATGATCATGAGTCATAATCATTCGCAGCCTTTTTTCTGGTATTTTTGGTGAGACGTGTGCAAACTTTTTTTTTTTAAAGCTCATTCTAAAGGAAGGAGATTTTCTAGCAGCACTGCAGAGATTTGAGAGTGTGCATGTTGTTTTCTCACGATGATTGCCGTGCAGCACAGCAGCCCTGAGAAACTTGCTGGAACGCCACACGGAGCAACTTCTCTGGTCCACACCGACACACGCACACACACACACACACACACACACACACACACACACACACACACACACACTGACACACAGATTATAACGCAGGATTGTCAAATATGCAAGGTTTTTGCTCAAAAGCTTTTGTTTTCATAAAGCTTTATTGTTCACATATGATTTATGTTAGCAGGAGTATCAGGGTTAACAATTCTCCATCTGTTGTTTATTGACATGTTGAAGTTGTAGTGATTTGCGTGTGTGTGTGTGTGTGTGTGTGTGTGTGTGTGTGTGTGCATGCGTGCCTGTGTGTATTAATCATTGAGGATTAATCTCAGACACACAGTTCATCAGCTGTGAGCCCAATGGACTCGCTAATGTAGATTTTTGGATGCTTCCGGGGGGCATGTGGTCTTTCACTCCTATTGCATAATAACTCAGAATCCATGGCGGCAGCTGCAGTAATATTACGAAGATCAATACAGTCCACAAGCTCTGTTAGGAGACTCGGATGTTTACTGGATGAATAGAGCAGCACGATGCACTCAAACGTCACAAAATCCAATTAGACAGTCGATGTACGTCTGTGTCCCGATCTACAGTCCACTCGCTCACCCGGCCTATCCACCTGTCTAATATTCATCACAGCTACGGACAAAACACTAAGCTCCTCTTCCTCCAGGTCGGCACTTCCTTGTCAGAGTGTTTAGAATGCTCCTCGCTTTGCAATTATTTGAAGAGAATCAACTGCAGGAAACTGAAAATCTATATAATGATAGGCTTGGCATGGTGGCTCGATACACACAGTACCATCTAAGTGGCTGTGTGTGTGTGTGTGTGTGTGTGTGTGTGTGTGTGTGTGTGTGTGTGTGTGTGTTAATGCTTCGGAAAAGCTACTTTTTGACAAGCAGAGTGCCTGAAGGCAGTCAGAGGCAAACGCACATGTGCACACACACACACACTAGCAAAGAGATGCTGGTGTCATTAAATAAGGTCAGCAGGCCATCTCAGAATAGTAGATATGTCGCCTTTGTGACACATAAACACAGAAACGTTGCTAATAAATGGACAACATAACTTCAGGGGGAGGGAAAAGAGAAAAAAAGAAGAAGAAGAATCTGTTCAAGTGGCTGAAAATGGGCTTGGCTGTAAAACTGTAAACGCTAATGTGATTTTAGTGCCACATCCACCAAACACAATGCATGTGAAGTGAGAGAAATAATGCCTACCTCCCTGAAAGGACACGTAACAGCCCTCAAGCTTTATTTCCTCTTTTCTCTTGGCCCTCTTGGTCGGACTCGGGGATAAAACAAGAGAACAATGCAGCATATTTGATAAATGGGTCATGCTTTGTTTGAGTTTACCTCAACATTCCCCCGTTCAGCTTCCTCAGCACCCCAAGTCTCTCAACTGGATGAAGGGATGGAAGGAAGTAAGGAGAAGGAGAAGGGAGGAGTCTGTTGTACAGTGTGTTTCCTCAGCATGACCATTCAACACACTGACACTCTGACCCCGTGCAGTGACTCAACATCACTTTTACTCACACTGGCAGCTTGGGGTTTCTCTATTATCCTCATCCTCATGCTCTACTGCCATGATTCCCCCGTGTACCCCTCGGGGCACGCATAGTTGCATCAGGGGGGTATGCCAAAACAAAACATCTGTACTGTTCTTTCAAAATCCTTTATTAAGAGTAAACCAGTGTTTTATACCCCACCCCCCCTCCCCACACACACACTGCCAAGACCCCTTCCTATCCTTTCTTTCATTGGCTCCGCCCCTGATCCATCACTAAATAACTGGTGACAAGGATAAGACAGTGTTTTTTTTTTCACACTCACTCCCATCTTTCCCTTCTTGTACCCCTCTGCTGGCTCACCCGTTTACTCATTTCATCGCCATGTATTTTTTCCTGCTGGGAAAATGGAGGGGTGTGCACCATGCCAGTGAGCGCAGCAGCAGGGTGGAGGATGTCAACCCTTGCCTAAATCTGTCAGAGGAAAAGGGCAAAACCGTACTCTGAACTACACATGTATAAATGTAAGTTTATTTATCCCACCCCTCCCCTTTAGATTTTCCTTCACGTGGCGTTATTGTATTTGTCTAATTCAATAAAATGGTGATTGCTTTGGGACTTTAAAACCTAGAACACTGTGGAGCTGCAGGATTTCTGCGGTAAGTGATTCATCACCAGCATTAGCATCTGCTCTCATTATCCTTAATCCTGCTACAACCTTTTTCTATTGGACAAATTCTAGAAATCATTTCAAGGTTTCACAGTGAAGGGTTTTAACAGATATTGTGTTTCCAAATTACTCTTCTTCTGCATCAATTTGAACATTTGGCCACCTGCACCAATGACACGTCACGTTCTGCTCTGGCCATTTTCTACAAATATGACACATTTGTGTTGGTTGTGCTTTATCTCTTTGAATATGGTAGAAGGGGGAAAAGGAGAGGGCAGAAACACTTCCCGGCTACGCTTTTCATTCTAATCTATCTGTTTTGTTGTTGTTGTTTAATACGGGTCAGTCTTTAAAATGATTCATGACAACAGGTTGCACATGCCCCACGACAGAATGCTGGTTTCATGTTTTTTTGTTTTTTTAAGCCGACCCGTATTATTGAGGGGTGAGGTGAGGGTAGACGGGGCAGCAGAGGCTGGGATGTTATCAGAGCAGATTCGGGATTGCCAGAAGCCAACATACACAGCCCCAGGGAATCACAGGCCTACCATCCAATCACTGTCAGACAGCTAGCGCGCACACAAACAAACGCGCACGCACACACACACACACACACACACACACAAACACACACTGGCACAATCACTGACAGATTCACCTGCCTGGAAAAATTACCTCCGTTATCTAACGGCTGTTATCTGCATTCTAATCGGGCCAAGGATAATCTACATTAATTGGACTTGAGTCGGTCCTGAATAATTCTAAAGATTAAAAGATATGCCAGTGACACCTGAGCTTTCATAACCACATCTGGACCCCCCCCCCCCTCCCCACCCACACACACACAAAATTAAATCTCTAATCAAAACCCATCTTTTTTTAATGTGCAATAGTGTGTGACTGCTGCCGTGTTTTGTGTGTTTTTCTGGTTCTAACCTCTGTAACGCATCTTTGAGAATTGACAAAAGCTCTGAAACGGATTAATTTTGTTATCGCCACAAACTGCAGCAGGAGTAAAGATGCTGAGATGCTTTTTTTTTTTCTTTCCTTGAGGTGTCATCAATAAAAACACTGCAAACAAATATCTAGCCATCTATCTTATCCGTAGGGCACGCGCACGCACACGCACGGCCACGCACGGCTGCATCAGTGCTACTCGGACTGGGCTCCGAGCGCATCTCCGTGCTGCTCCTAGCGACGGCACCTCGCAAGCACAGCAGTCACCTTCCAACCTCTGCGACTCTCCTCCGCTCTCCTTGCTCAGTCGCAATTATTTTTGCAGGACCCAGAGGTGGGAGGTGGTGGCGGTGGTGGTGGGGTGGGTGGGAGACTGCTGACTGTCCGCCTCTTTCCAGCATCTGAGAAGCTTTCTACATTGGAAGATAGGAGCCTTCGCTTTCGACAGCCTACACAACAGAGTCTATGCTGCACAGAGGAAAGGCGGCTGGTCGCGAACCATAGAGGGTTGCCGTGCGTCCCGGTGATGAGGTTGGTGGCGCACAGCCGACACAGCGTTGAACAAATCCCTCTGTGTTCGAAGAAACCGCCTCAGTGAGGGAGCAGAAAGAGGTGGGGGGAGAGAGCTGCGGGACCTGGTCTCGGCTATCATTTCGACTGGGATGCATCTCTTCAGTGCCATGTTCCTACTTGTGATGTTAGCTGTCATCCCCTGCGAGGTAAGGAGCCCGGCACATGATGAAGCGCTGTTCTAAAGTTGTTAAAGCGGTCTGCCTGCATGCCTGCTCTCAGATAGAGGCGATCCAACCTTCAAACAACACCTCAGCTGCGTGAGAGGTCTTGGAAAATGAGGAAATGTTATGTTGCGGGAACTGTATTGCAGAATTAATTTAAAAAAAAAAGGTGAACCGCGTCTGTAAGGGGGATTTACTTTCAGTTTCAAGCACGGGGAGCAATAATATTTACAGTGAGTAGAAAGTTCATTGCAGGGAAGCTGCAGCTATGAGCAGAGCTCACCTGAGCACGCGGGGCTCCCTTAGGTGCTCATATACGTGTTAAGAAAACCTTTTTTCCAAAGGAGAAAAAAAAAGTGGGCCAACAACGGAACGCGTCATTTTTGTTTCACGAGAGTATTCTTGATATTTGTGAGTTGTGATGCTTCGGCTGCCCTGGAGGTCGTTGTTTTTAGACCCCCTCCGGATGCCTGGGCCCCTCAGAGAACCGCAGGCCATCTGATAACGCGGATTAAGGTGAAAGAACCGAGCAATGACATCAACGTCTGCGACTGCACCCGTGAATAGTAGCCGTGCGTAATTAGCAGCGTAGCCGCGTCAAGGAACGAACGGCTCCCTCATCTTGACGATGTGTGATGCCTGTGGTTTTTATGCGCGTGTGTGTGCGTGTGTGGCGTGCGTGTGTGGCGTGCTGCGGTGCATGACACCAGAGAAAACCGCTGCCCGTTTGGTAAAAAATGACGAGCTTTGATGTGACAGTTGTAAACTGAAGTGAAGGGCGGTAAATTATTTGACCCAGAAAAGCTTTCAGTCAAGACAGGAGCTTGTAAACTTGCTGGATCCTACTGGTCAGCACGCACGGGAAGTCTCGGGACAAACGCGCGACAGCGGAGTAGAACACCACGGGGTCTGGAGAGAAGGCAGCTTCAATTTCCTGTTCTTATGTGGAAAATACAATAACAAAATGATGAACACGGTGACGGCGCCGTCTCCAGCTCTGATTTACCTGCAGCTCGAGTGTTCAGGACCACGGACAGCGCCGCGGCACGCCTCCGACCAAAGGGAGTCCATTTAACGAGAGCCTCTCGCAGTGGCAATGATTTGTATGACCATCATAGAGATTGATCGCTGAAATAAAACTTTTAATGTGGATAAGCAAACAAATAATAACGTATATGAGCAATTAATTCGATACTCAAGAGCAATGGCATATAAAACGCCAGGGTGAGATGGATTATTTGTAATTGTGGTTCCCAGAGGTTGCCTTCCAGCGGCCTACAGACAATGCAACTCAATGCTGCTTCTCTTACCAATGCAAATAATTTCATTTAAAGTCAATGACACTTTCGTTGTCATTTAACCTGATAGGATATGAGTCACTGTTGTGGATTTACCAGCCTGAAGAGGAGCCTGGATTGCAGTCATGCTGTAACACACAGTAAAGGTGAAGGGCATGTGCAACATATACCGGTGATTTACATGCCGTTGAAACGGGTTGAGTCGACGCTGTGGTTGACCTTTGAGATCTTGAAGATGTGCAACGATGAACAAGCTGTACTCTACCACACCATGTGCGGAACAAGCCACCAGAGTCTGAGGGGATCAAAATTAAAGGGACCGTGTGTAAGATTTAGTGGCATCTAAGCAGTGAAGTTGCGGATGGCAGTACGTCACCATCCCTCCGCCGCCAGCCTGCAGCTGCCCGAAATGCAGTTTGGAAAAAGGAAATAATCAGATTGAAGTGCTCAGAATGGATGACATCACACATACTGATTTATTAAAACAACAATTCTGGGTAGGGCTAACCATGCTGCCAAAGTGTTCTTTCATGGACATCAATCTGTTATTGATAAAAGTGGAGTGGCAAAGCTCCCTTTTCTCCACCCTCTTTATTCTGGTCTGCCTGACCAACTCTTAACGGCAGTGGCGGGTTTGGGAGTATCCAGCTGGGACAGTAGCTACAGGTACACGCACAAAAGTCCCTCTGACTCCCCACAACATCATCCATTGTTCAACAATCGCACAACCATAAAACTGAAGGGGTGTGGCTTGAATCTCTTCATCCATCTCTGTTGTTTGGACCCAACTCTGGACCACAATTCCATGGGGTGGGGTGGGGGGGGGGGTGGGTCTGTCCCTGTGGTTGCAATGTCAGCTGGTGGCCAGTTTGATCTCCATCAGCTGATCCCTGCTGTGAACAATGCGTCCATGGATTTGCTGCAGTGTTATACTTTTCATGCACCGATTAACTCCGCAAAATAAAAAAAGCATCGTATTCATAGAGCGTGCAACTTAAACGTCCCTTGCTAATAATTATTTTATTACTAGACCTCCTCGTATGTAAATTAGTCTTTCAACAACTACTTACATGAAAAATTTGATCGAATAATTAATGCAAACTCTTCAAGTAAAACTCGCCTAAATGAGAAAAAAAAACGAGACTCACTGATTTGGTAAAAGAGGAACAACGGATGTTTCGAGTTTGACACCGAGTCTGTAGCTGATGACTTGCCGTTATATCTCAATAGCTGTAAACATATCCTCTCTTCACGGGGTTCATACTGTAATTGGCCTTAGGGGACAATTTGTTATAAGTGTTTACATTAAATATTTAAAGGGCTGAAAGAAAATACGATGCCACCCGTCTCCGGAAGATTGCACTGCAAACATAAAGAATTGATGACTTCTTGCGTATCTGGTGCAATGAGGGTAACACTCCCTACCAGTGGAGATATCCACGTATTTTCAGCCGGTCTCAGCAAAAGCCTGTTTGAAATATTTAGAGGGCTTTAATGAGACGGATGCGCTCGTTCATTCACTGTGTGTGTTTGTTAAGTACCCGTAAAGCCCAGGGGTCCTTAGTGCTACTGATATAGATGGGCACCTGCTTGACTTTGGCACAGATGTCGCGCTATAGTGTGCGCATCAAGCCACACGTCACAGAACACACTGACACAAGTGTGTGTGTCTGTACTTGGTTTTTGTTACCAATTGGAGACCTTTCCTGGTATAAAAACTAACTGTATCAGGACCCCTAGTCCACATGGAGAATGAAAACCAGCCCTCATGTGGCACAACGTTAAAATTGGAATTGAGGTGTGGATTGAGGTTAAAATTAGAATTAGGATTAGGGTTTGGGTCCGCATGAATCATGAAGTCATCCTTATATGGATAGCTGCAAAAAAAGATGTATGTGTGTGTGTGTGTGTGTGTGTGTGTGTGTGTGTGTGTGTATATGTGGTGGGGGTTTTGTTACTCCTATCCTCTTGGGGACCCAGGAGTGGATTTAATATGGCTTAAGGTACGAGCTCAGACCTGGGTTCGGGCTGTCCACATGAATGGAAGTCAATGGATTGTCCTAATGGGATAACTGCACAAACCTGTGTGTGTGTGTGTGTGTGTGTGTGTGTGTGTGTGTGTGTGTGGTCTCACGTCATGAGGACGGTGGCTGAGCCACAAATTCGCAAATTCAAAGAGCTGTTTGAAGGTCAGAAACCTGGCTTTTGGGGGCGGGGTTAGACCTAGTTTATGGTTAGGTATAGGATCAGGTATTGAGATGTCATGGTTAAAGTCAGGGTAAGGGGCCTGGAATACATTACAGTATCTCAATGAAGAACAAGAATGGGTGTGTGTGTGTGTGTGTGTGTGTGTGTGTGTGTGTGTGTGTGTGTGTGTGTGTGTGTGTGTGTGTGTGTGTGGTTTAAGCCACTTTCGGGGACAAACTTTGGCATTTTTTTTAACCATTCCCTTCAAGGGTTTCTGAAAAACTTGATGGAATTGCCAAGGTCCAATAAAGCCTTTATTTCTCAGCCTGTGTTGCAGATAAAAACATGAAATAGAAAAACACAAACACACACACACACACACACACACACACACACACACACACACACACACACACAGAGCTTAGATCTTCAATGTAAAATGACATGACTACTAATATCTTTCCTTAAAAAACAAAAATGGCTGTTCAGTACATCTGGTCTTGAAGGGATAGTTGACTTAAAAATGAAAATTCATGATATTCTCACCCTCGTGTGAGGGTGGAAGTCTAGATCAAGTTGGGGTTTTTTTTTTTACTGCTCTAAACACTGCTGGAGTTTCACAGGAAAAGATGTTCCAGTAATCTCCCAAACAACTAAATTGGCAACAGATTTGCACCTCTAAGAAAAAACAAGGTAATATAACCATAGAATGCCTCCATATCGCTCATGGGAAGTACTCCAAGTGTTGTTGTTTGTTGACATGTTGTTTTGGAAAATGGCACTGATGCCATGTTGTTAGCTTCACCGTTCAATGTAGCCTGTAGCTCTCGGCCATGACGCAACCCTAGGACTACATGCAAGTATGGACAACTCATGTTTACTTGTAAAATGCAGATTTTCAGGGCAGCTGTTAGGGTTGAAGTTAGGGTTAGGTGGCGATGAGGGTAAATCTCCAGGAAATGAATGCATCTCTATATAAATGCTCAAAAAGTACCGCGTAAACAAATGTGTGAATATATAAGCATTTGCTCCACATCCATATACTTTGTAGTTTACTGCACACATGCTTTAGATGCAAAAGTCAGCAAATCACATCATCATCCGCCAACATTTCTTCACTAATAATCTTGCCAAACTGATTTGAAATGTATGAGCGTCGTCGTCGTTGTTGTTGTTGTTGTTACCGTTTCTAGTTAATCCAGATTGTTTCATGGACTTGAAGAAATCGCTTTCAAGTTTCGAGGAAAAACTGTTGCTGCCCCACTGGAACAAAGCAGTGCCAGGGGAATGCAGTTATTAGTTTAAGACGTCTGGCCTTGAAGACTTCCCAGCACTAACGCGAGTGATGGAAATGAGCACTTGCTCTGGTGTTTTTCTGTTCAAACACCGAGTGCAGTGGGGGTGAGACCCTAATTGCTTGTCGCTCTCAAGTAAGGAGACAGAACCCAGTGTAATCAGTTGGCTAGATTTCTCAGCTATTTACCAGGTGTCCTCTCTCACCGGGAATCACGACAAACAAACAGTTTCTAAAGTGTCCAACCAATTAGGACCTTCTTAGGTTGTTTTTACTCGTTCCAGATTTGTTTGACAATTGCACCAGAAACTCAGCCGAGGTCGATTTATAGCTACAGGGCAAGTGCTGCAAAGGAATGAGCACTCGTGAGTTGTGCAGTGTTAAAAACATCACTTGGCAGGAACATTTATCTTACTGATATTGAACTAATTATACAGCATTTGACTGCTGCCATATATGTGTCACTGAGGTTGTTTATGGATGCAGATTTAACAGTAGCTCTGATGCTATATTGAGAGCACTTCTGAGCTGTGTGGAAGAGTTACCAGCCTGATATATATTAGGTCTGATGCCACGCAAGAAGAGAAAACAGCGCATCAGCCGGATGTTAGCAGTGAAATGACTGTCTCAACATGTGATGACAACGAGGACAGACCTCGGCTCAGTCACACTTAGGCAGGACAAACAGCTGGGCTGGCTTACGTCCCATTCAAGACAGCTTTGATTAGTCCTCCGGCCTGGCACTGATCTTTTGGCCAAAAAATCTCTTTTGCTGGTGCCAGTCCAATGAGAGCAGAGCAGCAGGATCACAATAAAAGCCCTGGCCAGACATGACTGAGCCACTTGTGGTGCATTCCTCTCCTGTTGTCTCAGAACCATTACACAGCAATTCTACAAAACAATGAAGCTTGTCTTCAAAAAAAATAAACGGCGTATTTTTACCTCCGCCAAGGAGGTCATGTGTTCACTGGCAGGATATCTATAAAAACTCAAGGTTTTGATTACATTTGGTGTAAAGATGTTAAAAATTCTGCAAGGCACAAATGGTCCTGGATCCTGTAGACTGTTCCAGGCCATTAGCAGGATAGCAATTAATGGTTAGCATCCTGGCAAAGATATGGATCAGGATTTTACGAATGTGTTGTTACGAGCCTGTGGAGCGAGATCAGGTATTTCTGACAATGAATCTGATCTACATAAGGCTGTTCATTTGTTTGCATCCAAATCAGCTGATGAGTAGGCAGACTAGGTGCGTTTCCCTCTCGGATCGATACGGTTTCACAGCCAGAGCTGTTGCCTGTTCATTTATCGGACATCAGCGAGGGTTTTTTAGGTGGAGAAAGGACAGGGTTTTTTTTTCCCTTCCAGGATATCCAACGTTATTCAAAATGAAGCAGCAGGTCCAGGTAACTCCCCGGTTCATGCTACACAGCCAACAGCTGGTTGACAGAGGTCAGAAATGTTTACACAGCGCGTCAACAGCCCACGCAGCAGGCTACGGTGGCTGGTTTGATCCAAACATACTCAGTGCGTCTTGTACTTGGGCCTCCCATCATTGAATCATGTTCACACCACAAACAGACCACACCAGAGTGTGTTTGTAACTGGATCGAGATCACCTCTTTAAAGAGGCCCACTTGTTTTTTTCCGCATCCGAGTTTGAATGCTGTACTCACGCCCGTCCAAACGAACCACGCCGAGTAAAATGACCGGAGTTCGATACAGATGAAACAAGAAAGCTGTGAAAGTCACTTGATTACGTGTGAATAGTGATTAAGCAAGTTTATCTGCACTAGTTTTTGATTTAAATGGGATCAGATACTCACTTTATATTATGACATAACTGAATTTAATTTCGTAAGAAATTCAGTAAATTTATATCTGTGCGTTCAGCTATTTGTTGTTAAATTTTACTAAGTAAGAAAAGCAATACTTGAAATAGCCTGATGTTCCTCTAACAAAAACTGAATGATACTAGTATGTTGTACTCAGTCACAGTAAGTCATGCAGCTTCATAAACACTAGTACCAGATAATACTCAAAGCATGAAGGGGTCGAGACTGGAAGAGGCTCAGGTTGTATCCAAAAGCACTCCTTTGTTTATGACTTCCTACTCACTGACTAGGAAACGCTACTACAGGACGATATAGGGAGCTCATCTACAAAATGAAAATAACACTGTCTACCACTGCATGGGCACAAGATGTAACTACTGTACTAGCATATTATTAAGTAGTTAACACATAAGAATGATCTTATTTACCTAAGTGAATAAAAACAAAGTAATTAATAACTGTTTTTGCTGCTCTGTTCACAAATATTGCTGGTGCTTCCTGGCTTTTTAATCAATTGTCAAGTTAATCTGTGTGCATCACACCATTTTACGGCAAAAAACACAGCGCCAGCTCACTACTGTTAGCTTTCCCTCCCCCTCTACCCTTACATTATTTGTTCATTTGTTTGATTGATCCGCATTAGTTGGTACTTCCTGGGTTCCACATATGAAAACAATAAAATCCAAGAAATGAGCAAAACATAACTATACATTACAGAAATACTCTACAGGAAAAATATATAACCATTAACATTGACAGTGCAGCTACATTTAAACTAGCCAAGCTCTCCTCTCGTCTGTCAGCCAGCTTTATGTCAGCCAGCGCAATGCACGATAGTACATTGTGGCTGATTAGTGACCATTGATTGTATGCTACTTTTCCAGAGGCATTGTTGGATACTTTGAGTCTATATGGGGTTGAATATTTCTCACTCTACATTCTAATGGTGCTATAAAAGCTCCGTACACGGCAGGCTATAAATTGAGAAATGAGTGATTTCGGACGCGTCTCCCAGGAAGAAGGACATCGAGCTAGCAGTCTGAATAGTGTTTGTTCTGCTAAGCATCAGCCTAACCACCACCTAGAGAATTAAACAAATGAAAAGCTGCAGGAGCAGGGATGTAAATCTGCCAGCGAGAGGCAAAGACACACACTCAGCCGTTAAAATCACCTTGCCATGCAATGACATGTCCGGTGCCTGTCTGCATTACAACGATTGCATTACCAACACATATCATTTAGAAGGTCAGGCTTGAACACAACTTTAAATCAAATGTTAGAGCTTAGCATATTCTTTAATTCACCTTCTTTTCTCATAATATCAGCCTAAGAAGAGCTGAGATATGAGCCTTATTTCCCTGAAGAATAAATGGCAAATACAGTTTATTGCACTTGCTCTTTTTATACGAGAATAAGATAACCCACATACTCTAATGTCTGCCTGCCAGTCATTAACAGTCTGGGAGTATACGTGGGTGTGTAAGTGAGTAGGTACACACTAGCCCTGCATTCACCTTCACACACTCGCCATTAATACACAAATGTGCTGCTTCACAATCATCTGCAGATAATGGGGTTGCATTATGTTTGATTTGGTTCAGCTTGAAGAGATTGAATAGTATGTGCTTGTGTCATGACTGAATAGGGCAGAGCTGGAACCACGAGACCCCCATAATGATATTGAGTTCGTGAGTCAGAGTTTTACGACTGATTTGTTTCATGACAGAGACGCTGTTCAAGAAACCAGGCTTCGGAGCTTTTGTCCTGTCCGCTGTTTACTTGCTCATCTTACTGTTTAATGTGCTTTCATGTCGCCTGCCGCTTCATCATCAAGGATGTGTATGTGTGTTTTTGTGTGTGTGAAATGCATTCACATCACACGCTGGAAGGACAAAGACGTGTAATTAAAGGCTCCCCAGGTTTGTTACCAGGTTGTCTTCTGGCAAAAATTTAGACTTGGAATGGTGCTGTGGTGCTTTAGCGCTTTAGCATGTACACTCTTAAATGGCCATGTGTGCTTCTGAGATTAGTGTGGTTTTTGATGATGTACCTGTTTCTGGGTCAGTTTTCTAAATGTGGTCTGTTCATGACTCACACAGGGGTGATATTAGCTTGTTTTTTTTTTCTGGTGCGGCCCAGGGTGAAGAGGGTGACTGATTTTACTACTGCGGCGCTCTGGATGAGACACGAAGGCAGGCAGCAGTGCGCGTAATTGGTTAACAGATGGAATGCTGGGTAAGAGGAGCATGTGAGGTCAGCGGTCTAGCTGTTAGGCTAACACAAGGGACCCTTTAAAGAGGTTCAGAGGGTGTGTCAGCATGACCTTACCTCCCCTTACCGGTAAATGTGCAAACGGCTTCCTGACTTGAGTTAAATTAAAGATAAACCTGCAGACTTGAAGTTGCTCTCTGTTTAACAGCAGCCATTCCAAGCATTATAGACTGAATGCCCTCAATCCCTACTGACTAACACCTACAGATGGACTAATTCCCTTTCATGTTGCTTGTTTTCTGAGGTCTGAAATCAAACAGTAGTGGGCCGATCAACTGCCACCCACATGGGACATTTACTGTTGAGGTCCTGCACATCTGCAGCTACTTCAGACGACAAGGGAAATTCCTGCTTAACTAGAAAGTCAGAGGAAAAAATCCAGTAATCTTAGTTCATGTTTTAAATGACCACTTATTCATTCTGAGCCACAGACTGCCCACTACTTATCCTCCGGGGCTGTGCGGGCTCCAAATGACCTCTGTTGCGGTTCTCTCTCTTTTGTTGAAAAGCCCTCAGGTTTACTGTCTGAACAAGACCATTAGCATTCCCGTAAACTGAGCTGGCTGACTGGAAGGTGGCTCACAATCATCATTAGAAAGGTCTTTAGAACTAAATACAGTTGTTAGAGGATTCTCAATGATGGGGTGGACCTCGCAGACAGCTGCTTACTCATCCGTTGACAGAAGAGATTTATACACTTGCACCGTCCCCTTTTTCTACCTGACTTTCACAGGATTTCATGACAGAATGCACAAAGAGTTTCCTTTAAAAAAAAAAAAAGAAAAAATAATAATTCAGTGTGCTCAGATAATATATAGGATGTCATGTGTTTGCCCGGCTATCAAACGTATGGAAGGATCAGCTTGACGGGTGGGATGAATATCATCCCCATATCGCATTCTCTCCCCCCACTTTCTCTCCTTCCCTCTGTGTGAGT
The DNA here is from genome assembly GCF_037954235.1 of Aulostomus chinensis. Lineage (NCBI taxonomy): Eukaryota > Metazoa > Chordata > Actinopteri > Syngnathiformes > Aulostomidae > Aulostomus > Aulostomus chinensis. Next base: position 5,482,759 of record NC_141337.1, read on the forward strand.
GTGCTTGAGGGTGCAGGACTCCCAGAGGTTTATGTCTGTGACTCTAAGCAAGAGTGACATTTCTCTGACAACACCCAGAACTGGCACGCACGCACACACACACACGCAGATCCAGTCATGCACTCTTTCTCTCGTGCACGCACGCACACACACACACACACACACACACACACACACACACACACACATTGTCTTTGTCTCTCTAGTTCACAAACATGTCAGCAAAAGTCAAAGTGCTGAGCAGTGCATAGAATCGATACCAACAAACATGGCCGAGGTTGTCGGTGTAGTTTGAGTGACAGATGCCAATTAGAGCGCGAACGTGCTTGATCATCTGCTCAGCGGTGGACACATTTTAACCTTCCGCAATAGTCACCTAATGCCTTCTCTTCCTCCCTCTCTCTCTCTCTTTTTGCATCTATCTTTTTGCCATTGTAGTAGGCACCTCCTGACCAGTTTTCTGCGCGACCTTGCTTTCCCCTGCTCGATGAATCTTTTATGAGCATGGCAATGTGGGTTTCTGTGTAGAAGATTGGAATATAAATATGGCTGTGGGTGCCTAGAGCTTCTCTTCCTACTCTGATACAAAAGCTTTTATAAGACTCAGTAGATTGAGCAAGCTGCTAATTGAACGGTGCTCTTCTCATCTTTTATTGGAACACACACACCCTTTATCAGAAGACCGTAATGCATTCTCAAACACCATCACATCGATTCTGCCTCCATCTGCTGCATCGCATGCTTGAAAAACATACTACGCCCACAAGAAATCTTTGCTTGGTTTTCATGTCACATTTCCTGTTTTTTTTTTTTTTTCACAGCATAGTTTTCTCTTCAAGTTAATTACATTTTGCTCACATTCATTTCATGAGGTTGAAAGTTGTAGCAGCGGCGGACGTTGAATGAGTGCTGATAAGGTTTAACTCCTCAGACTGCATTCTTCTATCTCTTTTGCTCTACTTTGTCTCCCTCTCTTTCTATTTCACAATCCATGCTACTGTTATTCCAGAGAATCCTCTCTTTGCCACCGTGTGTGGGTATGACAGATTTCCTCCCATGCTGAAAACCAACTCAATTGCGGGGCTTTTATTTTGGCGAATGAAAGATGAGAGCTACACAGCAGAAGCGGATGGCAAGAGGAACCAGTTAATCGATGTGTTTTCCGCGTGGTACTGTCACAGCCACTCAGTAAAGCCATTGACGAAGGCGTCTCTCTCTTTCTCTCCGTCTGTGACTGCACCAAGGCTTAAAGGTTCCAGTCAGACAGGCGTGGGAGCCCAACAGCCACCAGACACTGCTGCATATCAAGCAGGCTGCCATAGCGGTTCTCTGCAGCCCCACGGTGAGGAGGGTAGAGAGGTCCTTTGATAGAGACACGACATGTAGGAGAGGGGAGATAACAAGATACTCCATTGGAAGGAACACCAGCTTACATTACATTATGCTCCCTGATTTTAAAACCCCTGGGATTCCTCCAAGTCGACAAAACACACACTGACACAGTAGCGTATAATAGGATGGGAACACCTCATATGGACTTACGAGAGGCAGTAGAAAGAGTTAGCATGCAGACGGTTGGGAACTCAGTAAGAATCTTTTTTTTTAATCATAAAGTAAAATAGAATATTTTTGCAATGCTTTTTCTACTGGAAGAGATTTGACCCAACTTGATGGATTCCACAACATTGGAAGAAAATGTGTCACCTCTTGACCTTGGAATACAATTTCATGGAATGGCTCTGATTTGGATTTTATTAGGTACAGTAGAGGGAACTTTTCAATGAGTCCCGTGTATCCAGCAGTGTCCTGCTCATGTCATTTTGATGATTGAAGGTTCTAGGCACACGCCTTTGACCGGAGATGTTGAGCCTCTCCCTAGACGCAGCTTGGAATTAGGCATCCTGCCCAGATGCTTACCTAGGATCATGAATGAGTTTTCTGAGACCATAAACAGTCAACTCTTATCCAAACTAGCCAAATATTGATGTATTACATCACTTCGGTGACCAAATTCAGGAAAATATTGATGAGTTTCTGGCTGTTCAAATAGGAAAATTTCCCCAAAACTACAATATGTCTTAACCACATGGCTCTCCTGAATGAGTCTGGAACACATGAGCACAAGAGGCCCCAGAGCCTGTTTAGTTCTTGGCTTTTACTTCTACACACTTCTAATTTTGTATTTTTTTTTTTATCTTGGACTCTTTAGTTATTAACGTCACTCTTTGTGTGATCAAGTGTGAGGTAATCTGCTCGGCACCTAGTGGTTCTGATTCAGTCGGCTCCTTCCCTCCTTCCCCTCGTGCTCGCTCTCCTGTAACTTGCGTGAACGGTTAAGTGTTTGAATTTTTGTTTGGTTTCTCTCGTGCTCGGATCCCCTGTGTTCTTGCTCTTACTCTTGCTTGTTGTTCTCCCTCCTCGTTCAGCTGTATATTTGTAAAATTAGTATTCTAAGTTTAGTTTTTTGAGAGTGAAAGTTCAGGTTGCGTTCGCCTGCCGTCACACCACCCTAATGTGACACCCAGTGCCTGAACCGGCTCATGGATCATCTTAATCTGGCTTGAAACACCCTTAAAAAGTAAACAAGCCCCAAAAAGGCAGATTTTTTAAGACTGAAAATCAAAGTATTCCATCAAAAGCATCTGTTACAGGCAGTGCATTTGATATGCAGAGTGATATTTATCGAGCTTACCACGCCTCAAACTTGTTATTGTGAGAAAAAAGAAAAATCTCTTCCAAGAAAATCTGCCGAGCAGATTTTTTTTCAAAGCAGCAGATCATCCAAGAATAGGCAACGAAAGGTTAGCTCCATGCTGTCACTCACACTCACCAAACACAGCAAAACTAGAGCCAGTATCACCCACCCCAGCCTTAGACACAAATACAGCCTGCACAAAGAAAACACACTCTAAACTGCACAGAAATCATGAAGTGTGTGTGCTAGTTCCCTTAGTAACATTGACCTGAATGTATGCATCCTAATGAATGACATCTGCTGTGTGTGTGTAGGAGCAAATATAGCTAAGAAATGTGTTTTATAATATCTACAGGCTTTAAATATCCTCCTATTCTCCACAGCACACTCCATTAGCCCTGTCTCCCTCACATGCACAAATGCTGTGAAGCCAAGAAGCTGAGGTGATCATGGTCGGTGGTCAGTGTCAGAGCACCACGCGAGAGGATGTGGACAGCATTAGAATTTGTGGTGTAGCTGAGCAGCAGGGCAGCACGGCTGGGAAGTGAGATAGAAATAAAAGAAGACAATGTGGAGTTGGTTGAAATGAAAATTGGAGATTGCAGGCAGGGATAGAGAGAGAGAGAAATAGAGAGAGAGCGAGAGAAAGGAGAGTGCTTCCTTGACTGTGCTGGCGGGGTTATTATTCCTCCCATCCTAACCAGAAAGAGGAATAATAATCAGGTGCATCATCATGATTTTATTCCCCTGAGTATCACTGACACTTGAGGCAGATTGTCTTTGATTAGCATCAGATCGCTTCATCAATATGACTGCGATCATGAAAAAATGACATGTTCATCCTGATGCTTACAGAGAGACACACAATGAAGAAGAAGATGAAGAAGCAGGAAGAAACCATGAAGTGGTGACAGACAGTGAGGAAGGGAAAAGATGTGGCCTGTCGGTGCGTGCGTGGGGGGGGGGGGGGGTGTCATACACTTATTAAAAAAAATAACCTGCTCTCGTGATGATTGCAATCTGCACCTCTTTATCTGAGGTTGTGCGCTTGGTGTCATAAGATTTCTAAACATGCCTGCATCTCGCCGCAGCATAAGATGAGGAAAATAAACAGAGTGAAGTCTTGACTTAGCTGCATATCAGCAGGAAATGCTAGTCCTATCATGTCCGGCTACGCTATGGGATCTGATGCAGTAATCCTTGTTATATTTTTGTGTAGCACAGCTGAGTGCTTCAGCCACACTAATGGTGATGTGATGAATAGGTATTCAGGAGAGGTCTCTCTCTCTCTTCCTTTAAGCTTTAGCGCCTCAGGCTAGTGGCCCTCTCAGGCCCAGATCTCATCTCTTACTCTGCTCAGCGAGAGTAGAAGTGGGGAGGGGGTGGCATCAGAGAGGAGCACTTCTCACTTATTAAGCATATTCTTCAACAGGGTACGTGGGATCGATATCTACAGCTACCATGTTGAAACCTCTTTATCCAGACAGCCTTGAACAAATCTATTTTCATGCGGATGTTGATACTCAGGTCAAACTGCACCTGATGTGTACCTCCACGCAACAACTTCTAGGGAATTGCAGTGCGGGGAAAAAAAAAAGCCCACTGTCTGTAGCACATAAACAGAATTTGACAGATTATTATTGCCTCCAGGGGACAAGAGCAGAGAGCCCGTCTATACTCCAGTGTTTGCTTATCAAATTAACATGAACACACAATTGACATGCAGAGGTGGGCCTTTGCATGGGTCTCATCTTGTCGCTTTAAATTAATGATTTAATCTGCAGGTTGTCCCCAGAATGTGTTACCCTCTAAATCTCATTATTTAATGGTATTTCTGCCGTTCTAATCTACCGTGCTTGGAGGTTGAATCTTAATTTGAATGCATTCTTGTCCATTTTTTACCCGAAGCAATCAGGCAATAGCAACAACAATGAGACGTCCCAAGAGGAATGAGCGGTGGAGTCTGCCATTTCTTCAAGACAGCAAATGAAAACATTTAAATTAACGATTACAGAAGGAAGCTCCTCCTTAGGGGGGAAATATCATCTCTCCCTCTCTCTTTGAGCTGAATGGAATATTAAGGCCAGGATGGCCTTTCTGATATCTCCCAGGCTGCACTCATAAATATCACCATTAAGCATTGTAGGTTTGCTTGGATTTAAGAGCAAACCTACAGCACAATATCCTGAAAATGGAACACTGCAGCCAACAACAGCACAGAAATACTGGAGTAAGAAATACACAAAGCTGCACGTTGACAACAGTTCAGTCTATTCACCAAAAATGTAGCAGTAGCTGAAAGATCCTGAGACGATCCAACAAAACCTTGTGGCGAAACACTAGACTTCAAATTCAACATCATCAGCATCAGCGGATTTTGAAGTATGGCATTAGTACGGCTTAATGGGAATGGCAACATTCAAAACACATCTTTATACTCGCTTGAGGTGGTTTAAACATGTGTTCATGTGCAAGGCTGGAGATGGGAGGCCCTGATGTGGTGAATTCTGCTGCCAGCCTGGACAGCGTGTGTCATTGCAGATGCGAGCTGGAATGAAAGAACAATTACAACACGGCCAAATAATTCCTCAAGACTTCAAGTCCATTTTTTTTGCTGGTAGATGAGTGTAGGGAGCCAAGACGACCTCTTCTTCTTACGCCCACTCCATCATCTTCTGATTAAAATATGAAGTGAGTACATTCACTCAAAAGCCTTATTTGCATTTCCTTATTAACCGCATTTCCAAAGTTTGTTTAAAATTTGCTAAATGGTTAAATGGACACGCCCAGTATATTCCCACTCATTACTCTCATCATCTCAAACTCAGCAAACTCAACAGAATATTACCCTCTCATGAAATTCAACGTACATACCCCTCATTCCTGCTCCGTGTTCTAATTTTCTCCAGTGTGTTGATATTTTCCTGTCGGTTCCTTTGTGTAATCAATCAGTGAACGGATCAGCGGCTCCTCATTGTGACAGTGCAGCAGAGACTTTGCAGATTGCAAGGAGAACACAAGACTGTTTATTTATACTAATAATCCTTTCTACTCTTCCCACCAGGAAAATTCCATAAAAGCACACAGTGACAAGCTAATTTTGTTTATCTACAAGTTTCTCCCAACCATACCCCCCCCCCCCCCCCCCCAACTTCATGTGGCTGTGAATGTACTATTCAGTTAGGGGCTGTTTTGGGATTTCTCTCCTGCTGCACGGTCGGTCTGTGTTCTACTAATAATGTCTCCCTAATTAAATGTTACAGCTTCTCTGAGCATTAATGACCTGAAGATAGAGGCTGCAAATGGAGGCTTGAGTGTGAGAAACTGGGCTCCACACTGCAGGCTGGTTCTGTCCCTTCATTATTAATACTAGTCGGGCCATTTAAGTGTTAAAAGAACACACTGTTTTCTTTGTAATTGTTCTTTGTAGCTGCTGGTCTCACTTAGATTGTGCGCAAACAAAGATATGTAAAACAAATGCTGGCTCATGATATATTAAATTGCATAAATATCTTGAACATGTAATGAATTTCTGCCTCATTAAGTCCTCAGGGAAAATTACACGCACCTTCTGCATCTAATTTTAATTATTTATCTTGTTGAAGCACAATCAAGTTTGAGCCAATTTTGCAAATTTTGTTAGAAACAGAGTATAAGAAGGTCACAGCACAGCTGACAACACTCAGCAAGTGAGACTGTGAGTTGAACCCTTGTAGCTGTGAAGTCCCACTGTTGGTGACTCAGACAGCTGAGGTCCTGCTCCTCAACCAACACTGGAGCCTACAACACCAAGATTAGAACAATACACCACCTGAAAAGGTATATTTTGGCTTTCAAAAAGGTGTCTTTACATCATAAAGATTTTTTTTTTTCCCCACCTGCTGCATCTGTCACTCCAGACTGCAGAAAGAGTATATTGTATGTACATTTTGGCATCCCATGGTCATCAACTACATACGACAACAAAACTGTCCAAAAATGTCAGTTTACAAACCCTCAAATACTTCATCCTCTATCATCCAAATCCTATACGTGACTGGCTCTTTCTGCATCCTGAAGTCACGCAGCTGTGACAGAACATCTTTATGAGTCCCTATTTAATACCGAGTACTCTTACAATACATGTTTTGGGTGAAGTATCACATCAAGGCTGACCGTAACCTAAAGCACTGACCCAACACTCTGCAATTCACCAACAGCTCTTTTGTGGCTACAAAGAGTCTGGTTTATGTTCCTGAAACAGATTTAAGTCTTACACACACACACACACACACATACACACACACACACACACGTACAGTGATTTCTTGCTTTATTGGAGCGATGCAGTGGTCACCGTTTGCTCATAGCCACGTTTGAGTGCAGGCCACTGAGATGTTTTATTTTTCTCACAAAGAGCTGCTGCAGACTCTTAGTCAAACTGACTATAATTGGCAGAATCTCACCGCTCCTCTCTGGTCCTGTTAGTTTCGCTGTTGCAGACGTAGCGGAAAACAGACACAATGTAAATTCATCACCTGGGGGAGTTTTCAAATGCACCACAGCTCCTTTTCTCTCTGTTTCTTAGTTTCTTTTGCTCTCTTTGTTTTCTTCCTCTAAACAACTCTTTCATAATCTTTTATAATTTTTTGTTGATGTTGTTGTTTTGGTCTGATTTTCCTCCTGTGGAATCTGCAACAGTGAGAAGCTCATCACGGCGATACTTTCACTTTCTGACTAGGTGACATTTGTAAAACAACGCCTCAGATAAAGACCAAACGAGAAAATGCGGCTACTTTGTCCACTGGCCGTCTGGTTAGCGATCTAACAAGATGCAAGGAGCGCGGCACCTGAGATCAGCTGTCGACTCTTTGTCAAATATAGATAAATGGATTGTTAATAGAACAAAGCCCTTTGCCAGGTAATGATAGGATGCAAATGAACCCAGACGCAGATCAAAGAATATATATAGGCTATATATCGCTGTATTAAAAAATTCTGTTTTCACAGACACAACTCCATTTGACAACTTTATTATTCTTGGCGCTGTATCTTTTTATGTTTGGTTTTTCAGACAGCAGCACGCACCTCAAACATTCACCACGGAGGCAGCAGCTTCATTATTTATGGATAAGCAAGTTTAAGCCAAAATAACAGATGTGCCTAAAAAAGAAAAAAACTCAATAAAAAAGGTTGCAACAGCGGCAGCATTATTTTATACTGAGGCTGAAAAACGAATTCGGTTTCAGTTAAATCAGCACGTCAAAGATATGCATACAGATAGTGCCATTTAAAAGGGTTATTAGATGAAAAACATGATGATCATCGAAGAGCGAGATGAAGAGGCCAGTGGCCATGCGGGGGAAGTCACATTTAGTAGGCTTTCTTTAAGCCTCGATTACCTTATTGCTGGGCAGAAGACTCTAAAGTCTCTGTCAGTAATTATCCCATTTACTTACCAGCTTTCCTACACAACAGAGAGAATGTTTGATTAGCTGGATGGGAGAAAAAGTCAGGATGTGACTGCTCGGTGCTCTTGCATCCAGAAAAGGGTGGGTGGGTTTTATGGAGTATTGGTAATCAGGTCATGATGCTCGGATAGGTCTGGAAATGATCACAGTAATTGTGAGAATTTGTGAGGGCCTCCGTGTGTGTGTGGGCAATTCAACTGAGCACATTTGCCACAGGAAGTGCTGCACTGTCGTATTCAGACGGTACTGGTGAGTATGAGGAGGCACAGAGCAGCGAGTAATGGCATGCTGTGTTGTAGAATGCAAGTCAGCTGATTGCCACGCGTAGCTCTGGTCTAATGCTTCGATCAAGCCTTTTCTTTAGCAAGCTACGAGGAAAAAGTGTGTCCTGATTGAGCCATCTGATAGTTGACAATGATGTGCATTCCTACAAAATACCCTACAAATAACGATGTATGAGACCCCCATGAACATGCGAGATTGTAATCAAGGAAGCAATCGGGGTAATCAGTCCTTCTACCGTGAATAACGTCACTCAATTGCTCCTCCTGGTTTGCTGGGTCAAAAAAAAAAGAAGAAAAGGAACAAAACAATGATTGCAACTGTAGGGGGCTCTCTTCTTCTGGTGAGTAACCCAGAGAAACTAAAACTAGAGGGGACTTGGAGGACGCATACCTTCGACAAAACCATATGATGTCATCAGTTTTGTTTCTGGATCAATTCCAAAGCATAAGCAATTTTTCACCAACCCAAGTTCTTCCTACCAAATTTAATCGAAACACCTCCTCAACGTTTTTATTTGTGCCACTAAAAGACCGACCAACACTGGACTTCAAGATTTTCCTTCACGTGTAGTGACGTAAATTAAAATATTGTTGCTTTTTATATTAATAATAAAAATTTCAGTACACTGTGTCTACACTAGAGCTGGGTATTGAACTTTGATATTGATAGGCTCTGACCAGAATTTCAGCTGAGTAGACAGACGCAACCACAGTTGAACACAAGACAAGCCAAAAGACAACACAACACAACAAATAATACACAAAAATGTACAAAAAGTACTGGTAAATACACAATAAAATAGTCCCCAAAAGTACAAATGCACTCTGCAGTTAATTACAAGTACAACAATGATGATTTCATGTTGTAAAACAGTTATGAGTGGAAAAAAAGCAGAAACACAAAACTCAAGGGTTGAATTCAGAATTATGACGGTTGTTGTTGACACCAAGAGATGTTTTTCCTGCTGTATTGACTCTTGTAATAGGACACATCCACCGACAACATTCAATGCCTTCTGTGTCCAAAGGTTCCCTCCGCCCTGTCATACAGAGAACCAAAAATAGGTTAACTAAGCACCAGGTGGTGTGAACTGGCCTAAAAGAGCAACTTACACAACCCCAGAGAAGATACTTCAACAATGTTCACGGCCTCGGGGGGAATGTTGAGGTTCTATAATAGATCTGCAAACATGGGTGACTATGAAGTACTTGAAGTAGTAAATACCCAGCCCTTGTCTATACTAATACAAAAGTAAAAACGGAAGTCCTCCAAGAGCTTTTTAAAGATGAATTGAACTCATTAAAGGTTAAAACTCCTGCTCTTAGTTTTATGGTCTCCGGTCTGGCCTGGTGATACATTATGAACGGCTCTTATTGTCTGCAGTGCGGATTGATTCCATGGACACTACAGGATACACTGTAAAGACGATGTATGGACTCACCACAGGTTAGAGTGGGTGTGTTACAGTCAATACAGTGAAGCAGATACACCTTCATTGATTTCCTTTCTCTCACAGAGGGACAGCTTCTCACCTGTTTATAGCCATTATTATAGTTAAGCGCAATCGAGCAATCGATGTGATGCTGAGCCTTATTTTCGGTTCATGCACTTGCGACGGGGGGGGTTTGGTGTATCACGTGCGTACCGCCGCCACCGCCGCCACCGCCGCTCCTGCTGCTCACTCTCTCACGCAACACTGCAGCAACTACCATTGAAGGGTATTGTTGACATTTTACGGCTCTGCTGAGAGCGAGTGTTGCTCATGCAAGAGGACACAAAGACAGCAACACACACATACGTAAACAAGCAAACACGTATGGTCATACATTACATTAATACGCATGCACATACAAGCACACAGGCCCATCAAGCAAGCCAAAACTTGATTTCACTTGCATTAACTGCTATTGAAAACGGCACTTCTACTCCAGCTTCACTACTTTTCTTGGGAAAAAAAAAGGGTAGGTTTTATCAGCATCTCCCCAAAATTTTATGGTGCATCACAAAAAACACAATAATAATTCATTTTAAAAGCATAGATAAAAAAGAGACAACAAACCTCCAACACCGAAAGGTGCTCTTCTTCATTGGGCTAGGACACATTCCTAAATTTCATAAAAAGCTGCTCGTAAGTCAGAGGACAGTCCTGCTGACAACCAGACAAACAAACATAACATAACCTCTTCAGCAGAGGTAAGAAGGCCACAGATGAGTAGAACCTGCCAAAATAGTGATGGTTGTGTTTTCAAACCTCAATATAGAAAGCAGCATGACTACTGCGCACTGACATCAAATAGCATCGTCTTGTCTGTTGCCAATAAAAGCTCAGACGGAGCAGTAACCTCTTTTTCCAAACTGCTCTGCTTCTGAAGTACATATAACCTGTAACCTCACCTACACACCAGACAGAGAGAGAGAGAGAGAGAGAGAGAGAGAGAGAGAGGCAATAAACTTTAGTGTATAATCTTCATTAGTACTCAAATAATGACTGTTTTCATGTTGTCTTCATGAGAAACCCCATCCTTCTTCACACAGATCAACTGTCCCATTATCCCTCAATTAGTCCCAAAAAGAAGCAAATCTTTCAATTGAATCTGCAAACTACAAACAAAGGATGCGTAGCTACTCGCTGTAAGTGAAAGAAGGTTGAGATTTCCTTCTGCATCTTCATATCTCCGAATTGAGTGGGCCCGACCCATTTGTTCAACTTGCATGTTTGATCTGTGAAATGTGTCGGGTTTAGAGATGTTTGAGTACGAATACGACAAGAATGAAAAGAAAAATATAAGAAAATAGTATAGTATTTACTGTAAATACTGTAATTTGTGCTGAAGCTGTTGTGGGCTTTGATTCTATTTCTACACGTACACTACTGCCGTAGGTCCAGACTGAAGTTCATGGTTGAGATCAATCACGAGCTTGAAGGATGTCACACTCGAAGAAGTCACAGCACAAAAGTCTTTTTTCTTCATGTCAAACATGTTTCCCTTCCTCTTTGTCCCAGTCTTCAAAGTTGTAGTTTTAGTTCTAATCTCCACCCTCCTGTGGTTTGCTAGTTGTAGGGATGAAGCATATTTTTTTAAATACTGTAAATTTACTCTTAGAGTAGAGCAGAGGAAGCTAGGAGAAGAAGGCTGCACTTCCTCCAATTCTAGCAACTTTATGGACAAATATAGTGATTTTAAACTTAAGGGGTTAAGAGAGTTTTTTTAATATGTATATATAACTTCCCTAAAGCTCCGTCTAGCTGTCTGTCTGGCTAACTAATGGCAGTGATAATCGGAAGGCAAGAGCAGCAAGCTAGCGCTGACACTACAGCCACAGAGACACTAATTTCACCTCAGAAAGATCCTACGTAGCTCATCTATCCGGTCGTTTTACTTTTGAATGCCGCAGAAATCACAGCACAGCCGTGCATGTGGCGATTTTGTGCTGCTAATGTGGATAGCATAGGCTAACAACTGGTAGCAAAAGCTAAAGGATGCTGGTTGTCACGTATTGTCGTGAGTCAAACTGTTTCATGACGTTACTCGTTCTCTCGTCTTACGACAGAAACAGAAAACTCATACTTGAGAACAGCTTCACTGTGAATTTGGCGGCTAAAATATGTGAATGTTGCAAGCGCGATCACAGACAGTAGGAGGGAGGAAATACAGTATATTCCTTCCTTCATTGGTGTTTTTCAGCTCACATGACTAATTGGCTTTATGTCTTGAATGTTGCTGCCTTGTCGCAGTTTTAGCTTTCTTTGGTGCTGACTCCTCATTAATTGTCACCCAATAAAACCCATTAACTCTCTAGTAAACAAACATCCTTGGTGCAGCCATCTTGCCCCTCTTGTCCTTTAATGTAATCAGAGACAATGGTGAGTAATCCATCAACTTGTAAAGCTGTCAGTGAACTAAGCATTGATTTGTAATGTACACTTGGAGCGTAGCTATTCACTGGGGGACACGGGGAGTTACTTTAGGCGCTCCAAGAGTTGTTTATTTCATAGGTGGTTTAGTGGCCTGAAAAAGCTTGAGACAATGCTTTAGTGGGGATTCTAACTTTGAAATCAAAAGACAAAAATTTAACAAAATCATGTATTTTATCACTGTAGCTAAAGGCTGCTACTACAGCTCCGTAAAACTACATGACACTGCCTTTAAAAGGCCCAGACGTGCTGGATCTTAACGTGTTGAGGAAAAATAGAAGTGTCTCATTTACTAAAACACGTGATAGCAAGAACCTTTTCGGCTCACCACTAGCTAACTAAACAACCCAATAGAGGGATGGCTACTAAATGTAGCGGCTTTCGTCAAGTAAAGCAAACTATGTCTATATTTCCCAAATGCAATTAAGTGTGTACAAAGATCCTAAATGACTTCCATTTTATTTGAAAAGGGATTAATGCTCTTCCATCCACTTTAGCAACATCCTTTAAGATGAAACCGAGTGGTGTTCTCATGTCTCTCCTGCAACAGAGGGGGGGCTCTGTGTCGTGCAGTGTTACTGGGCTAATATAAAAATACTCATCGAGAGCTGCTTGTGTGGGCACCACGCTCTTCAAGCCCATAGAAACACCAACGTACAACCTATGGTTTTAGTGTCTTCAGGAGATGCTAATGCCTGATTTGGAAAATTGTGCTAATGCAAGCTGAACATGTGAGGCTCATATTCCCGCAACCCACATATATCATCCCATGAATCATGTACCATCAAGTCACCTCTGCACTTAGAGTGGGACGAAGGCTCCTCTTCATTTGAAGTGCTTGAATTATTGAGCACATTCAACTTGATAGGTCTGTTCTTTATGCATGCGAAGGTCGATGCACATGTACGCTACCGTCCTCCTGGCTCGACTCTGTTATGAAATGGAAAAGCCCAGATGAGTTTCCTGAATCAAAGACCCACAGGAGTGGTTAATAGATTAAACACTCAACATCGAAAGCAAACCACTGTCTGCCCGCCTGAACCCTGGGCTACAGTCTATTTATGCCATTTAAATAGTTACCATGGCAATGGGGTCACACTTGTTTTAACAGATTTTGATCTTGATATATTCAGAAGGCAGCGGTCCTCAATGTCCATCATCTAATTATCAAATTATGACTCAGACAAATAGCCAGTGCTCTTGAAGGCGGATGGCTGCAGCATCTTTCAGGGCTCAGACGGGGGCTCAGCTTCTGTGCAGCCTCGCTGCTTCAGTCCTTACAGCTCCGCATCATTACGAAGGTCTCTGTAATTAGCTGATGTGTAATTTGGTCTTGCATTTCAACTGTGAATCTATTGCTGGCTGTGTGTTTGTGCTCGGTGAGAAGGTGGCTTGTTATCTCACCCAGAGCTGCCTCTTTGGATGCATGGCTGTGCAGCGCTCTACTGCCATCCATTGGTGGGTACACATGCTGCCACCACTGGAGGTGGTGGACATTTTTATCATTTAAACTTATCAAAAATGCTCTTTATAGAACATGTCTACAGGCCTCTGCACAGTGGTCTTTTTTTAAATATTTCAATGTATACATTAAGCACATGTGCATTGAGACGTTTCACAGTTGATGTCGACTACGAGGTGTAAAAGTGAGTCCAATATGCTAGAGAGCCATCGCTGATGAGAGCTCGTGCACTCAGTACAGAAACATTTGAAGCTGAGGTGCATGCAGGATAAAGGAGAAACACACGATATGATGCTGTAATTCCTCATCGCCAGAGGGACAATGACAGACAACGTGGAGAGCAAGGAGTAAAATGCTAAATACAATTCATGGAGCAGGAGAACAAAAGTGAGTGATGGAGAATTGGAGCTAATGGCACTGCAGAGTATAGCGGAGAAAGTGAGGCTGGCCAATTATGAGAGCAGAAATTAAGAGATATGGCTGTGAAATTTAATCAAAGAGGATTAAATTCATACAGGTTAAATGGCTGACTTCTTTTCTTATATTTAATGAAAACTTGTTCCGCCAGTGGTTGGACAGTTGATGGACAGCCCGGAACTCTTGAAGGTGTGAAAGATTGTCCTTATCACACTCGTTCTTGTCATCCTTTATTTGGCCCATCGAGCAGCAGAAGATGCCATCTGACCTGCTCTCTGAGGGATATTTGAAGTTCAGAAAGACTTAACTGCAAAGCCTAATCAAATAAAAAAGTTATTAATCATGGACGTATTACAAATGAAGATAAGGATTCAAATTAAAACCTCTAAGAAATATGATGCTGGAATGAATGAGTGTAGTCCAGGCAGTCACTGTTTGAGTTATTGTGCAGCATATCCAGTGACATAATGGAACTTCAGCTCAAATAATAATCATTAAAAAAAAGACCAGTTGTTACTAAATAAGAGCTATTAGTCATGCAAAGAAAAGGAGCTTAAAAAGAGATTGGTGGACATTACGATAGAGTAATACTCCCAAGGTTTTGTTTAAATAATCTTTAATCTGTAATCTTTAATCTGCAGGCACACTGATTTGTGTTTTATCTGACAATGCATACTGATGAGCCCATGGTACACATAACACATGTAAATGTGCCCGATTAGTAAAAACATGAAAAGACTGATTTGAAAAACACATAAGGACAGTCAAATGATCAACTCTCATGGAGCTTCCTCTTTGTTTTACACACTCTGGGGAGGACCATAGCCCCTGTAGTAATATCAGAGGAATATTTATGTGCTTGAAGGCTCGTTTCGTTAAAATATACGTCTGTGTTGACAACCAGGAATATATCTGACTCTTAATTCAGCTGGGTGCAGCAGGAGGTAGAGCAGTGCATCTTTGAACCATCAGATTGTGGGAATGTGTTGTAAATCTAAACAACTGCCGTCCATTTAATCTGTAGGCCAGATGAAACTGCAATCTAATCCCATGTCAGAAAAGAGGCTGTATCATTACATTAGGAACTGAGGTGTCCTTGTTTAATGATCACAACAAGACAGTTTAGGTTATTTTGAAATCAGAAAGTAACACTTTTTGATCATGCAAGCTCAAAGCTCCTTCCCGCGAGCTTTCAAAATAACTTGTCTGCGATCATTAGAAAAGCTCAAAAACGAACTACGCACGCAGCTGTGTGTGTGAGGGTTTTTTTTTGTACACATAAATTTACACAGCACTCTTCAGAACCGGTTTTAGACCGACGTTAAGAGGAGGGTCTAGTGGTGTCAGTCAGGTTCTAACCACTTTGGTTCCCTCAAACAGGGTCCACACAATCTTAGGAAGTATTTCATGAGTGTGTTTACTCTCTTTTTTTTTTGATTATCCCATCATTGCATAATGTGTTAATACACACATTCCCAGGAGTCAAACTGCACAATTTAGAGCCGGTGGGTAGAAAATCTAGGAAATAAATAAGCTGGAGCATTTGTGAAAGTTTAATTATGCGAGTTATTGATTTTCATTAGTAGCAAGTTCTCAGTGAGAAAGCTGAACGTGGGAAGGATGTTGTGCTCCATGCCTGAGTCTCTGCTGCCACCCTGTGAATGATTATCAACCTGCAGGCCCACAAAGGAAATTCTGCTACAGTACAACATGCAGCATGTAGATGAAGGAAATAAACCTTAAACATAAACTTGTTTACACAAACACCTAAATATAATGTCTGTGTAAAAAAATACTCGTTTGATTCATTGAAAAAAACACCCTTGTTTTCCTACAGACCTTCATTGCACCTGACCTAAATAAGGAATCCCGTTACATGTGATTAGATTACTTATTAATTATTCTATTCTCAATACGCCTCTGAACACTTGCAAAGCAAGAAAGCAGCACGTTTGTGTGTGCATGCATTATCCCTTCCGTAAAAGCCCTTTTGGCTACACTAGAACCTGTACACAGTGCTGCCAAACGCCCCCTTGCATCTCCCTGACACGTACCCTCGACGTGACAGCTACCTGTCACCAGGTTCAGTCAGGCACAACAACATTGGCAGCCACTGGCTTGCTCTCTGGCTGCTGTGCAACAGTGGATCAGGTGCGGTTCCACCAGCAACCACACAGGGGCAGTCTTGCTGCAAGGATAGAAGGGCAAACTGGCCCGACTGATGTGGGAGCCAGCAGGTGAGCTGAGGAGGGTTGACATTTTTGGATGAGGCTCAGAAAGCTGTCTCTTCTCATATCACTTCACAGAACAGCCCACACAGAGGAGCCCGTATCACTCACCCAACGTGACCGGGTAGGGAGGGGAGTCCGTCCATTCCGTCGCTGACAAAATGAATAAGTCAGCAGACCAGGAAGCAGAAAAGAAAGGAGATGACTTGGACATTTTGTGCGGGCAAGCCATTCTGTCATAATTATGCATGGCTGTTTATGGCGTAAAATGACACGGCCAGTGACCCGGTCTCCTGCTGCACATTACTGCAAGAAGATGGAACTTCAAGGAGAATTGAGAGACACCCTTTACCCCATTCTAGCTCAATCCCTGAGGTCCGTCACTGCAGAGCTGAGTGCTACAATCAGACAAAGTACATACCACCGCTTTCACATCCAAAGGGCCAATCTGAACTTCAGACAGAGTCAGACAAGTCAGAGCTGAGGCAAAGTCCTTCAGGTGAAATGAGAGCAGGGTAGGTAGCAAGTGGTGTGCTAGCCAACACTTGCTTGCACTTTTTTTATTGCGCTGAAAGGCAACGCTGGTAAAACAATACTTGAAGAGTAACTGTTAACACACGTATTCTAGGAACATGGCCAAGAAAGAGTAAATTTAAAGTTGTATCGCTTCTGCGTTCAATGTTTATTGACATCTGCTACAAAGTACAGGCTGTGTAAGTGAATATAATGATACACGACAGCACAGTGGTTCTAATACTGTATGTAAGAGCAGAATGACAGGTGAGCTGTCAAAAGCAGCCATGGGCAGGATTACTATGATCTCTCTTATATTAAAACTACCTGCACTCCCCCCATGAGCCTCTAGCCAACCTTTAATATCTCCACCCAGTCCTCTTTATCCATCCGGTGAAGACAGAGAGGCTGATGCTGCAGGACAATCTACTGCACCTACGTTTCTCAGGGAACACACGTCTACAGAAACATGAGCGCACACACACACAAACACACACACACTAAGATGTGAGTCATAAAAGAACATCAAAATGTCAGAGAAAGAAAGAGGAATAGAAAAGAATGGATACATGCATGCAAAACAGGGCTGACAAGACCCGAGCAGAGGCTGATTGGGAGGGGATGAGACACAGAGGCAATGCGCAGCTCTGCATCTTGAGGAAGAGGGGGGGAGAGAGAGAGAGAGATAAGGGAAGGGAAGAGAGAGAGAGAGAGAGAGAGGGAGAGAGAGAGAGAGAGAGAGAGAGGGAGGGAGGGAGGGGGTGAGGCTGAGGCAGTCATTGTGAGAGGGAAGATTCCTGTGTGATGCTGCTGGATGAGAGCAGCTCTCCTCTAACAGGTCTCTTGCTGTCCCTCTGACTGAGCCAGTGGTGTTTGAGTCTGGTAACTCAGGGGGGCTCTGCTGCTGCTGCTGCTGCTGCCGCTGCTGCTGCTGCTGCTGCCGCTGCTGCCGCTGCTGCCACTGCCCAGGCTGACGCAGAGGCTCACTGGCTGGTACCTCTCCTCCCCCCTCCCCCCCCCCCCCCTCCCCTCATACCTGGTGTGTCTGGAGCTGACTGGGTTTGAGTGGAATCGAGGTCCAGGGTAGGGTAGGGTACAGGGCCAGCTGGAGGGCCATTTGCGCCGGGGCCCCACAGGAAGCAAACATGAGCGTTCCCATGCTAAAGATCGGGGCGGTTCTCAGCACCATGGCTATGGTGACTAACTGGATGTCTCAGACTCTACCATCTCTGGTGGGACTCAATGGGACCACCATCTCCAGAGGGGGCACCTCCGAGAGGATTGTTAGCGTGCGTATGACTTTTTCTTCCTTCCTTCTTAAATAAGTGTATATGCACTGTGAACGTGACAAACTTGACCGACGAGTGACACAGCAGAGGACAGTTATTTTTCGGTTTTCTCCACGTTTTCCAGGACAAAGGTGTCCAGTGTTAATCAGACAGCGATGATGTAGACAGACATGCATGTGAGAGCAATGATTCAACCAAGCATGAACCATCTTGCTGCGAGAGTCACATCAAGTAGAATCAGGCTGAATTATGGGCTTGTGACTGTGAGACGGATGCTGAGTGTGAGCGGTCGTCAGCGATCATATGGTTTTTGGGTTGTTTTTTGCCAGTGTGAGGTTAAGAGGGGATGTTCAGGCCGATCCCATCTGTCCGTCTCCAGGGTGGGTGGATGATGCTCCGAGTCAGAGGTGACAGGCGAGACAGAAAGACCATTTTTACACTCAGTAATTGTATGTAAATCCTCAATCCTGCTCTTTTCAAATGAAACGTTCTAGCCTCACATTGGGAGCCAGGGGAGGAGTTTTCTGAATAAGAAAGTTTTTGATAAGGTTTTATATTCGAGCTCTACTTATTAGTGAAGCGACTTTCCCTCTATTTCAAACACAAACACAAAAATATGAAAGTTTTATATGCCTGTCTGTCTCAGTGGGAGATAAGAGGAGAGCAGAGGAGCGAATTAGAAACTTTCTGATTCCTTAGCGGTTGATGATTGCCTTTGCCTTTATCCCAAGTGGGGTTTTTATGGCATCTTACCCATTATGCAAATGGCCTGGTCTGCTGAAATGATTGAATGAAATTGAATGTCCCGAGAGAGCTCTGACCATCTGGATATGTGTGTGTGTGTGTGTGTGTGTGTGTGCGTGCGTGTGTGTGTTTAGGCACACACACACACACACAAACACACACGCATTCATGTGTTTAAATATGTATTCTGGGTTATGTTCAGACATTTATTGTCTTAAGGGTGAAAGTCCATCTGTTTAAAGAGGATTTTTGTCATTTATAATGATTCGTTCAAATCTGCCACTTTCCGTCCTCTCGGTGTTGCAGTGACGTGTGGAGCTGAAATAATTGGAGGATTGGTGTTGTGAAAAGCCAAAAGCATTTATTTTCTTTTTTTCCCCCCCTTACATAGTTGTACATATCTCCGACTGTCATTTTGAGTACAACATCAAACATCGGAGAATGAGGCGTGTTTGAATTATTTACAGCAGTAAACTCTATAATCCTATTGAACACCCACATTGGCCTGCAGGGTACGGCCTGGTTAATCCATCCATTTAGATTCCAGAGCCATTTATCCTGCTCAGGGTCAAGCCGCATAAAAAAAAAAAAATGTTGCCAGGCTTCTTTTTACTAAACTCATTCTGATGGGAGACTGGAAGAACTGTTTTACATTTCAAACAAGTGGATAAAGTAAAATTATACATAGTTATGAGTGGATATTTCCTTTGAGCCAGCTCTCACTCACATTCCATTCACAGCTATTGAAGTCCAGTTTGACAAAGTTGACGAGAAAATGTGCGACAGTGCCAGGAGTTATTAGAGTATCACAGTCTGTTGTGACGGGAAATGTCTCCGCTTTGAGACGGAAATATTCGCCCTCATAAACAATTGCTGAGAATAAAACTTTAATGCAAAACCTTGCCTCATCAAGTCTAATCACTATTAATGAGACGTTTGCCCGCCACGTCCCAGCCGCCATGACTCACACACTGTTTTGAGCTCTAATCAAAGACAATCTTGCAACGCTCTTGTGATGCTCTGCTGCTGGTTTGCCAGTGGCTGTTGCACGGCTTCACCCCGGCACCCATGCATGCAGCATCCCACATTCTTTCAGCTCAGGGCTAATTCCTAAGTCTGCTTCACTTGCATTCTTCAACCGGGCTGATCTACGAAACACAGCTGAATGACTTAATACGGCCCATCTACGATGCACCAAACACCGCTCGGATGCTTGTGCACACTTGGATATAGTGCAAAACGATGTTCTTTCATGAGTGGAAGAAGAAACCCTGCAACTCTAACACTTGCATGAAACCCGTGTGGCCAGGAGGGCAAACCAAGACAAGCTGCCAGGCTATAGAAAGTAGTTCATATTTAAAATATCATATCAACTACTGCTTGTTGAGCTGCATCTAAGTTGCACTGGCAAGAAACTAAGAGGAAACTGTGATACTAAACTGAAGACTTTTTTTTGACCGCGCTTGAAAATGTTGACATATTCAGAATCATAAGAAGGGAAACTGTTTAATGAGTTCGGCTTTAATTGCAAAAGCTTAAAACCTCAATCTTTCTGCTGGGACAGCTAATAGTCCTGAGTTCTGAAATATGCTTCAATACTTCACTATGCATTGCAAGAAAATAACTTCAGATAGAAAACGGATGAGTAGCTAATGTGAGGAAGAGTGCACAGGTGATAAATGAGGAGTTTATGTACGTGTTAGTCAGCAATGTTCCAGCTGAATTAGGAACACTGCCGTTATTCATCACTGTGAATCATTCTCTCAAGGAAAGGTCAGATTTCAGTTAACGTTTCAAGTGGTATACAACCCTTCATGTTCTTTTCACATTTCACTGAAAATCCCGGGTACGTTTTTCAAGGCCAGGTGAAACTGAAACTGTGCTTTTTATTTCCACATACCTATCCTGGTAAAGCCACAACAACAGGGAGGAGCTTGCCTCTGATTTTGATTGGCATTTATATTAGCCAATAACAGTGAATGTACTCGACTAGCGTGAACACCAAGAGAGAGACTCGTTTGACTGAACTGGCTCCTTCTGGAACGTACAATATCAGCTGCCGATGTCCAATATGCCAATACTTCTACAGCTGATTTGGCTGACAGTCAGTATTTACCAGTGCTAATATCATTATTTACTACTATTAAAATAAGTTAGTATCATATTTACATGTAAATACTGTGAATTTGGAAAAAAGTAAGAAAACCCATTAATTATACTTTTACCTCTCCTTAGACTGTAGGACATCTGGTCAGATAAACATTAAACGTATATTAATATATTTGAAAAATGACCAACATCTGCAAAAAAGCAACGACGTGGTGATACTAGTATGAAGCCCTGCTTCAGTCGCTATCTGCTGAATATGGATGAATTATTTCCATTGTTCACCCCTTCAGATTTTCCAGCTGTTTAAGTTTTTTTTTTTAAACCAAGAACCACCTCAGAAGGACACTCAAAGTAAAACCATTATGACCAAAGTTTAAAATTAAAGCAGCGTAGCGACTCCATTCAGCTACAGCAAGGGTAGAAAGACATTTTCTCCAAGGGCCACAATGGTTAAAACCAGTGAGGGGTCACATTCGACAATTAAGAGACATGAAACACACGTGCTGGAATCTGCTCAGGAATCTGAACTTGTTTTCATTAATGAAAAGATCCACTTGTTGCCAATTATTGATTGTGTGTGTGTGTGTGTGTGTCTATGTATAAAAAATATACACACATATACACACAGACAGATACATATATGCACATACACATATATAAGTATATATATAACTAACTGATGAAACACACAGTTAAAATATGTTAATATGTGAAAAGAAGTATCTGCGGTGGTGTCTTTGATATCACTGCTGACGGAGAAATATGCGGCCCAGCAGACAACTGGAACCTCTGTTGGTGTCACCTTTAATAACAGTACACACCCAGTGCAGGCCCAGTACACACTCAGTACAGGCCCCTACATAAGAGGCAATGGGTCCGGCTCAGGCAAGACACACGGCGCCCAGTTGAACGCGGTTGCTATGCGACCGACACTCGCGTCAGAAAGTTGTCAGAATAACACGCCAGCATGAATCTTACCGTCAGTTGTTCTACTGCTGGTTGTTCTACGGAGGAGAGCAGCGACGAAGAAGCGTGTGTTGATACTCAGGACAACAAGGGACGTTGGAGAGTTTCGGCTCGTCTGGGATCGACGACTTCCAGGTTTATTTCACGCTGAAAGTTGCCGGGTTGTGACCTCCGATTCCCGCCAGTCCAGCTGCTACCGGTGTCGCACCTGTTTGACAGGTGCACCCGGACAGCTCCAGCACGTAGCGTTCCCTCAGGAACCTTCACCCCCGAGGTAACTTGAGTCACAGCTTCATACCGACTTGCTTTCTTCGTTGCTAACATTAGCAATTGCACGCGCCGTCAACGGTCCGGCTGCGGCTGCGCGCGTGAGAGAGAAAGAGAGACAGACGTGAATGAACGTGAGCACGCAGAGATCTTTTGAAACAAACAAACAAGCAAGCAAAAAAAGACTACAAGACAAAAAATTTATGTATATCACATCATTAGCACACGAACCTATGTAGCTACAGCAGAACGAGCAACTTCCAGTTAGCACTCCGCTAATCTAAACGTAAATAATATCAAATATTTTAACCTTCCAAAGATTATCGGACCCAATGGATTAAATTGAATATTTAATTTCACCAGAATTTGTAACAGTCAATGCAATTAATCCACTGATTCATAGCCACGTCTTTCACAGCACAGGTGTCTTGCCGAAGTGTATCACCTGACAGGTGGGGGCGGGGCATAAAAACAAACGAGGGTCTTTGGTGTAAAAATATTATGATACTGAATTTTTTTTTTTTTACGTTTATAACAAGAGATGCATGAGCAATGAGCAGAGAGACAGCATTACAAGTAGGAGAGTGTATTTTTTAATTTCATCCACAAGGCAGCTGGTGAATTTGCCTCCAAACATTCATTTTGTCTGCAGCTCATAGTAGTACAGTCATTTAGGGGGTAGTGTGCAGCCTACAAATGTCTTTAAACTGGAAAATTAGAGATGGAGGTGTGTATCTCAGGCATGAAATGAACATCAAGCACACAAACAAACACGTTTTAGTCCAGGACGATAGAAACAATGCCGGTGCAAGAACTGAGCTCACGTTACCAAGTGAGATAGTTAGACTATGAGATCTCTTGAGGGAAAAGCCTGCATGGCATGTTGAAGATGTACAGTTCATGTCCAGAAGCACATTGTAGCTTGTTTCTCAAATCCACAAAGAGTGTGTGTGTGCCAGTGTACGTGTGCGTGTGTGCTCATGTTGTACACAGCCATCATTGTAAGGACTGATTTGAATTTTTAGGAAAAAGTGAGGACATTTTGGTCACTCCTCACTTTCTAAAACGCTTTTAAATGGCACTTTGGGGGGTAAGACTTGAATTTTTTGGATGAAGGTTTGAATTGGGTTTGGGTTCAGGCTAGACACTTGGTTGTTATGCTCAGGGTTCAGGTAACAAGCTCCAGGGAATGCACTTTACTTGTGAATGTCCTCACTAAAATAGCTGTGCAAATGTATGTGTGTGTGTGTGTAGTGTCTCGGCTTTTGATATCTTAAATAAGAAAGCTGTGAGGCAATATTCTCACCATCAGAAGAGAGCGTGGAACGACGAATGGCAGCATACAAAGAACCCCGAGCTCCTAATCTGATTGGGGTCACTGAGCGTCTGTTTGTCAGTGTGCGGGACTGTAAACTTTATTACACACACTGTGCAATCCAGTAAAGCAGATTGTAATGATCGATTCTTGGCCATGGATCAAAGATTAAACACTGCTGCAGATTTTTATATACGAGCACTTCACTTTAATGTTCTAGCTCTGCCATCATCCAAAGATATTCGAGTTCAGACCCCGACAGGTGTCCCCGTTCGTCGAGCTAGAGGTGTACGCTTTTAAATCGTTTTGTTACATTAGCTAATTATATGATAGCCTGCGTAAGCATCAGTATTGATCACAGACTCTAAGGTTGGGATTGGTAATCACAATTTTGACATGCCCAGCCAATATCAGAGTGCAACCTGCTGGCCTAAGCACTGCCCTTCAAAAACAACATCATCTCAATTCACAGACTTCTGAGGACCATATTTTCTTCCGATGAAGCACCGCCTGTGTTCTAACAGCTTATATAGTGTTTTCTCAGGCGAGCCGCCCTGCCACTCACACCTCCCTCCTCCATTTAGCACCAGCCATGATAGAACTGTCTTGTACCTGCCAAACACAAGAGTGGATGCCAAATGTTTTTCACCAGGGCACCTGGCATGATGTTAGCAGCCTGCTCCAAACAGTCTAAAGTTGTAGCTGTCACTTGTAAGTGCTGAGCATTGGTGAGTGACATTTTCTCTCTAACTGAGCCCCCCACAGTACCCTCTTCCCTTTTTAAGAAGGACTTGACACATCTGCACCCCCCCCCCCCCAAGCTGACATTCAAGTGTGATCCGAGTTGGAGCGAGCGACTTGCAGATGGAAACCGAGCAGGACACCACACAGGAGGGGTGGCAGCCATGGGGGTGATGGAGTGGGAGAGAGATGTAGGCGAGTGGGGAGGGAAAAAGATGCAGCAGGGAGTGGAGCTTAATGAGTTTATGAGCCATATTATTGACTGGCAACCATGCTGCACTGATTGTGGTAATCGGTTTTCCTTGGGAGCAACAGAGACAAGAGACCTCATTGGGAGTCTTCAATGAGTTTTATTTAAAAGGCCAGCAGCTGGCCTGGGCTTTGAGGATACACTGTGTTCATTTAAAGAGCGTGTGTGTGTTTGCATATTTATCTGTATGCATCCAGTTCCAGTAATACCCATCAATTTTGGCATAATAAGATCTGTTTGTTTGGCTGTTGTGTTGACCTGCAAGGTAGCAGTGACGGATGCTTCCTATTTCTTGGGGACAAATATCCAAGGAAGTTTAATGTGGACTCCTACTTTTCAAAGTAAGGTCACACGAGAATCTTTGCAGGTAGTTGAGATGTGAGAAGAAAGACGAGTGGCTGTTGGCTCTCCTCCGCTGCTACAGCATAGATTAAATTAAAAATCAGAGTATTAATTTATTGAACGCAGATCAAAGCCGCCACTGAAGGCTCTTCAGTCTTCTCCTGACTGGCTGAAGTTAGCGCGTGATAGACAGATGGTTCATCCAATCACCTGCCAAGTATTTTGTGAAAGTGCCTGCCCTTTACGAAACAGTTTCCAAGGACGACTTTCCAGATGGTTCCATCCATCTGGCAAGTCAACGTAGTTGTGTTGGGGAAAAAGTGTTGTTTGAAATCAACAGCCAACAACAAACAGTACCCCTCTCTGTAATGGTCCATCAGAAGCTCCACCCACAAAGTCATGAGCACTTATTGCCAAGGTAACATCACTAACTACTGTGGTCAGTTACTGTAAGAGCAGTATGGCCGAATGCTGAACAACCTGACTCAACACGTCGGATGAAAACTAAAAGAATGAAAGCTAGCATTAAGGTGAAAGCTAACAGAACAGTACAAAACTGTTTGTAAAAGACAACCAATCAGCCAAAAAGCAGCAATACGTTAGTGGTTACAAGTCATATACAGGTATCCATATACAGGTGGTAGTTAGCGGGCTGGTAGCTGCATGGCAGCACCAGGAATGCTGCAGTTCATCTGACATAATCGGGTCTTTGTTCTTGGTTGTGACGGTCAGAGGGATATTCTGAGTAGTTTATGTATTATCGTTGTTGGTTACCTTCTTTTGCCTCCCTCCGAGGATTATTATCCCAACTCATCCTGGGATGACACTGGTATCTGCCTGTATTCAAATAACAGCGCGCATCATAGTAGTTGTAAGATGAGCGTGCCTTATGCTAAACGTCCAAAATAAGGCATAGTGCAATTAACAGCATCGGTAGAGAAGAACTTTTCATGCGACACCTAAGCATGATTGTGAATGTCTACCATAGCAAGTGAGTCCAAGCCAAGTTGTCGTGGTAGCATTTCTGATAATATTTACGTTTCATCACTGTCATGGTGTAGCTCAGTTCCGTGTGGGTGAGAACATGGACGATGGTAAACAGAAGCAGAGACTGGAGCATGAACACAAACACTACGCCAGTTTGTTTGTTTCTCATCTTCACAGCCAGGACTGCGTACGGCTGTGATGGTCTCTGCTCAGACACACACACAACACAACACACACATGCACACACACACACTCACACAAACAAACACACAAATTGGACAGCTAGTGGACCGTAAGGAGATAATCGCTGAATTTTGACATAGTGTATTGAATTTGAATCTCCGACTTCCTCCTTCACTGCCAGGTCGAAAACATCGTTCTGCAGAGAGTGAAAGAGGGCAAAAGAAAGTGGTTCTGTGAGACTTAAATAAACAAAGATGGCGTGACAAAGAGAGTGCACTGATACCTTTTACAATGGAATCCATTTCAGACTGTCTCACCTTGATGCTTTGCACATTCTCAAAAGGCTTTTCTCCTTCTCTCTATACAACTCCTGCTTCAGACTGTCCTCTGTGGCGTTGCAGCCTCTCCGACGTGACGCTGAGTTCAGTTCACAGTGTAGCGGTCAACTCTCCTCTGCATCTGAGACTCGTGTCTGGCTGCCTCCGAGCTTGTTTGCCCCCTCTGCCTGCTGCTTATGAAAGTTATAATAGACTTCCCGTCATGCTCGTAAAGTAGGGAGCTGGAGATTTATGATCTCATTTAGCTCTGGTTTTACAGAAGCCAGCTCCAGGGTCGGTCTAATGTAATGCCAGAGGAAGTCCATCCAGCAGCTCTTGACAGTGATACCAGCCGCATGTCCGATTGGATAATCCCCTGAAGTTTCTTAATCATTAACAAGTGAGCTTCTTAGCATCTTCGTACCATATGCTGAAGAAGGGCAGAGGCTACAGGCTCAAGTAGATTAGTTAAACTTAACTAGACAGACACTTAATATTTCATTTGGGTATATTTTTGATGATTTATTCTACATTTGTTCACTCCTTTTAAGCGGAGGACCAGAGATACTCACCTCTTCCTCTCTCTGTAGGGATTTAGCTTTTGACCAAAACTAGAGGAAATTAGAGCCAACTCTCTTTTCTGTCAGGCTTTCTAAAACCACAGACTTCCCTTTTTTATTGGTATATCAGAAACTTTGACTTTCATTGGTTTTCTATTGGGAGGAATGGGAGTTTGTGGTTGGAGGAAATGCCTGCAGCTTATGCCAGCTTTACACTTCACGAATTAAGCCTAGATTTTTACTCACAGACAAGTTTTGAATGCCACTATCAAAACCCCTAGATCAGAGGGAAAACGGGCACTGGAGCATTATGTGTGAACTTTTTAACAGATGTTAGACGATACATCAGAGAGACACCCCAGTTATCTAGCCGGCTAAAACACCAGGACATACTGTGAGATGGACGCTTAAAACACAGCGTGAGGGGACGCCAGGCGCGGGGGGGGGGGGGGGGGGGGGGGGTCGGTTGTTCAGGTATGCACATTTGCAGCACAGACCGAGATTGGTGTTGCACCATGAGGACACCAGCTGGTAAATGGAGAAGTTATTTAGAATCAGGGAGTAAAAACATCTCATCTGTCCTCTCTCTTCTTTTTGGTGGCTCACTGCGAATCAGTGTGGTTTCTCAGGGACATCAGTTTTTAGAGATCCACCTGGTATCATTTGCAGAGTCACTTGTCGTGTGTGTTTTTGTGATATAGTTTGGAGAATAGACAGTCTTGTTGTTGAGGTGAGGATAATCTTGACATGTGTGACCTGCTGTCGTGGATCAGACATTTAGGGGCAGATTCTCGTATGTTAGAGAGCACGGTGCTACGACGACCTGAAGAATGCTTCTTTTGTACTGGAACGTCTCATGTTACATTGGATGTAACCAACCTGCTCCCTCACCCAGTGGTATGTAACAGGCAGGGCTGAGTTAGGACAAAAATGTTGAAATTAGGTTCTGATTCAGGTCAAGAGTCTAATCTTAATCTACACTGGGATTAGGTGAAAAATGAGAGGACAAGACAACAAAAAGTGTCACATGGCACAAAACTGGTTCACTGAGTGCTGCTTGTCCTGCTCATACTTCTAATGCATAACCTGCACTTGCTTTAAGGAGGCAGAGACATTTCCCCATCAAAACATTGGCATTTTCATACACACACTCTTGCATCTCCTTCCATATTTGCAATAAACACCTTTTTCCTTTGCTCTTCCCTTGAATCCATATGCAGAGACTTAGAGTTTAATTTTTACACACCGTACCGTGTTTTTAGCTGCACAATGACACATAAATATGTAAATGCATCTGCCACAAATCACAATGACTTAACTCAAGACAGCCAGTTGTGGAGTGGAAAAGCAATCTGTCCACTAATGTAGCGTGAACAGTACATCACGGACCTTCAGAGGCCTCGGCTGTCGGGTGTGATGTTATCCTGGTTGAGGGTTCACCGAAATCTCAGAGCATAATTATAACTTGTTTCATCTCTATCGCAGTCTTCAATTTCCTGTTGTTCTCATTGCTGCTGTCTCCCTTAATGGGTGTTTGCATGGCAGTCGTGACAGCTTCAAATCTGGCACTTACTTATTCTATTTTATCCCTCACATCTAATGGCTGAGTTTCTGGGACAGTGAACTGAACGTTTCCTCTCCTGAAACTACCGTCTGTGTCTGGGAGATGAAAATTATTCCCAAGACCTGAAGTGCTCCCAGCAAGCTGCTACTGATAGCGTAATAGCACAGGGTTATGTTAGCATCACTAAATGTAACCCTCTGAGGTTTGACCTGCCTTCATTATACGCATGTGCACCTCTTGAATAGGATTCTGAATAGCAGTGGCTATTGAGTTATTTTTCTACACTAATGAGCAATCTGATAGGCTTTGTGTGAGTATTATTTGAATGTTAGATAAACCGAAGTCAATGACCCGTTCTTTTATGCAGAGAGGAACCTAATCATATTTACGTAAATAAGTTTGTGTACCTAAACACATTCAAGTCTACCCACTTGTATGCCCAAGAAATCTGCATGCACTGATATATAGATCAGTGCTCAGGCACAAAGCATATAAGGATAATGCACATTTCCATTTAAGAATTACCTCCTCCTCCTCCTCCCTCCTGCTCTCTAAGCTGCCACTGAATGAGGAAGTTAGTGCAGAATGGATAGGTGGGTGGTAATGAAATTGGAACGCATTCAAATACGCTCTTAATTTCAGCCCAGAATTTATGAAATATTAATGAAAAAAGATGTGATGCTGTGAAAACTCACAGGCTTGTGAAAAACACATGAGGAGCACAGCAGGAGTTTAAACATGCTGGAAAATGAAGAAAGTATTATGTTAATGGAAACGACTCAACTCCAATATTACTTTAGTGAACTTTGACCTTGCAATATATTACTGCCCATGTAATGTATTGCAAAAAGTCACCAACTGTGGCTTTCTTTGAAGCTGGCAGCAGTATGAAAAATTGATGCACACTTCTGCATCCATTCGCAAGGATCTTTCTTAAACATAAGTGAATATCTGGTGTGTAGGCAGGCAGACAAGTGTATGACTACCAGGTAATTTTATTGAAAGCGGGAGGCTGCACGTCCCCTCACAGTGATAAGGGGATTGTGCACTTTGAGGCAAGCTAATCTCCACCTGTTAACGCCGCAAGATATCACTTGTAATGAGAAGCCAGTGTGTCGTGCTGTTGCAGCACACCCAGCTATCACTTGTGCCTGTCTGCAGCAACCATGCATTGCTGCTGCAGCGATTACTCAGCCAGTCCTCCAGGGAGCTTTGTTGCATATCGAAATGCATGCAGTCTTAAAGACTATATGCTCTGTTCCTGCTTGCACATGAGCAACAAGAGGAAAATGGTGCAAGTGCCCTCTCAAAAACACACTGACTTTAACACAGATGAGTTCACGCCCACACACACACACACACACACGCTACACTAAATCAGAAGTCCTGAGAGTAAGTGAGATGCAGAGAGCGAAGCAGACAGAGGAAAAGAATCTCCCCCCCAGGCGATGGCAGAACGAAATAGACAGTCAGACAGTTGAAAGAAATTGGAAGACATTCTGCTGTGGAGACTGTCTCTTTTGAGTTTTGCTAGCTCCAACTTTGGCCTCTGTAGACCTCCGTCTTCTCTCTACCTCACTGCCTTCTGATGTGGAATTGCCACAAAGAAGGAAAACTAATGACAAGACAGGTGCTGAGTGACAGACAGAAACTGAGAAAGTGACTGCATGGATGTATCTCAACTTAGAATAACAGAATGATAATTCAGCCAGAGTGCTAACGTGTGTGACTCATGCATGTTCATAGATATTCATTCATAATGAAACTCATGTTTGCGTGTATTAATGTATGAATAAGAAATTGAAATGTGCTTTAATTTGATGGGTATTTAAATTAGCTGTTAGTTTAAATTAATTTGAAATTGTATGAGTCAGCTTAATACACCCGTAACAGCTCTGTTGTCAGAGTGAAACGTACAGCAGCGATATGCTTAAACAAAGATAGTCTGTCGCAGGAGATCGATCACACACCACAGTCTGTGCCAGGAATGGGAAACACTTCTAGTTTCCTAAGTGGGCTCTGTCACCCACCTTTCCCCCTCATTTAGAAGTGATGTGAAAGTTGTTTTATTTCAGTTTGAACTTTTAATTCATAATAAAATTTCCTTGATCTGTTTGGTAAAACAAAGCCAGCATCACTTCAGTGAAACCACACCACTTGAGGCAGATGTGTTGCAGCACCTCACGAGAGTCTGTCGCTAACAGAGGAGGTGTGTTGAGTGAGTGTGTTGCTGAGACAGGCGGGTCTTGAACAATTTCATTTTTTCATGATTTGTCTAAAAAGAATACAAATAAAAAAAGCCATTGCAACCTGGGAGATTAACGGTTTGTGGCTGATGGTGAAGGAAGTTGAGGGGCAATTAGAGGTTCAGTGTCCTGCTCGAACGATGACACTATAGCTCTAGGGATCGAACCAGCAACACTTGACTTACTAGACAGCCAGGGTCTGCCGCCTGAGCTATGTTGTCCAGTATAATGGAGGGTGGACAAACTAAAGGAATCAATATAGTATTTGCTCCTTTTGAAATGTTAAGTATAAATACACTAAACTTACTCAACCTTCAAAGTTTGTAAACTCCATCTAAAACAGAGCGCTGGTTTCTTTAATGATAGCATGAATAATAAACTGCAATATCCATCACTTATCCTACTTTGCTGTCGTATCGGTACGCTGTTAGCTCAGGATGATACTTCAGAAACAGAACTGTGACTCACAAACAGCAAAGTCCTAGTCAGGAAGAAGAGTCCATTCAACGTGAGATCCGACTTGCCTCAGTCTTGATCGACGTCTTTGTCTGTGTTTGTGTTTGTCAGGGACGCCACTCATGTGCGGATGGTGGTAGCAGGCGTGCATCAGACAGAGAAGCCATGAGTGGGTGTGTTGAAAGTGCAGTTTAGCGTAGAATGGGAAAGGACAAAAGGTTCGAAATGCTACTTAGGTGCTGGTCCCAGAGGAACTCAGTAGATGCTGCTCCTTTGTGTTGAAACCAAACCTGTAAAGGGGGCGGAGCAGTGGGGAAACCCGTGTGACACAGATGCAGGAAATGACTGAGTTCCAAACTGGTCTCCACAAATGTCGAGATTAAACACGCTTCATAGAGACAGGAAATCGGATTGAATACCGTGAATATGTGAAAATAGGAAATGTCATTTACACTGTCATTATGGTTGATATGACATCATACTCAGGAGTCGCTCGCAAAAATCCGGTCAGTTTGATACAATACATCCGGAGTGAAGCCCATTTAAAAGCCACCCACTGGGAGAGAGTGAGGGGTGAAGATGAGTGGTAGAGTGAGCAGGGAGGGAGGGGGTGGAGGGCCAAGGGATTGGCAGGAATGACAAGATGTGACAAGAGCACATTGGCTCGCAGGGTGGTTGCTACTTTACACTCCGATCACACACTCCCCCTATTCCCCAAGACATTTTAATCTGATCCCCCGACCAAAGAGGACGAGAGCATGTCGCTCGGAGGAAAGAGCGGCACAGAGCTGAGCCACAAGATTTTATTTCCAGGCTTTTCCCCTCACTTATGTGGATGGGTCATTACTTTCATCACCAAAATGGCTGCTCCTTCCTTCATTACATTCTGCCTCATATGCTGAGTGTGTGTGGATTCCGTGTGAATGACCTGGACGGGCTGTTGCTTGTGTACATGTGTGTTCTTGCAGGCGCTCAGCACTATTTCTGATTGGATTAGTTCTAGAGAGACATCCATCCTTTCAGCCTCACCCCTCCTCCACTGGTAACAGGCTGCATTATTGATCCCCGACAGCTCTATTTCCTCTCTGTGTCCAAACTCAGTAGATGTTCTGTTTCCACACACCCCAGCTTGATTCACCCCCCCACACACACCCCTTCGTCTTTTCTTTGAAATCCCATTTTCCTCTTTTTTTCATCTTCCATCAAGCTCTTACTACGTCTCTGCTCTCTGTTGCGCTAGCGTGTTTTTTTTTTTAATCCCTTTGTGTGTTTTCCTGCAGTGTTCTCGTCTTATCTTAATCTGCACCAATTTTTATGTGTTTTACCTTCTACCTCTAATCCTCAGTTCCTCACTTATGGTGTCTTTACTGCTGTAAGCACCACCTCTGTCTCTCCTTCTCCCTCTCTCTCCCTCTCTCTCTCTCCCTCGCTCTCTCTCCAGATGCTAAAATTAGACTGAAAGTGATTTGAGTAGTTGGAGGGATCAATTGCCATCAGTTGCCTTTGGGGACGAGTAACTTTTGACAGGGTTGCAGGAGAGAAAGAGAATCCCAAGGAGAAATTACGACTCTGTAGCTAACTTATGGTGACAGAATGGGCACGACTAATCACGATATGGAATGTATTAAAGAGCTTCTATTTTTTCCTCCACCTTCTACAACACTTTGTGTATTCGATGAATTTATTCGTTTAGAAATGTTTTATAAGTGTTGGAACACTTCAGATTATGGTTGATTTATGCTGGCAAAATAAAATGTCTTGTCTGCACACATGCATTTTGAAAGGGCTCCCCGGCAGCAGCACGGAGAAACCACGGGCGACAGACGCAGCCAGTTTCTTGTGTGCGATGTATACAGTATGTCTCCATGTTTCTGCAGGCTCTGTACCCGAGTCCGGAGGAGGGTTGGCAGATCTACAGCTCGGCACAGGACGCAGATGGGAAGTGTATCTGCACCGTGGTTGCGCCAGCCCAGAACATGTGTAACCGCGACCCACGCAGCAGACAGCTTCGCCAGCTCATGGAGAAGGTGACAGTTGTCAATAACACACTCTCCCACTCACACACGACTGTTACCCACACACACACACAAACACACACAACCATTTAACTGCATTAAACATCGTGTCTGGCGCCGTCTGTCTCATACTGGCTGATGAAGTGAACAGTCACAACCGGCGCCAATCAGATTTGTCACGATTATTTGTTGCACTGATTTTTTTTTTTTTGATTTCTTTTTGCATCTGAGTTCCTGAAAGTAAAACAAAATGTCCTCAGCTTACCCTTTAAATTAGATTCACTGAGCCACTTCTATATCGTGTTTTTGATATGCGTGCTATTTTTTTTACATCTTTATATGTATAACTACATTTTGTGTGAGCTATTTTTTTCTTGCTCATGCTGTGACAAATTATGAAGTACAAAATGTGCAAATCAGTGAACCTAGTAAATGCTTTGTTTGCATTGTCGGTACTTTAAATACTAATTAGTACATGTCCAATTCTTGGACATTGATGCATTTGTCTTGCATTTTAAAAGCGTGTATTGAGCAAATGGTTTTAACATCAAATGTGAACACACGCAACATCGCCACGCGTGCTACACTGGAGCACGGAATCAAAGGTTTCTGACCCTCAGTGCAGTTGGTGCAGTGTATGCAAATGAAACCTCCTGCAAGTGCCGGGTGTAGAAAGCTCACACAGATCAAGGGTGAGAAAGTGGAATGAAGAGCACTTCTACTTAGAAGTGATTCACAGCAGCTTGTCCACTCTCCAGATCTATAACGGCATTGGTTTGTAGTTCACGAGCAGCACATCTGCATGTCTCTGTCTTATGTCTTACCCAATGCCCCCCCCCCCCGCCCCCCCACCCAACTAAAACAGAAACCTAAGAAATCTTCATTGTGCTGAATTTTCTGTTCTTATGTCTGCAACTTGGCAGCAGTGGGGTTTTTGTTTCTGTTTTTGGATGTTTAAAAGAAGCAGCAAATGAATGAAAGAGGGAATTCACAGAGCGAGTGACAGCCTGGGAGAGGAGGAGAGGGAAATGGGTGACATTGATGTGGACTTGAGAGAGAGGTGGAGCTAAATTGAGATGCTGAATAGGCTACGAGGTCCTGATGGATCAATGAGACACCTGAAATGTCAGACTACATTCATTCTGGATAAAGTTTGTCTTCCACCCCCCCACACCAGACCCCCCGCCCGAAAGTCTCAGTCGGCTGCTGCTTCAAGCACACGTTCATACAGACAAAATCCACACTCACTTTAAAAGACGCATATTCCAACAGAGAAGGAACATTCTGGTAGATAAATATACACACCCAACAAGAATGCGCCGAAGAAGCGGTAAACGTGTGTATTTATACATGCACTTTTAAGAGTATTTATGTATGAAGAATCATTGGTACATTTAAAACTGGCAGACTCAAAAATACAGCACAGTATAGTTCCGTGATAAGGGATTCAGTTTTCAGATTAAATCAAGGTTGAAAGTCTGCAGAGGCTAAAATAGACGTTTGTTTGTCGGTCTGCTCGTGTCGATCTGCACGTGCATCCTACATTTCAGGTAACACAAATAGCACTTTGAAATGTCTGCAGTTTATTGGCCATTTTTATGGTTAATAACTATGAACTTGAAAGTTTCAAAACTACCTTTCACAGCGCAGTTCAGCCTCAGGTTGTTTTTTTGCTTTGTTTTTTTTTTTTTTTACATATTTTGAAACAATCTACCACATCATTTCCTGCATTTGTATTTTATGCTCCTGTTTCTCTCCACTTTCTGTTACTAGAAATATTTTCGGAGCTGTAAACAGTGTAGCGGGTGTGTTATGAACTGCGTCTCCTCACAAAACCCAAACCAAGGTTGAGGATATAAAAATAACAGATGGTAATAATTTCTGCTCTTTTTCACGACTTATCAATAAACCTAGACGATGTAAAAAGCCAAATATAGAGCGATCAATTCCATAAACGCAGCCTTTGGGAAGCTTTAATACGACCAAAGTGTCAATTTCAAGTCTTTGTTTTACACATCGCCCCTCATTATATGAAACTAAAGAAGGCTTCAGCCTGAACCAAAAAAAATAAATATATATATATATATATATATGCTAAAAGTTTTTCAATTTATTTTAGGGCCATACTGGATTGCAGTGTGGGCGATTATATTATTTTGTTGTCCCTCAGTACTTGCACATTGCTCATAAGGCACAAGTTATCAAAGCAGAGTGCTTCCGTCTCATAAAGTCTGGAGCCCAACTTAATGAGGGCACCTGAGGTCTGCGCTCCAGTCGGTGGATACATGCACACGTAGGCAGCCTCATTTGAATCCAGAGCATGTGAGGCGTTATTTGAGGGGAGCAGATCCGCAAACGCTCTTCGTGACACAGAAAGCCAAGGATGTACTAACAATGTCAGGACTGGCCTCCGCTCAAAGAATGTAAAGTACAGTAGCCTTGTTCCCAACCTTCTATTCGGCCGTCTGCAAAGCCAGGCACAATCCCATCCAAAGCAGAGCCGACCCTGAAGGTGGTGTGAGATTGCTCACTGTGCAGACTTTTGAACGCCTCGTCCCCCTGTGACCTTTCCGTCTGACAGACTGAGTGAGGTAGAATGAGAAGGGAGGGCACGGGGAGGCATCCGCACAAACACTTTTTTAAGTTGTGGCCCGGAGACATTACACTGGGAATGAGGCAGACGCACATGGGATTGACTTAAAGCAGGTGAGTCTGTGTGTGTGCGTACGTGTGTGTATCAGTAACTCCAGCTCAAACAATGGTCCAATCCCATCTGCCACAACAGTCTGACAGGACGGTGACACTGCAAATGTTGACTTGGCCATGTTGCTCTTTTTTTTTGGGGGGGGGGGGGGGGGTCCTCCAACTATCTTTGCTGATGTCAAATAAGTTTTATTTGGAAAAGAACATATTTTTGTTGTCCAAATATGTATTCCTTGGCCAGCTCATGAAGCTTGTGGGTGAAGAGATGGGTGTAGAAAACAGTAGGCTGGACACAAAGTAATTGAGTGGGCTGTCAAAAGTGTAGGCAAGCTCAGAATCTGGAGCAAAACTCTGCCAAACTGTGACCTTTGAGAGCTGGGACTGTTTTTGTTTTAGAATAAATAGTTTTGGGTGGCTAGAATTTGGATTTGTGCACGTCTGTTTGAGTGGGCGTCTGTTTGTGTGGATAGATGGACATATGAGCCTCCTATATGCACCACAGCCACGAAAAATGTGTTCATGTTCAGGAGATTTCTGGCTGGTTCTGTGCAACGTGCATTAGATGAGGGGGTGTATGAAACAGTAGGCTGGTTATGCAGCAACAGAGTGGGATGTGAAAGAGTGAGCAAACTAAGCACTTTAAAAATTAAAAATTGTGTAAAGCCGAGTCAGAGAGTGGGGATGCAATAAAAACCAGCTTGACAGAGTGTATATGCTCTTCAGTGAGATTTATTCTGTATCCATTAACTTGTGTGCACCGTCACTGTCATATAATACCACTTACGGCACATCGCCCTTCTGTTTTGTGGCAGAAAGGATATTTATATCCTAACTGTCCACCAAAGTGGAGCCTGATTACTTTTATTGTTCATTTTTATGTATCTCTTTATAGATTATGGCAGCCGTAATCTATCAAGGTACCTCCCCTTTTTACAATTTAACCTCTTTTCTGTTGTATTTTAGTGATTTTCTCCAGTTTGCTTTGCCTGGATGAGCTTATTTCCTATTTTATTTAAAATAAACACACATTTCACATTTTTATTAGCTGTTTTTTTATCAATGTTTTAAGAGATCATCGTCCATGCAACACACAAACACATCAGCTCCTGTTGTTATTGCAGAGTTTTCATTTTACTTTCCTGCATTTCCTGCAGTGTAGCACATTTGGTGCCCCTAGCTTCCCCTGGCTCCCCTTAGCATAGCGGCATAATTGTGCTTCACAGAATTATGCCAAGCTAATGCTAATATACCAAGCACATACTGTACCTGGTACTTATTTCTTCAAATTAATCAACTGTAACATCATATACTGAAATTTAGACTTTATAATACAATAAAAATAATGTAAATTGCTATATAGCTCAACATGCACTTTATTTGTTGTTTTTGCCACTGATTACCAGCCTAATGACAGCTGGATGGTGATGATAGCATTCACTGCTGCAAGCTAACAAAGTCACACACTAAGGGACTGACCCCAGCTTTGGCTAGCTCTGATAGCTAGCTTCTGTGGTAACATTACACCAGCATGAGACAATACTAATTTAACAATAAATTAGCATAGCCTTTCTCCTCAACATGTTTCATATTTGCAACTTTTCCTTTTGCACAACACCCCCGAAGGCTATCAACTCTCTTCCGCTCCACTATGACATCGTCATTACCCATCAAAAATTGCGTTGTGTGATGGTCAGATCATGATAACGGGGTCGCGTTTGGCCCTGGATGAGAGAGGTTCATCACTGCACACAAATGTAGCACCCAGCTAGATTTGCAAATTAAGATTTGATCAATTCATTGTTTGGTCTGAGGACTGTGAGCTCACGGTAAAATAAACCTTCTCAGTGTCTGAATGATGTCTTAGTTTATCCATCAACAATCCAAAACAGCAATATTCCGTTTACTGCTGTTAGACTATGAAGGGACCCAGAAAATACACACCCAAGCAGAAAATAGTATATGTGTGTGCTTCTGTTAGTTTGCATCTGCATATGCATCATTAATGTCACCTAATGCAAATGGAATGTTTGCGTTAATGAACGTGAACTTGAAAGCTTTTAAACAATTATTTTGCAGCGCACTTCAGCCTTCTTGTTTTGTTTTGTTTTTTCCGTATATTTTGAAGAACTCAGTAAGTCACATTAGCACCTTCATTTGTATTTGCTGTTCGTATTTCCTTCCACTTGCTGTTATGGGAAATATTCCTGAGCTGTAAACACTGCAAATGATGTCTTGCTTTTACCACTCAACAACCCATAAGACAACAATATTCTGTTTACTGTCATCAGACTATGAAAGGAACCCAGACATTACCCGCACAAGCAGGAAGACGGGCTATTTGTGCGTATTTATATATATTCACTGGATCTTTGGAAGAATATTTAGGTAAAAGATTGTGTATTGATACATTTAAGACAACAAAGGGACCCAGAAATTACTCTAAAA
The DNA here is from genome assembly GCF_037954235.1 of Aulostomus chinensis. Lineage (NCBI taxonomy): Eukaryota > Metazoa > Chordata > Actinopteri > Syngnathiformes > Aulostomidae > Aulostomus > Aulostomus chinensis. The sequence goes on from NC_141337.1 coordinate 5,521,224, forward strand.
AAATGCTATTATTAAAATGATTTGTCAATCATCAAAATATTTTTGAATACATTGTCTGGCATTTGATTAAAGGGGAATTTTGCTGTTGTGTTTTTTCAACCTGGAGCTTATTTTCCTAGCTTTATGTAGTATAATGTTGTCAGACAATTATGAAATCAATCTGAACCTGTCAGTGTGCAGGAAAAGCAATTCCAGTGGGTGTAATTTGACGGTTGCCAGTTGCCCCGTTGGATTATATTCTAGCGTCCTCTGGGCTCTGTGCAGCTTTGTCTTTTCTCCATGATGGAGAACTTTAAAAACGGTTCTTTATACCACTCACTTAGATGAAAAAAGTTCGAAAAATAGGTTCCAGGTTGCAAGAAGTAAACAAAGAAACCCTCTAAATGTTGAATGAATTCACCTCTAATGGCAAACCGAAGCTTCATCAAATGAAATCTGTTTCTTTTGATTAACACAACAAATCTTTTATCCGTGTGTGGGATATGTGTGTTTGCGTAAATGTGACAGGTTCAGAACATTAGCCAGTCAATGGAGGTGCTGGACCTGAGGACGTACAGAGATCTACAATATGTCAGGAACACCGAGGGTCTAATGAAAGTGGTGGATGGGAAGCTGAAGGTTGCCTCTGAGAACCCACGCAGTCTCAATCCAAAGGGCTTTCAGGTAATTAGCCGCCTGTCACCTCCAGCAGTGCGTGTTTGTACTCTTGTCAAGTCAATGCCGATACTATTATATATGACTATTCCAAGTTTGCATTGCAATATTGTTCATTCTTTGCAGACAGTGGAGTTTAGCATGACTCTCAATAGACTGCTGCCAACATGAATTCAATCTCTCAGCCACTGAGAGGAAATTTGAGCAAATTCACATGCTCCTGAATTATTAAACTGCCGGTCGGAGAAGAAAAGGGCCCTTTTCTGTATCCCTCTCTTTACATCATTCCCTCCCTCGCTCTTCACTCAGCCTCTCTTTCTATACGCTTTACATTCTGCCGTCTGCTCGTGGATAACAGGCACATATATTCACATTTATCTCTACCTTATCTCTCTACAAGCTAAGGCTCAGCTGCTATTATCAATGGGCCTTTTGTCTTGCTGTCAGCATGCTGTCTTGCCCAAGCTTTCTACAAATTCCTCACACTGTTACATATATTAGACGGACCATAAAATAGTTTGATTAAAAGATGCCTTGATAAATGCTAAGTGTGCTTTACCGCTGGGACGCTGCCTCACCGGAGGGACAAGCATGAATAGCTTTCAGTCAATGCCGTTCCAATTGAGAGTAGGAGATGAAATTTGCCAATTCATCAGAGAACGCTGAGATGACTAAAACATTCAGAATGTTAAGCATTATGTATCCCAAGAATGCAAATCCGCAATGCAATAAACAGAAGGAGGGGGGAAAAGGTCTTTGAGGAAAGTGGGATTTGACCAGAGTGGGTTGACTGATGAATGCACGCAGCTCAGAGTTGCCGATGGCAGAGGGTGGGAGATTAACGAGAGGGAATTTTTGCAGGTTGAAAGGGGGAAAATGAGATTTATGATGTGACGCCACAGGCCTGAGAGCTGCTCCATCACCAGATATAAGATAAACCTTAACAAGGAGGAAACGGCCCCTTCTGTGGCAGCCACACTTTATTGATACAGCTATTTCTCTCTTGAGCCGCTCACCTACAGCTTCCTGCACTCCCACCAAAGGAGCCATTGTTCTTTTCATTTATAAACACACGATGAGTCACAGACCAAGTTTACACACAGAGCACCATCCTCCTGACTCTACCAGAAGATGTTATCACCCAAACCAGCTCCGATGGTAACCAGCCGTGAATTTGATCAAAACATACGTGCAACTTCACTGGCTTTCCTGAATCAAGTGTGAACCAAGAACTACAAAAATGAATGAACAGACAGGAAATGACATGGTTAAGAAGTACCAACTCCACTTCCTAAATGATTTGCTCATCGCGGCTTCACAACCTCTCAGGTTTTGTCACTAAATGTGGATGAGAACAATTACAGAGCTCCAAAAAAATGAGAGAATCCTCAGTCTCATGGAGGCCCGTCAGGTTGGTGCAGCGACATGTGGGCATTTATAGCCATAAACACTGTCCTACCATCAACGTGTATTTCAGGAGCTGAAAGACAAGGTGACCCAGCTGCTCCCCCTGCTGCCAGTGCTGGAACAGTACAAAGCTGATGCCAAGATGATCTTACGTCTCCGGGAGGAAGTGAGGAATCTGTCCCTGGTGCTGATGGCCATCCAAGAAGAAATGGGGGCTTACGATTACGAAGAGTTGCGCCAGAGAGTCCTGCTGCTGGAGACCAGGCTCCACTCCTGCATGCAGAAGCTAGGTAGGGAATGTATACAGAATTTATGCAAATGAGTTGGTGTGGTATCAATGAATACTTATTCTGAAATGAATCATCATTACATCACTTGGGGCAATTAGACGTTTGACCACAGCAATTCAGAATTAAATGAATAATTTAATGAAGATCATGAATAGTAAAAATTCTGTTGAACATCGTCAACATTTCCGTTTCACTCAGTGTTCAGATAATCTGCATACATAAAGAAAAACAAATGTCCTAGAATGGCTGAATGAATAATTGATTGTGTTCTCATGTAATGTGTTGGGCTAAACTGATGATTTTACAAAATCACGCAAATATGAAGTGATGATTTAACAGAAAAAGACTTTGGTTGTGAGTGTAGCCTTGAAGTCATTCGTGTTTCTTCCTGTCCTCTGCTGGTTCAAGCTTTAGCATGAAGACAAGTACTCCACCGACACACGATAGTCGACAAATATGGAGACAAATAGACGGATGCCTTAAAAATGATGCCAAAAAATATGCAGTTTCTTTGATATGTATTGATAGAGATTATTCAATCAGGAGATTTATACATCTCAGGAGAAAAATACAATTTTGATGCCCACACCTGATACCAGCTGACGCCGCTCACGAAACAATGTCTTTGTCAAGCTGCTGCATCCGAACTCACTCATAACAACAATAACGCACACATAAATGACTCATGTCATCAGCAGTTACACGTTTAATTAAATTAGCGTCTTACATGTCAAAGATCATCAATCTTCATTGTCTTAATAACGTCATCAACATGTGGCTGAATTTCCGCCCTCTTGCTGTCAGTACTCATCAGCGTCAGATGTTTTGGGGGTTTTCTGGGCTACATTCTCCATGACGAACTGTGGCCTTGATGGCTAAATTAAATGACTGGTTCTCAAACCCTAGCATGATTTTAAGTGGTTATAAACTGGTCAGTAAAACAACTTTTTTTAAAGTCATCCATCCTCTATGTTCATGTGTTATCCAGCAAGTAATCCCAAACCAACTGGACGTAGCCCAACAGCCACAGGAGATCCATTTCTTCTTTACACCCGAGTCCAGGGAAATTATCTAAATTCTGGGGCAAACCTGGTGTCCACGTTCTGAATTTAGAATGTCATAAAAGTTCTACTTTGCTAACAGACTAACCCTTCGTATTACACTCTCCCTGAACGGTTTAACAGCACCTCCAGGGAGTTTGGATCCATAGGATAAAAAGGAAACGCTAACTTCTGTACACTGTAATGCAAAACTATCAATGACATTAGATTTATGATCCACAGCTCACCTGTGGACACACTGTTGAGGTTGTTAGACTCAGATCAAAGTCGCAATCAGCCAAGATTAGGCTGAGCTTTCAAAAGGACTCACTATCACCTCTTGAGGTAAAAAGCGGTATTGTAGGGCGGGAGAGACTGGCGCCAGCCTGCTTCCAGAGTTACAATTAGCACCTTTAAATGTAGCCTATTTTTTAATTCCCTTTAAATGATCTGGCTTTTCATAACCTTTGCTACTTAATACAGTAAAAAACTGAACCTAAATACATCTCAGGGATTTGACATGATCCAATTTTCCCTTCTGACTTCCAATGGGATGTAATTATTCCTTTTGAATATGCTACAATTTGAATTTTAATGTCCGTGTGTGTGTGTGCGTGTGTGCCTGTAACTGTATAAATATTTATGCCCTCTTGCTTCTTTCTCCTCGTTGACCTCCAGGCTGTGGGAAACTCACTGGCGTCAGTAATCCCATCACAGTGCGAGCGTCGGGGTCGAGGTTTGGCTCCTGGATGACAGATACAATGATCCCCAGCTCAGACAACAGAGTAAGTCTCTTAATCCCTTCTACCACTTTGTAGTTCAACAAATATCGAGGATAAAGTAGCACCAAAGTCACTGTCAAAAACAGGCTGAAGTCTCTCGGCTGCTCAGTAGAAAAATAAGCCTCACAGCTCCTCTGTCATGAGTGACTGATTGACTGTTTTGCCTGAGTGGAACTTCACATGAGCACCGGAGAAGGAAGACAGAGAGAGAGAGGATGCAAAGCTCAGTCACTGATGGATAGCATCTCTTCCTCCTCCCTGTCTTCCTCTGTCACCGCGATTCCAGCTGATTAATTACTTCATCATCAGTGGAGAAATGAATGAGTTGTGCGGGCTAAAGTTTTCAAAATCACCGAGGTAATTACCAGGAGTGAGCCAAGATGCTCTGGATGCAGACGGTGCAGTAATGGCTTCGGCTGATTAGAGATGACATGTGGTTTTGTATGAGCAGGCACACGGTAAAGCACAGGGAAATGTGAGCACATGGATGGAGGGAGAAGGAAGAGGGAAATGTGGGAGAGAAGTGAAAGAGTTGATTATTAGCCATCTGCTGTGGAGAATGGACAAAGATAACGGCAAGACGAGGACGGTGTTTTTCATCTGCACCCCGCATCATAACGGACTGAATAGAGATTGTCAACAGAAAAGGCCAATTTCTTTGATTGAATGCACTGATCTTTGCCTGCTGAGGTCAGGTTATAGCCCAGATCCATCACTGATATTAATAGCCAGATAGAACAATGTCCCATTCACACCAGCACCAATCATGATAATCATATTTGGAAAATGTCACGGTGTAAATGTGCAGAAAGCATTGGGCCTGGCTCAAGCCCCTTCCTCCTGTTCAACTCTAGGGACTCATTTAGCAGGCAGAGGGAAAACAAAGCTTAAAGCTCCATAATCTCCCCCTCTCCATAATTCAGCTGCTCTATCTCACCACCCCCGGCTCCTCCCATACTCGTCCTCTTCTCCCACTGGAATTGTCATTGAAGTAAGTGCCTATTGTGCACCTGGGAAGGAGGAAAGAGCAAAACAGAACAAGAGGAGAGGAACGACGTCTGGAGCATCTCAGCAGAGCTCTCCTTGATACTGTATGTTTAAGAACAAAATAAATATCTAAGACAACTGCGGTTTAATTGAATCAATTAAAAGCTGAGCTGCGCCTCGCTGGACGCATTGAGAGAATGAAATGAGTGCTACAGAGAGCGGGCCACGTCCGTAGAAGCAGCCGCTGAGAGTGCTTGAGAAAAACGATGTAGCTGATAAATGGATTGATTTTCTGTAAATGTGGACTTGGAAGGGCAAGGAGCACAAGCAGTGGTTGACTGCAAAGTGCAGGCAACGTCTTCACTCCCACACGCAGGCAGCAGTAATCAATAGTTCGACACGCACATTCAAGAATGCACAGCTGCATGAAAGCTTACATTCACACACAAAAGAGTAGAGACGCACTGCATACGCACAGGTGTCTCACTTTGCTCGGGGCACGTCTATAATGAATCATCGCTCCCGCTGAAGAGGTGTGCGAGCTACGCCGCAGCAGTGTTCTCCTGTAACATGCAGATCTGCTCGTTATCTCCTAGAATTTGCCCTTTCCCCCAGTAAAAGGGATCCTTTTACTTCTCCACACAGGTTTGGTCCATGGATGGTTACTTCAAGGGGCGGCGCGTCCTGGAATACCGCACCATGAGTGACTTCATGAAGGGCCAGAATTTTGTGCAGCATTTGCTGCCCCACCCTTGGGCAGGCACAGGTCACGTGGTCTACAACGGTTCCCTGTACTATAACAAGTACCAGAGCAACATCATCATCAAGTACCACTTCCGTTCTCGAAGCGTGCTGGTACAGCGAAGCCTGAGTGGGGCCGGTTACAACAACACCTTCCCCTACTCCTGGGGTGGCTCGTCTGACATCGATCTGATGGCTGATGAGAATGGTTTGTGGGCTGTTTACACCACCATCCCCAATGCCGGGAATATTGTCATCAGTCGCCTGGAGCCCCAGAGTCTGGAAGTGCTGCAGACTTGGGACACAGGCTTCCCTAAACGCAGCGCTGGAGAGTCTTTCATGATCTGCAGTACACTTTACGTCACCAACTCCCACCTGGCTGGTGCCAAGATCTACTTTGCCTACTACACCAACACGTCCAGCTACGAGTACACGGACATCCCCTTCCACAATCAATACTCCCATATCTCCATGATGGACTACAACCCCAGGGAGAGGGTCCTGTACACCTGGAACAATGGACATCAGGTGCTCTACAACGTCACACTGTTCCAGGTGATTAAGACTTCTGGGGACTGAGAGCCCTCAGACTGACCGACTCAAGTAATGTTGTCATCTTTGTTTGGGGAGGGGCGAGGGAGCTGGGTGGAGGTGGGTACAGGAGGTAGGGGGACGTGGGTGGGGGTTTCGGTGTCAGCGGGCATAGGCTTGGATGTTTTTTTAAGGGTCTTCATTGAGTGCTATTATTCACATTCTGAAAAAAAAAACACCCCAACAGACTGAGCGCCTCTGTTTTTTTTTTTTTCTTTCTGTGATGAGTAAGCATGGTTCTTTTTATTTGTGATGAGAAATAAATATCAATCTTTACCATTTACAGCTGTGCTCCTTTCATTTCAAACACACCTTCACTGTATTTAGAACGACGACATCCAACAGCTTCATTTCTTTCAGGCACGAATAGCTGTGACCTTTTTTTTCCTTCTTTTTTTTTAACTTCTTGGTTTTATTAACCAAACTTCCAAGTTAACGACTGTAAATTGTCATCAAAATTTTTATAGGGATTCAAATGTAGGGGCGAGAAGCAGCCCCCTGCATCTGAAAGTATGTGTAAGCCCTCACACGTGTCACCAGCCTCAGATTCTCCTGGAGGAGCCAAGATGGTGGCGGCCAGAATGCTGGTAGACTGAGGGGATGATCTGGAAACACTTCACGTCGAGAGACTGAGGACATTTCTGAGGTTTTTTTTGTTTCTTAAAGCGGGTGCAGGGTGGGTGCTCTTCTTTTACGGTCTACGGGCGCCGAGTACGAACCAGGATAACTCTGCATTCAACCACACCTCTGCAAACATTCTTCTCTCCATTCAAAAAGGCTCTGTGTAATAAAACACTTCTATATACTGAAAGAAAGTGACTGACTGCAGTAGTCTCTGCAAACATTGTATTTTCCCAAGGTGAACTGTAAGTGAAAGCATAAATGGTCAAAGGAGAACGCGTTCCCGAGGGAACAGACAATGTAAGGAACGTCAGATTGGAGCAGAGCTTCAGTGATGCGCCGGTATTGTTGCTCGTCTATCTCAAGTCTGCTTTAATCTCAAGTCGCATCTTTCTCAGGTGCTAAGAAACAGACTACCCCTCATGAAAGTCTGGCATTGTAGCCCTTTTATTGCATCTCATTCATTCTTTTCCAGCTGAAAACATTCCCGAAGCCTCTTTTTTTTTTCTGTGTACAGGACACTGGGAACAAGAGCTCAAAAGTCACTCATTTTCATTCCCTTCTATTATTTATAAGGCGTGTGAGGGTGCACCCGTTCTCCGCCGAGGCGGGGAAGGAGACACACAGAGGACATGAAATAAAATGGGAGGTTCCATTTTTCCTTTCCTGCGTAACCATGGCGATCCCATTCATCTTGGATGACCTTTCTATCAATAAAGTGCTTTGCTGAAGAGAAACCTGATAAGTTCGTACAGAGTTGTGGCTGACATTTGAGGTACAATGCGCTACACAACAGGGAGGGGGATTAATTGTGCTGGAGAAGTAAAAATAAGTTTTAGTGAAAGGTAATGGAGATTAAAACATAAATATATTATCTTTACCATGGAGATGTTAATGGCTGAGGGGGAAAGTGGTGCACGTGCTGTGCTGGCAGACGTCTCCAGCGTGTTGAATGTGTTTCTGTGTACACGCGATGGGAGACTCATTGTCTTCCCAGCAGGCTGTTCTAAAAAATAACAAATACACGTCTTTAAATCGCTGCTTTGACTATCATTTCGAGGAGCGTCAAGCCTTTGGCACCCCCAATTCACATAAATTGGATCGACAAACTATTATGTGAACACATCTCAGTATAAACCTTTACAGTTCGACTGCACCGTTAATTACAGTCTTCAACGTGACCATTAAAATGAATTGACACCTTCAGTAAATTGAACAGTTTAATTAAAAACTAAACACTAAGACCCCCATGAAGGTGGGATTTATGGTTGCGTTGTTAAACTGAGCGCCGCCGTCACATCGAAGCGCGCTTATCAACTGACGTGAGTGCCTTTTACAATTTTTCATTTAAATATCTTTTTAGCATAATCAAACGAGGAAATGCTCCCGCACCGCTAAATCGGATTATTTTTTTTAACCTTGACATCATCTGATAAAGCGGCCACAAGTAATCGTAACCTGCCCATGACAGATTCTCTGACACATTTCCTCCACCTCTCTGGTTTTCATGTTATATTCACATTTATTAGCTCCAAATCCAGAACCATGTACTGGTTTCGCGCCGCCATTGTTTGACGTATACGTGGAAAAAGTCTCAGCCTAGAAGTCCCACTGCCAAGACCGGTAGCTACTTGGATAATCCAGTACGTCTGATCCAGCTCACCGAGACACAAAGCCAGCAGATCGTGAAGATGCGCTCATCTTCACTCATCATCAAATTCCGCAAGAATGATCCTTTCTCTGATTCAAATGATTTTTTTTCTCCCCCCAAATTCAAATGTTGCTGTGAGAGGAAAAAACATAAAAATGCTGTAAGTAGCACTGAAGAGCAGAAGAAGAGTTTTTGTCAAAGTCTTCTCCACTCTAGTTTGCTCCCTCGGCGCTTGGGAAGGAGCTCCGTAAGCACCGGTCTTTGTTGTTCCAACCAACGCTGCAGGGCCACTTAGTGTCTTGAGGATGACAATAAAGATCAGGGGCATGACAAACGGCATCATATCTTTACGGCTAGCACCATTTGAGCATCGTATCACTGCAGAGTGTGTCAGGACGGATCATTTCCCGCCCAGGCCCACTTGTCACCATACAACCGATGCTGTGGCGCAACAGCACTTACGTGTCGTCTTTGCTTTGAATCATCCTGAGGGTAAAAGCAAATGTAGATTGAAAATGGTGAGGAAACATAAAAACCCCGGCTCGCACGGGGTGTAAATCTCTTAAAGCTCACACATGACGTGAAGATTTAGCTCCATGTTTATCCAGGCGGTGCCCTACATGTAGCAACAGAGAACACAACCCTGTCAGCTCCACCTCTGATCACCAGAAGTCTTCAAATGAAGCTCCTGCACTCGTGTTCAACTGGCAGTGGGCTTGAATAATAAGCAACCAGTGTTTGTTAGGCAGCTGCTAGCCTACAGAGCGCTCGCCATGGAAGCAGCCTGCATCAACTCAGAGCAGAATCCAGAAGAAATAATACAAAGCATGTCGTTGGAATTTGATTCACTCAGTGGATGTGAGCATGCAGCCTCACTTGAGCTGATTGAGTGCAGGTATGATGTGATGGAGTGCATAGGGGTTTGCTGGAGATGGAGGGACGGCGGCTGGAGAATTAACAAGCAGCCCGAGTTCCCACTTTAGTCAGCCATCATTGAGGAGGGGTTCACTTTGATGGAAACACAATTATCTCTGCATGTGCAGCTGGTCCTGAGATCCTTCTTTGATTAAACTGGAGCATCGTGCAGAGTACACTTGCTTTCTCTCCCCCTTAAATCAGCACACTGGTTACAGCTACTTGTGTCCTTTTGACAGCAAGCCACAGACTTGGTGCCGCTTTTATTTCCTGTGTCTGCCTTTGCTTTACAATTCTTGGTCAGCCTCCCTATTGATCGTACCCTCAGCCGCGCCGGGGACGACACCTCTCCTCCTCAAGATTCACAACAAACATGTTTTCCTCAACTTTTTTCCTTTTTTTTTTTTAACCCCCAACTCAAGGTGACACGAAAAACCGGGTTGTGAATGCTTCTTTCTTCGTGATTAAACACTGTTTGGTTCCCCGCACATTTCTTTATATTCTTGTTTGGACTCAAACAGAATGTGGAGGTGCAGGGGTGTGTGTGGATGCAACAGACAGACTGGAGGTAATTTTAGATCGCCGAACTCCGCAGAGAAGCTTGCTCATTAATCGGCTCTTTAATTGTGTTTTGAGCTTTCATCGATTCAGGACCCGCATGCCTAATCTCATTAGCTGATGTTTTGTGAAGGACAGTAAAATAAAATCTTTCCAGGCTTCAACAGCGGATGGGTTGAGTTGATGACTCCAATGTCCTGGTCACCGAGCAGAGGGGCTGCTGGGATCTCTGTCCCTGTAATTAAGATCCTGCTGGAGGAACCAGATGAAATTAACCATCCGTTAAGTCCTTTTAAGTGAAAATGTCTTTCTGAATTGCTTCGAGTAAACACGACCAATTTAATACTGGATTGTGAGGCAGCATTCAACCTATTTAAGAACTCCTTGCTAAATAAATGCATGCACACTTCAATAGCTCAGTGAATAATTTACTTAAATTTACCCCCCGCCTTTTATCTGACTTATATGTTCTTTATCTATGAAGGACTTTGCAATATTGTTCCGAAAAAAATAATCAAGTGTGTAACTATCATGGCTACTTCATAGTTCGTGTAGCTAAAACTCCATTCAGGGTTTAAAATCAAAAATAAATAATGCTTGATATTTGACGTCTTTTCCCAATCTAGCGGTTAAACTTAAGTTCAACATGATAAATTTTTTTTTACGTTCAGTTTAGTTGGACTTTGGCGCTCTAAGGTCAGATTAACCTCCGACTTTTTTTTTTTTTTGCTGTGTTAAACATATCAACATTGAATACACATTTATTTCCAGCAGGTTGGTACTGAGGTCACAGTATCACGCAATTTTATCACGTAAAAAACCCGAATCCTCCGCTGGAGGGCCTTGACCCGGCGTGGCCTGCACGAGCGCGAGAGTCCCAGATAACACAGCCAATGTAAAGCTTACAGAGCAGCCTTCTGAGGCGGGTTTTACTCCCTGCCAACTCGAATGCCCTCCAAGCAAAGGTTTTCTGTCAGTGAGATCCGGTCCCAGCTATTTGACAGTGAAAGTGATGTAGAGGAGAATGTGGCTGAGACGGATAATATATTATATAATACTGAGGACTTATAAAGGATCTTCCTCCCTTCTCTCTCAGCCACCAGCAGACCCGCCACATATAGAGTGTCATTGTGGTCCCTCGCCCCACGCAGGGTCGACTTAGTGCCGCTAAAGTCATCAGAATGGCTACAGGTGCCACCATATACTCTGTCAGCCATGTCCAAGTCATAAAATCAGCATATCACCATCGACTGGAACGGCTGTACTGGAGATGACAAACCTCGGAGGGAGGTGCGTGTGCGGGGACAGTTGCAAAGACTTGGATGCGACCTCCACGCCTACGTTGGGTTGCTCATTCTGCAGAGAGCTGCAGCCATCGAGGAGAGAGAAGATGCAACGTCTCAGGGAAGACTTGGGGGGGGGGGCAACCCTCAGGCTTGGTCCACTGAAAAACAAAAGTTGCCAGAGACTTTTAAACCTCTGATTTGGGGAGTGTTCATTTGTAAATGCACTAACAGACATGTCCAAATATCAGCTGAATCAAAACAATCCACTGTGGTGCAAATATCCCTTCCTGTGTCCACTAGGAGGGCGCTAGAGGACACACGCTCACTATAATTCATGTTGCTGTACGTCACCTGAAGACAACATGTCAATCAAACGTGGACCTCAGGTTTCCTATCCTGAACCAGCAGGCAGGGCCTTGAGTAAATCCAGCTCATATCCGTCTTCAGGTCGGGACTTTCACCCGTCGCGCGACGTTTGGGAAAGATGGAACCATGTGGAGCCCACGTACAACAGTCTTCCCTCATTTGACAAAAACCCTTCACAGTCAAGCACAAATATTTCTAATCAGATCTGAAATGGATCAGGTTGACCCACTAAGAGGGAGAACAGCGTAAAAATTACACCTTCATTTCCTGATGTCACCAAGCAATAGAAAGATTATCTGCCCCAAAATGTAATAGCTTCTTCCTCCTTGGTTGGAATTGTATCTCACATTTTTCTGGAGGTTTGAATTGCTGAGGTGAAATTGATGCCAAGGATGAAAGATAACAGGATGAATTTTGATGCTCTCCCCTCATCCATGCATGCAGCAGGGGGAGTATCGATCACACTCTCCAAATCAGACCTTAGTAGTAGATTAACTGATCTGAGGAAAGAGGCGAGCAGCAGCTGCTCCAGGAAATATAGAAGCTTTGATCATCTATGACATAAGACATTGACTATGATGTCGTTACTCCCCTCGCAGCATATGCAGTAGATTTCACTAAAAGTATACGAGGTGAAAGGGATTACGTGATCCATGGTACTTTAGCGTTCCCCTTCAACTGATATTCCGCGTCAGCTGTGGCGGTGACAATCAAGCTCGCGCAGCAGAACCTTGAGGGTTAGACTGTGGATCTCTCCACGGGAGGTTGTTGGGTTCAGGACTGAAATAGTTCCAACCGTTTGAGTGGATTCATCACACAACAGTGGCTTCAGTAGTGGCAGCAGAGTAAATCTGACACTGAAGTTTAACTTTGGTGAAGTGGGTTAGATTGCTTATTCAGTTAAAGCTCCCTGATAATTCCTGCTGGGTTCTGGGCCCGATGCCAGGCGAGAGCCTCAATATCCCGTGTATACAAAATCTGCATTAATATCTACTAGGGTAGACCTGCCACAACACCGAGGCTGTGTCCAGAATCGCCAACTAATGCACTGCCTATACTACCTTCTCAAACTATGTGTACCTCATACTGCATGCTAAACTAATCATTAGTATGCCGTTTCTGTTGAGACTAAAGTAACAAGAAGAACACCGGTACAGGAAATGAAATATTTGTACATCAATGTTCTACGTCCTGTCCACCAAACAAAATCCCCCCTCTTATTAGTAATTTGCTTGGAGGTGATATGGCAGTACTCTGTGTCAGAGTCATTATCCGTCTGAAAGAGTTGTACACAATTTCAACAGCTATTTTGATCATGTGACCACATATGAGGGATCGGCAGGGTTACTTTCTGGTCTGAAATGTAAGAAGCAGCAGCAAAAAGTCCAGGCCTCCTTTCAAATCTGCCCCTTTTGAGAGATGCATTGCATTGTGGGACACGTTAAGGAAGCTCACAATGGATGCAGAATTTCTTGCTTATACAAATTGTAATGTGTCGCGTCCCGACAGTTGGTGGGATATCCTCCGCGCTCGACAGATCGGCAGCAACAGAAAATTAACTGGCAACTATTTTCATGGTTGCTTCAACCTCTTTTCTCAAAGCCTAACATGTCAGGCATGCTGCTGGTTCCTGCCTCTTTCATTCTAAGGTTTTGTTGCTTTTTTGTCTCTTGTGACGGTGATGAAGAATCTTTGGGCTTTGGACTGTTGGACAGAAGAAGTCACTTTGGGCTTTTATAGACTCAAAGAATCATCGATTAAACGCGAAACGGATCTGCAGCAAGTTTCCGTGGTTTCCCTCGACCACTTAGCAAGAGATTCTTGGCACGAGCAAGCTAATACAGTGTCAGTTAAATGCAATAGCAGTCGTAGTACAACTGAGTCTATGCTGATAGTGATAGGATATGTAGTTTGATCACCAGTGTGGGTGGTGACATGTGTTTCCCTGCTAATAAAATTCTCAAGTTTGTCTCCTGACAGCTTGCAGACAATATTTAGTGCAGATTCCTTTGGTCGGTGCAACTGTTACATGTATTTAAAATCATTGAACCAGCTGATTTCCACAATGTAAAGCAGCTATAATCACACACACACACACACACACACACACACACACACACACACACACACACACACACACACCTATTTTTTTCTGTATCAGATGACAAATGGTGTAACATCAGAGGCGTAGTGATGAACCTCCAGAAATGTCATCTGACTCTGTGAGTGTCAGTCCATCGTTCAGCCGATTCCAGTCCTCAGCTTTACTTTCAGGTTGATTCTTAGAGCTGTCGTTTTTGACAGTACAGTACGTGGCCTCTGAATAGAGGAGCAGAACCATACTCACGAACGTGACTTGATTTGATATTTGGTTTGATTCAACCAAACAGTCCCATTCGGCAGCAGTTTTCAGGAGGAAACATTTCAAAACTCCTCCGATAAGCTCTCCAAAGGATCGTGTCCCTCTCGAGCTGCTGGATGTCTTCACATCTGTTTTCTGACACGTTCATCATATCAGCTTTGTGAAAGATGATGCATTTCCAGCCCCCCCAAAGTCATCGAAGAAATTAGTTGATGCAGTTTTAAGTGGAGGGGAATTAAGTTCAGATTTGGCATCGAGGCTCTGACCTTGTCACTCCCTGACGAAATCCACCTCTCTCTGCTCAGCAGATATCGGAGAGCTGCGATACTTGTGGCATGAGTTCAACACAAACATTACGGGGATTTGTTCATCAAACCTTTGTTCTACAACGCCGCCGCAGACTTACAGGATACCTTTAACAAGCTGGCATGACGCCGACTCTTGATGATTTTCCTAATGTTTTTCTCCCTCAACGCAGGTTAAGAACTGCTTAACCTACTTAAACAGAGAGGCCACGTAGACTGGCGCTTCGCCTATTCGACAGACAGACGAGATCAAAAGAGCTACTAGAGAAGTGAAGAGGGAGAGTAGCAGGGAAGAAAAACAGATAAGACACAGAGTTAACACAAGTTGACACGGTTCACATTCGACACGGTTCAAAAGGAGCCCTTGTCACACAATAGCAGCAGAAGCCAGGAGAACAGGGTCAGTCCATTTCTAAAGCTGAATGTAAGATCTGGCAACATACAGACTGCTTCATCAATGTCAAGCCTCTTATTTCCCTCTGGACCAAAAGAAACTAATGTTCACGAACATCTGGCTTTGGTCCTCAGAGGGAAAGGAACAATCAGCATTTATTCCCAGGTCACATGACCATGCAGTACGTTTGGGTATTTGACTGTGCCATGTTTGCGCTCAAACACACCTGTCACTTAAATGAGAAGCCCGTTATTTCAGGGCAGTCTGCAGGCTTCATCTCAAAGTGTCTCATATCTAAAGGCCCAAGTGCATCGCAAGCGTCAGCTGCCACACTTTGTTTGACAGCTCTCTCGTGTACCGGGGCATCCTACACCCCAGCACCAGGTACGGTGATGAAAAGCTGCAGTTGGAGACACCGAATCCTCCTTTGACGCTCCAGTATTGAACCCAGTTCAGAGCAGAGGCATCAAGCAGTTTAGTTGGTGCGAGCTCGGCGATTTGAAACATTCCACGCGATATCAAGATGCGCTCATCAGAGGCTCGCTGTGTGTTTTGGGCTTTACTTTCACTCAGAATCCTAGATTTCTAGGCTCCACCAAAGGCTGTAGCACAAACCTCAGGTCTGAGGCACACGTTTGAAGCACGCCAGTTATTCTAAATGCACAAAAGGCATTTCGAGGTGCGTCAAACTGCCTTCATGCCTCTTCCCTGGTTTTGATTTTGGGCCCAGAGTTAGTGACCTCAGCTACAGCAGCAGTACCTTGGTCTGGGGCGTCAAACCTGCCTGTGGTGCAACTTACGGGAATTAACTGAGGTTCTTCATTAGAGCCGCAATCCCTCAATGTTCCTGGATCCTAAAAACACCTCAGCTGCAAAGTGAAAAACAGGCCGATTCAATAGGCACCACTTGTTAGTCAGCCTCCAGCTTGTAGCATTATCACTGGTTCCTATCTATCACTCTCATCATAAGGAGACGGGTGGAGGTGCATGAAAAGAAAAGAAAAAAGCATTGGAGATGCCGAGAAGATGATGAGCGACAATACCAGCACCTTCAAACGTGGAAGTAAATCTGAGTTCAGGCGAGAGCGGCTGTGGGGGAGACGGAGTGACAGCCAAAATGAAATTCAGGTTAGACTGAAGACGGAGATCACAGGCCGTCTCTGTGTCGGTGTCTGACAGACAAGACGCTGTCCCCTCCACCGGGAGATCAAGAGAGACGGGAAGGGCTCTCTGAACAGAGGGAGCTCTTTCCTTCTAGTCTGTCCAAAACTTTATTCTACAAAAATAAATAAATAAATAAAAAAAACTAAAGGTTTTCAAAAGAGAAGAAATGTCTGTCCAAAACCAGAAATGTGCATCAGTGGTTGAATCTACACTTTGTATCTTTACCTCGCTACAACTCAGACGAAAGGAAACATTGTACTGTTAACTGCACTTCATGTGTCTGACAGCTTTAACTTGTCAGACAAAACTCTTAAAAGAAATAACCGTTCAGAAGTCAGGTAACCAGAGAGATGCACTTGTATGTGTTTGGTCAGTGGGACAAAGAACCCAGAGAGAACCCGTGCAGGCATGAGGGGAACGCGTGAACCCCACACACACAGACCTCAGGCCGGTGGCTCGGCGCTGTGAGGTGACACTGCACGAGGTGCTGCCTCTTGAACATGAGATTTTTATGATTTAATCCTGCACCTGTCACTGTTGCCCAGCCTCTCCCCCTCTCTCTCCCCCCCCCTCTCCCCCTCATGTGTAATGCATGTCTATAAAACGTATGTTGTGATGTAAACATTGCATAAATCTTCATCATACCAAACATTCAATTATTAAAAGCAGTCTTTAAACATATCTGACTTACAATGAGGCTTGACATTTAATGAGAGTTGAGGGATGCGGGGGAAAGAGCAAAAGTGAAGTGAAATCACTAAAGGAATTAATCCACAGAGGTGATTTGTATTGGTTTGATTACTTTTCTTCAGGATGCAGAGGGAAATGCACCACTGGTGTTCCAGCAGGGACGCCAACATATAAATGCTTTAATAAACATGCAAAGTATTGGAAAGTTTCCATGGTGCCTTTTCCTGCCTCTGGGGAATCGGATATTCCCAAACCTGTCACCTCAAGAGCAACACAAAGTAAAGGTAATTAAAAGCAGGTGCCTCAGCCCCACCCGTTCATAAACATTGCAGGCTGCACACACCACGCTACATTAATATGCAAATTGGAGCTCGGGCTGTGATCACAGCGCTTTACTGATTCACTTATTAAATAAATTTCCCCCTAAACAAGCTAAAGGAGCTGCTGAGCTAGTCAATGGATTCCCCCTCTATCTGTGCATATTAATGAGCCTTGAGGAATTGGAAATTCATCACAGTGGGGAGATGGAGGGGACAGTGCAGGCCATCATTATCTGCAGTGGAGAGGTCAGTGGAGCAACCCAGGACACACACACACACACACACACACACACACACACACACACACACGCAGAGAGAGAGAGAAAGAGAGAGAGAGAGAGAGAGAGAGCGCTGCACCTTCCTCTAATTGTGCCGCGTTGCCATCTCAAACCACATCTCGTCGGTCTGGCACAGCAAGTTGTTGCAGTGACGGCAACAGGTGATGTCACATGGTGGCTAAAAATGCTGCAGTCTCTGAGGAGCAGCAGTGTCAAATCACTGCTGGGGAGGAGCAGAGTGTGTGTGTGTGTGTGTGTGTGTGTGTGTGTGTGTGTAGGAGAAACACGCAATGTACAGATTAGCACAGCACAGGGATATACACTTGAAACACACACACACACAATAGGCTTGTTTATAATGAAAACAACAGGTTATAGCTGGATTTTTTTCTCTCATGCACGCGCACACACACGTGCACACACGCGTGCACAGTCAATGGATTCACACACACACACACACACACACACACACACACACACACACACACACACACACACACACCTGTTCCAAACGAAAGGCAATTTTAAAGTAAGCGTCTTCCAAGGGTCAATTCTACAAAAAGAGGAGGAGGATCAGAGCAGGAGAAATGTCGCTCTCCTCCTGTATGCGGTTGAGTGCGGGTCTCAAACACCTGGCTCGGGGGCCACACGTGGCCGTCCACATGATATCAAATTATATTCAAATTCGGAACACAAGTTCTCTCATTAATATGAGATCTTAGCAGAAGAGAAAATTAAAATTTCCACATTAAGAAAAGAAGTAAAGAAAAACTAAATAACAAATAAAGAACATTCATGAGCAGAACCAAGTCAGAGGACAGAATAAACCTTTTGGAAGCAAGCAATATCTTTTCGTTTTGGTTCACCAATGTGTAAATCTGTCTCCTTCAGCAGCCAGTATATCTGAACATTTGAGCTGGGCTTTTTCTCTAAGTGACCTCCTTGCAACAAGACCACGTGGCCCCCCAGATACGTTCAGTTTGAGGTCTCCTGCCACAGGGGAACTATTATTGTTTGCTGTACTTCCCTATCTAAGGCGACTTCAGACGTTAGCAAACTAGCAGGCCACGTCCAAGAGTTGTGTTGTGTTTATCCTGCACTGGAGAGGTGAAGAAGAGCAGACATGGGGGTGGGGTTGGGGTGACAAAATAAGCAGAGCAGACCACGACAGAGCCGGGTGAAATATCAGCAGATTAGTGGGGGTTTTGCGAGTCAAAGAGGAATTTCACTGGCAGAGAAGTGGGCTCTTAAGTGAAATAGTGAACACTAGTAGGAATAAAATAACTCCTCTTGAGACTCCAGAGCGTCTCTGCTTCCAAGATAACTTGGGTTTCTAATACAGCAACTCAGTCCTCTGAGGCATAAATTTCAAATGGTACTGTGTCCCTGTAGGAGCTGCCCACACTGCCAGATGCAAGCAGTGACAAGCTGGCCAGGCAACAGGACCAGGCTGCGTCTGGGGCTCAGCTGATAAGAGTGAGGTGGAGGAGGTCATTGAGCCCACTGTATTGAGACATAACCGCCGGTCAATTCAATTTCCTTAAGGACACAGGAGTCCAAACCACAATCAGAATGTTTCCTATCACAGCCAGGCTCCTCTTGCCCTTTACCAATCTCATCTGTAGAGCAAGGGCGACAGGTAGAGGAGCGAGAGAGGGAGGCGTAAAAATAAAGTGTCACGCAATACTTGTCAACACTTTGGAGGGCACAGCCCAGAAAAATCTTAATTTCCTTACCATTCATTATCCTCTGGCTGATCTCAAGGGGCGAGAAGGGGAGGCAGATCAGAGAACACATTCACAAACAGATTCAGACGAACAGGCTAGCACTGTCGCAGAGTCGGGTTCTCTGAAAGAGAAGAATCGGCTTCTCCCCAGCACTTTAATTATTAACGCCAGTGTGTTCCTGACTTTCAGAAGAGACTTGGAGCTGAACACACAGGATCAAAGACCATGCCGGCTGCAGAAGGGGATCCAACAAAAAGGATGCTGAACCGCCCTCTCATGCAGAGGAAGAAAAAGTGGATGAATGAAACGAGCTGAGGGAGGAATACAAAACAGTCGACAGGAACTGGACACCCACAGACGTGGAACAAAATAAAAGATTTAGCATCCTCTGCCTACTTGGAGCAAATATAGACAAGATCCAGCCTTGTTTTTGAAACAACTTTTCCGACACTCCTTTTCAATTTGAGATTTTCCTCCCAAGAAAAATACAACCAGATTAAAACAAGTGGTGAAAATGACTCGTGGGTCCTACTGCCATCTAGTGGCTGTAGAAATTATTGCCACAGAAAATAGGAAGTCAGAGGAGACCAAAGGAAAACGTGATTTTTCGAAAGATAGATATTCTCCTCTGTGTGCGCCATAGTGAGCAAGAGACCAACAAAGACCAGCTAACTGCTATGTAGCTGAGCACAATGAATGGTAGTGGGAGCATGCCTCTGGCTTGCCTGTTCAGCTTCCAAAGCCTGTTGATCCTCCACTGTGTGTTGTGGTTCCAATACATCCGGTTCAGGATCTTGGTTTGTCCAACACGAGTCATCCTCCTCATCCTGTCTCCCTAATTCAACTTCCTGAAGGACACAGGAGTCGCGGCAGTATCTCCTCCTGCTTAACTTAAGGGCACTAAAAACTACAAAATAGGGATATAAAAACTACAATTCTCTGAAATGTCCATGGATTTCCTTCTTTCTTTTAACAAGATCTTTGCATCTGCACTGACAGGTCACTCATCAGGGCCCAGCTGAACACCTCAGACAGGAAAAGAGCAGCTCACGAGTCTTGTCACACGACAGGGCAGAGGTCGACCGCTGTTGCCTGTGTTTCACTGGAGTGCTTCTGGTTCTTCTCTCTGGAGCTCATCAGCTAATCGATAATTCTTTCGCTCCCCACCATGTAAGCTCTGTTTCTATGTTGCTCGGTGTCTCCATGTGTCACATCTGCGACCTCTGTAGGCCCTCTCGCTTCATCTCATCACCGTCCTCCATGTTTTCCACCACCTCGATAGTCTGCTTCCTAGCAGTCAAGCGTCCCTTTCATAGCACAGTCCATCAGTTAATGTCCACCAGGTGCAGGTGATTTTGGGCTAATTAATGTAACCATGGAAGTGAACGTAGCTCTCGTTCATCACTTCAAAATAAAGGCATTCATCGAAAATAGACATCCAATCATTGTGCTAATCTAACTGGCAGTCAGGCAGTTTCTGTGGGTCTCGGCTTCTAAATGCACACCAAGAAGAGAGAAGGGTATCCATCTCGACGTCTGGCTACAGGGAAGAGCCCAGACAAGTTCCCTAATTTCCTAAAAAGTTTCAGTATTCTCTAACACCGTGAAAACACAACTTAAAAAACCATTTTGAGCAGGAAACGTGCCTCTGAGTGGTTGTACAGTAGACGCTCGAAACCAACAGCTTACGTGGTTGTTTTGGTTGGAAGGCTTTTTCTAATTCCTCATGCAGGCAAATGATGAACCAAAGTAAAAATTTCTGTACAAATCGAATCCCCGCTGACTTTGGACAAGAGGCGGGGTTAACCCTGGGTGGGTTGTATCTCATGATCCCTCAGACAAAATCAGGGTGGCCATTTTGATTGGATTTTATCACAGCTTAAGCAGTTTAGCACAGACTGCCATTGTTGCGATGCTTTTAAAAGCCCCTGACGGAACCAACAGTGACGCACCAGATCTTGTCGATTCGACTTATTGTCGCTTTGGGCAAAACAATAATTCAACATCGTCGTAGTTTACTGTGAGCTGAAGTTTGTTATTCTCCGCCATCCATCACATTTCTCCACAGAGGAAAAAGAAACGGTCCTGCTCGTCTCCATAGAGGATGCAAATGATGTGCCTGATATTACTACACCATTCCTTTGTTCAAGAAAGATAGGAAAGTGGCAAAAATGTATTTTCACTGCCTCCCGCTCACCTTATTTGTATGTATGAGCGTTTTATCTTCATGTGTAGGGTCTAAGTGTCCTCAGCCATATGCAGGCCGCATAGCGCTATACTGTGTGTTTATGCATCTGTGGGAAAGTGGCACACAGTTGGGTCAACTTCTGAGTGCTTCCTCCCTTAGCTGCACATTAAAGACAAGGTCAATTTGAGCAACAACCATCCAGTAATTACTGTGATAACCTTACTGCTCACAACAAAAACATTTCCCTGGAAATCTACTGGAGGCTGAGGCTCTCCTCTGGCCATTTGCCTTTTCATATATCCTGCTACAAAAAGCTAATCATGTGGTTTGCCAATCAATAGTTTGTGGGGCAGACGGCGCAGACGAGGAGCTCGCACAAGTGGCTGAGCGAAATGAAACCAGATGCTGAGACAAGTGTAAATAAGTCCTTTGTTGCAGCAGCAAATTCATCTGCACCAGAGATGAAAGAATCATGAATAGCTGATGAGCAGCTGAGCGAGAGAAGGGCGGCTGATGAAATGATTGGAGTGTTTAGAAGTAAAGAAACATAGCCTCATATAATCAAAGGCCATGGAAGCAAATGCAATCACACACTATTTCAACTCATTTGGGCTGATTCAAAGGCTGTGGCGGCAGAGATTCACAGGAGCCTCCAACATTTGGTTCTTTACCTCAAACAGTCATCAGCGGTTCTATACATTTTCTACATGCATGACGTGATGAAAATGAAAAAAATGCAGCAGCAACGGGTCAAAGTTATATGTAACCTAAACAGTCCTTCCCACGTAAAACTATTCTGAAGTATGTAGGCCACCAAATGATTGTGATTATGCAGCGCAGCGCCTGTCTTGTTCACGCCAAAGGAAGAACCAGAGAGACGTGAGGAAGACTCCAACAGAGCAGAATCTCTGGAGCTTTATTATCCAACTCCAACAGCAAATATACTCAGCCATGTGGAAGCAAACATGCTGTTGAGGTTTTTCACATCTGTGTCCCTTTATTCCCCCATCTCCCCCTTGTCATCTTCCTCTCACACAAACACATACATGACTCCCACCACCCTAAATCACCCCTGCCTGGCCGGCCCTCTGCCCCTTTTTGCTCTCTAATGTTGTCAGAAGTGCCGCAACCCTTTCTGTGGATGGTTGCTTTTCAGGCTGACCTTGCATCAAACTGTCTGACGGAGGGAGAAAGACGAGCCAAAATAGGAAAGATAGAGAAGTAAAAGCGAGGCAGAGAGAAAGCAAGAGCAGAGGTTGGGGGAGAAAAGTCGTGAGTCTTGTAGATGAACTGCCATTCTTGGGTTGTTGTTTCTTTTTGGGATGAGAAAAGAGAGCCAGTCGAATACAAAACCACAGCAGGTGCCTGACTCTTATAACCTTCCATGGCACTAAAATGCAGCATCTGACAGCATCTGACAGGTTCTACAGCAGGAGGCAAGTGCAGAGGAGCACAGGATTCCTGAGCATAGGTGCACATCCATGCATGAAATGGAGTTTACAGTTGCTGACGTGACTAAAGCAATCTGCAAGCATGATGAATCATTAAGAGGCTGCTGTCATTTAGACTTAATTTGCATTTTTGTACTTTTGTCAGGCATCGTTTTACAGCGACATGCCAGTTTGCCGTGTGGCCGCTTGCGCGTGTGTATTAAATCATGCAAAAACGGAGGGAACGTGTCCCACATGGGAGAGAAAGTAGAGGAAAAGTGAGTCACGTGGAGAGCGAGAGGGAACGGCTGAGCTCTCACGGCGAGTTATCTACTTCCTGATCTTTGTTGCAGATGGAGGAGGTCTGCCACTTCATAAAGTCAAGTTAGCTATTTAATCACCTCTCTACCTCCCACACATACTTAAAGAGACATGACATTATTGGGACAGACATTCCTGGGGAAAAAAACATGAGCACGACAAGGCGAAAAAAAAATTTTATTCTCAGAATAGCGAAATTAAAGTAGGAGGGTGGCAAATGGATAGCCTGCTGCTCTAATTTCAATTTCCATATGTTAGACAGGCTCTATAATGGACAAGACAAGTATGGGGCTGAAATTACACCCTTCGCTCTAAAGAAAACGTTTGATAGCAGAGTGACAGCAGGTTGAGTCTTTTTTCCATTGATTTCTGCTGTAATTTGTGTCTCCTGAACTGCGCTGAAAGCTGCACTCAGCCACTCTCATAACAACTCACCGCATCATCCAAAACTAATGAGTGCGCCGAAAAACTCAGATGTCTAATTATAGACTGTGCTTTTGATTAACACGGCCCTCTTTGAATAGGCTTTTGTCCCACTTTCCGTACATATAATACAGTTTTATTATGCAAGAACGGTGGAACACACACACGTGAGCGGAATCCAGCAGAGAAACAGCAGATGCTTCTGTAAATGTGACCTGTACATCTGTTCCTCGTAGATTTAATTAACCTCGCCACCGTCTTGTTTATTTCACGTGTCACGTCAGTCTGGACATTAAAAAAAAAAACAAGAAAAAACAGAAAAGCTGTGAGCTGTTTCTGCAAGTACACCAATAACTATATATCACATTCGTTATTCATTGTCATTAATGCAAAAAGGAATTTGCCATCATTTCTGATGAAAGAGAAGCAGTAATTAGGAGCAAGCACAAGGTCACATGTTGGCAAAAACACCGCACGGTGAATTTTAATTGGCGTGAGCAAGTGATGGAAGCGTTTGACTTTGAAGCTCTTCACTGTGAGATACTCGATGCTGCTGATCTCTCATCCAACCAGCTCATTCATCGAACGCGCCAGAATGAACTAATCCAGGAAATATTAACACTGTTCCTTTCAAGATGAGTCAAATTTAGAGTATTTATTGTAAAATTATAAATCACAGTTTGCCTCAGGAGGATTTACCTTCTCCTAGAGCCTATAGAATGGGGGGGTGTTTGCTGCTGCTGCACGTCAACAGAACCTCTAAACATAAAACATTCCCTCTACATGTAGATTATAATATATTTGATGGATTGCAACCTTTTTCAGATGTCACAACGTGAGGCATCATCGAAGGCATGAAAGAAAAACAGAACAGGGTTGAAAAATTACAAAACCATGCATGTTTTATCTTACAATGAGTACAACAAACGTGCTCATAAACCAACAGAAGCAGACAGATGTGAGGAAACTACCCACCAACACCTGATGAGCACATTAATGAACCACAAGTCATTTCTGATGCCTGAACGCACTAAAAGTTTACAATCCTTCCATCGTAGTATCGCTTACTTTCCAAAAAAACCTTGGTTTTCTTCTCACTCTTCATCTGAGCCCCCTGTTTATTGCGTCTGGTATTTTACCTTAAATTAGAAGCATTTATTTGTTTCTGTTTTAATTTCGTTTTATTTTTGGCTGCGAGTGACTTGTAAATAGCTTTGCTTGCTTCCTCCTCAGCAGACTCAACATGTCCAGCACGCTTTGATTGGTTCTAAATCACATCAGTGACACTAGTTCTTCTGTTGTCAAATGTATGCATACATACGCAAACATATGTGTGGATGTATACATAATATACATATATACACATATTTATATATAAATACATACACATATACATCTTTCTATCTCTCTCTCTCTCCCTCTCTCTATATATATACATATACACACATATACACACACACACACACGTATGTACACAGAGGTCTATTACGGCCGCTTCCAGCCGTGCACATCCCTTCCTCTCAGTTCTACAACGGCGGACTCCTACTGAGGCGATCGGTGCCGGGAGCACCCGAGATGTCAGCAGGGAAAAGAAAGCTAATGAATCAGAAACACCCTCCAAACGAGAGCAGCCTCCATTGGTTGACACGGATATGAAATGTAACACTTCCATTTGATCTTATCTTAACTTGTATGTTTGTTTCAAGAATGTCTCCTACGAGATGATTCCGAAGACAAATATTTTGTGTCTGCAGCTCATTCGAATTTCAATTTGGCATGGAGGAGAGCAATAAGCAGAGGGGGGGTGGGGTGTGTGTGTGTGTGTGTGTGTGTGTGTGTGTGTGTGTTTGGGGGGGGTGTTAGGTAGCGAGGGGCATCACTCATAGATGGGAGTCATTTGTCTCAGTCTGAGGGGCACTCATTCAATTATTTTTAACTGTTTGCTTTGAAGCAGAGCAAGTATCGATTCATTTCTCTTTACACCACATCAAGAGAGCAGACCCAGGCAATGAATAAATTTTTTTTTCTCCCCCAAAAAGCTTCTAGCAACAAGGACACAAACATATACAGCTCCAACCCTTATAATGCAAGATAAAAAGATTAACAGTGCGGCGTTGCATACGCGCACGACTTCTAAATGGTTGTGCTGGAAACCAAAGATAAATCCCGCTTCTCTTCTCGGCTGAAAACCCGACAAAAGCACCAAGAAAGACGCGCTGTTGTGATTTATTTCCAAACCCGACAGCACAGATTCAGAGGCGGTGCATGACAAGTGGCCACATCAAAAAGGCTTTTTGGATGTTACACAGACAGTCATTCAAAGGCTTCTGTCTTTTCATTCCACAATCAGCATAATATGAACAAATATCAGATTTGGATATGAAACAAAACAAGGATTTAGGCTCCCTGATGCTGGCAGCACTCGAGGTTTTTCCTCAAGGATGAGGCCAAGAGGGAGGGTTTATTTGTTTCTCTGTACCAGTGAGTCACGTCATTACGGAGGCAATGAAAAGACGCGTTTTTTTACCGGTAGGTTTCGCAAGTGTTTGTTTCTGAATTATGCAGGCTTGCATTTGTTTAGGGGTCATACATGTGCTGGAGTGAGGAGGAAGATGAGAGGGAGTTAGAGAACGCCAGCGTGGAGGAAGTGCAGTAGAATGTTGAACGCTGGCTGAACTGCTGACTACAGCAGCCAATTATAGCCGCGGCATGCCTGGGAAGCCCCTCGCGATCCAGTCGCTCTTCATACCAATTTGTTGTTTTGAGGAGTTTCGATGTCCTTGTTCCCTAAAACAACTGTTGAAAGTATTATTTGGGGACTAAAAATGTTGCAGTCTAATTTTTACCATGTCAAACAAAGTGGTTGTTGGTACTGCGCTCCTATGATTCCCCTGGATGTTTTTGAATACATCACACAGGATGAGCAGGATCTTGCTACGGCTCAACTCAATGAATAATTACAACTTGATCTACTTGTATAAACAAACCTCTTTTTAAAATGTGACATTTCAACATGAAACACTCAAGGTTATGATGATAGACAGTCTACAATTAGAAGAAAATCTATCACGTAATGAGTTGGTAAGTTATAATGATGTGGAAATATCTCAGGATGTGATGATAGCTTATTAAACGTGATAAATATCTTGGTGTAAAAAAAAACTGCGACACTATTTTCATCTGAGATTCATCGGATGAGTTTTACAACAGCCCCGACTAATCCCGTTCCAACAATAAAGATCATATGTGGTAACGGTATGAAAATACGCGGCTAAAACATGAGAAAAATCATGTGATTAAAACAAAACATCTGTCAGGGTATCATGTGATTCAGACCCATTTTTCTTTTGCCCTCGTTTTCATTGAGATGTAAATACGAGCTGCGAGGAGAAAAATTACGCTTAAGATAAGAAAGCGACTTTAAATAATCATCTTTTCTTGCTATCTGGTTGCAACAGAATGTCATAAAACTGTGCTTTTTACGGTGCAGATGAGAACTTGTCTTGAGACAAGCCGCGGCTAAGGCTTCCTATTATGAAAGTCTGAAGTTTGTATGCAACATGAAAATATGTGGTTATAATATGCGAAATATCTTGTTATTAAAACAACACATTTTTCAGGTTATAATGTGATTCGGATCCATTTTTCTTCCTCTGGCCTGGCAGCAGTACTCTGCTGTAGATAGACCTGTTTGCCTCTGAGAAGTCATTAATTTAGAGACCAGCGCTGAAATGAGCAGAGAAGGGCTGAAATATTCTCAACACACAAGAATTCTAAGCAGAGAAAATTACTGTTTGGACCTCCGGGCGGCAATACGTGTTTCCACGTACACACCCTGTCTGAAATCACTTGAACAACCTCAATTAGCTCCAAGCAAAACAAAAAAATTGGCTTTTGGAGAGTAAAATAGTGGGATCAATTGTTATGTAAATGATAGATCTCAGCGAGGCGTTGCAACGCTGTTTTAGAGTGGACGCTCGGTAAATGTGGATGTAACATAGAGCTGCTTTGGCCCAGTGGGCATTCACACACAACATCCCTCAGCATGAAGCCTGAGTTGGAGTAAAATGCCACCGGAAAGACGCTGCATCATAAGTCAGGCTGTAAAATTGGGGGAAGAGTTGCTCATATTGTGTGTGTGAGCTGAGTGCAGTCCCTCGGACGGGGAAGAATGTAATCTGTTGAATGAGACACAGCTTTAAAATAAAACTCATCTCTTCCCCCTTTTGTGCTTTGTCTGCAAAAAAAAAAAGAGGATTTACGGTGATTTCATTGACACTCGGGGCCACTGGTGAACAAAAGGAGTTATTATTCAAATCACAGTAGTCTACACACACACACACACACACACACAGATATACGTGGCCAAGCTGTTGCTCGTCCATTGTTATTCAGTGTTTCTTCTCGCTTGGTTGTTTATTGCTCCCCTAGCAGCTCTCGGCCAGTGTGGTTACAGGACATACAAGTCAGCCTAAACTCAGCTGTAATAAAGGGGGCGGGTGGGTGTGGGGGCGGGTTGACCTGATCAGACATGAATTCCTCCACTGACCTTTAGAGCGACTGTGCAGCGAGAGAAAGAGAGAGAGAGACAGAGAGAGAGAGAGACTTGATGAAAACCAACACAAAAGAATCCAGCACAATTAAACATCTGTAAACTGAAGGACAAAACCAATTAGGTCACATGATCAGATTTTAAACATGTTCGCCCGCTTCGGTTCTGTTGGAGGGAGACACGTCGCAGTTCAAGATTATCACCTCCAAGATGGCAACTACTTTCACAGACTGCCTCTGTGAGGGCGGCCATGCATGTTTGTCTGTCAGTGAGATTATGTCAAAACTTTATGTCCGATTTTGACCAGGCTTGGTTAGATGAGAGTGGAATGATCGAAGGAAGAGTTCATTCAATTATGCCGCAAATGAGTCACAGTGCCGCCCAGTTGCAGCAGGAAATGTGCTGCTTTATTTAAAAAAAACAAAACATTTTGATGTATTTTCCTGCTAACCACCTATTAGCTAAAGAAGTGTTTCAGTTGGAAACATCTTAAAATCCTGGTTATGAGGACCGTGAAGACTGAGAGTTTTCATTATTAAAGGGTTAAGCAAAGCATCCATCCATTTTCTTCCGCTTATTCCATTAAGGGTCGCCGGGGGGGTGGAGCCTATCCCAGCAGCCTTCGGGCGAGAGGCGAGGTTCACCCTGGACAGGTCACCAGTCCATGGCAGGACCAACACATAGAGACAGACAACCATTCACACTCACAGTCACACCTACAGTCAATTTAGAGTATCAATCGGCCTCGTCCCCTCTTGATGTCTTTGGACTGTGGGAGGAAGCTGGAGTACCAGAGAGAACCCACACAGGAACAGGGAGAACATGGAGACTCCACACAGGAAGATCCCGTGCTGGAGCCGGGGCTCGAACCCAGAATCTTCTTGATGTGAGGCGACAGTGCCGACCACTGCACCACTGCCCTTAAGCGAAGCAGACAATTTGAATATTAGAACCCAACTTGATGGAACTGAACTCCGCGTGCGGAGATTTTTCCCCAGACATTACATATTTGATGAGTGTCCTGATCCGAGGAATCTGCAAGCCGAAGTCACAGCATATGGTAAACGTGTGTGTTCTAGTGCCACCTAGTGGATACAAGAGGAGGTCAGAACAAGGAATGATGTCTCATCTGAGCTAACCACTTCCAGTAGAAAAAGTAGGGTAAAATCAAACAGTGCACAACAGCAGCAGTTGATAGCAGCATGCTGTGTTTTATTTCACGCATATAAACCTCATAGCAACAAGTCTAGGGGTAAGATATGTAGAATACTTTGAGCATGACTGATTTACTATGACAAAATTAGACATAAAGGTGCCAAAAACTGTACATTTTCCAAGTGTTGCGTGTATGTTCAGAGCAGCCATTTTGAACTGTGACCCTGGGGTTTGTCAGGTACCGTACCTCTGAGTGTGAGGGAGCGGAGAACTCCCTATTCTCTATGTACTAAAACAAAACTCCAAATATCTCCAGAATTCATTCCCATCTGGCTCTGAGGAGCAGCCGCTCACTGCACATGTGCAGGGCTGCTGGTTTGGCTAACCTCGGTGAGGTCTGCACCCTCCCACTGCCCCCTAAGTCTTACCGTGACGTAAATATGAACAGCAAAGTCACAAATCTGTCTCAAGTGAAGTAGCAAAAATCACGTCATGACGATGCATTTTAAGGTGTAGACAGATTTGAAAGTCTGCACATACACGAGGACCCCCCCCTTGCTGCTAAAAAAAAGTCATTAATTTAGAGAGCAGCGCTGAGATGTGACACAGGAGGGGAGGGCTGGGATATTCTCCACGGATACGATTCTAACCACATAGAAAATTAAGAAATTGATTTAAATCAACATCGTTCCCTCACCGAGTCGCAACATCATGGCAGCGCAGTCTGAGGTACAGAGCAGAAAAGTCTGTGAAATGTCCAACATGTTTAATAAAACAACATCAATCAATCTTTTGATTTCTTCCGCACAAATTTGTGGCAAGTTTCTTCTCTAGTTTATTATTCCAAACCCTCCAACCTACATTTAGAATAAAAAAAGGGAGAGATGGGAAAAGGGGGGCGGCATGACTCGGAGGTAGAGTGGCCGTCAAGCAACCGAAGGGTTGCTGGTTTGATCCTCACTTCCCCCAGTGACCATGTCCAAGTATCCTTGAGCAAGACCCTGAACCCCTGATTGCTCCTGATGGCCCTGAGACGGACTGGCGACCAGTCCAGGATGAACCACGCCTCTCGCTCAATGTCAGCTGGGATAGGCTCCACCCCCCCCCCCCCCCTTAACAGATAAGCGGTATAGAAAATGGACGGATGGATGGATGGAATTAATGGACCTTTAAGCAAGAGAGCACAAAACTAGAAATTCTGATCAACAGCCGATGTGATCAGGATCATGAATTACAAATGATTTAGAGGAACTCAGCTGACTCTAAACATCACATCTGCTCAAGAACCAAGAGTTTAGAAAAGAAGGGGTTGATTTGCATGTGGGTTCATGGATTCATTTATTGTAACAAGATGTACTTTTAGCAGAGGGGGTGTTTAATTCATGCCAAGAGCTTTCTCAGATATGCTACAATAACTCACATAATTTCAACTGGACCATGTACTCCCACTCCCCAGGGTTACAGCCCCCACCCCCGACCCTCCCATTCCACCGTGTATGTTTCTGTGAGTGCAGATGAGAGCAGCACCGCCACAGAAACCACAGTCAGCTGGGAGCAAAGAAGAATATTCTCAGAGGAGTAAAAAAGGAGAAAAAAGATTAAAAAATATGCATAACAGCAGTGTGAGAAACTGCAGCGGGACCCAAGTTCAAGACGTTGTTTTGTTTTTGGTTTTTTGAAGTATTAAGTCATGGAGGAGACTCTTGGGTTGTTTTTATTATTTTATCCTTTTTCTTCATGTGACAATTTAAATACGACATGAAGTAGAGAGTTCAAGGAGGGTTGAAGGGCACGGCTGAAGAGGAAGAAGAAGTTTCATGGATGAGAGCAAAATGTCTTCGAGGATGTAGAACAAGTCCAGTAGCTCATGACTCAACTCCCCCACCCGCCCGGATAGCATGGATGAGTGAGAATCCTTGTAGACAGGAAGGCAAATAATAATTAAAGCAGATACTGCGATGTGTGTGCGTGCGTATCTGTGCGTGTGCGTTTGCCATAACATGAAGGACTTGGTTGAAAATACAAAATGACAGGCATGTTTAATGACCTTGCAATAACTAAAAATTGAACAACAAGGTTTTTCACCGGCGGTAGGAGCTCCTGATGAGAGGCTTGCAAGCTGAGTGCTGAAGACAAGAGACTCGCCTTCAATTTCTGTACGTGGGGGGCAGGCAGTTTCAAGGGAGGTTCAATGAATGAAGGTGAAAGAATATTAGTCATCACGACCAACAGCCTTATGTGATGATGTGATTCAGTTACAGGAGTTTCAATCAGAAAGTAATAAATAACTCTGGGCAAGACTGAAACGATGTAAAACAATGACATCAGATTTGCTTGGCAAAAAAATGTGGCCGTCTACGAGACTAAAAAGAGCTACTAGTGATCCTGGATGTGCATCCAGAAACCAAACTATAGGAGGGGCCAACTTGTTCCAGGTTTTATCTGAGGGGAAACTCTGAACAGAGGTGTCGTCGATATGCTGATGAACGGTATTTTGCTCTTGTTCGAAATGGATGTTAAATTCAACATTTGTCTTCATAAATCAAGCTGAACGGCAGTAGATCCCTCTAGAGATTAATAAATGTGAGAGGTCAAAAGAGAAGAGATACTCACTGTCCATGGGCTTGGCTACACACATTGTTGAATTGATCTGGAGCGTTTTTTATTAATGTTTTAATTCTTGGATGTATTGATGTGTGGGTAAATCTAGGTTTTATCTTTGTACTTTACACTCAAGACATTATTTGAATGGCCGTGCACTTTCTCCCGATGTCTTGGCTTCCATTTTAACGCATTTATCTCTATCATTTCCTTTTTGGCATGGAATATTCCAGCTCTTTGAACATGTGTATAACTAAAAACATCCCAGACCTCCAACGTATTCCTCCCCCCTCCATACTAAACCCATTAGACTAATTTGTCTCCCCAAGGCAAACCGGTGCTGTTTCATTAACTTCCAACAGAGAACCTGCTAAATAAACACCTAAAAGCATGTGTAGACTTTTGTGTTTCACTTTAGCTAAATGACATTTTAAAACATATAAAGGCAGATTCAAATTATGCCACTAGATAAAATACCAATTTTAATGCAGTCTTAATTCAAATGCATGCAATAACTTTGTGCCGCACAGGGAAGTATGCATATTTATTGCTTTTAAAGTGGGGGGAAAAAAAAAAAAAATTCCCTCCCAGTGATGAGAGGAAACAGTTTAGCATACATACCAAGATACTTTTTAAGGGATTGTAATAACTTTAGAAAGACCTAAAAAAGCAATAATATACATCTTGATTGCCTCCTGATGTGATCTGGCTCATGCATTATGAATGATGTAAAGAAGGGCGACTTCCTGTGCTGCCCCAAGTTCAACGAGCACAGTTAATTCTTCTGCTAACGCTGTTATGTTGTTCAGAACACAGGACTGATCTATTTTCTGAAACTGCAAATGTAGATAGATGAAAGTGTTTCAGCTGTTGATGCAGAACACTGAGGAAGATGAATATTTATACAGATGCACACATGGGAGAGCTTCACTGTGCAGCTGAAAGCCAAAAATGCATCCGACTCTTTCTCCTTCCTTGTTCTGTCAGCCCAAACAGCCTCTCAATCAATTCTTTGCTAAAAACCCAAACACAACCATTCCTCCCGCTACTTTGTGCACGCCATGCGTCCCGCATCAGAGGCGGGGAATCGTCGTACATTCGCTCTGCCTGGGAAACATTCTTTTGAAGAGGCCGAAAAGCCTGATGCCTCCGTGAGTGTGTGTGAGTAACAGAAAGCCCATGTGATCAGTGGGAATTCACAGCTTGACGTTTATCCTTAGACAAAAGCTCTGTGCAGAATGAAAGGAAAATTGGAGTGCTTAGTGAAGCTGCTGAGAGGGCCCCTGGCTGAGCCACAAATTGCTTCCCTCCTCTCCACTACGCAGCCCTAACATGGCTGAAGCCATACATCAATTATCAGTCACCTCAATGGGACATCTCCACTGCTGCAGTACCTTTTCTGGGTTACTGCCAAATGAGTACTGCACTTACTTCCCATCATAGAAGTCAAGCAGGCAACTCTTAAAAGGCAGGTGTATTATAAATCTACGGCCCATCCAGAGGAACTAAGTGGCTGTTGACAGGTGCCAGCGGCATCTGAAGCAGCGAGAGGTCTGCGGGAGTGTGACGCAGCTCACTGATTTCTCACTATGCTTTGCAGTTATATTTTAAAGTATTTTCAGCAGCCCAAGCAGTTTGTGCATTCTGAGTGCTCCCCGTGTTCATTAGAGAGAAAATAAATAGCCCCACCACCAACCTCCTTGCATTGAATAAGCTCTTATTCCAAACCCCCCTTTCCAAGAAACATCTTAGTTCTGGGCAGTCGTCCATCAGAGTTTAAGCACAGAGGCAGCGCGGGGGGGGGGGGTGAGAGAGAGAGAGAGAGAGAGAGAAGACAGCCATTTTGCCCAGCTTGCTGTGTTTCAAGCCCTCGTTTCTTGTCTGGTTTCCTGGCAGGCAAACCAACAGTCCCAAGACGTGTGCTGGTCTCCCTTCTTCATCTATTTCAGATGTTCACCCTGTTTCCCATTTCATCACAACTGCAAGTAATATCTGTCACAACTTTGATTGAGTCCAAACTGGGCGAAGAAGACAAGCTGATGATATTAAATATCTGCAATGTATGAGGCAGCTGGAACCGTGCAGGGAGGTAAATGATTGATGGCTCACTGCTCACACATTTATGCTAAGTTGGTTTTGATGTTTTTTTTTTAACAGAGCAGTAATGGTTCTTTGGGCCTCTGGGCAACCACACATCCTGTGCTTTCTGTATGGATCATGCATCCCTGCATAGCCATGCATGAGCATAATGATGGAACAGCAGCACGTCTTGGGGTTTGACTGGAGGTGGGAGTGCAGCGTAAACTAACGGAGAAGCCAATTAGCGATTTTGCTTGTCGAACCAGCGCGGTGCAGAGGTCTTTGCTGAATCAGAATACAAATGCGGACTTGCAAAATCTAAAAAAGAAAGAAAGAAAGAAAGAGGGGCCAGAGTGCTTGTAAATCACATCACAGCCACTTTAGGCAATCAGACAGACCAAAAAGGAAACATTTACAAAGTTTTATTAAAGGAAGAGGGAGAGATAGTCTTCCTCAGGAGACACCTCAAGTGCAAGCCTAAGGTTTTAAAAACATGGCACGATTTAACTTCTCACGTTGTGTGGTTTGATCCGATTCCTTCACCGGAGATGCTTGTTTAATTGATGCTCACACAAGTAATCACTGTACCCTTTGGCAAAGGAGCAGGAGTGGTTCTTTTAAAAGTCTGCACACACACACACACACACACACACACACACACACACACACACACACACACACACACGTACGCATGCTATCCGGCTTTCTCTCAGCAACTCTCTGATTGGGTTGAGCTACGCAGCGCAAGAGGAAATGAATTCCAGTGATCCAACTTTGATTTATTTGTCCTGTATTTTCCAAATGTCAATACGGCACTGCACTTTCCACCAGTATGAGAAGTCGGCTGAGATATTACGGGAGCAGAGAAAGATGGCTAAGTTTGACAAGCTGCGAAAAAAAGAAGATATTTAGCCAAAGACGACAGCACAGGCAGAATAAAGTCCAAGAGTAGAAGTGAGAGTCTGACAGCTGTGGTTAAAATTTAATTATCATAGTCGTGCTTTCAGAATAAAGTTACTACACAGTACACACTCTCCAAAGTCTAAATGTTTAGAGCACGTCTACGACACCAGTGCGTGGATCTCATTAGACGGTCATATCTTCTCCAACCCAACCTCAAAAATATATCAGATGACTACAAAAAAGTCAGCTATTAAAGACTGCATTGGTGGTGGTGGTCTGCACCATGGAAATATTACTAATGCAAGGTCAGTATTGCTAGAGACAAGCGGTGGGCGGACCTTTGAGTTGATCCATGTACTGTAAATGTGTTGAGACTGATAGAGTTTTGCTCCTTTTTCTGTGTACTACTGTCACTGTATGGCGGCACGAGACGACATCACCGACACAGAGATGCAGCTGACAACAACCACGCTCGAGTCTGAAAGAAGGCTTCAGTCTAACTGGCCTGAGTCAGCCCAAAGTTCACGCCACACACCGCACAGAAACCCCAACAGCTGAGGCAGACCTCAGTTTTAAAGCCTAAACCAGCGTCACCTTTCTTCCAGCTTTGTTCTGGCTGCTGTCGTGTCAATCTGCCTGTTAGATTGCCGTGCCATACATTAGGATTATGTGCTGAGGATGGAGCCCACACTAATTCGCCTGACCTGTACTCATATGGCGAGATTTACTGTAGCTCCAGCGAGAGTGAATCTTGCTCTAAGGTTGACATTTAATCCATGCCAATTTATCACGACTGCAGCCCACCCCGGAGGATATGACTGGGTGGCATATTGCTTCGGGGCGGACCTCTGGCATAGACATGGAGCAAACGGCGCTTTTTAAAAAATATATATATATATATTCCTTCTATTTCTCTATTTTTGTATGACAAGAGGGTTGCGTGAGCTTCGCTGGGGTGAGAGATGGTCTTGTTCACATCTGAATATTAAAACTGAGGATGTTCATAAAGGAATCTGTTGTTTTCACCTTTTTTATAGCCGCGTGGAAGCCGGCCAAGTTTGCCGTCGTGCAGAGATATAGCAATGAATCTCCTCAATAACCTAGGGAAGAAAAAGAACATTGCAGAGTTTCTTGAGAGATTCATTACCATATTTGCTGCATTGAGAGAATAGTTGATGATCACTTTTGCTTCGAGTGCATAGAGGCCATACTAAAGTGTGTTTCTTGTTTTTGTTTTGGGGGGGGGGGGGGGTTAAGAGAGCAGCCTAAACTGTCACAAACCTGACGTGTTTTCCTCATCAGCCCTCATGTCCCGGGTCTCCTGTGATAATAAAAACACAGGTTATATTATTTTCTGCCTGGCTCTCCGTGCTCCCCATGCATCATTTTTTTAAGTTAATTCACTACAGGAGGATGATCAAATATGTGTCCTGGAAAAGCGGTACTGCAAAAGAGTACAAGAGTCTGTCTCCTACACAAAACCTTGTTTGGGGCGATGCTGACATTCAAGCTGCCACGCGCTGAAAAAGAGCTCCCACTTTTTATTCGGTGATATAAAGATACCTGGACAGAATGTAAAAACCAACGAGGCAGCAGTATTCCAGCAGCTTTATTTTTGTTGCTGTTGCTGTTGTTGGTCCTCTGATGAATGAAGTTACCCCAGTTATTTCTGGTGTGTTACTGTACGGAACACACAGCTCATCTTCAGGAGGAGAAAATGATTGTGTCATACAATACTCCCAACTCTGCATCCTCATCCTTCCTTTCCTTATCTTTCTTCCTACGCCAAAGGAGAGGGGGGGAGGGGGGAGGGTTCCTGGAGGCCCATGACCCATCAGTCCTGCTAAGACCTCTAAGGGGTCATCCATCACCAAGGCTGCGCTGTAACCTGGGGATAGATTTCCTCTCCTCTTCACTACTCATCAATCACCGAGGGCTACTGTGAATACCCAAGTAGGCTGTAGAAGGTAAAAATGGCCTGGCAATGTCACTCACCAGGCCTATTGGCATGTGCAGAAATAAAAAATGTTCCCATTTAAACAACTGCTGATGACATTTTTACCTCGCTTGAGAGACAAATCTGTTCATTTTGGAGTGCATGTTTTCTACATCCACCGTGGAAGCGATGTGGCGACGTTTGATTATTCAATTGCAGGATATCTATCCAAGGTAAAAGACGGATTTCTGTGGAATTTGCTTTGCTGGGAAGATGACTTTAAACGATGGGATCCTGGATGCTGAGGACTTCAAGGCCATTGGCAGAATATAAATATTTTTCTGCTCAAATTTTGATCAAATTTCTGATAATATACAGTACTATCTAAAGAAGTATTCTTTGCAGATGGGAGGAACGCTCAAGTAAGGAACTTGATGATACAACATTCATGTTTTGTCTCGTCCTTGTCTCAGGTATAGGCAGAAGATTGGGGCCCTTGGGATGGAAGCCAAATTCAGCTGTAGTACTACACATTCCCAGTATCCCAGTAATTTTTAACAGTGTGAGATACATTTAGATTTCTACAAATAAAGCAATGTTTTATGTCTCAGTATAAGTGAATATGTTCAAAGCGTGTCTAAACCACCGCAGGGATGACAGTACAGAGACTCATACTGCAGAACCCTGCACTGACCGTCAGCTCAGGGAAAGCTAATACACTCCCAGCTGCAGAGGCTAAACACAAAATACACCATGATTCCACTATGGTACCCTGCAAACATGGCTCCATGTTACATCATTCTGAAAGTGCACTACTACGGCACCATGGCTTTCAATGTATTCCTGCTTGGGAGAGTGCCAACAGACTGTCAGCTAGTCTACCAGTCCGTCCTCTCTTACACTGTGACACAAGTTGCTGTGTCTCTTGGTTGTTGCCATAAAGTGAAAGTGCACATCTGTGGTTATGTTGTGTTTGGCACTCTCGATAAAAAGGGAAGCTGTGGCTTTTAGACAAATTATACCAGCGGTTCTGGGGCTTTTTACACTAAGTGTCACCTCAGAAAAAAAAATAAAAGACTCTCCAAGTACTAATATTATGACCAAAGTTAAAATATGGTAGCATAGCTTAGTCTATCGGGGGTCGGGGTTAGTCAGGGTTTATTCCATTTATTAGTATTGTTTATTAACTTATTAACACACTTAAATGAACATTTTTAGGACTCAATTAAGATAATATTGTAATGTTGGCATAAGAGCTATCAAGTTGTGACGTGATCGTCCCTGGCCTCGAACCCCTGTCCCATCCTACAATAAACCGCTGCAGTCACCACTCGCCTTACCAACGAGCTGACGCCAGGAGGACCTTCGCCGTAGTCAATTCTGCTTCTCACAAGATTACAAATTTGACCGCTAGCCAGCAGGGGAGTCAGTGAATGTTATCAACTTACACAAGCCGAAAGTGCAGGGTTTTCCCTGCAAAGTCAGGTTCAGGTGACGTCAGCCGCTGTCTCAGATCCGGCTCAGGGTCCATGCTGGATCTGGACGTGGTCTTGATCACACAGCCGGTCGTCGTGAACGGTTGCAGCATTTACAAATGTTTGGCCGTCTGTCTCAACTGCTCGTCGGTAACGTGTGGCTTACCAGCACGAGGCTTCCTGCTACCGGTGTATCACATGATTTGAGTCCTGGAAGTTTCCTGCTTTAAAAAAAAAATGAATATATATAAAAATATTAAAATCCAATCTTTCAGCTCGGTTGGAGGGAGTCGAAGGTGCGCTGGTTTCATGGGTTCCCACTTTAACCTGGACTGGACATAACCTTAGTCTTTGCGACCCAGCGTCTCTGCTGCTAGCATTAGCATTAGCATTAGCAGGTGCCGGTAACGGTCCGGCTGCGCTCGCGATGTGAATGAACGTGACCGGCCTGACGACACAGAAATATTACAAGAAAGACAAAATTTATTATGAAATTTTGTCTCTTTATTATTATTCCTCTGCCTACTACATGTCTGTACCACATATTGAGAATCACGGCATTATACCGTCTTCGGTCCTTTTACACACAGTATTGGTGAGCCCAGGTTGCTAAAGCAGAGTCAACCACTACCAAGTAGCTAGCAACTAGCTACCTAGCTAGCTTCGTGGGACACCTAAATGGTGGTCCTTGGTGGAGGGGCCCAGCTGGAGGTCCCAGCCGAGCCCAATTCATCCTTTGCACTCATCTCCTCACAACACCTCCAGGCCCCTCGTTTCCTTTGGTGGCGGCAGCTGGATAGCAAACCCAAGCAAGAAGATTCAAGTCAAAATAGCTGAAGTCATCATTGTTTACTAAGAAGATATTAATAGTAATTTGTATTATATAAGTATTTAAGAGGAAATAGGAAATCATTCCTGTAAGCAGGACCCACAGTGACGCAAAACAACGCAAGGACCAACGCTAGAGACCAAAGAGAGTTCAGGAGGTAGTGTTAATTACTCCCATGACAGAGGGAAGGCGTGATGATGCAACGTTGTTGAAAGAGCAAAAAAGAGAAGACAAGCGTAAAAAACAAAAAAAAGAGAGGCAAAGCTAGTGTTTAATATAGATTAAAAGAAGATGCCAGGAAGTGACTGACACCTGCTCAAGGAGGATGGGGTTCACTTTGTTGTGTTGATGCAGAGAACCAGCGCCAGGTGTCCCGTCCATAGGGGAACCAACCCCTAAATGAGGGGCTGAGAAGGCAGCGAGAGAGAGGGGGAGAGAGAGAGAGGGGGAGAGAGAGAGAGAGAGCTGCTGACACCGACACCCTCCCAATTAAAAGCTCTCATTAATCAGCTCTATTATTAGAAACTCGCTAGAAGCGCACTGACGAGATAAACTGCACATCTTTGCTGTGATTCACCTTTTCTCGGAGCTGCCCTTTGGCATTTCTGCTTTCTCTTCACAGTCAGGGAATAAAGCTGTAAAAATTATATAAAAAAATAAAAATAAAATAAGGCAAACTGCATCAGACTAACAAGAAATGTTAATTGCCAAAAATAAAATTGTTTCATATATATATATATATATATATATATATATATATTTATTTTTTTGTAATGCTACCATATTAATGTGATGCAAATGCACTGTGGGGTCATTAAGGGAAAGAATATTCATTGTAGGCAAAAGAAAAACAATTTTTATTCTTTCTTTGAAATGCAGTTTGTACTTATTTGTTGATAGAGATATATAAATAAATATTTTGGCTATTACCTCAGGGGTGTACCGTAATATTTCTAATATTTCAAACATTTAACCACATGTTTCTATTTTTAACTTTGTATTTGCACAGTACGATCATATTTCCTTACACCATGTTGACTCGTGTGTGTGTGTGTGTGTGTGTCTTTATGCTTTGTTCTCGGTTTTTGTGTGAAAGGGAGTTAAAAAAAAAAAAGATAAAGGACCAGAAAATGATAAAACCACAGTGGGTAAAGAGACGTTACTAGCGTGGTGTGGGACCTCAACATGAACAGAGATTAAAACGTTTTCTATCTCTGTCAGAATCTGTTTCCCCGAGCCAACAACGTTTCTTTCACAGTTCAAAATTTCTGGAATATAAAGGAGGGAACAGACTGCATTTTCTCCCTGTGAAAAAGCTCATTAGCTTCTCTTGCCCTCAATTGAGTCTCCCAGACAGAACTTTCCCTCACGCTGAATACAAATCCTGCGTTTACCAGGAACGGGAGGCCCAAACCCGAACAATGGTCATAACCCCAACCCTCTCAAACCTAAATCAAATATTTCCACTTAATTAGTTGAACTTTGTGGGTCGCTGCAAGGGCTTTAAGGGCACGTTATGCAAAGGAGCTCATATCGGGACACAAATGTCCGTACAATGAAAATATGTTTCACTTCTGGACTTGCAAGTTCAAAGCACATTTCGATGAGTGTGCAACGTCCCACTCAGACTGAAGTTGACATCAGAAGACGCACCTTAATGTGGTGCGAGAGCTCCCACCGTGAGTGCCTGGTCACTGATTTCGAGCGTTAAAGTTGCGTTCATCCTTTTTCACGAGGAACATTTTAAACAAATTGTAACTATCCATTTGTCAGTTCTCATGACCAGAAAAATAATAGATTTATTTAGACTTTTCGCTCCCACTGGTTGTCATGGTCTGGTCTGGACCGTGTCCACTTTTAGGCGTGGATTTTTAGTTAAGGACACTTTTGGGACGTTATTACTCTTGTGTTGTGATTCTGCTCCTGGTTTTCTTGTCTTGTATGTCAGTTCCTGTTTTATTTTGAAGCGCTCTCCTCCTGCGTCTGTGTGGACGGCACACTTCCTGTCTCTGTCTGTTCAGGGAACTCCACCTGTGTCCTGTCTGGTTCGTTAGTCCTCGTCAGCCTCAGCGCTGCTCCCAGTGCTTCTTGCCCAGTCAGCTCCTTCCCTGCCCTCGTGTTCTCCCTGCCGTTTCTTGTTTTGTGATTAGTCGGCTGTATATTGACTTCCTGTTTCAGACATTGTCGGATCGTCTGTTAAATGAATCTAGTCGTGCATCTCCTCCCGCCTCCTTGCCTCTGCGTTTGGGTCCACCTTCAACCTCGCCCCCACCGGGACACTAGTGGCCCTGTCAGAAAAACCCTAGACAGCACTCAGAGGAAACATATCTCCAGCGCTGCGAGCCAAAAAAAAAGTTTTATTTATGATATTGTATGGAGGAGCAGACTGAAGTTGCACTGTGGGCAGATTATCTGGCATCCACTAGGTGGTGCCAGACAGCAGCTGAATTGGTTTTGTTGCTGTACATCACGAGAATAAAACAATTTTGGTGTGAATCAAATGTTTGTTACTTCAGACTAACTTCCTGTAACCACTAGGTGGCACTTTGACTCTCACGCGTGCGGGGAAACCAGTTACTTAAATCTCTCTTCAGGGAAAGTGTCTCCAGCAACATCGTTAAACTGGCCATTCTGGTAATTCTGCCCCCCGACACCGAGAGAATCCTGCTGCCAAACAACAGACACCACAAAAACATCCTCGATGGAGTTCAAACATGTAATTGTCCTTCGTACCTGGCATGTGAGATGATGAACGATTCAATTAAACCACCCCCTTTACAGAAATAAAATGAGAAATTGAATGACCGTTTTTGTGCGTCCTGTAACAAACAGACGAGACGTAACACTCAGGAGAGGCAGTTGTCTTCTGCTGGGCTTCATTAAATGATAGAATGATGCAAGGACATATTTTTGAAACATAGGAGAAGGATAAATAGCTATTAATGTGTCAAACATTGAGGGAGCTGGCATGTTTTTTCTCTCTCTCGTAAACACACCAATCAATGGTGCCATTACATTAGCACTTGAAGCAGGAAAGCTGGCCTTGTAATGTGGTTCACATTGTTATTATCATTCTGTCGGCTCTCTGGATAATAATCTGGTTCTCTCCACCGCTGATAATAAATAACATATACGGTCAAATCTGTTCAGGATTGGAATGAGAGAGTTTCATTTCATGTCGGCTCTGCGTGTTTATCTTTACACAGTTGCCCAGCGGCGTCTCGAACCTACCCAATATCATAAATAGTTGTATTTCACTCTCACTTCTGTCAAAGCCCTGGAAATGTTTGGTGAGAACGACACAGAGGAGAGATGCACCGCAAGCTAGCACATCAATGCAACACTTTCTGACAGCAAACTTGGAAGGAACACCTCCGTGCTTTCCCTGCGACTCACTAGCACTCCCTTCGTGACCCCCGTGGAAAGTTCCATTCCATCTTCTCTCACTTTCAGTGATTCTGCGTGTGAATATTCGGGTCTTCTGATTTGCAAACTGTAAAATAAGAAAACCCCACACGGAGCGTGTTTTTCCTGTAACGTTGTGATTCGACAAGCTGTTACGGTCTGACGCCCCGTAGCGCACCACAAGGGGCCTGTATCGATACCGTTACCACCCCTGCGGTTTCATTCTTGTGCGGTCCAACCCTGATGGTGTTTTAATTTCAGGTTGCCATGATAAACTGCACTTATGCTAGAGGGTGTGACATTTCCATTACACTCGAGGCAGCTGGCCAATCTCGACAGAGTGGGTGTTCAGTATGGGGGGGGGGTTGATTCTGGATTCATGGACAAAAGAGTTGTATCTAGGAGCTTTTTTACCACTAATGCATGCTAATATTGATAAACACACCATCAAAATGAAACAGGAAGCCAGGAGGGGGGCGTAATATGGTCCCTTTACTTACTTATGGAGGGCATTCTGTTTCAAGCACTATTGGGGGCCCTCTAGTGGCAATAAGCAGTCAAAGCAAGTGTTAAGTTTGCGTGTACCTGGACCAGCTTTGAGCCAATATGTCTTCTTATAAACAGGAAGTCCAAAAATGTCATTAACTGCAGCAGCTAAAACAACTGATTTTGTAAACTGTGGCTGTCATTTCTATATTTTAAAGTATTTTCTATCAATTTTTATGTCAAAAAGAAGCCTACAGACAGTATTTGAACTTGTTCTTTACTTTTTGTGTCACCTATAGATTTTTTTTCAACCAATGTGGGTTTTTTTTTTCTCTGTTTCAAAGGGAACAGATTTAACATCCACCTGTCTGTGACAGTGGTATCAAACAAGAGGGGGAATATTATGATAAAGGCCTGCAGCACACAAATACAATAAGCCTAAAAAGAGAGCTAATAGCATCTGTTGGGATTTAAATTTGACTATATTATGAAATTGATTTCATTGGGGAGTTTCTAACTGTCTTAGCGAGAAAATTAAATGACAGAGTTTGATTTTTATGTATTGGTTATGCAGGATTCACTGGGGCTAAATGATGAAGCTGACTGCGGAGTCTGCAGTGGTGTTGCATTACTCCTGGCTCCAGGCTTGATGATGATGGTATAAAAACATTTTTGAGTGGTGGAGCTTATTACAGACCCTTCAGATTCCCATATCTGCCAACGCATTGGAAACCGGCATCAGCAGAACGACTATTAGAAAACAGAAGTAGTAAACAGACACGGAGTGGGCCTCAAGCTGTGCCTCAGGAATGAACACGAGGCAGTGATTAATACATGCGTCTTTTATGTATAAATCTACAAAAACAACCCCAAAAAAAAGTTACAGGAAAAAAAAAAAAGTCTGAACAAAGCAGTTGCAAAAGTTGGCTGTTTATTCATGAATTTCATTACACACATCACAAAGCATCTGAGAAGGAGCTACACAAACTGTGAACCTGAGATTATTAATTATTCAGTGCAGCTTTTGACGCTATCTTTAACTCCATGTGAGAGAAATTCAGACCTCACTGAACCACCGAAACGTTTCCCTCCATCACTCTGTCCTGCAGCAACAGCTGGAAGATCGAATGTGAAATCTTTTATCGCCCGCGGTGCAGCAGGCATCATTGTTTCTCTGCAGCCTGCCATAATAAAACACTGAAACAGATGCGACAGGAAAGAGATGCTGAATCTTTGCCTGAAAATCTGTATTCATAGATTCACATCACTTTTACCAAACTAACGTGACGATAAAGTGGTAGCACTGCTACCTGTGAGCCTGGTTTATCCTCCCTCCTGTAGACATGGACAAGACTCAATTAATCCCCCACCACCAACGTTTATGTACCATTATGCTTTTTTTTTCTCTTTCTCTCTCTCTCCTGAAGTTTTTTCCATCTTCTCATGGAATTATTCCAGCCCTGCATTCTTCCAATGAAAAGGTTTATGGAGATATTTGAATTTGCTATGAAAAACCCTATGACATATATGTCAGTTACAGTTTTCTGCACTTTGATTTAATCCCATTAATCCTGTAATGAGCATTTCAGGCTTTGTTGTTGTTGTTGCTGTTGTTGTTGTTGTTGTTGTTGTTGTTGTTGTTGCTGTTGTTGCTGTTGTTGTTGTTGTTGTTGTTGTTGTTGTTGTTGTTGTGGGTATTCATGACACATTGACCCAGACATGTATTCGTTATTGAAGCGTAGGGGCAAAAATGGGAAAAATAATCCGGGTTCAAACATTCAAAAAGAATTGAAAATATAAAAGGTCTTTAATCCAACTGCACATTCTTCAGGATTTA
This sequence comes from Aulostomus chinensis, assembly GCF_037954235.1. Lineage (NCBI taxonomy): Eukaryota > Metazoa > Chordata > Actinopteri > Syngnathiformes > Aulostomidae > Aulostomus > Aulostomus chinensis. The sequence goes on from NC_141337.1 coordinate 5,565,973, forward strand.
ATGTACCAAACCAAAAATACATAGCAGTTAGTAACGCAGAGGCTGAGAATCAATGTACTTGCTTTTGAACGCCGTCATCAATGCTATGTTTCTAGTGAAAGCACAGTAATTTAAGACAGTTTTCTCTAGAATTACTGGGTAAAAATGTATCAAAACCATGGCCGCTCTTGGCTTCCATACAGGAGAACAACTTTCGTGTTCTGGCCTCTAGGGGGCTTCACACATTAGACGCAACACAGGAAATACCAAAACATCCTCCTCATCAAAGACGGTGCAGAGAAAGGAGGGCAAAGTCCTCAAACAGTCAGTCGCCTGATTCGACGTGTACAAGCAGTGACAATGAACGGTAGCTAAGGAGCCCCTGGAGAGTTCATTTTAAAGGATTCTTCCAGGTGAAGCTTGAACAGGGCCACATGGAGGACGAGAGCCCTGATTGGGACCTGGGTAGCTGGTGGCCTCAGGAGTGCAGATCCAGTGTTCCTCTCTTTGATTGTGGTCTAAAATTAAACTCTGCTCCTGGAATCAAATGTGATCGATCCCTCTTGCTCATGAAGTGATTAACTTTGTTTCTAAACACATATACCCAGCAGGGCATGATAGTTTCCTCGCTAGTATACAATGTTCTTGCACAATAGAAGGAGGTGTATACACGTATGTTCGTCATACTGACTGACACCGGACATAAAGAATATGTAATAAAGGACTACCAGTGGTATCATGGAGAAGCTGTCCTGAACATTTTATCATACAACCAAGGTGTCTCCTCATGTCTTTGTGCAGGATGCGTGATCTGCAGGGGGGGGAGCTCCTGTCTCATCCCTGTCATCGGGTGTGAGATACCAGATGTTGCAGGCAGGTGAGTAAACTCCGTGACATCACAGGCACTCTGACTTTAAAGGGGTAAATGTTTAATGACTCCCTAAGGACATGAGGCTGCCATTCTGGGTTTAAAACTTCTAGACTTGATGGTTTTCTGGCCTCGTCCGCAGCGTTTCAGCAGATGTCAAAGCTGATTCGGGTGTGGCCTCCCCGAACAAACGTGCAGCATCTGTTGCCTCCTCTGGTAAATGCGGTTCAGCACGTTTTCTCCGTTAACGTCCCATCAGCATCACGTGAGGATGCTGTTTTTCTCCCATCTGTAGGCAAGCACAGGATGTTGGCTGGACCACGGGAGTCTTGCTGAAAGCTGACCTTTAACGCATCTTGAGACTTAAGGCTTTGCATACAAATGATGATCCAGTTCTTCATCCTACCAGTCATGCTCCCTGAGCTGGCTCCATCTACACCCCCCCCCCCCCCCCCCCCCACCAAACAAAAAAACAAAAAAAACCTCCACCTCCCAAGATCTTTCCTTCCCATCAAGTATAAATCTTGTTGTAGCCAAGTTTATCTGAGGTGTGTCTCTTTGTACGTTGGACTACGGGGAATAAGGTGAATAAGAAAGAGGGGCGCACATCAGTTTTGGGGTTACAGTCATTAGAAACAGTCTGGGTTTGAAGAGTCTTGCTGTTTAATCAGGTATGCAAATGCATGGCCTAAATTGAAAACATAAATATGCAAGGAGGAGAATAGATGGTAGTTGCACCCTGCTTCATTAAGAAAAGATGCAACAGTGCCACCTACTGAGGCTCAGCTGCAAATGCTCAGGTCACTGGAGGGGGTAGCCCTGATGCTTCCGTGTGCTGTTATTTATTTTTCCACGAAGCACTTTTGTAACTGTTCCTTAAAATGTCCTAAATTAAATTATATTTGCTACTATAACAAAGTGGTATTATTATAATTATAAGTGCAAGACAAGATTCTGCTTATCAGATGGAAAAGTCCAGGTAAAATAAATGTTAGGTTAAAAATAATTACATGTATTATTATTATTATTATTATTATTATTATTATTAGGTAACCTTACGTTTGGGGTTAGGGTTCAGTTCGTTGCAGTAGGAGTAGTATTTTACTTTAAATTGATAACAACCACAAGCCTCCCTGACTAAACAGAAATGATTGAAAATGAAGATGCAGCTTCCTTTTCTCTTGGCAGTTTTATTATCAGGTAAAATCCAGCTTTCAAGGTCTTGTTACGCTGGCCAGAAGCATCCGACTGAACTGTGGCTGTGAACTGTTTTGGAGAAACGTTATCAGATAGAGCAAAGCGCTTGAACAGAAAAAGGGCAAAAATAAAAGCCACGACGCTGAGGTGTGAACGGAAACTTCTGAGATAAGTTATTAAGCGTCGTGGTTTCGTCTCTGTTCACGTCTACAAGTGTGCCCGTGACGAGAAAACCCTCTCACCTTTGTTTCAAGAGAGTTTCAAGGTTCGCGAACTTGCAACACCAAATATAAGTGAGGTTCAAATTCAAATCCAGTTTATGAACAATGCCTTAAAATAGGGAGTTGTATATGAATTCCAACTGACGTGGGAATAATGTACAACTTTGTTCTGCAAAACCTCAAATCATCCAATCAGCAGCCACATTCAAGTTCCCCCAGTTAAAGGTTTACAGGTCCAGTATTGACTCAACTGTGCAGGGAGCAGAGAACTTATTGACTGAGTTGTTCCTCCGGGGAAAAACTCTGAAAATACACCAGGAGAACTTATTGAATTACAGACCTGAAATTTAAAAAAAACGAACAAAAAACCCATATATTTACAGAACCAACAGGCAACTTGTTTGCTTTTTATTGCTTGAGTCCAGAAATGACATAACCACTTTTAACTTTGAAATGTGCTCCAGATTTATTAAGTTTTGGAAAAAAAAAAAAAGAAGAAGAGAATATCTTATATGCAAAAATGATATATACAAACAAAATGCTTTTAACCAGAAAGGCACCAAAGACACGTTCATCGGAGGGAAAATGTTTCCCGCAGGCTGAAAAGAATGAGATAAAAACATGTTGAGAGGGTGTGAGGTTTATCAAAACAAAGTCATTAGCAACATAAGGAGAGTTTTAGCTTCCTATCACGATGCAACAATCCTTATTTGAATGGTTAAATAAGACAATAGTGGTGTTGTGATAGCTAAAACATGTTTATTACATAAATACAACATTGCACATTTTATGTGTGCATTTATTTACTCCCTTTTGTGACTACATACTGTCCACTAAATGTGCAAGGCGAAAAAAAGGTGAGAAAATATTTAATACAAAGTACAACCTCTGTCAAACTTGAAAAATTCATAGAACGTACATATTTATAATAAATTACATTGAATAGAAAACAGAGAGAAGAAAACAGCTATGTCATTGTTACTGATATGGCTGTGATTGTCTGGAGTGTCTGCATGAGATTTATCACCCAAGGAGAGTTGTCAACATTTCTGACTTAAAAAATAAAAAAAAAAGCACACTCCACCCCCCCCCCCCCCCCCCCAAAGACACTCAAGATGTTTGTTCCAATCCACGTGATGATGCCACACGTCTTTGCAAATGTTACTGAAGCTAGAAGGAGGCGATCGCAGTTCAACGGTGAAGCGGTCTGTGGTCAGAGCGGGTGGGAAAAAAGTAAACAGGTGAGGTAACTTCCTCCTATGACTGGTACTAACACTCAGTGTAAATAAAGATGGCAGCAGCACTCATTTTTCCTCCTGTTCGCATGTCTTCCTTTCACATTCAGAGGCTAACGCTTTACTCGGCTGTGGAACGAGGCGAGCTCTCGTACCAGGATGGTGCGTAAGATCAATGCAACAACCACAACCCCCCAAAAAATATTGATATGAAAATTAAACAACATTGCGGTTTGGGGATTCCAATCACTCGTGCTGGAGTGGTGAGCCATGAGGAACACACTGTCGGCACCATGCTTCTGCCTGTTAGAGGGACCCTAATGCACCCGCTTTGGATCCACCAGTGGTCCCGCCCATAGTGCTGTGGCTTCTCTGTGATTGGTCCCGTGGGAAGAACTGCATATAGTTAAGTGAAGTGATCAATTCTTCTCCTCTTCCTCACGTGTCATTTGTTTAAGGAAATGGTGACGTAGGACGTGGGTATGTAACCTTCATCCCCGTTGCTCCTACGGACTCGTGTCCAACCGTCACCTTTGTCCTCTTCAACAACAGCCAGCACTTCTCCCTCCTGCATGCAGATGGTGCCTTCACTGGCACCTGGGAGAGAACGGGAAAAGACTGTCAATGCCAACCTGCTCGTAGAAATGACCGCAAAAATTCCTTCTGAGCACTGAATTACATGATGGCGACATGACATCTGTGAAAGTCACATCCCCGGGGAAACACTGCCAAGACAAAAATCCCTGCTTCAACAAAGCAACCCTGGATGGCAGCTCATGTTGTTTTGCAGGCAACTTTCTTTTATTATTCACTGACAACAGCTTCTTGAAATGACATTCAAGGTTGGACGATAGTGTTTTATGATGTGTGAATACCGCAAAGGTCAGGTGGACACAAAGAGCACTTGTTGGGGGTCACCAATCCTTGTCGGGTAGGTTAATGTTGTGAAGCATTCAGGATTCAAAACAGGACTCCAACATCCTTCTACTGTTGCGAACTTTGCTGGCCACTTCAAACAGTTTCTGCGCCTAATTTTGCCTCAACAGTAACTTTTTTTTTGACTCCAACAGACTGCTGAGTAAGCCAGTGACGTACCAGGGAAGTTATACATGGCCGTGCATTTCCCGATAGGAGCAGTTAACTCCTCGTCCTCAAAGTCATCGTCAAACTCTGCGTAGATGGCTTGGGAGGCGTCAGGAGTGCTTTCATCAGAGTGAGCTCCATCGGGGCTGCGGGGAAATCAAACGCAGGTTTTCTGTTTAGGTCAGATAACGCCTCACTGTGACCAAACGCACTGGCGACCGGAGGAGTGGTACCTGTGGATGTCGTGGGCTTCGTTGTTGTTAAATGAGTGAGCTTTGTAGCGCAACGTGTCCCCCCGTCCTCCTGCTTCAGCCAGCCACGTCTGAGGGAGGCAGGTGGTGAGAAGGTGAAGGAGTGGAAACAGGTGATTATTGTGATGCCGTTTTGAATCAAAGTCATTATTTCATAGTCCTACAAGAAACTCCTAGATATGAAGCTTTGGGTGTTCAAACAGAATCGAATGACACAAAAGGCGTGATGTAGAAACACGACAGCATCTGTGCATCCTCCTGACTGCCCCTTTCACACAGATGTGCACCGACTCCTGAACGTTCTGTCCCTTCTGTCCATTTTAACACAGATGGTGATACACAACAGCTCTGCTACACTCCTGCTTTGAACAGGCTTGTCAGAGCAGCAAGCGCTTCAGCGACACTTCCAGGCACTGGTTGAGACAGTGAGAGTAACAATAAATCAACAAATTAGTGAATAATTAGTTCGAATTAACAGCTGAGGGCTTCATAATCTCAAAGTGTTGCATAGCACAGAGACCCTGTTGACATTATATTGTGTTCACTGAAAAACAAGGAACCTGGTGCCAATTATTTCATAGTATGATGGCGTATGTTGAATTAAGAACTGAGTGCCTGCAAGAATAAATGGAGAACGTTCACGTTGACGTTACCGGGAACCAGGCATCGGGCTTACCTCATACTTGTTGAGCTCTCCCCTTAGCCGCTCTATATTCTGAGATGTCTGATTGATTTGGGATGCCAGGCTAGCAGGGTCTCCCATTTGAGGATTTTTCTCATAAACATCTTTCATCTTCCCCAGGGCCTCGCTGCAGAGAGGAGACAGAGATAGAGGAAAGGAGAGAGAGGGACTTTCAGTCAAAAGTGCTTCCCTGCAGAGCTCAGGGTTGGATAAACAACTCAAACACAGACACCACAGGGTTGCACACACACACACACACACACACACACACACACACACACACACACACACACACACACGATGTGGCACTACATGAATATTATATCCACTCTACCAGCAGAGAGGCTCTAATGGAGATTATTTTTACCATATACCCACACATTCACATCATTGCACACACCTTTGATCGACTTCCTTTTGCAGCTCTTTGCAAATTTCCTCCAGCTTCTGTTGTAACCTCTTCCTGCGCTGCTCTGGGGGAAGATGGGTGAAGTCCTCCGTCACCGTGGGCTGCAAGAGTTCACAGGAAGGGAGGGTCAAAGTTGAACTTAGAGACAACTCAACCCGAGAGAAACCAAGAGGCACCCAAAACCCCCGTTTGAGTTCAGCTCAAGGGACAAAGTTCACCATAAAATAATCTTTCCATTAGTATTTTTGTTGGACTTCAATTTAATCTAATCCAGCGCTGTGTAACAGTGAGCTGAACCCAAAATCACCCCCACCTGGACCAGTACCAAGCCTTTTCTTTTCCCTTTAAACTACGAGCTCAAGGAGTGCAAAGTGACCCTAATAAGTGCAGAAACATTTAAGAATACTTCAAAGTTGGGTTAAGAATTCCCTTTTGTGTGACCAAACTCCCCCTCCCTCCACCACCAGGGGGCCACCTCTTCAATACAATCCTCTCCAGCAGCATCATGGACATGCTGCTGGAGAGGATTGTGAAAATCATAATAAGGCAGTGGAGAGGTGGCTATTTCTGCAGCACCCAGTTCAGACCCCCCCACACCAGCTTTGATGACCATATTACCGTGATCCTCTCTGGGGTAAACTTCTGAGGGGGAAAAAAAAAAACAGTGTGTGTAGAATATTCTAGAAAACGAATCTTGCCTTTAACCAAATGTTTATTTCTAGCACATATTGATCAAATCGTGTGTGTGTGTGTGTGTGTGTAGAACCACATGTGAAATTCCACAGGATGGTGTGTGAGCCCCCAATGGGTGGGATGGGATGGAAGTCTCCTGATTCCCAAAACCCTCTCCTCTGCTGACTCACCGATCTCCTGAGTGTCCGGAAGGAAGAGATTCTGGGTTTCACTGTCTTATTGATCTCCTTCAAACAGTACGTCAGGGGGTCCCGTCCAAACTTGGGGGAGGGGGGTCCGTTAGCGGGCGAGGGGGCGGGAGGGGTTGAGAAAGGTGAGAGCGTGGAGGGAGACAGCTGGAGTGGGTGGGACCAAAGGAGCCCCAGCATGAGGGTACATGGGTAGGTCGTAATTCGGGGGGGGGGGGGGGGGGGGGGTAAAAGATAGAAGAAAAACAAAAAAGTGACAAGAGAAAGAAAAAGACACCGTCAACACCTGAAAGCACACCAAAAAGCCAAGAAGACAACACTGGAGCAAACCGGCACAAGACCCCTGACAGCATGAAATCACACACGCGTGCGCCCGCCCACACACACACACACACACACACGCACTCACACGCGCACACACACGCACTCACACGCGCGCGCGCACACACACGCACTCACACACACACACACACACACCTGTCTCTCTTTGGCTCTTATTCACACACGCATGAAAACAAAGCCTCAAAAATAACACAGCAAGCATCCACCAACAGCTTCTCCTCCACCCCTCCATCACTCCACTCCACCGAAGCCCGGTAGTCAAACTCCCGGCAGGTTGAAAGTTTTTAAAGAGGCAAGGCAGCACTGTTCCAGGGCCCAGTTACACCAAACCGTACGGTTCTAAAGGTTAAAAACCTACTCTTATATCATGGCTCGTGTATTTATGTTCAGATCCATCACAAGTTACTGCTGCTTCTACATCAGAACACTGATCAGAACAGGCGAGTATCACATCATTAACGATACTATTCAGACTGTATTTTGCAAAGCTGTCTCGTGGTAGAGCAGCCTTACTCCATCTCCATGGTAACAAAAGTCAATAAAATGTTGATAATGAAGTATTGTGCTCTGAACAATGAACGCTGTGTAATACACATATAGAAAAAGGTTTTTTTTGTTGTTTATTTTTACGAACGCCAACTAACTGAATCATGAGGAGTCTGTGTGAAAAGTCATCCTGAACCTGCAGCAGCTCTCAGTCTGGCCTACAGACCCAACGTCAGCTCACGAAGTTCTGAGTAGCCTTCTTAAATATTAGATGTGTGTGAAGGTGCTCGTAACCTCTGAGAGAGAAGTAAAACCTTCCTTTGCTTAACTGCAGTTTCTGATGGTGAAGTCAATTTCATTCTTTGTCGTAAATTTTGCAACTACAGAAGCCAGAAATTGAATGTCGATTGATCACCTATGCATCGATAAATCAAGGATTCTATCCTCTCTTCCCGGTTTCCTATGCTAGCGCAGTACTGGGATGGAGGGAGTGACGGCGTCACCCCTGAGCCAGCAGTGGAGGCTGGTCTCTGTTCCACAACACCAAAATGCAAGCTGAGTTCACCCGCTGTGGCTTTTTTAAAACCACTACAGTAATAAAGGTGCACAAAAGGCTCTTTAATATCTGTCCTTGTGTACATCATGAACATAAAAAGACAACTGAGGTTTTTGCCTGCATAATGTACCATTAATTACAGTCGGCCATCATGTCAAACGTCCAATTCTGAACCGTCTGAAAACAAGTTTTTGAGATTTTTGTAATGATTGTTGTGTTTTGTTATGTTTTAAGGTTTGTTTTTTTTTAATATTATGAAATAAATCTAGTTCAAGTGACAGTTCTTAAATAAAATTGTAATAAAACCTATTTAAATAATGAATCATGCATGATTCATTCAGTTAAAAATGGGGATTCTTTGGATGCATCCATTTCCACAGGAGGTAGGTGAGGGTGGGCTCTATCTGTTACACAACAGAGGACGCCGACACCCTCTTGACTGCCTAAGACAGCCCTACAAAAATTGTGTAAATACTGAGAGGTGGAAGCACAACGCTGTCATTATGTGAGCATTTACTGGGAAGGTGCTGTTTTACTGGAGAGTTATGAGGATCTAAGTACAGGAGAGCAGCTGAGCAGTTGAATGGTTCGGGGCCAGACGTAGACCAAAAGTTCACAGTGTAGTGAACCTCCTATTCATACTCCTACAGGCCTAATTAGGAGAGCATGACGGATGACACAGAGCAGCGCGCCACACACGCGCACACGCGCACACACACACACACACACACAGAACAGGAAGTGAACGGCCGGTGAGACATGCGGAGAGAGGAGAGAAGCGCTGAACAAGCAAACGCTGCAAGGGAAGACGGACGGGATGGTTTAGTCTGGTGAAAAGAAGGGGGGGGGGGGCGCATCGGCTAGTTAGAGGTCAGCCACTAATATCACCAGTTTCACTGACACCTCAGCAGGAGTGACATAAGATCAAGTGTGGTTACGCTCGCTTCAGCAATCTCGGTCACCACGAGTGATGCTGAGCTGACCCGGTTGTTCTGACCTGGCAAACCTGATGTCAACCCAACCGGTGCTACAAAGATGTGATTGTGATGCCAGGCATAATGCTACGTTCTGGCCAGTATAATGGAAGCAGTGTGTTTGTGGATGCCTGTAGAGGAAAATTCAATGTTGTTCGCTGCGCGTGCTGATGAAAGCACAAGCGCAGCAAAATGCTGACTGCCAGTCGGCCTATTGGAAACAAACTGCACTGCAGAGAGAGGTAGGGTGGGTGGTGGGGGGTATTCACAGTCACAGGGAGAGAGTCATGCATGTTCCAGAAGTGTCAGAGTGTGTGTGAGTTCAAGTATAGTACAATGAAAAGAGGTGCATGCATCTTTTCAGCTTCAGAGGTGGCAAGGTTGTGAGTGTGTGGGAGGCGTGTGTGTGTGTGTGTGTGTGTGTGTGTGTGTGTGTGTGTGTGTGTGTGTGAACCACAGGTCCATCTTGAGCGCTCCCTGTAGAGGGGATTTCCTGGCTCTGCCTACGGACTCAACATGGCAGCACACAAATGTTACCCACTCACGTGAGTGAATGTCTGACATCGCGATCACTGAAGGAGGGGTTCGCTGATGTGTTCGCTAGGTAAAAAAAAACAAAAAAAGACCAGCAACACTGAAGCTGGGATCTACGAGCATTTCCTTTTGGAACCCCCCCACCCACTTTGTTGATATAATGACAACAAAAAGGCAGCGTGGTTGCCCCCACAAAATCTACTCTAACTTCTGCTGTCAGGATGCAGCAAAGTGACAAACAACCTCATACACACGGAACTAAATTCAGCTCAGTAGTTTAACATCTCAGCTGATTTCTGTAAGTTACCGTATTGGCAGCTGAGTGAGGTTATTTAGCGAGCCAGAAGGCTAATATTACATAAACCTAAGTATCGTTTGACATCACCTGCACTGTTGTTTGACGACCTAAATCAGCAATGAGGACACTTTAGGCTCGGCGCGAGAAGATTTCTCATCTTTCACTAAAAACTCTGCCTCGTCAAGCATTGTCAAACCTACTTCACGGACCTCTGTAAAACTCCCCACTTTTCCAGGTGGCATGCTCAGATTTCACCATGAGTTCAGCGTGTTCTCCACCTTGGAGGTCGGACATTATTTCAATGTCTGATAAGTAGGTTTGGAAGCACTTGCGGTAGAGGATGAGAAACGTACTTGCTCCGAGCCTAAAGAAGTCCCGGCGATGGTAATTCTGTTTGTCCTCGTGAGTGCGGATCATTGTAATGCCCAGCTATACTTTACAGCTAACTTTTGTACCTTTCTATTTGTAGCTTAGCAAGTTTTTCTGAAACTAATGGAGCGTTAGCCTTCTGGCTAACTCGATGACAGTAAGAGTAACACAGAAATCGGCTGAAATGTCGAGCCGCCTGAGCTTCACTTGTATGAGGTTGTTTGGCACCATTCTGCATTTCGAGAGCAGGTTTTCAGGCGCATCCCTGTCAGCCGTGATGTGATTCCTCTTTACTTGGAAGTGGGACCTTTTCCTTCTTCCCAGCTATATGTATATACACACACCGTTATTCATCACTGTGGCTAATCAGTGCTTGTGATGTCCTACCTTACTCTTTTTGCTGAATAGCCAAAAGTTTTTGCTTCTGTTCTTTCCCAAAAGGTCCATGGGGCCTTTCGGCGTACCCAGACTGCTGTCAGACGAGGCTCTGTTGATGCCCTGACTGTAGTCCTCAAACTCCAAATCTCCAGGACGCTCAAAGCCTGACTTGTTCTGCTCTATTACAACCATGGAGTCCTGCATTTGACAGAATTATATTCGAGGGCACTCAGGAGATATTTTCAGACAGTTAAAATAACCATGTTGCACATTAAATTAAAAGAATTTTATGAGACCAACTCACATTTTTCTCATTAACATTAGTACCAGCTTTAGTTACCCCATCCAGGCACTTGCCAATAATTGGCATCACATGTTTTTCTGTGTCTGAGAACAAGATGTAGCCCTGCGCCAGCTTCCGTACTCGCTTTTCATCCAGGTCCTGTAATTTCTAAAAACACACACACACACACACACACACACACACACACACACACACACACACACATTATTACATAACACATAGTCCACAAATGAATGTTTAATTCAATAACAAGATCACAATATGCTATTATTACACTGCTGTGGGGAGAAATAACAATATTATATAACAATTTCATGACATTTGTTAATGCTGTGTTTATTTCTTGAAAGAATAGCGATTTATGAAGCTTCAGAAATGTATCTCTGCCTAAGAATATATCGGAGTGCAAAAAGTTTATTACTGTTGTGAATTGTAGTAGAAAATTAGACCTTGACAATTTTGCCATTTGACAATTTGTATTGTAAAGAACTAAAATGTTCTGAATTCAATTTCTCAATGTTAGTCACAAGTGCAAACTTGCCCCCTGCCCCCCAGAAAAACTCCAACAAAAAAACTAAAATTGCATTCATTTTTTTTGTGCTGTGTCCAGGTCGTCAACAAGACAGTATTTTAGCAAACTACTACCAGTTACAGTTCACTGTGCTCGATGCGAACTTGAGAGAGGAGGTGGTGTCATGCCACCATTGGTACTTACATTAAAAATCTGTGGCATGTCGTTAAAATAGAACTGGTTCTGCTCCTTGTTGTATTTCTGGAGCTGAGCGGCGTAGTCGTTCTTACATTCATCCGCTACGTGGGCTCTCATATGAGCCTGCTGTTTAGCCTGGAAGCACACAAGCAGCAAACAGGTCAACCACCTGTCCCGGACATTAACATTTCACCATAAATAATCCTTAAATTGCAGACTTTACTCTCCCATAGTTACTTTTTCAACATCTGCCTTCGTGGCATTGATGTCTTGATCGGTCTTCTCTGCGTACTGCGCTGCACGCTCTGCTTCTCGCCATTCCCTCTCAAAGCGCTTTTTACTCTGGTTTGTGGAAAGAAGAAGACAGATAGAAAAATGGTCAGTTCATGCTGCTAATGGGGGGCCATTAATTGAATCTGAAAAGGTTCCATTATCTAGAGCGAAATACAGATAAGGGAGGTTTCAAGCTGTGGGGCATCTCCAATCATCACCACAAAGATTGATGATACCGGTCTAAAATAGAGAGCCGCTTTCCACTCGGTACATCTGTTTTTAGTGTGGACAAATATAGCCCCCGACCAGCTACACTGAATGTGCAGTTCACTCTGGGAACTTCTTCTATCAAACATAATGAACCTACCGGAAAGAAATAATGTGTCTCAGAGGGCCCGTGTCCACATAGCGTGGTATTTATTTATTTTTTTCTGGCAAAAAAGTGGTGGCAGGATGCTGGGGAAAACTGGGACGATGATGTCATTTTTCAATGACGACAATATCCTTACAAATATTCATTTATTTATTTTTATACTTAACCATTTTTTTGACTCTTTTTTTTTTTCTGGCAGAAAAGTGGTGGCAGGATGCTGGGGAAATCCAGGACGATGATGTCATTTCAGTATGACAACAACATCCTCACAAATATTTATTTTATTTCAATTCTTAACCGTTTTTCGACGCAGTCTTTTCCCCATGAGCCCCAAATGGTGGCGCCTGCCCTCCCGTTTTGTATGGGAAGTGTTCGGTAAGTGGGCACACACGCCGTCACCGCTCAGTCTGACAACCGCAAAGTGAGGAGGAGGAGGAGGGTACATGATGTCATCTGCCTGAAACATCAGTAGAGTGGGCTGATGAACGACGCTCGTCGACTGAGCCCCATCTGCTCCCACATATTGGCTTTTCTTTTTCCAATAGTACCATTTTGAGCAAACAGCACACTTTAATATAATTTGAATGGGAGTTTATTCTAAAATTGCCCCCTGAACAGTTGTGGTAAAAGGAGAAATCAACTTCAGAGAACAAGCTGTTCTCTGAAGAACTTCTGCATTTGGACACTGGAGTCAATGGGGACCGCCGGCCTCAAGTGGCCCCTCCAGGAACTTGAGATGTTCGGCGCTGGCCTCACTTTTCAGCCGTGGAAGTTGCTTCTTGAGATAAACAGATGTGGAAAAAATAAGCTTCTCGTCCATGTACTAAAGGATTGTTGCATGAAGAAGTGCAACAAGGATGACACAGGGATTTTCTCTCAAAGCCTGTAGCAACTGCACAAAAGTGGAGCCCTCAGAAAAAAAAAAACAAGTGTTTTGGGAACAACTGAAAATAAGGTGTGAGTGCACACTGACAAATGCACTGAAGATCATTTTTGGATCCATCTTTCAAAAAGTGGAAAGCCAAGCTTACGCTGTCGAGCTGCTTGTAGGTGCTCTCCAAACTCTGCTGGGCCTTCTTCGCCTCCATCAGATGCTGCAGACATTCATAAAAACAGACAAGGGTGAGGAGATGGAGGGGTGGGGGGGGTCAGATGATGGAGACATTCATAAAAACAGACAAGGGTGAGGAGATGGAGGGGTGGGGGGGGGTCAGATGATGGAGACAGCCGTGTGTTGTGGCAAACACAGAATAAACAGTGATCTCTGAACGTCACACAACAGACATAACAAATGCCAGCGTCTGAATGTCGCTGCAGAGGACTGGAGCTGTTGGTCATCACTGCTCAGACCAGGCCTCCCCAGGGAGACACCAAGTTTGACTTCCTTCCTGTCATAACACTGAGATCTACACCCTCCCCCCCCGCTCTCAAACCATTAACATGCACGCTCACAGCTGCTGCAGGCCCTTACTGGTACTGTATAGACAACTCTAGGTGTCTATATGTAAACAACGAACCACAAAATTAGTACAAAATCACATGGTTAAACATGATGGAGGTTCCTCTTGCTACCTCGGTTTAACCTTCGAGACCTTTTCAGATTATTAATCACAGGGACGGATTTCTTCTTTGGTTCGGAGCTCAAGCTGATATGGCTCAGTCAGTTCAACATATCCAGGATCACTTTAAGTAAGCCGGCTTGACAAGAACAAACTACTACAACCACGAATAAACAATGATAAAAAAAAAAAAAGGATGGTGACCAAACTCATTAAGCAACCAGTTGAGTCTGAGATGTCCAAACCTGCTGACTCCCAACTCGATGGGCAGAAGCCGTGACCAATACAGACACCAACTGATGATGGCTAAAGGCTAAAATAAACGGTAGTTGTTGCTGCCAAGGGCAGAAAGGAAAATCTGCGTGAATGCAAATTAATCAGCTTATCAGTAACACGACCTCATCATCAAGGCACAAATAGGTCAGACTACAATGACAAGTATGTATTCAACTCCCAGAATGTAAATATGAATCTATACCAACATCCTTCTTTCACCTGCAACTCTCAGTGGAGCGCTTACATCATCTCTGGAGTTTATAGGGAAAGAATAAAGTCATAACGCAAAGCAGTAAATATGCTTATCCTAGAGTCTAATCCGAAGAGAATCAACAAGTACAAAGCCTCGCTGCATTAATCCGTCTCTGTGTTCGACTTCAATCACTCGATGAGAGCGGATACAAGGGTGGCAGGGCTGGAGACAAGAGGGTCCACTGGATCTTTGAGGAATGGTGAAGACAAATGGGAAGCGAGCCAGCAGTTATTATCTTACGGTGTCCGTTACTATGGTGACGTATCCGGGTAAAATGTGACCCAACTTTGTGACACAGAATAATCCCGGGGTTGGACCTTAAGTAACATCATGATCTTGCTTCCTGATCGATGCTCCTGGTCCCGCGCACATCAACTCACCATCTTTCGTTCCTGCTTGAGCTCCTGCAGGTACTTAGTGAGATCGATGCAAATGTTCATCATCATGTTCTCAGCTATTAACTCCCTCTGCCCCGCGTAGTCATTCATCTCATTCAGGATGTCCAAAAAAGACTGGTAGCTGGAAAACCTACAACGTAACGGGCGGAGAAAGGAAAAGGTGGAGGAATTGAAACACACTGATGGGTTCGGTCATAAGATGTTGCATTCACAGGCTCGAAGAGAAATCAGCAAATCCTGATAAGAGGAGCAAAACATCCTTGACCCCGTTTCCTCCTAGAGGCATTTAAGCAGCAGCCGCACCTTAAACAACCACAACAACAAAACTTGAGCAGTTGGACAGGAGACACTGAGAGCAGATTAGCTCTGTTCCCTCAGTGTGCGCTTATGGGCAACTGCAGCCAGACCAGCACCGATTCACAGGCCTTGCTTTGCCTGTGTATTTGTACACACAGTGTATTTGTATTTCCTTGAAGCAACACTATACAGCATTGTGAATTTTATTAATACAACAGGTCGGCCCACTCTTTCGGCCATCTACGCCTGGGCGTAAGATGGGGGCGCAGTCTTGGGAATTACTTTCAGTTGGACAATCTGTAATTGTTCTCTGGTGCCAGCGAGTGTCGGACGCGTTGCTGCTTCTTTGGATAAGAAGGCTAAGTTCATGAATTAGCTGGAAACAGCTGGTCAGACCCTTGTGTTAAAGGTTTGCTACTTTAGAGATTTTTTTTTTAATAAGGGTTTTTCCATCTCTCGCTATGCCCATTTACTTTCTTTCAAAAAGGGAAAAAAAAACAAAAAACACCTAAAGTGAGTGTTTTGCAAATTTGAGGCTTTTTTTTGGTGCTGTTTCATTGAAAAGCAAAATGCCTTCAGGGAAACATGGCGACTGCAACTGATCATCATTAATCAAAAAAAAAAAAATCATAGCACTGCAACCAGAGTACAAACAAAACTACTGCGTTTTCAACAATCGCCATGACAGGGTTTTTTTTTTTGTTTTTTTTTGCCTCAAGCCGAAACATGTTTCTCTGCTAATTTTCAAAATAAGACATTTGAATTCAAAAGTAATCAAGATTTCAAAACTTGGCATCACCAGAGGTCACTGTTGCTCACTAAAACAACATAAAGCTGCTTTAAAGACAAATCCAGGCCCTCAAAATATTTCTACAGTGTTTGATTAGGCATCTTTGAAGAAGAGCTACAGTGGCTCACCTGCACTCAGGCTCATCTTTACTGCTCCGCTTCACATTAAATTTCTTTGAAAGGTTCCTGCGGAAGGTTAAAGGGCATTAAAATGAATGTTTAGAACGTTAAACATGCACATTCTATAGAAGAAAAAAATGATGAATAGAGGAGTAGCAGCTGAAGGAAGCTCATAAACTCAACAGCGCCATAGCTCATTTTAAACAATGAGATTAAAAACAACAGTGCACAATAACTGTATTAAAATAGCTCATCTTCTCCTGTCCTTCCTTGTTTCACTCTCCTTCTTTCTAACCACATCCTGTCTATCATGTGCCAGTCTGCTCCCACTTCCTCTCCACTCCTCTCCTCTCCAGCGAGGCTCAGCACTTGAGCAGATGTGGGCCTGCGGACTAGGAGACAACTGGGAGGAGAGAAGGAGCACCGTGGATAAAGAGAGAAAGAGCGAAGGGAGCGAGCAGCTGGAGAATGAGGCCAGTGTTTGAGAGACAAGTTAGATTCTGTCAGAGTCATAAGACCCCACAAACATTTCATAAACAGCCTTTTAGCATGCACTCACACAAACACGAGCACACACACACACACACACACACACACACACACACACACACACACACACACGCTGCTTTGAGACAAACACTCAGACGAACGAGAACGAGGCCTACCTCAGTTGTTTGGCATAGTTTTGTTCGATCTCTGTCCTCTCCTTCACAAATTTCACATACTTCTCTACCAGCTCCAGGCCAGACTGTGTGTGCTTCTCAATGATGTCATATTGGTCCTGGTGAAAAGAGCACGAGAGACAAATAAGGAAAAGATATTAAGCCGATACACTGCAGGATATGGATCATGTGTTTAGGCCGATGATGTTCCGCTTTGATTGAGGGAAATAAACTAAACACATTTGCTCCCGCTGGTTCGACGCCAGGAATGTTCCCTTAACGTGCGCAAAATCTTGACAGTTGTCCCTAAACTTCCTTCGGCCTTTGAGTTCAGATCCTTGCGTTGACGATATAAGGGAAGATAATGACCAAAAGAAAAGATTTATTTGCTCTTTTACATAAAAAGCATACCAAAATATATCAAAAGCATGTCCCAAACAATTTCAAACAATGATAACCTGACATCCACCCATCAATCGGTCTCCTTTTAGCTGAAAGTGCACAAGCTTTGATATATTAGTTAGCTAGCTAGCAGAAATGCTAAGTCAGTGTCTTTTTGTCCCGTTCCGCCCCCCCCCCCCCCCCCCACCTCAAACTCTGCTTTCTTTCCTCAAAACACTGTGGTTACGGGCCTGCTGGCTCAAATGTATTCATGTTAAGGAAAGTGGGATGTGTGACAGCTCCAGATTAAGAAGACTGCTTCAGCGACTATAGGCAGCACTAAATGAGCTCTGACTACTACACCCTGATAGACACTGCTACCCTGTCAGTCTAGAACGTCAAGGCCTCACCTACCATTATGTTGTGACACGCTCCGGTAAACGCCCTCTTTTCAACTTTCCAATTTAAGTCCTCAAGGCGTTACCTCTCGTTTATCTCGATCCTCTTTCACTTGGAAATACGCCACCACACTAAAATAAGACGGTTTCAAAATGACACTTCAGCCAGACTCCAGGGAGGGAGGACAGTTTAAGGATGCCGATTCTCAACTTTTGGGAAGGAAAAGGACGTACGCGTAGCATACATATCCCACTGTGATGGAGCTGTGAGAATGACATCAAACAAGCTCATATAGTAGATACTTAATGTCAAGTTCTGCCCCAGTTGAACTGAATTTGCTGACATTTCCAATTTGACAGAGCGGTATTGTGTTTCTCGTCCTCCTTTGTTCCTTTTTAGGGAGAGCAATTTATGACACTTTCAAGCTGAGACAAGTGGGATCAGAGCGAGAGATGAGATCTGAGCCAGTCTTCCCCGACACTGCACTCCCGGCTCTTCTTTGCTGTTGACTTTAGTAATGAGGAGGGGGGTGATTGGAAAAGGGGATTCCAGACAAGTTGGGCCAAGTTCCTCTGTGTCCTTCCTGCCGTTCAGGCCGAACGAAAGAGACAAAAGCCAAATGAATAACACAAGTTTTAGTCTAATTACAGAACACAGACAGAGGCCTGCAATCTATCACCAAAACAACCGTCGTCAAACTCGTAGCTACATTCAGCACCAGTTTTCCCCGGAGCTCAGGATCAGCTGGGGCTGCAAAGGGTAACTGGGAGGACTGGAAGTTAAACATAGAAGTAGAAATTTTTCAGTAATTACAGAACTGCTCAATTGTGGAGCGGCCATTACCGCAGGAAAAGAGGAAATTGTGTGATTAATAATCTTTGTTGTTTTACATAGATAAGTGTAATATTTGCATCCAGCCGGTGGAAGTCAACTAACACAGCTCAGAAACTGCCAGGCAAAATGTTGTTGTGTATTTAACCTCTGTGCTAGTTGCCCAGTAGGAATTTCCCAAAGCAGCATGTTGCTCCTGATCCCACTCGAAGTTCTGCCAACACTGAATCCCAGTCCAATACTCACACTTCTGTACAAAACACAGCTGCGCGCTGCACATCTGCATGACACTGTTGGCAAAAGTAATCAGACAGAGATACGCTTGATAATGAAAAACTGATGCATTCAAAACAAAACACCCCGCAACACGGCTGTGCTTCCTTTCATGGGTTTTTATCAGGTTTATTAGCTGGTAGATCCGATCACAAAGCAGGTTCAACACATCCTGCTTATCTTTAAGTGAGCTGCTTTGACCAAAAAAACAACAACAAAAAACAACAACAAATAATTCCAGATAAGCCGTATCACAAATGTGGTTATCAGCTCGTGAGGTTGGCGCAGTTTCAGGCCATGTGGCTACCTGACGACAAACACTGCAAGGAAGGATTCACTCAAGAAGAACAAACCGTAATCTTTAGCACTTGTGTTTGTAATTGTATCGTTTCTGAAGTCGAGGAATTATCATCTTCAATAATCCCAATCACAGTATTGAACCAAAGAATTTACATTTTTATCATAATCAAGCAGCCCTGATGCGTTCAGGTCTGACATTTGGGTTTAGTGACACCAACATAGAAGCGGCACCAGTTCAAGAGACTGAGGCACAGACATGAGCAACCGCTACAGAGACACAAAAAAGGTATATTCTCACACTTTATAAGCAGAAACTTCTTTCTGAGTGTTTCTTCTTATTCTGACAAATTAAAATGTATCCTCAGGCTGCAGCATTAATTGAAATTCAATCAAAACCATAATATGACAAGACTGCAATTTTCAAATCACAGGAGGGTGGAATATTTTTTTAAATTGCTAAATCATTTTAATCAAACATTGCAGCGCTGCAGAGATGTCCTGACGACACATCATACACTTCAGACTTAAGACAACACCTCTGATTAAAACACATCCCCATAAAAAAAAATCACTGCAATGAAAAAGGGAATCATGACGTAAAAATGAACATTGACGCCCAACCCTGCAAATCCCACCACAATCGCACTGTCAGTCAAAATTACTGCATTTTTTTCAAAACCACTTAGCCCTGGTATTTATGTTTTCCTCTCTGCCTGTGCAGATATGTCATGTGTTGAATGCAGCATTGCTGAAAACAGAATGAACCTCGGATGAACCTAAATTATTTCGGACCGATAGAAGATGAGAATGCTCCAATTAAAAAGAAAAAAAAAAAACCAAACAACCTCATTATAATTGCCTTAAAACACATCCAAACAGCTCGACAGGACATAATCAGTGTGTCGTTGTGCACCATTGTCTGTCATAACACTGCAATTTAAAAGAGCCTGTAACCACTGACATCTAATTATCTTTATGGATCCCCACAGACAGGCTGAGTTTGGACAGAACTCATGTTCATGTTTTCAATATCAACTGACAGACTGATATCAGGCTTTTCAGGTTTATTTTTAGAGAGAATTTGGCTTGAATTCTGGCCGTTCAACTTCTTGGTTTGCCTTTTTTAAATTTTATTCGCAATGATTTTATTGGGGGGGCTAACTCGCCGTGGGGGGGGGGGGAGAGAATGCCACTGGAACAAAAAAACAAGATTTATCACGAATTAAAAATCAGATACCAAACACAGAACCAGATGAGCTGTCAGAACTACATGCTGAGCTTTCACAACTACACGGCTAGCTGTCAAAACTACATGACTAGTTGTACGAACTTCAAGACTAGCTGTACAAACTACATGACTAGTCGTACAAACTACACGACTAGCTGTACAAACTACACGACTAGCTGTACAAACTACATGACTAGCTGTACAAACTACATGACTAGTTGTACAAACTTCAAGACGAGCTGTACAAACTACATGACTAGTCGTACAAACTACATGACCAGCTGTACCAACTTCAAGACTAGCTGTCAAAACTACATGACTAGTTATACAAACTACATGACTAGTTGTACAAACTTCAAGACTAGTTGTACAAACTTCAAGACTAGCTGTACAAACTACATGACTAGTTGTACAAACCTCAAGACTAGCTGTACAAACTATATGACTAGTTGTACAAACCTCAAGACTATCTGTACAAACTACATGACTAGTTGTACAAACCTCAAGACTATCTGTACAAACTACATGACTAGTTGTACAAACCTCAAGACTAGCTGTACAAACTACATGACTAGTTGTACAAACCTCAAGACTAGCTGTACAAACTATATGACTAGTTGTACAAACCTCAAGACTATCTGTACAAAGTATATGACTAGTTGTACAAACTAAATATCTAGCAGTCAAAACTACACTGCTAGTTGTACAAACAACACATCTAGCTGTCATACCTACACAACTAGCAGTGGAAACTACACGGTTAGCTGCACAAACTACACGACCAGCTGTCAACTATTAAGTTAGCTGCCATGTTGTCATTTTTTCCCCTCTGACTTCAGCCTCTGGAAAGGTGAAATTCTCCGGTCTCTTCAGTCGTCCATGACAACAGAACTGAACATTTCTGTTGTTGGCAAAACAAGACATCTGGGACAAAACGCAGTGATCAACTCAACCCGTCACTGCGAGACATTCCATAGCGGAACTGTTTATAATCTCATACCACTGCTGGCGAGTATCTTTGTATCTGTGCACCCATCTGAGACGAGCTGTTTCCCAGTTATCTCTGACTAATATCACATCAAGAAAATCAACTCTTTATTGCTTCTAAAATAGCACAGGATGTTGCGATGTGCTGGCCACTATTGTTGCAGTAGAGTACATTATGTATTTGTTCAGGTCATACAACAATGATGCAATTATATCACATCCATAAGGAGTTAGTCACACACTTGGGGGGCAACTGTGTAAACACGCCGTTGGATTCTCTGTGCAGACACTAGCTTATATGACATTAGCATTTTGTAAAACATTGGGAATTCGATTTTTTGATTTGATGATGCCCCCCGCCCCGCCCACACACACACACAAATTTATTTTTATTTTTTCTGTTGTTGTCAATGTTGCTGCGCATCGGTATTGGATCAGTACTGGATTTAGTTGGCCAGTAATTAAGTTAAGTCAGTACTGAGAGAGGTGAATTGGTATCATCAGAATCTTTCTTGCAGGGGTCAGAAAAAGTGAGGAATCAATCACTAAAAAATAAATAAATACATAAATAAATAAACAAACAAGAACAACAGATTAACTGATCATGAATTCATAACGGGGCCTCATTAGGCCGGAGTATGAAATGAAAGGTTGCCATCTGCAGAGTTCTTTGACTCGCTATTGTTTTTATCTCCTCCGCTCTTGTCTCCATTTTTATTTGTGGTCTAAATGTCATCATTCAGCCTAAAAAAGGGCCTGCAGGGCGCCACGTGTTGTAATGACAGACTGATAAGCTACTTCACGCTTCCAGACTCGACTCTCACCAAAAACCTAGCACATATTCCCAAAAGGCTTGGCAGCTGACGTTACAGCAGACACAAATCTAGCTTCAAGTGACTGCCACATATCTGATTGAGGAGTCACCATGAGAGTCACCGATCCACGAGGCTTGGGTGAATGTTTGAGCCCTGAGTCACCCCGTCTCCTAGAACATGAGGAGGCCTGGGCCGGCCAGACCTGTCACACTGAAGTCCTCAAGACCGGCCTGGTAGCACTCACAGCTAATGCCTAGACACTGATCTTTTACACTGTAACTTAAAATAGCCACCGGATTAACGAACTACAACCAAGGGACAGATGCCATAGAGCGGGCTTGGCCCTGGGGACGACTCTGCTGGCAAACATTAACAGAACCAATTATGCCTGCAGGCTTTCTTCTTATCACACAAGAGTGGCTAGTTAGCTTAAGACAGAAAAACGTTATTAATCCGACACTGAGTGAAAAAGATCTTTGTGCGGCCTTCTGAATATGACTCTACAACCGCTGAACAGAGAGCAACGCCACATTGAAGCAGAACCTCTGATTAATACTCTGGCATTTCAGTGAGTCAATCAAAGTAGGCCAAAACTAATTAGGCTGTTGCACCAGCATGCAGGATAGAAAAAGGGACAGGAAAGGAGGCCTCAGGGGAAACTCCGTAATGGGGTCAAAACCTGCCAATGCTCATCTTTTGCAATGCTCCATTTTACATTTAACAGTTGTCCGAGATATTGCACTCGCAAGTATTTTCAAAGTTGACGCCGGCGTGTAACTTAAGCATTCATCCATGAAAGATCTAACATGGCAGGGTTACTCCGATTGGGCGCGTTGGGTTCTGGAGACGGACACATGTTTTGATTTTTGATGCAGCTCTTTATATCGGCCGCCCCCTGGTCGATGTGTTGATGTGAAAGGTTACACTCTTAAAAGTTGACCTGGGAACGTGTGTCGGCCTCACAGACGGCGTGATAAAGGGCTGCAGACCTCAAATCAGTTGAGTTCCTCTTGATGCTTTTAATGTTTGTTTCCCTGGCATGAAGGGGACGATAAAAATCTATCAACAAAAACCATAACAAACACATCCCTGTGGGCTAAATAATGGTTTGATTTGTCTTCATGTCGACGTCAGCCTCAGAATCCGTGCATCCTTCACTTTTTCGAGACCAAGTCAACATCCTTCACCTTTAAAATTACGAGCGGAATCAGGAGATTTTAATCCTTTCTGGCATGCCCTCGCAAATCTAATTTTACAAATCTCTCATTCCAAGGAACAAACTGCTCGCTGGCTGTGTGGACTTCATCACTTTATCAGTGATGCAGCCTGTTGTCAAGGCAAATGACATTTGAGGTCGTCTCTATGGAGGCAAGGTGTGCAAGGATGTCAACAAAGAAACATCCCTCTGGACACAAACAACCCTCCCAGGTACACTTAGTATTTAGAAAGTAGTATTTTGACACAGTTTTCACCGAGTCATCCAGGTTATTTTATAATCAAGTACTACAAATTGGAACGAGTTACTTTTCATGTAAATAGGACCGATGCTTGATTTACCACAAAAGTTTAAGTACTCACATCACTTTTTTTTTTTTTTTTTTTTTAATGAAAGCCTCGTGAAGCGCAGTGATGCACGATTGTTGTTGAAATTTGTGGGTGCAAAATTCCACTTGTGCAAATAAAAGCAACATGTCCCAAGAACGTGTAAACGTGGAAGCAACATTAACAAGCCGGAGCCGCGCTTCACTTTCCAAAGCATGTTAAAATTGTGGACTTTTGTCATGTGTGAAATAAAAAGCTGCAGCATAAAGCAACCATGACCCTGAACGCATCATTTTACCAACCCGCAGCCTCCACAGTTCTCATTTCCAGACTAAAACGCTGCATGAACGGCGTTCTTACACTTTTAACATCGAAGCGAACCGTGATGACGGACTCACCCAAAGCTCGGTGCCCCAGTCCATGTTCAGCTTGTCGGCCAAGCTGCGTCCTGACTGTCCCGGATACAAAGAAGTTCTCCAAAGTTATCCCAAAGACTCGGGGGACTGCGAGGATAATCGCCAGGTGATAAATCAGTCCACTTTTAGTTTCTTTAACGAATTATATAAATTATTATCAGCTAATTCACACGGGTTGGTAGTTGTTAGTCTTGTTTGTCCAAATATTTTTCATAGCGAAGGAAAGAGGGATAAACTAGCTTTCATATCCGCGTCACTCCCAAATCCTAAATCTTAAAGGGCCAGTGCACCGAGCCAGGACTCCCGCCATGTTCAAACCTGGCGTTTCGCTTTAAAAATGTCCCGTTTACACTGACGAGCCGCCTTCAAATCATCCGTAATGTATAATTGCGTTTTTGCTGAAGTGTCCATGAGCAAGGCCCTGCTGGAGCACCCCATCATCAATGAGTCACCAGCTGCTGCTGGACATTTTTACTGAAAAGGAGAATTCATCCGAAATTATGGTGAATGAGGTTATTTTATGATCAGACGAGGCCCAAAGATGACTTTTTTTTTTTTCTTTTTTAGGCTGAGCCGGAAGTTAGCATGTTGACCCCACTCAACCTAAAGCAAATGGGATGTTTACATCGGAGCAGGGCTCAGCAGTGCAGCAAAGTATGACATGTATTTTTTCATCCATCCGTCCATCCATTTTCTGCCGCTTATCCTGTAGGGTTGTGGGGGGAGGGGGGCTATCTCAGCTGCCTTGGGGCGAGAGGCGGGGTTCACCCTGGACGGGTCACCAGTCCATCGCAGGGCCAACACATAGAGACAGACAACCATTCACACTCACAGAACCCACACAGGAACAGAGAGAACATGCAGACTCCACACAGAAAGACCCCGTGCTTGTATCCAGAATGAGGTTCTTCATGTTGGTCGATATTTGTCATGATAGTTTTGAATAATTACTTGAAGGCAGGGATATATGAAGTATCACAGTATGTTTTTTTTTAAACAAATATTGATATTCTGATGATCTAGCCATGACAGCTGGTGCCATCACGAATAAAAAAAACATTTTGTGTTAAAGCAGGGGCTGCTGTGTAACTTTATTGAGACAAAAATCATGGAGTTATCGTAGAAAACAAGTACGATCACGACTATCACCCAAATATTCCTTTTTACATTTTTCCCCCCTCCAGCAATGCAAAGCCTAAATGCAGCAAAACAAGAATTGTTCTGAAACTACAGAGGACCTACGTGTTTGGCGACGCGCGACTGACCAAGAAATCAGGAACTCTGAGGTCAAATGAATGCACTGTGACACCACAACCCAACAACATCACATCCCTTGGTCAGGGTCATGTTTTTATCCACAGAGAGATGTGCTGATTTACTGCAGTGGTCTTTTTGCAGGTCCTTTGGTAATTGGTTCATAACTTGTTCACGGCAGGTGTTCCTAATATTTTACCCTTCTGGAGAGTAAGAGTGAGATGGACACCTTTGTCTAAGACGGATGCAAATGAAGCTGAACGTGAACGGAGGATTTATGACGGGGTTTTTGTAGGCTAGCTGAACAATTAGCAACTGATTTGATCTTCCTGCTCTGCAGGTAATTAATATCTTAAGCTTTGGTGTCAACTGGATTTGTAGTCAAGGGGATATCTGTACCATTAGTTTCCACAAAACTATGTTTGTGTTTCTTCCTTCTTCAGGCTGAAATAAATCGCAATGAGGATCAGCAGAAAGACGAGAATCAAAGCCATCGAGACGATTATTATGTGGAAAACACTGCTTCTCTCTGTAAGACAAAGAAGACCGAAGAATATTTGAGTTGATTTTTATGCACGATGCAATGCATGAGTGTTCTGAAAAGATTCATTGATGATAATAATAATAATAATAATAATAATAATAATAATAATAATAATAATAATACCTTTCATAATCAGTGTGATGGATCTTGAAACAACCCCAACTTTATTCTTGGCAACACACTCGTAAACGCCAGCGTTGGTAGACGTGGCTCCTGTGATGATGATGATGTTCTCCTGGCTCCCCCTAGTGGTCTCTCTGATATTCTCTGCAGGAGTGTATTTCCATGCCATGACGGGAGCAGGGTTGCCCTCAGCACTGCAGTCCAAAGTCACATTTTCACCCGGAGCCATCTCTTTATCTAAGTTCCCCTCCATGAACACTGGTGCATCTGGGTAAAAAATACACAATGACAAGTATATTTTACTGCCAACAGACGAGAAAATACTTTGAAATTCAAGAGATTCAACGCTTTAAGACTTACATAAAACATCAATGTACAGCGTGTGGTTGGCTGCTCCGTGATTGTTGATTGCTGTGAGTTGGTACTCTCCACTATCCTGCTTCGTCCAGCGTGGTGGGGAAGTCGTCTCTTTGCCGTCTTTCAACCAGGTTATGACAGGCGTGGGTCTTCCCTCTGCTTCACACGGGGGTCCATCATTCTCCCTCACCTCATAGCGAGGCTGGCAACGAATTGATGCACCATCTGTGAACATCAAAATGCTCTTTAGAATAAATCATGCTTCCATCTGAATGCAGTGAATTCGGTGGGAGGGGCGTGTGTTGATGCTCTCACATTCCACCGTGATGTCAACAGAGGCGGAGCTCGTCCCAAAGTTATTTACAAAGTGGACGGTGAACTCTCCTGATTGGGACCTCTGGAGAGGCTCAGCTGCATTCAACAGGTTTCCTTGTCTGTACCAATGAACAGCAGGAGGAGGGTTCCCAGCCGCTGCGCAGGGCACCATGTTCAAACTGAACTGCTCCTCCACACCGCTGAAGCTTCTTGGACAATCTCGGATCACCGGCTTATCTAGAATGAAACTGACACTTATTAACAACGGAGAACGTTTGGGTTGGGGACCTTAAAGATAATCGATTGTTAAACTCACACTCCACAGCAAAAGTGACAGGTAAGGAGTGTTTAGTGGGAGGGGTCTCAGGGCCTTTTGGTCCGAGGTGCAGCTCGGCCTTGCATGAGAATTTTGCTCCATCATCGTCCTGATAAGGCGTGACTCTCAAGATGGAGGAAACATTCTCCGGTCTCCTCGAGCGGTCATCAAACATTTCTGTGTACACGATTTTGTCTCCTTTGTACCATGTCACATGGAGCTTATTCAAAGGAGCCACGTTGATGATGTTACAGGTCAGCACGTAATATTTGCCCTCCACCATCGGACCTGAATGCGACCATGTGACAAACACATCATCCGGAGTCTCTGGAAATGGAGCAGAGTCAGAAGAAAAAAAAAAAAATCAGGAACAGTACGAATTAACATTTCCTCACAGAACCATTTCTAAGTCCTTGCTCCTGGCACATATTGTGTAATTAGTTAAAAACTTTCCATCAAGCTTTACTTCCCGTTTGTAAGACTAAATTAAAGGCAAAAAAACAACAACAACAAATGGACAGGAATACATTGGTGCCAAAAACACTTGGGAAGCTGAGAACAGCCATGTCGTCACAAGACAAGATCTCCATCTAATTATTACGGGGTTTTTTTTTGTGTTCGTAGGTTCATTTATCTGGTGAAGAAAGGCTGATTTCTTCAGATTTCATTTATTACAACGAAACGACTTCCGTTCTCTTAGGAAAATGTGCTTTGTTGTGATGTATATCCATGCCATAAAAATTCAAGATGTCAAATGAAATTCTGCTTGTGTTGCAGCTTGACTGGAGAACAGTCTGATGAGCTCAGATGACATTTTCATCTGAAAGTAAATGACCATTTGTTTTCTTGAGATAGCAAGGTACCTCAACACATTATGAGTAGAGTATAGGGTTAGTGACAGGGATAACCCAATAATCACCTCATGATATCAATATTACTACATTTAATAAGTACATAAAAGTAGAACTGTACTCAGCGTCATGCTCTTGACAAGAAGATGAGGGCCATGTTCAGCACTGCCTCTTTACTCACTGTACAGAGTGATGAGTGGAGACAGAGTACACTGGTGATTTTCGAAGGAAATGTAACACAAAGGCCCCAAGTCCCAGTCCTCCAGTTTATCAACCCTCCAGGTCACTTCAGAAACGTTTGTGTGCCAAGTGCCTCCTTCAGAGGCCTCCCAGCCCATTCCAGAAAAGCCTGAGTCTGATGTTGAGCAGTTGATTGAAGCAGGATCTCCGAATCTCACCACGATTTCAGCAGGCGTCAGAGTCAGCGTCTGAGAGCAATCTACCATTCAATATAAGGCCTGGTTTAGATGCACAGTTCAGAAAAGACAAATGACAAGAACCAGATGGAGGAAGATGTGTACCTGCTGTTGTTGTTAGTACTGGTGTGGGGGTTACGGGTGCAGGAGCTTTCGCTTGGACATTTCTAAGCACATTAATTTGAAGCTGTTTTGGCTTCCGTTCGACCCTGGCGATCACTCCACCAACATACTGGTGTCCTCCTGTGAGACGGTCTCAAACTCTCATTTTACCCAGCTTCAATTAGGGTGTATGATTCTTTCCGAAAGATGTTTCACCCACACTGAAGTCACACTTAGTGACACCACTGAGCTAAAGGATGCTGTTATTCCTTCACCTCACCATATGAAAATACACACTGCTTTTACTCCTGCTCGCTGGCAATTTACAACCCAATCCAGGCCCTGCTGTAAATAACGTTTGGACTCCTGATGAATTCCGAGCCAGCTCAAGCCTGGGATTTATCCGTTTAAATATTAGGAGTCGTTAAAATCTGGATTCAGTCAACCATTGCAGATAAGCTTGTTTTATCAGAAACCTGGCAAAGTAAATCAGTCTCACGACATTTCTATAGACCTCCTCCCGCCTCCCCAAGCCCGGGCCTCTCTTGCATCCTGTGTGGCCAGGTTTAATTCCAGTGAGCTTCCTCTGGTTGAGGATTTAAATCTTGACTGGTTGAAAGCCTCATCTGATGATCTAAAAGTTGTCTGTGACAGTTGTTAATTTATACCGTCACTTCCTTATAAAACTGTCCTCATGACATGTGCGGCTGACCTCTTGGCCGGGACACCCCTGGGAACGAGATGATGATCTTATCTGGTTAAATAAAGTTTGAATAAAATTACAACCCTTCAAAGTGTAGATTTCATCCTCATCTTCCATGAGCTCAGGATCATCTGGAGAGGCAAAGGAAAACGTTTTGATTATCCAGCTATTTACTCTTGAATCTAGGAATAAACACAGAAATAAAAATAAAAGTGATCTAATTGTCCTGTTTGGTAGTAAAATATTTCCATTCATCCATCCATTTTCTATTGGTCTTCCTGTTAAGGGTCACGGGGGGGTGGAGCCTATCCCAGCAGCCATCGGGCGAGAGGCGGGGTTCACCCTGGACACGTCACCAGTCCATCACAGGGCCAACACATAGAGAGAGACAACCATTCACACTCACAGTCTCACCTACAGTCAATTTAGAGTATCAATCAGCCTCGTCCCCTCTTGATGTCTTTGGACTGTGAGAGGAAGCTGGAGTACCAGAGAGAACCCACGCAGGAACAGGGAGAACATGCAGACTCACACAGAAAGATCCCGTGCTCAAACCCAGAACCTTCTTGCTGTGTGGTGACACAGTGCTGACCACGACACCACTGTGTCACCAAAAATATTTATTTAGTATATTTTACTCACAGTCCGGGAAAACTTGGAGTGTTTCAGATGGATACACAGGAAGTTGAGGTCCATCTTTCCCAAAGTCTAGCTGAGCCTCACACCTAAACTCAGCCTTATCATCTTCTTTGCTGACCATCAGAAGGAAAGACTCACTCACTGGTGTTTTGCTTGTGTTGGTGGAAGAGTTTGTCGTGATGAGATCGTTGTCTTTGTACCACCTCACCACGAGGTTCTGAACAGGGGCCACACTGATGATGTCACACTGCAGCATGTTCTGCTCCACTGAATCATAATCGAATGCACGAAACAGATGAACTGCTTCTGGGTTCTCTGCAAAGACAAAGTCAGATTATTGTTTTGTTCATTTCTTCATTACAGAGAAGTTCTTTGAGTCTTCACTTACTGTACACAGTGATATTAAGCTGCTTGGTGCAGTCATGGCTTCTGTTCAGCTTTATTTTGCAAAGGGCCTCTTCATTCCAGCCTAACGTTTTCCATTGCAGCTGGATAAAATTTTCTTCGTCCTCCTCCACAAATACATTGTTAGCAACTATCCAGGACATCCCATCATGATCCTCTACTGTACTGGTGCAGTTGACCTCAACTGACTCGTTCATTTCTGCTACGACCTCAGGAGGATTCAGGGTGAGAGGGTTTATCTCGGTTGGGCAGAGGCTTTCTGCGTCTGTTGATACACAAACAGAAATGCGTTAACCGTCCCCAAAAGTTGACTTGGCTGCACTCTGGTGGATCAAAACGCAAATTAATCTCCCTCCTGTTCCTCAGCAGAAACACAGATGAGGAGCTGTGGCTCAGGTGCACTCAGTACCAGGCTCGTGCATTTGGAAGAGTTTAAGGTTCGTCCATGAAAACTAGACAGCAAATGTACGTCAACTCCCCCCTTTTCAAGTTTCATTGGCTAAAAACCAAAGAGACTTTGAGAGATTTCAACAAAAACAAAAGAGAAAGGAACATTAATCAAAGGACTAAAATGTGATGAAAGCTCACGTGCAAGTCACCGCCGAGGAGACGCATTGAGGCTCACAACAAAGAACTCCACTAAAAACTCACCGTTTTCTTTGATTCACCTCAAACTAACACTCAAATTTGAACTCAATAAAACCTCAAATGTATAAAAACTGGTTTAAGATGAAAAATGGGATGAAAACTAACAAGGATGCTCGACACAGGACTTTGAAACGTCGAATACCTGCTGCTACTCATAAAACTGAGAATGTTTTTTGTTATTTCTGCTCAAAGCACATCACACCCAGTCAGAAGCGCGTCAGAGAGCCACAAAGACTTTGTTGAACCTTTGAGAGGTCAGGAAATTAGCAGTAGTTTTATGTTTTAACCCCAGCGCTGTGACATGAAACAGCACTCAACATCTCCACTCTGACTGAGGAGTTGTAGAGTATCATTATGACTCACCACACAGCAAAATCATCAGCATGAGAGGACCCAACATCCTGAGAGCCATCAGACTGCAACGCGTTC
Organism: Aulostomus chinensis; assembly: GCF_037954235.1. Classification (NCBI taxonomy): domain Eukaryota; kingdom Metazoa; phylum Chordata; class Actinopteri; order Syngnathiformes; family Aulostomidae; genus Aulostomus; species Aulostomus chinensis. The sequence goes on from NC_141337.1 coordinate 5,597,003, forward strand.
CACACAAAAAAATAAAGGAAACAGATGGAGGAGACGCGCTGTGTTTCAGGGTGGCTCAGATAACGTCCATCTTCAGGACCTGGATTGGATGAATTCTGCCTCACAGCTTTGCCTGGTGGTGACGCCCAGACTTCATCAGTTACAAAAGGCAAAGAAGAAATAAGCACACGGGAAACTCAAGGCTATGATGTGCTGTGACGCAGCGGTAACTCTTCCTTGGAACTGTCAGGAGAGCGGTGCCACAGATCCTCGGGGGGGGGGGGGGGGGGCGCAAAACTGAGGTGTTTCAGTTTCTTGAAGGATCAACCCAGGACCCCAGGGGCTGGTCTGGTTCCAGTCTTCTTTGACTCCTTCTGGATCAACTGGGTTGGGAAAAGGAGACTGGCAGTCGCACTGAAGCATGAGAGCAACAGACCCCCACCCCAAAGAACACACAGGATGTGGTGCATATGGATGTGTATGTATTCAAATATTACGCAACATAAAATATTCAGCTTTACCACACATTCAAATGCACATTGTGAAAGGAAATTATCTGAACCGTGTATCAGTTTGACTTTTTTATTTTAATCCCTTTAAAAGTTGATCACCAATGGTCCTGATTCTTCCTTGCCTTCTGCTGTCTTTCTCAGTTCATTTATTATCTTCCAGGGTCCTCCAAAGAAAAAGTTCTTCTGTATGTTGTCAGTTTTTTTTTTAATTTGAGCAAAAACAAAATGAAAAAAACAAAACAAATGAGTCATACTCAAATCTCATGATGGTATCTAGTTGTGAAATAGCACAGGAATACAGTTAGTACCCAAAAAAAATGACATGACAAAAAAAAAACAACAGTGAAAAGGACCTGAGAGTTACTGTTGTCTACTCTGTATTCAAGCGGCAAAAACCAAAAACAACACTTTGTATTAACACAGGGGCTGTTGTGGAAAACAAGAACTTCTGATCACCCAAATATTCCTTTTTACATTTTTCCCCCCTCCAGCAATGCAAAGCCTAAATGCAGCAAAACAAGAATTGTTCTGAAACTACAGAGGACCTACGTGTTTGGCGACACGCGACTGACCAAGAAATCAGGAACTCTGAGGTCAAATGAATGCACTGTGACACCACAACCCAACAACATCACATCCCTTGGTCAGGGTCATGTTTTTACCCACAGAGAGATGTGCTGATTTACTGCAGTGGTCTTTTTGCAGGTCCTTTGGTAATTGGTTCATAACTTGTTCACAGCAGGTGTTCCTAATATTTTACCCTTCTGGAGAGTAAGAGTGAGATGGACACCTTTGTCTAAGACGGATGCAAATGAAGCTGAACGTGAACGGAGGATTTATGACGGGGTTTTTGTAGCTTAGCTGAACAATTAGCAACTGATTTGATCTTCCTGCTCTGCAGGTAATTAATATCTTAAGCTTTGGTGTCAACTGGATTTGTAGTCAAGGGGATATCTGTACCATTAGTTTCCACAAAACTATACTGTCCGTGTTTTTTCTTCTTCAGGCTGAAATAAATCGCAATGAGGATCAGCAGAAAGACGAGAATCAAAGCCATCGAGACGATTATTATGTGGAAAACACTGCTTCTCTCTGTAAGACAAAGAAGACCGAAGAATATTTGAGTTGATTTTTATGCACGATGCAATGCATGTTCTGAAAAGATTCATTGATGATAATAATAATAATAATAATAATAATAATAATAATAATAATAATAATAATAATAATAATAATAATAATAATACCTTTCATCATCAGTGTGATGGATCTTGAAACAACCCCAACTTTATTCTTGGCAACACACTCGTAAACGCCAGCGTTGGTAGACGTGGCTCCTGTGATGATGATGATGTTCTCCTGGCTCCCCCTAGTGGTCTCTCTGATATTCTCTGCAGGAGTGTATTTCCATGCCATGACGGGAGCAGGGTTGCCCTCAGCACTGCAGTCCAAAGTCACATTTTCACCCGGAGCCATCTCTTTATCTAAGTTCCCCTCCTTGAACACTGGTGCATCTGGGTAAAAAATACACGATGACAAGTATATTTTACTGCCAACAGAGGAGAAAATACTTTGAAATTCATGAGATTCAACGCTTTAAGACTTACATAAAACATCAATGTACAGCGTGTGGTTGGCTGCTCCGTGATTGTTGATTGCTGTGAGTTGGTACTCTCCACTATCCTGCTTCGTCCAGCGTGGTGGGGAAGTCGTCTCTTTGCCGTCTTTCAACCAGGTTATGACAGGCGTGGGTCTTCCCTCTGCTTCACACGGGGGTCCATCATTCTCCCTCACCTCATAGCGAGGCTGGCAACGAATTGATGCACCATCTGTGAACATCAAAATGCTCTTTAGAATAAATCATGCTTCCATCTGAATGCAGTGAATTCGGTGGGAGGGGCGTGTGTTGATGCTCTCACATTCCACCGTGATGTCAACAGAGGCGGAGCTCGTCCCAAAGTTATTTACAAAGTGGACGGTGAACTCTCCTGATTGGGACCTCTGGAGAGGCTCAGATGCCTTCAACAGGTTTCCTTGTCTGTACCAATGAACAGCAGGAGGAGGGTTCCCAGCCGCTGCACAGGGCACCATGTTCAAACTGAACTGCTCCTCCACACCGCTGAAGCTTCTTGGACAATCTCGGATCACCGGCTTATCTAGAATGAAACTGACACTTATTAACAACGGAGAACGTTTGGGTTGGGGACCTTAAAGATAATCGATTGTTAAACTCACACTCCACAGCAAAAGTGACAGGTAAGGAGGATGCAGTGGGAGGGGTCTCAGGGCCTTTTGGTCCGAGGTGCAGCTCGGCCTTGCACGTGAAATTTGCTCCATCATCGTCCTGAGAAGGCGTGACTCTCAAGATGGAGGAAACATTCTCCGGTCTCCTCGAGCGGTCATCAAACATTTCTGTGTACACGATTTTGTCTCCTTTGTACCATGTCACATGGAGCTTATTCAAAGGAGCCACGTTGATGATGTTACAGGTCAGCACGTAATTTTTGCCCTCCACCATCGGACCTGAATGCGACCATGTGACAAACACATCATCCGGAGTCTCTGGAAATGGAGCAGAGTCAGAAGAAAGAAAAAAATCAGGTACAGTACGAATTAACATTTTCTTGTAGAACCATGCAATTTCCTCTTTCCATATTAGGGACCTTTTTGCCCCGATTTTAGTCTCACAGAAAGCAAGAAAGGCCTGATCGTGGTTTCTAAGCCTTTGCTCCTGGCACATATTGTGCAATTATTTTAAAACTTTCCATCAGGCTTTGGTTCCTTTCTGTAAGACTAAATTCAGGACCAAAATAATGTACAAGAATAAATTTGTGCCAAAAACAATTGGGAAGCTGAGAACAGTTAACACATTATGAGTAGAGTATAGGGTTAGTGACAGGGATAACCCAATAATCACCACATGATATCAATATTACTACATTTAATAAGTACATAAAAGTAGAACTGTACTCAGCGTCATGCTCTTGACAAGAAGATGAGGGCCATGTTCAGCACTGCCTCTTTACTCACTGTACAGAGTGATGAGTGGAGACAGAGTACACTGGTGATTTTCGAAGGAAATGTAACACAAAGGCCCCAAGTCCCAGTCCTCCAGTTTATCAACCCTCCAGGTCACTTCAGAAACGTTTGCGTGCCTAGTGCCTCCTTCAGAGGCCTCCCAGCCCATTCCAGAAAAGCCTGAGTCTGATGTTGAGCAGTTGATTGAAGCAGGATCTCCGAATCTCACCACGATTTCAGCGGGCGTCAGAGTCAGCGTCTGAGAGCAATCTACCATTCAATATAAGGCCTGGTTTAGATGCACAGTTCAGAAAAGACAAGTGACAAGAACCAGATGGAGGAAGATGTGTACCTGCTGTTGTTGTTAGTACTGGTGTAGGGGTTACGGGTGCAGGAGCTTTCGCTTGGACATTTCTAAGCACATTAATTTGAAGCTGTTTAGTTACACTACCAAGATAATTGGTAGATGTGCAGCTGTAGGTTGCATCGTTAATTAATCCATAAATATCAAGACTTTTGTTGGTGGCTGATATAACCATCCCATCATGTGTCCAGTGAAACGTAGGGGGAGGGTTGGCATTTGCTGAACAGTAAAGGGTGATGTTACAACCCTCCACACAGAAGATTACATCGTTATCACCCAAGAGCTCAGGAGCATCTGGAGAGGCAAAGGAAAAGTATTGATTATCCAGCTATTTACGCATGAAACTAGGATTTTTAAAAAAAGAAAGAAATGTGATCCAATTGTCCTGTTTGGTAGTCAGTATATTTTACTCACAGTGCAGGGAAACTCGGACTGTGTCAGATGGATACACAGGAAGTTGAGGTCCATCTTTCCCAAAGTCTAGCTGAGCCTCACACCTAAACTCAGCCTTGTCATCTTCTTTGCTGACCATCAGAAGGAAAGACTCACTCACTGGTGTTTTGCTTGTGTTGGTGGAAGAGTTTGTCGTGATGAGATCGTTGTCTTTGTACCACCTCACCACGAGGTTCTGAACAGGGGCCACACTGATGATGTCACACTGCAGCATGTTCTGCTCCACTGAATCATTGTAGTTTGTACGAAACAGATGAACTGCTTCTGGGTTCTCTGCAAAGACAAAGTCAGATTATTGTTTTGTTCATTTCTTCATTACAGAGAAGTTCTTTGAGTCTTCACTTACTGTACACAGTGATATTAAGCTGCTTGGTGCAGTCATGGCTTCTGTTCAGCTTTATTTTGCAAAGGGCCTCTTCATTCCAGCCTGACGTTTTCCATTGCAGCTGGATAAAATTTTCTTCTTCCTCCTCCACAAATACATTGTTAGCAACTATCCAGGACATCCCATCATGATCCTCTACTGCACTGGTGCAGTTGACCTCAAATGCCTCGTTCAATTCCGCTACGACCTCAGGAGGATTCAGGGTGAGAGGGTTTATCTCGGTTGGGCAGAGGCTTTCTGCGTCTGTTGATACACAAACAGAAATGCATTAACCGACCCCAAAAGTTGACTTGGCTGCACTCTGGTGGATCAAAACGCAAATTAATCTCCCTCCTGTTCCTCAGCAGAAACACAGATGAGGAGCTGTGGCTCAGGTGCATTCAGTACCAGGCTCGTGCATTTGGAAGAGTTTAAGGTTCGTCCATGAAAACTAGACAGCAAATGTACGTCAACTCCCCCCTTTTCAAGTTTCATTGGCTAAAAACCAAAGAGACTTTGAGAGATTTCAACAAAAACAAAAGAGAAAGGAACATTAATCAAAGGACTAAAATGTGATGAAAGCTCACGTGCAAGTCACCGCCGAGGAGACGCATTGAGGCTCACAACAAAGAACTCCAATAAAAACTCACCGTTTTCTACAGTACATTTTTTGTTATTTCTGGTCAAAGCACATCACACCCAGTCAGAAGCATGTCAGAGAGCCACAGAGGCTTCGTTAAAGACGCATCTGAGTTGAGGAAATCTTAAATTTTCACTTGCTGAATTGTCAGCTGACATTTTGTGGGGGTTTCTTTTGGCTCGTAATAATTATAATACCTTCTCATTTGGAGGAAGCAGAAAAATCACACTCCTAGCTCCAAATCTAGAGGAGCACGTGCAGAACAAGGAAGCAAATAAAATGCTGATTTCCTCAGGTCTCAGTCGATTTACACCCATACAACAATCACAAGCTTTTGCAGATATCAACAGAATGATATTCAGGCACCGATTGTCTCAAACGAGATTCGATTGTTAATGTGCTGCACATTCAGGCTGCAGTCGTTCCACAAGCTGGAAGTGAAACGTTGCCTGGATTGCTTGCAATGAAAACTAGTCTCCACATGTGCTCGGTATGCTGCTTGTCATGAGACCGAGTCTCATTGCTGTCACGCGATGCTTTGAGCAGAAATGATAAAATTACAAATTATGCCAAAATGAGTATGAATTTTAACTTTTTGCAGAATTTGACCAAGGTTTTAACAATATTACCATACATACATATATATATATATATATATATATATATATATATATATATAACATAAATTGTCACCTTCAGCAAATGCCAGTCAGACAATAAGAATATTGAAAAACATATAAACCATCCCAGAACAGTAAAATTAAAGAGGAGCGGGTAAAAAACTTCCACCATATTTCGGCTAAAGCACAGTTTCCTCAAAAGTTAGATAACAGATTGAAGTTCCGACCCGCCTTTTTTTTTTTTTTTTTTAATCTCTAATCTTCAGTTACTAACACCTTTTCATATGCTGTACAAATTTAAATCACACACACACCCTAGACAAGTATCGTCCACAACAGAATGTATTTTCTCATGGTTTGAATTCTTTTTAGAAATCACGTAGCACGTGGAAGTTATCGATCTTATGAAAATAAAGCCAAAAAATAATAATGGGGGTGGAGGTGGGGGGTTTACACCAAATTATTCAAATTGGAATAAAATACCTGATCACATAAAAAATCAGTTCAATTTGTAGGCTAAGGTTCAGTATATAGTTAGTAAATCTTGGTACATTGAAGTTCTACATTTCAAGAAACAGATGGGTAAATATATTCATGTGCCTGCACACACGCTCGCACCCACACACACACCCACACACACACACACACACACACACACTACAATAACAGGATTTGTGACTGGAAATCACATTGAGACATTGTTCCGTGTGGAAATCTGAATTATATTTTTTTATTTTAGTGTCTGATCAACCATTTTCTGACTGAGGAGTTGTAGAGTATCATTATGACTCACCACACAGCAAAATCATCAGCATGAGAGGACCCAACATCCTGAGAGCCATCAGACTGCAACGTGTTCCACAAAAAAAAAAAAAAAAAAAAAAGGAAACAGACAGATGGAGGAGACGCGCTGTGTTTCAGGGTGGCTCAGATAACGTCCATCTTCAGGACCTGTATTGGATGAATTCTGCCTCACAGCTTTGCCTGGTGGTGACGCCCAGACTTCATCAGTTACAAAAGGCAAAGAAGAAATAAGCACACGGGAAACTCTACGCCCTGATGTACAGGAAACTGGCCTTAAAGAGGAAATATGACAACACAGCCACAGTGTTTGTGACGCAACCACAAATCATTCAGAGCATCTTTTAAGAAAAATATCACTCAGGAGGCAAAGTTGGCATGTTTTTATTGAAACATCACCTTTGACGTGTCAGCTCATGACCTGTCATTAACCTACTTCTAAGAGATGTATCAAAGGCAGTTTTAATTCAACATAAAGACAAACTGGCTCAATTTTGTACAAGGAAACGCAATCTTTAAAAATGTACACAAACGGCTGAAAACCCTCCACATCAACAGGGTGTTTCCTGAATCATGTTGGTTTAATCATCATGGAAACTCGTTTGAGAGAGTAGGACCCCCCATGAAACTCCGCCCAGTAGACCCCGTCCTGGTAGCGGCTACGATAGTGTCCTCCACGATACCACACACCATTCAGATTGGAGTGGGCACACATGTGGTACCACCAGCCTCCTTTCTGGAAATGAGCACAGTTACCTAGAGACACAACAAAAAGAACTTTATAGTCGAAATAAAAGCCACCACACCAACTTCTGCAGTTGAAGGAATACACCATTTTGGGGGTGCCAGACAATCAGATAGAACCCTTCTGACTCTCGTTCCCACCGGATGGCTAACTGCTAATTAGCTTAGCTACAGTGATTGCTAGCAGTGGGGTGGTGGGAAAAAAAATCTCAAAAGTCATTCAATACACAACACTCTAAAGTGGCATATGATCCCTTTAATAGAACTAGCATTGTGCTCCTCTTGGTCTTGGTCTGTCCCGACGTAAACCTCCTCTCCTCCTCATCCTCTCAGCAGGCCCTCAAACAGAACCGTCCATCCATCCATTTTCTACCACTTATCCTGTTAAGGGTTGCAAGGGTGGTGGAGTCTATCCCAGCAGCCTTCAGGTGAGAGGCAGGGTTCACCCTGGACAGGTCTCCAGTCCATCACAGGGCCAACACATAGAGACAGACAACCATTCACACTCACAGTCACACCTACGGTCAGTTTAGAGTATCAATCAGCCTCGTCCCCTCTTGATGTCTTTGGACTGTGGGAGGAAGCTGGAGTACCAGAGAGAACCCACGCAGGAACAGGGAGAACATGCAGACTCCACACAGAAAGACCCCGTGCTGGAGCCGGGGCTCCAACCCGGAACCTTCTTGCTGTGAGGCGACAGTGCTGACCACTGCACCCCCGCGCCGCCCTCTCAAATAAAACATTTTGTTTCATCGACTGAAGCTACAATGGATCTGAATCTGAATCTAAAATAACAGCATGTAATCATTTTTACAGCTTTTCATTGCAAATGTAAAGAACAAAATAAGATCTCTTAAAACAGAAAAACTGCTGTTTTAGTGTACTGGATGACCTCTGGTATGGTTTTCTCAACTGCCCCACTGCAAACCATCATTGCAGCTAAGCTAAACAGCAGTCTAGCGGAGGTCTGGAGCTCCACAATGGACAGAGAGAGAGAGAGAAGAGTTGGTTGTCCATCTTATCATCTGACTCTGAAAATGATAGACAATAAGCCTGTTACCCAGAAAGTTGCCATGTGCCTTCATGTAAGGAGGCTGACCTGTGTAGCTGTCCTTGTCTCGATCCAGAGTGGTGAAGGCCTTGTTGTTGTGCCATGAGAGCGAGTCGCCTGCGTTGCCGTGGTATTGACCTAACCTCAATCGATACCAGTCACTCTCTGGTTCCAGGTAGAAGCTGTCGTACTCAGCAAACACCTGTCTGCCCTGCCAGTCCTCCAGAGCCACTCGCAGTTTATACTGGGCTTGTTTCGTTAGCCAGTAGAGGTGCTCCAATCCGAGCCAATACTCTCCATCTAGATTCCCAAAGCCTTGCTGAAATACACCAAAGTTTACATTTGATTTAATTTGTGTTTATTTTTTTATTGATCTGCAGACTTTTAAAGAGCACAAAACTCACCTTATACTGCTCCCAAGTCCTGAAGAAGTTGACCGACCCATCCAGTCTCCTCTGGATGACCGTCCAGCCTCCCTGACCCTGACTCTGCTCGCACCAGGCCTGAAGGAGTCGGTTGGCACTCTGCAGGCGCAGCAGGTAGATGCCGCTGGCCGTCTCTCCAGAGTCCAGCACATGTTGGCAGTCTCGCCACGGTCCTGAGTCGGGAGAAAAGTACACACACAGGCCAGTGGGGTTTTTTTTTGGAATTGCATTCGCTTCAGGAAGATGAAAGACACTCAGCAGCTCAAGCTTATCTTTTACAAGTGGAGAGTTTTTCCATCAACACATGCTCAGTGTCTCATGTCACAGTGATAACCAGCAGAGCGGAGGAGAAAATGTATACACAGAGAGAACTCTTCCACACCAAGTGATAATCCCATACATGTGGTGGCCCTGAGAGCTCAACGTACTGAGAAAACACACGCACACACACTGAGAACGCAAAAAATTAAGAGTATGTCTTCATCAGCTTGACAACCAATGCACGAAATTTTAAAAATGTGCCTCAAAGTCACCAAACACACGACGTTTGCCAAAGTATTGCACTTTCAAATGAAGGACGGTTCATTCCTCTGCTTCAGTGCCCTGTAAATTCCATCAGCAGCTGGTGATCGAAACAATTAAGAGTGAGCTCATTAGCTCGCTCCAAGAGTTGTCACGTCAGCTGATGGGCTAAAAAAGTGTGACAAACACATCCGGAGACACGTTTTTTTTTTAAATTTCAATTTCACAATGTAAAAACGCAACAGAAAAGTGAACATTGTGCAACCCCGTTGATTTCAACAGACTTGTTAGATGAGCTCATCATAACTTGGCTGTTCTCGGGAGAACCCATCACTTTTCGTTAAATGGAATTTGCAGCATGACTGTAAGATATCCTTTCAAGCGTTTATAGCTTTTTTTTTTGGTGTGGAAAGTTGGTCTTCTGATGCCAAATTGATGATGTTTTCTTCAGCCACTGCGTGTTGAGCTCTAAATGCTGACAATGGCTTGTAAGTGTGTTTCAAGGAACTGGTGATGCAAAGTCTTTCTCGGATGTACGAGAACGAGGAGGCGTTGTGATAGACCGAGGCAGTCGCCCTGCTTCTGCTGCCTGCCCCTCCCCTCCTCCTTTTTGAACCTTCTATCTGTACAACAGACCCCCTTAAAGTTCGGACAAACGCTGTGGTTCATATATGTGTGTTTACATGAGTGTCTTCCTCCACCCTGTTCTGATAAGAGCTGCAAGCTGACATTGTTTAGGCATTCCCAGGGAGATAAGACTCCTACCAGTAGGTCACTGACTCCATCAGCATCTGTCGCTAATCAGAGCGCTTCAGTAACTCTGGCAGCTATTTTCAGTCTAATGGAGTACTCAACACAAGCCTAACATTACTGTACCTGGAGTCTTGGTGACGGGGTAACTGATGAAAGGATGGTCCGTGGGAGTGCTGGCTGTGGTGATGGGGAACAGCACAGTGTTTTCCTGCTGTTGTGGAGGAGCACTTTGGTCTCTTTGAACGTCATTGGTCATTTCGTTGGCTTCAGAGCTGTAATTAGGATGCACGTTAGACGGACTCTTTGGTGGTTCAGTCGCCGCCTGTCCAAAACCAACAGAAAAACAGCACAACATTTTCAGTTCCTCGGTTCAAATCCAGTTTAAAAGCGAAACACGTAGAGGGAATACTGTTTCCTACCAGAGAGGACTGGGTGGAGTCCCTACACTGGCACTGCTTCTCCAAACGGGCAATAAACTGGTTCTGAGAGCTCATCATAGAGGTGAGGGCTCCGTATTTCTTTTCCAGCTCCCTGTAATTACTAGACACCTGCAACGCCTGAGATGTTCCACCACCCACAGCAGACACAGGGATGTTATTTATCATGAATAAACGAGATGTAGAGCTGCTGTCAGCGACTGGGGGTTATCTGCTCACCTGTGTGGTAGCATTCAGCAGGAGGTTCTCCACCCGTCGCTGCTCCAAAGCTTGGTCTTTCTTTTGTATGACTTCATGTAGCAATTGGGCATAAAGCTGAGCTACACGGGAGTTCATACTGTTACTCTCTTTGCGTAGGGCTCTTACCTCCACAGCAAGGGCCCCCTCCTGCTCCAGCTGACCCTGCAGCCTCTCCAGCTGTGCCTGCTGTCGTTTCAGCTCAGCTCGCAACGCTGTCACCTCTGACTGGTTAGCAGGAGCAGTGTTCACACACAGCGCTCCGGTGAGTTTTTGCTGGGGGACAATGAACGTGTAGGAGCACCGACCCATTTTTGTATCTGAGGAACGTGATGAACGTGTCTGAGCGTTCTGGCTGTGGGCGACCTCCTTCCTCCCCACAGCCTCCGGGATGTCCAGACAGAGCGTGAAGAAAAGAGTCAGACCTATTCTCAGTGTCTTCTCCATGAATGTGTTCAAGGACACGCTGATGATGGAGAAGAGGACAGGATTACGATTTCCTTCATGAAAAACACATCAACACACATGTATTTTATATTCAAGGTAAACATCGTCTTATTGGCTTTGCTGCTGCCCACATGTCCCCCCCCCTCCCCCCCCATTGGAATGTATTGACAGGTCAACACTGAAGGAACAACAGTCAACACAAACCAGCCAGAATCAACACACCTCCATCTCGCAGTCAGCTGAAGCCTGGGCGAGACAGCGCCTCATGCCGCCACACACAACCACAGTCAATACCATAAACACATCGATCAAATATTGACATCTCAAACCCATTCAGGCTCATGACCTGCGCCAAGAGACTACGTCTTTTTCCTGCAAAGAAGTCATGTTACGGGAAAAATACATTATTTTATCTGAGGGATATTTGTTAATAACATACTGTGGCAGATGTAAATTGTTTCCAGGGTCTGTTATGATCCAGCAGCCAGTGTCCTCCTGTAGGATGCAATAAAACCTGACATGCTCCAAGATCACGAAGAGAGAGAAAAAAAATCTACAAAATTAAACGTAAAGTGTGATGCTCCATGAATTCCAAACGGAGGGGGAATCTGCAGGAACCTGGATCACCGATAAATCTCAAGAAATATCAGATTCATTCCCAGTATTTGTCAGCCTTTCCTCTCCAGTCCCAGTCGCTCGTGTTCCAAGAGGTCTAAAGAAGGAGAACCCTAATTACAAACTATCCAAGCGACGCCACCTCCCTGTTCAGCTGCCGGCTCAGTGGAGGAATCCCGGTTTTCTCCTCCCTCTGTCATTAACTTGCTCTCCTGTCACAGGAAACCACCACTGGCCTTCAACTTATCAGAATAAGTAAATAGCGACCACTTAACATGGCCTGCCTCACAATTTTCATGTTAAAGTTTGACTGACATATTTATCATAATGTCATTAAAGTGCAGCAGCATCGGTGGATCCTACGCTGCCTCCTTCATGGTGTCGAGGTCCAGCTACTGTCAGATGTTTCACTGTACAGTGAATATTAAAGTCTGTGTGATGGCTTCATATTTTTCATTCACTGCTGGCTCATCCTAAATTATCAAATGAAGTTAGTTTTTCTCTATTTCATGAAACTCAAGAGCTCTTGATGCTGGTTCAGTGATGAAGTTAAAACTGACACCTAATGTTTGTAGGGATTCAATCCAGGACCAAATCTGGATATTTTACTGCAAATATTTGAATTCCACTTCTACAATTTTAATTATGCATAGCGACTGCCCTCTGGTGGTTTAATCCCAATTTCGAATTTAAGCAATAAAATGCACTACAAAAAGAGGTGCTTCTAATATTGTAATGTCATAATATCATTTCATTTGTGGTCACTAGATTATATTTCATGGATCTATTAAAAAGACTCCTATAAAATACAGGAAGCAGTAAAGTGGAATTAAAACAGATTTATCTCAGTTGTCCCGTTTCGTAACAACATGTGGTGTCCCTTTGGGGTTACCGGATCACATGACATGTAAGATTTAGAGAAAGTAATATTCTGGTGAAATATTTAAGAAAATGGACGTAATATTAAACAAATGTCACCGATTACTTAAAATGTGTTATAACATTACACGAAAGTACTTGTAATAATAATGATTTTGTGTCATTCAAGCATACAGAGCAGTGAAACGAGCAACACCCGGATCTCTGCCGCTAGGAACTACATCCGGGTTGACAAGTGAGGAACACGATCATGTTAGTGTGTGACACACAGTGGAGGAACCATGTGGGAGCAACTTTTACTACCTGGTAACTGCGTTTGTTGAAAGGGCTCGAGGTTAAAATTTGTGGGAAATGAACGTCTTCTCTCCCCCCGCCAGTGTGAATATAACGAATAGCTCGGTCATATCACGCCGTTGACTGAGCCCGTCATCGTCCAGTCGCGTTGAATAATGGGGAAATCAAAGGTAGGTGACGCCATGTGCTAGCAGCGTAGCCTCACACGGAGAGTTAGCTTGATTGTGAAAGTATATGTGATTATCCGGACGTGTGGTAATGGTGCTTTTACGTTTGTTTTGAATGTAAACGCCAATGCTGAGCTGTTTTTTTTTGTTGTTGTTGTTTTTTGCCAACGGTTATGTTGCTCTGGAGGTACTGGTCGTTGGGCTAGCCTTTGTAGCTAACATGATATTGTTAGTACTCTCGTCTCTTCAAGACCGCGGCTCTGTATCAGTTCTAAATGCTGCCACGATGCTTTTCGGTTTTCAGACCAAGAACCAGAAGAAAGCCCGAACAACAGCCAATCATGTGGCCGAGGAAACATACGGAGCCATCCCCCATTCCTTCGTGTTCCATCGCGGTCAGGTCGGCAAAAACGTGGGGCAGCTCATCTCGGACGTACGGAGAGTCATGGAGCCCTACACCGCAGAGAGTCTCAAGGTCTTTCTGAAAGCAGGATCAGGCGTCTTAAGCATGTTAACTGCTTCGATTGATGAAGGAACCCAACCACTTGCGTTAAGTGGCAGCTCGATAGTCAACATTGGAACGTTAAACCATCTCACCTGAACGTTTGTTTACAGGTCAGGAAGAAGAACGTGTTGAAAGACTTTGTGGCCATAGCAGGACCGCTGGGAGTGACGCACTTCATGATCTTCAGCAAGACACCCAGTAGTGTCAATGTGGTGAGCCAGAATGAGAAAACAACTTAAAGAAATTTGCGTTTTTTTGGCCAAGTTATACTTGTGGCTCTAACAAATGTCTGTTTTTTTCCAGAGACTTGCTCGACTTCCCAAAGGCCCCACACTTCATTTCCGGGTTCTCAAGGTGAATAGACGACCCCATTGAGAATATGAGTACATGGCGAGATGGGTGCAAGTGATGACAGCCTTGTCTCCTGATTGTCAAGTGATGTTTTTCAAAGTAAACGCACTGATGTGCCCAGGCAAGAGAATATTTTAACTTTAAAAGTATTCGCTATGCTTATTAAAAGATCCCTGTTGTTGTTTTCCCAGTACGCTCTTATCAAAGACGTGGTTTCATCTCTGAAGAAGCACAGAATGCACGAGCAGCAGTTCACACATCACCCGCTGCTCATTCTCAACAACTTCGGATCAGATGGAATGCATATCAAACTAATGGCCACCATGTTTCAAAACATGTTTCCCACCATAAATGTGCACAAGGTACGCGATGCCAGGTAATCGTTGCCACGGTGAACAACTGTCACGGTGGTCCCAATGATGAGAGTATAGTCTTCTGAGTCCTCTGAAGATTTATCAAAAGTAAACGCTTTCTGATTCCACTGTGTTTGGCTCGTTTGTCAGCAAACGCGAACCTTGAATTCTAGTGGGAGATGAGGGTGTGTCTCTGTCTTCCAGGTGAGCCTCAACAACATCAAGAGGTGCGTGCTGCTGAATTACAACCCGGCATCGCAGGAAATCGAATTTCGACATTAGTAAGTGAAACTCAGACATGGATGGGGCTCGGGGCGCGGGGCTCAGATGATGACGGATTGTAACTTGACTGTCCAGTGATGCACGTTCAAAGTAAACGCACTGACGGGCCCCCAACAACCCAACCAGGCGATGCCTGCGTGTCGGTCAGATGTTGGGCTGACAGCTGTGTTTGTGCTGTGCGCCTGCAGCAGCCTGAAAGTGGTCCCGGTGGGGATGAGCCGCGGAGTCAAGAAGCTGATGCAGGAGAAGTTCCCCAACATGAGCAAGTTTGAGGACATCAGTGAGCTGCTAATGAAGTGAGGCTCAGCTCCCTCTGCATGGAAGCCCGTGTCAAAGATATAAACGTATTCTGTTATAGAACTATGCAAATAAGTCCTAAAATTTTTTAATTTTTTAAAAAATTCTCTCTCTCTCTATATATATATATATATCTTGTATATATGCCCACATACACACTTCATTTTCTCATAATTGAGTTTTTATATCATGATATATTTAAATAAGGTAAAGTCTTTACCTTTTTATTTCAATCTTTTCGGGGCAGATGGGCTTCCTGCTAACCTCTGTGGTAATTTTTGCAGCGGTTCTTCGCTGCTGTTGAATCTGAACTGTTTTCTCCCCCGACAACTTCTAGGGGGGCAAACCTCTCCGAGAGCGAGGCGGAACAAGACGGGGAGCACAACATCACCGAGCTGCCGCAGGTGTACTCTGGCCGAGGCAACATGGCGTCCCAGCAAAGCGCCGTGCGTCTGACCGAGGTGAGTCTGCAGTCGGTTTAGTGGACGATTTGTCCGATGGGTGGATGGCAGCTGAGTTTGAGCTCCGTGTCCTCAGATTGGTCCTCGCATGACTCTGCAGCTGACGAAGATACAGGAGGGCATGGGGGAGGGGAACGTCCTCTACCACACCATCAGTACGTGAACTGACTTCGCTCATCTATTCACTCCATGTTCAGATGTACATGATGACAAAAAATCTGTCTGAATTCTGTGATTTCTCTCTAAAAGTAAACGCTTACTGATGCATCTTGAATGTCACATTGTGTTCTGAGGACTTCAATTGTCGAGAAAAAAAAGCGAACTTTCTGCCTTGTTCGCAGTCTCCAAGACGGAGGAGGAAATACAGGAGATCCTGAACCGGAAGGAGGCCCAGCTGAAGGAGAAGGAGGACCGCAGGAAAAAGCAGGAGCAGAATGTCGCTGAGAAGAAAGCCAAACGAGACGAGCACAAGTAAATTTACTATGCAGATTTTCATCCTCCCTCCATTTTTTCCTGTCGGGGTCAGGCGTGTAATATTTCTCTTCTTCCTGTTTAAAGGAAGAAGAGCCTGCAAGGCATCAAAAAGAAGAGCGATGATGCTGAAGAGGACAGTGAGGTGGAGGACCCAGGGATGCAGGACAGTCAGGCTGCTGTCGAGTCTGATGATGAGGTGGCGTACTACCGGCAGGCTGTGGGGGAGGAGCCAGATGAAGGTTAATACATGTATATTTAACGAGTGGGGTGTTATCAGGCTTGAGTTTGGAGGTAATTCACTGATGAAACACCTTCTGTGCAGACATGTTCCCTGGGGCCCGGAAGAGGAGGAACGCTGACAAGTCTCATGGACCTGTCAAGAAGAGAAAGCTGTCCCCTGGTGGATCAGCCAGCAAAGACAGAGGCGCCAAATCACCAAAGAGAGTCGGACCAGGAGGCCCGCGCCGAGACGGACCAGGGCAGGACAAACAAAGAAAAGCATGGAAGAAACCCAGGGACAGGGACAAACCTTTTGGAAAGAAACCGGCAACAGGAGGCAAGCCGTTCAGGGCAAAGAAAGCTGGTGATGGGGAGAATAGATTTGGCGGGAAAAAGAGGAAATTTGACGGGAAAACAACCGGAATGAAAAATAAAGACAGACCGTTCAAATCTAAGAGTCATACAGGAAATCCTGGCTTTAAGAAGAGAGGGCCTGGAGCAAAGCAAGGCTTCAAGCAGAAGAAGGGGAAAGGCTGAGCCCTCCTCCCATCTCCCTGGACTGAGACTTTGAGTACGTTACCGTACTCAACCACGAGATGGCAGCAACGTCCGTGCTTCAGCCTGAGACCGCAGCATCAACTTGTGGTTGCTTAGAATATCGTTACATGCTGAGTATCAGCAGGACTGAAAAGAACCAGTTTGCTACATTTTCACACTGTTCAAATTACTATCAAGACTATACATGTAAAATAAAGTGCTTAAGCTATTTTGACAACTTTGTGTTTACCAAAATGAATCTGTGTTTTTTATATTATCTCGGCGGTTGATCTTTCAAAAGCACTATTTTCATGACAAACTCAAACCATTGGGATTTAAAAACCAAAATGACAGGAATCATGAACATCAATTGGCAGCTGAATTATTGAAATCCAAACAAAAAGCCAATCTGACTGCAGTTTTCTCTGAGTAATGTTACTCCACTCCTCCACAATGACTAAAATCTAGGACTGGAAGAGTCGAGTAAATTGCACACGAACACCCAGTAAAACAAAGTTACTGAACCTCCCTTGCAAAATGAAATTTCTGAAAAAAAAAACACATACAGACTTTATATTCCGTGTGTAAACACGTCCAACATAAATTCATTAAAATTAGGCTTTTTTGCAAATGTGAGGTTCAAAAAGTACAAACATCTGTGCCAAAATATATTTTTTAAATTGTCAAGCGAAGCACAGAGAGATGAAACCTACTTCAGTACAGTGGTATTTGTACTCCACACCTCTACTTTTGTCTGGAATTATAAATTATATATTCCAGTTATTACATTACTACAAGTTATCCTGTCTGCTCGTGAACATTTAGAAGTTACACACGAGTAGTACAGAAAAAAGATGTAAAAATAAGGAAGACCCCTAAAAACACTGATGGAAGGACGTGTAGTCATTTACACATTTTGAATAAACAGTGAATGGCATTCAAAATGTATTTTCTTATAAAAAAAATATATAATGGACCGAAACCATAAAAAAGTTTGAAAGGAAAATGAATTAAAAACAAGGCTCTTGGGTGTTACACCCCCAGAACCAAGATTAAAAATTGAACAAAGAAGAAAATAGAAGCAGGTCAACAAAAACTAGGGACTCATTCCTGCCCGGCTTCAATCTGTCAGTAAAATGAAGAGATCTTGACAACTCTGTGTTGGACGTTGATTCGGATCCAGCTAGAACCAGTTGGGTTACTGCAACAGACAACGTGTTACAGGGGAAAAAAATAAAACCACATTAAACTTGTCAAACGCTATGAGGAAGTGATCCTCCAGTGAGATTTGTCTTCTCAGTGTGTAGAGCTGCTGCAAAACACACGTCTGGTAAGATGTCTGAACATTCCTTTGTATTAGTAGTATTTTTATATATATATATTTATTTGTCGTATGTATGTATGTGGTTCCTGCTTTTAAACTAGGAAACAACCATCCGCAGGAAGGATGAAGGAGCAGTTCTCTCCGTGTGAGAAGTTCCAAGTGGCCCTGCTGCCCTCCATGTACGGGGCGGAGTTCATCGTCGCTGTGGCCGGGAACGTCTTCGCCCTGTGGCTGCTGGTGGTCCGGGAGAGGAGGAACTGGCACACGGGCGTCGTGCTGTCGTGCAACCTGGCAGTCAGTGACCTCCTCTACGTCCTCACCCTGCCCCTGCTCGTCGTCTACTACTCACTCGGGAAACACTGGATGTTCGGTGACGTGGCGTGCAAGGCGGAGAGGTTCCTCTTCACCTGCAACCTCTATGCCAGCATCTTTTTCGTCATGGCGATAAGCGTAAACCGGTGCGTGGCCCTCGCGCGCCCCTTCTTCACGCGCAACCACGTGAGGCCCGCGCACGCCAAAGCTGTCAGTGTCGTCATCTGGGTCGTTATAGGTGTCATTTCATGTCCGGTGTTGAAATTCGCCTCGGTTTGTCGTGACCGGCACAGCAACAAGACCGTATGCGTGTCCTTCTGCCATGAAAGGCCAGAGCATCAAAGCCCTCACTTCTCTTACGTCACATTTCTCGGCGTGTTTGGCTTTCTTGTGCCATTTCTGGTCACTTTCATTTCCTACTGCGTGGTGTTGAGGGTGGTGTGGAAAAATGTCAGCATAACCAGACTGGAGAAGCGGAAGGTGGCCCTGCTGGTCGTGGCGGTGCTGATGTTGTACTCCGTTTCCTTTTTTCCGTATCACGTCTTCCGAAGCCTGTATTTGTATCAGAGAATGACGCAACCAGACCGCCTGGTGTGCGGGGTCTACTACACCTACCAGGTGTCTAAAGGCCTGGCCACTCTGAACATGTGCGTCCACCCGGTTCTTTACTTGGCCCTGTTCGACAGCATCCGACTGGCTTGTTGTGGGACGAGCAGCGAGGACAACGAAAGAGGCGCCAGGAGGAAGTAGAACGCCTCCTTCCTGTTAATGTCTAAAACTGAATCAAGAGCCTGGCTAATAAAGATCTGCTTGCTATTTTTTAAGCTATTATATTTTTTTTTCCTATGTAAAAATAAAGGGTTTATTTAGTTATTTTTGTTGTCGTCACTGAAGCAGAAAGTGTGATAGTTTGTGCAGATTTTAAATCCCTCTGAAATTGTTTGTTTTGTAGCTATGATAATTATGTTTACAACAATTTTAAATGAATGTATTACACACCGTTTTACACTATAACACACACAAACTTCTCTGCTGTATTGTACACCTCAAATTTAACAAAAAAAAATCAATCTACCGGGTCTCCATGCATGATGTGGGACTCTGGGGAGGTGAGACCTCGGGGAGTCTTCTCCCGGTGTCAGTGACGCCGTTACGGGAAACAAGTGTGAATTCTGTGTGAGGAAGCAAAGGAGGAACGTTAATGTTTCACCTCATCTAAGTTTTTTTTTCTGGACAAGACAGTGAAAAACACGATGACAGCAACCATCGCACCCACAGAAGTTCCTCTGAATCCATCCCCTCCTTGACTACAACCGTACCAAGTTTAATGGAAATAAAGCCCCTTTCACACTGCACCAAAAACG
Organism: Aulostomus chinensis; assembly: GCF_037954235.1. Classification (NCBI taxonomy): domain Eukaryota; kingdom Metazoa; phylum Chordata; class Actinopteri; order Syngnathiformes; family Aulostomidae; genus Aulostomus; species Aulostomus chinensis. The sequence goes on from NC_141337.1 coordinate 5,616,804, forward strand.
CGGGTCAACACGGGTTTTTCGGCACTCTGAAAGGGTCGACTCGGCATTGCGACCCGCGTCGACCGACTCGCCAAGCGACCCGGGTGTTTAGCGGCTCGGCTCGGCTGCAGTGTGAAAAAGGCATCCCGCGTTGTCTCCGGTTTCGCGCGACCTTCCTGTCGCATCCTGATTTTGTCACTGTGCCGCCTATCAGGCTTCACCTGTTGCTTCTTCGGCTCCCTTCCAGACGAGCCAAAAACTCCATCCTCCCTCGCTGCATTGGCGATCGGACATTTTCCAGTCTGCGCCGAGTTTGTATGCTTTGCAAAAGAGACAACAGAACGTTCGAGTCCACGTTGTCGGTTGTTTACCTCACAGTGTTCCGGCGCGGGGTGACGTGAAATGCTGACGTGGCCAGCGCGATGACGTACGAGAGAGAAAAACACAGGCACGCAGCCTGCACAGCGGGAGTTCAGACCCGGGTCTTCTAAAAGCTTGAATGCACCCCAATGCCTAGCAAACGCGGGTCCAAAAACCCGCGTTGACACGTGTTTTTCAGTGTGAAAAGGGTAAAACTCACAAATAGATTCACAAATAGATTGTTTGTAGGGGACCAGGCTGACAATCCATTAGGCAAACTTGACTACCTAAAATACTGTGGGCTTTGAAATTCATATGATTTTTCCATGACCTTTTGGTGGGTCCTTAGGGTTGGTAAGGTTAAAGTTAGATATTTTGCATATTTTTGTTCTGGGCACAGCACCAGTGGGCCATGTTTTTGTCCCTCACTTGTACCAAAATTCAACAAAATGCACAAAATTCTGACAACGTGAAGAATTTTGATGAACAATGGTGATGGTGATTCCTTTGAAATCACCATCGATTCCTCTGCAATCACCATTGTCGCAAAATAGTTTTGTCTACAAGACATAAAGTTAAACTCCTTTTTAAATTTCCATTCTTCATCCTCCGTCGTAGGCGCAGCCAAATTTCCCACATTATCAAGCAAAACATTCCTTTGGTTTACATCAAAATTCCACTTTTAAATAAATAAATATTTGTTAGGAGCTTGGTTTAATTAAAAGGGCAGTATCTTATTTTGAAACCGAACCTTTAATAGGTGCTGTGCCTTTATTGTGAAGTTCATGTGCCGGAAGTCGGTGTTTGTGGCGGCTTCCCTCTCGGTGCTACACTCTATACGGTCCTGGAGCTAAGCTAGCCGAGAGGATGCCGTCGAACGAATACGACGAGTGAGTTTTTTTTTATGTATTCTCGTTTACCTCATAAACTTTCAACGATACCTGCCGACTTTCCTGGATGTAACCGCGTGTGTGTGTGTAAATCTTTCCCCAGCTCCAAGCCCAGCTGGGCGGACCAAGTCGAGGAGGAAGGCGATGAAGGTAAAGCGCTCGTTAGCTTCTATTAGCACGGCGCCTGTAGCCTGGTGTCCGCTGGATGAGGCCGGTTCGGCCGCTAGCAATTCCACGTGGTTCTCCTACGTATAACACGAGTCTGGATGAAGTTTGATACGAGATGTTTATCATAACAATATCGCGAGAATACCGTTGTTTAGTTGCTTTTAGCTGACAATGATAACTTTCTGATCATGTATACATGGACAGATGCTTCGGTCTGTGCATAGTGACGTTAGCAGGGGCGTTCATATGGAACGGCTAACGTCAATTTAGCAAATAAGCAATGTGGCACTAGATATTTAACGTAATGCAGGACTTCAATTAATATTTGAGGTTGTTTAAACATTTACATAAATGTGCCTTCATTAGGACACATTGAATTCTGTTGGACAATACTATTAGATTTAGAAAAACAAATCTCTTGTGTTAAGTTCTGATGCTGTATAGGAACCGGGACCAGTTACCGCTGGCTAACCGTGAAATATGCTGTGATTGTCGGGGTAAATTGTCTTCAGCTTAACATTTCTTTTATCCAAGTCACATTTGAGTGAACATTTTAATCTTTTACCAGGGACACTGCCATCACCTAAGGAAACCATCAAAGGAAATATAAAAACTATCACAGAATACAAAATAGATGAGGAAGATGGAAAGAAGTTCAAGGTAATTTGTGTTTGTTCAGTGTTTTTTTAAGTGCTGTATTTGTTAATTTCCTTTCTTAATCATCTCAATGGATGAAAAGCTACTCAAGCTTTAAGTGACGTAGCGCCAAGTTCACAAAGAGTTTGATCCTACTGATGGGAAGCAAAACCTGTTGCTGTGAAAGTATTTATATTTTTTATAAATGTTGGCACGTGTCATCAATTTCATCCCCAGATTGTCCGGACGTTCAAGATCGAGACAAGAAAAGCCTCCAAAGCTGTTGCAAGGAGAAAGGTTGTTTTTTTTTTTAAGGAGATTCTAGTTGATGTGTTGTTCTCTGGAGTCATGTGACATTGAAGATATCGCTCTTTTCTCTCAGAACTGGAAGAAATTTGGTAACTCGGAGTTCGATGCGCCTGGTCCCAATGTTGCCACCACCACAGTCAGCGATGACGTCTTCATGACCTTCATTTCCAGCAAAGAGGTGAAGAACTGATTTGATCTGTCTCTGTTCAGTTTTTTCTGCCGGTCCCGCCACCGCGTGCTAGGGGTCTGATACACGCGCCTCTGTTACTGACTCCATCGACTTGCCTCTTGCAGGATTTGAATGCCCAAGACCAGGATGAGGATCCAATGAACAAACTGAAAGGACAAAAGATCGTGTCTTGCCGTATTTGCAAAGGCGACCATTGGACCACCCGCTGTCCGTACAAGGACACTCTGGGCCCCATGCAGAAAGAGCTGGCTGAGCAGCTGGGCCTGTCCACCGGAGACAAAGACAAGCCCGCTGGCTCTGGTACCAACCGTTCACATGATCTCGTTTGGATTTTCTGTCCAGTCAGAAACTTGCCTGCTCATGACTGATGTCCTGCTTGTCATCTGATTTCACCAGCGGAGCCAGAGCCGGCGCAGCCTGCGCAGAGCAAGACTGGCAAGTACGTGCCTCCGAGCCTGCGGGACGGAGGCACACGGCGAGGGGAGTCCATGCAGCCTAACCGCAGGGGTGGGTGTATGTGGCTTTACTTACTCACATCATTTCTGTTCTTGAGTCACTATGCAGCGACCTCTTTCAAATACAACCTTCTGTACTTTCAGACATCCCCATATTGCAAAATATTCTCCCGCGTTTTTAACGGCTTGTTTTTTGTTGTTATTTTTAAATCCTCGCCCACCGACAGCTGATGACAACGCCACCATCCGCGTGACCAACCTGTCCGAGGACACCCGTGAGACGGACTTGCAGGAGCTCTTCAGGCCATTTGGTTCCATCTCTAGAATCTATCTGGCAAAAGACAAGAACACAGGACAGTCAAAGGTCAGTGCTCACAGAAACGGTGTAAATGTGATCTTAAATCCTGTGTAGGGACGCAGTTTGGGGTTCTTAATGGCGATCTAGGATCTTTTTATAATGCTGGTTGTCTGCATAGTCTGATTCAATTTATTAAATCACAATTGCATCCTTTCTGAAGCTATTCAATCCAAATCCAGTTTAAAACCCTTAAATGTGATGAAAGTCGTCATGTGAATGGATGCGACTCCTGTAACTGGCGAATGGAGGAGAAACACAGAGCCGGGCAGCACCATTCACGACCCTTGGCGGACGTCCGTAGATCCACGCGACTTGATTTTAAGGCACCGATGTAATTTGGGGGATGGCTCAACGACGTCTGGACTGTTGTAAATGACAGCAGCTCACTTTGATTCCTGCAGGGCTTCGCCTTCATCAGCTTCCACCGTCGGGAGGACGCTGCCAGAGCCATTGCTGGAGTGTCAGGATTTGGATACGATCACCTTATTCTCAACGTTGAATGGGCCAAGTATGTTTTGTTTTTTAAACCAATGGCTTGAATGTCAAAACGGCGTTGTTCACTCCTGAAGCTAATCTTGTTTTAATTTTCTTCACAGACCGTCAAACAACTGAGGAATCCATCCAAATATTCCTTCAGATGCCAGGTTTTATTGTCGTGGTAAAATATGGCTGTTCATGAAATAAAGAGAATCAATGTTACAGTTGACTTAAGTGTATTTTTCTTTTAGTTTGTCTTGAAATTAACTCTGACTCAAACGCTCTATAAATCTATATTCAAGCCATAATTTTTTCCTGGTAAACGTTTAAAATAACTATTTATTTTTTGGTTATAGTGACCATTTCTCCATTTATTGTAACAGCTGATTGGTTAAATACACACTAGTTTTGCTGCATACTGACAAAACAGCTTTAAGTATGAAGGAGACTCTCCAGTGTACTCAGGTGATTCAGCTGGTGCTGGTTCCCACTAATTTTTTGGGCTACGGGGAGCAGGGAGGCCAAAAACATGGCGGCAGTGCCACTCGCAAGTGCATAACGGACTTCTTGACCAACAGGTCCCAGCGGGTGAAGCTTGGGAAGAACATTTCCAGCTCTAGGTCCACCAGTACCGGTTCCCCGCAGGGCTGTGTCCTGTCCCCACTGCTGTTCTCCATGTACACCAACAGCTGTGTTTCCCTCCGTCTGTCAAGCTCCTCAAGTTTGCGGACGATACCACCCTGGTTGGTCTCATCTCCAGAGGTGATGAGACAGCCTACAGGAGAGAGCGGCTGCAGGGTTGGTGTTGTACCAACAACTTGGAGCTTAATGCTCTTAAGACAGTGGAGATGGTGGTGGATTTCCACAAAGGCAGCCCCTCCTCCTCCCATCACACTGGGAGACACTCAGGTGACTCAGGTGGAGTCATGCCAGTTCCTTGGCATAACGATGTCTCGGGACCTGAACATCATGGCCCTCCTGAAGAAGGCCCAGCAGAGGCTGTTCTTCCTTCGGCAACTGAAGAGGTTCAGGATGCCGAGGCTCATGATGGTGCAGTTCTACACGGCGATTGTAGAGTCCATCCTCACGCACTCCATCCCCTGGTTCCCTGCTGCCAAAGACATCTCCAAGCTGCAGCGGGTGATTCGCTCTGCAGAGAGGGTGATTGGCCATCCTCTGCCCTCAAGTCCCTGCACCCCACCAGGGCACTGAAGAGGGCAAGGAAAATCATGGCTGACCCCTCCCACCCTGGCCACGGCCTCCTCACCCTGCTACTCTCTGGTAGAAGGTTGTGACTGCCAAAGGCCACGAAGGCCCGCCATAGAAAGTTCTTTCCCCTCTGCTACCAGACTCCTTAATGACTCTGGCTCCCCGTCCACCGTTGCCCCCTAGTGTCACCAGCACTACGTCACCGGGAACATTCTTGCACGACAAACTATAACTATGCACTTTGTATTTATTTTGATTACACTGTTGTCGTGTGCTTTTTTTCTTCGTGAAAAAAAAAAAGAAAATGAATGCACTCATGTTTAACGTCAAACCAAACTCCTATGTTTGTGCGACACAAATGGCAATAAAAGGTATCTGAATTGACATCTTATTTTTAAAGTGAACTTGGGAGATTCCTGCATGGCCTTTTCCTGAGGAACTCCAGCTGCGTTAGAGAATTGTGGACTAAAAAAAAAAAACAAACAAATAAAAAACACCCCAACCTTCAATCTGCGTGACTGTGAAAAGACGACTGAAATGCCCACTTTTAGGGTGAACTGTCCCTTTAATGCTTCACCGCCTGTCATTTTCTCAAATATCCACTTTGAAAACATACAAATGCTCCGATTCATAAGAGCTTTATTTGAAATATTACATATAAAAACTACATACAATTTATCCAACATTAGGTGAACGTCTCCCCAACGTCATGATTAAAAGCACATTTAAAACTCAACATGGAATGGCACTGCACAGAATGTCCACATGGCCACTAAGTGACACAGCTGAACGCCAGTCTATTCCAAAAGAGACTGACATCAGGATTAATGGAACCGATTCTTGTTGAGAGGAACAAATCACTAATCAGAGACCTCCAGCTTCTCTTGTTTGATGTTCTCTGTAGAGAAGAGACGCACGTTAGGATCAAGTATTAGTGACTTGTGATACGAGATTTCAGACCAACGAGAGTCACCTGATTCTTGTTCCCCCTTCACTCTCTCAATGACACACTTCTTAATCTCCAGGCCGATGGCCCTGGACAAAGGAGGCGGCACAGCGTTTCCAACCTGGAGGGCAACAACAGGTGAAGCGTTAAGTAAGGATAGGCCGATTATCAGTGCTGATATTCTGCACTTTGAGGCATATCGGCATCAGCCTTTAAAAATCCCACGGCCGATAAGAGACCAATTTACAACTGTTATTGTGGCTCTGATGCAGCCGCGCCTCTCTGTCTGCAGTCACTACTCTGTCTCCAGCACTATCCCCACCCACAGCACTGCTGGTTCGCAGTCCCTCCAGACGTGTCTGTTAATCACTTTAAACAAGGTTGCTGATAATATTGATAGGGAAATAGTCGTGATAACGGAAGTGTGTGTGTGTGTGTGTGTGTGTGTGAGAAAGAGTGAAATTCGGTTAGTTTGATTACAGGAAAGCATGTTGAGGGGATGGCTAGAGAATTATTTTACTTACTTTATAAAAACTTCAGGAAGCTTTTTTTTATTTCAATGTCCTGCACTTTGTTGGAACAAAATAACATTTCAGTGATATTGCAATTTTGGAAAACTGTTTACTTTAGCAAACTTTAGGGAGCTATTAATCAGTTTAAGTTTTCGTTTGATTTTGTAAGACATGCAGCTGAGCCTGGGAGCTTCCTGCACTTTGTTATAATTTCAAAAACCAAGATGTCTCTTTTTTCTACAATGGTTAATAAACGTATGCTCAAAGGCATTTAAACGCCATGGCTTCATTTCAGAGCAGCTTGCGTCATGAACAATGTACAAAGATTAAAACACTTGGTGATCCCTCAACTAGCCAAACTAGATGAAACAATAAGCACAGGGACACCATTTTGTGTTGTAGGCCAACCCAGAATTTAGCGCCACCATGGCTTCTTGCTGAAAATATGTGATTTGTTTACCTGTCGGTGCTTATCCAGAATGTTTCCAAAGAAGCGGTAGGTGTCTGGGAATCCCTGAGAGCGAGCACACTCCCTCACGCTGACCACTCGGTGTTGCTCAGGATGGAGGACACGGCCCTGGCATGAAGAAACAAGAATTGAAGATCCCCATTGAGCTGTCCCACGTTGCATTTCGCACCATCATTGCTTTTAACTTCCACGTGTACCTGCTTTCCCATCGGCTCAGGATTGGTGACGGTCGTGCTGAAGAAGCCGTCCCACTCCAACCGGCCGTAGAGTCCGGCCCAGTGATTGTGGCGGTTGCCGGTGTGAGGCAGACACCAGGGGATCAGGGTGTTAAACTGCCGGTCTGCAGGGTCGCAAGGCTTTCCTACAACACAGCATACATGTATCATTACACGTTTACGCTCATACACGCAGGCCTCATTTTTCAGATTCATGTCCAAAACTTCCTACCTCCTGCGCAAGTGCAGACGCCTCTGAGCGCACCAGTGCTGCTGCGTCCATTCTTTTTATCGGAGTGTGTGTACCGGAGTTTCTTGGTCATTGTGCCATCTTTCAGTCGAACCTCAATGTTGGGCAGATCCCTCCAGTCGGAGCCTGGAGCCAAGGGGATATGACGCATCCGCCCCTCAACCAGAGCACTCATGTCCTGAGAAGGTCATGGTCAGGCTTCTTGTTATACACTCATCTCAATCAGTTGTGCGCTGGTGAACAGTAAACCTACAGCTCACCTTGCAGATGTGATCTCGGAGGATTGGCTGGTACTGCGTTCCTCTGATCTGCCGTTGGAACCAAGACTGAGGCTCCCCATTGTAAGAGATCTCCAAAGCAGCAGCACCGTTACGAATCTCAGGCAGATCAGACATGGTGTCTCTGACTGTGATGGTCCTGTAGATTCCTCCGTTACCACTGCAAGAAGATGGGAGGTCATCAAATGTACACCGAGGAGTGTCTGAGGAGTGTGCATCCGTGGGACGTTTAGATTACCGCGTGACATTGCTGACGTATTTCTTCTCATCCACCACCACGCTCAGAGAGCACGCTCTGGGAGCAAACACATGCAGAGGCTCAGGGTAGCGTGGCAGCTTCTCTCCAGGAGCAGCAGCGAGGATGATGGCCCTGCGGCGGGTCTGGGCCACGCCATACTGTCCTGCCTGAGAGAAGTTAGAAGAGTCAATCATAAAGCCACAGAAAAGAAGGCGTTTGACCATTTCATAAATATTATCAAGTTTCATAAACATGAGCCAGATACACCGCACCAAGCTGTTAAGAGTTGAACCCACCAACCCACTGGTTAATACTCGTCCCCCTGTATTTTCAGCTGAAAGGTGGTTTTGGATGTGTAGTGACTCAGGTAACGCTCAGCGTGGTCAGACCTCATTCCCCTGGTCTTAAATGATCATACAGAGCGCCACACTATCTAGATGAGATGATTCTGCAGATGAGACAATACTTTGTTGTGTCAAACCCACCTGAAGGACACCAAAAGTGCACTGGTAGCCCATTCGCACAAGGCAGCGTAGAGTCAGCTTCAGGACCATGGAGCTTTTGAATGAGACAAAGTTCCTGACATTCTCCAGGAGGAAGAACTTGGGTCTGTAGTAGTCACAGTAACTGCAACAAAGAAAAGTTTCTCTCGGTGATATAACTGGGCCACACCGAACAGTAAAGCCGGTGATTCTCTCACAAATTTAGGAGCCTGCTCTCACAACCCACATACCTGAGATAGGAGACCACCAAAGAGTTCTTGAACTTCGAGTAAGTCCGTGAGTTGAAGCGGTTCATCCCACTGAAGCCTTGGCAAGGAGGTCCTCCACACAGCATTTCCACGTCACCCTTCTGAGGCAGCTTCTGTCCAAGGGAATTGGTCTTCTCACCGGACATCACCAGCTTCAGCAGGACGTTGCAGTCTTCAGTGAACACTGTAGTGCCGGGGTTGTTGAGCCTGAATGCCTGAGCTGCAGGCTCCCACATCTCTATGGCCCACTCGGTCTCAGAGACACCTAAGAGCAAGTCATGGTTGAGTTTTGATTTTTTTTTTTTTTTTTTACTTCATGGGTGGAATGGCACTATTTACCAGCCTGGTGGAAGCCTTCAGAAAGTCCTCCACAGCCAGAGAACACATCCAGTGTGCGATATTTGGGCACTTTAAAAGCCTGCAGTTCATTCTGATGGTCCTGCGGTTCCTGTACCGCTGCCTTCCCTTTGCCTTTACCTTTTAAAAAAAATAAAATCGGGGGAATAATATTACCAGTTGCCTAAATTTTAAAGAGAATGTATCAATCCTTCTTGTCATGTGTTTTACCTTTCCCTTTGCCCTTTCCTTTGCCTTTATGGACAGCAGAGCGAGCATAATTTGGAGGGTCTTCAAAGCTTTTTGCCTTGGCGTTATAAGCCTGAGATAAGAGAGTTAACACTGCCATGAAAATGTTTCAACACCTTCAAGGTTTAGCGCGACAATATATTAGCGTTCAATCAAGTTGACACACCAGCTGATACAACACCGTCTAAACAGGACTGACGTCTGTACCTCCAGAAAATAGAAGCGGTCGGGTCCACCACTGGAATACTCCTGGACCGGCTCATTCAGGTCTTCTCCGTATTCTACCTGACAGCGGCCGAGTACCTCAGACATGCTGACAGTCACTTCCTCATCACTCCAATAAAGCTGATTGATATCCGTGTGGTAACTGGCTTTGACACCTTTGTGAGTGTTCTCAGGCCTGGGGGAGGATAAAAGTGGTTCATTTAAGACTTTGATCTGCCATTTGTATCAGACTGTCTTAACTGTCGTCTATTTTACCTGTAGAACTTGTACAGCCGTAGTTTAACCTCTGACATGTCAGGTTTCCCGTTACTACGCCTGTGACTAAAGATCTCCTTGATGCGGCCAATGCGGAAGGGTTCAGGAGCATCTAGGTTTGATCCCTTGATGTAGTCTGAGGACTTCCTGTAATACTCTGGATACAAATCCTCATCGACATCTTCTTTCCTATGGGAGCGCTTCACTGGACTAGCAGGCTTCACACTGAAAGCACAGGACATAAGTAATGAGAATCAGAGCTTTCTTGTTTTCAGGAAGTTCAGTAAATTGGTTTACTCACCTGAAATTAAAGGCTTCAGGAGGCAGATAGACACTGTCTCCCACTCTGAACTGCTCCCCTTGAAAGCAGGCCAAAGCATACAGAGCCCGGGCGTCGTCTTCATCGTTGATCAGTTCAAATGCACGAGGCTTTTCCTGCTCCTCTCTCTCCTTTATCCTGACACAGCTGCCACAGAACCTGAGCACAAAAAACAGACCGTACTGACAACAATTGAGAAAAGAAGACTGATGATCACACCTGCAGAGGATGTGGGTGGGGCTTACTTGAACTTGCAGTCCTCTGATGGTGTGGTCTTGGGAGGCATCTCAAAGCGGGCAAAATCTGTATCGTACCAGAACTGATAGAAGAAACTCTTCCCGTCATCCTCAATTACCTTGATGTCAACATCCAAGCCACCCTGAAGGACAAAGAGTCAAATTAATAGAAGGAAAAAAAACAAAAAAACAAACAAACAAACAAAAAAAACACACTGAAATTAACCAACTGCAGAGTTGACATACCTCCATGAACCAGTTGTTAGACGGGGCCTTATACATGACATTGACTTTGCCTTGTACATAGTTGAGCAGCATGTCCTCACACTCATCCACGATGACCAGCTCCAGCGGATCAGAGGACTCTCCCAGCACCGTGTGAATCCCACGGAGGAACCAGTGGGCATGAAACATCTTCCCATTGTTGTCCTCCCACAGTGACGTGATCCTGGTAGGTTACATATAAATCATAGGTTAATACACGCCATTGGGACAAGAGGTGATTGAAAAAAAAAAAAAAAAAAGGAAAAAGAAAGGTTTACACGTGCCGTACCTGGCCAGATACAGAGGAATGGACGGGTCCTCTGATGACACAGAGACACAGTCTCCCACTTCCAGCACTTCATCATTCACACAGACCTTCTTGTAATACTGCTTCTTCCCCTCAGACTGAAGGCCATTAAAGAGACAGAGATGTGAAATTGGTCTGTGCCAGATTGTCACGTGTCAGCAAAATTAAAAAAAATCCACAAAGGGGATAAACCAGGTACCTGAATAGGGTCTCCGATCCATGTCAGTTTGCACTGGGTCTGCTTCTTTCTCTTAGCATGAGAAACCTTTTTCGACTTCTCCACTGGCACATCTTCCTCCTCAATGTTCTCATCATCCTCAGCCTCCTTTACAGCAAGGTTTGGGCATCTAAGCATGATTGGCAAAGCTGGAATCAAGGGCTATAGATAGATATACCGCGGCGCTGCAACAGTACATGTTAACTCGATTCTGTCAGGCACTGATGTTTCTAGGGTACAGTGCAGATAAACAAAACTTAGTGGAAAAACATCCAAAAAAGGTACAGACACTCACCGTCTCTGCTTGCAAGCCTGCTTGCTTTTGCCACTTCCTCCAAATTTGATCATGTCCTTGCAAGCTGCGCACTTGCCGCAGTCAGGAGATTGACAAACCTAAGACAAGAAATGTGGATTGCCTTTTATTGAGAGGTACAGAGTTTGCGAGGCAAAAACACTTGGGTTTCCCCATCAGAATCACTCACCTCACAGACACCACAACGCTGTCTTTTGAGCCCCCCGCTCTCTTTATCATTCTGCTCAATCTGATCAGAGAAGAAGGTATCAAAGATCTGGTAGACGAGCTTGGTTGTGGTCGCTTTAGTCGGCCCTTTACTGTCCTTCTCTATCTTTGTAGGGTGACGAATGGCTTGTCGTCTGGCAGCTCTCCTGTCAACATAGAAACGTTGGCATTCAGGAAGCGATCCGTTTGGTTTGGTACACACACCTGATGATATGTGGAGCAATGGCATTATGAAGCCCCTGGCCGTCAACACACCACAGCATCAGGCCATGCAATTTTAAAACAAGCAACTAAAACCAGACAGGCACAGTAAAAAGGTGTAAAATGCAGAGTTCCTGTTAGATGTGGCCAAGACAATTAATCTCAAACAATGTGGCCTTTGTCAAACAGTGTACAATGATTACCTGGCCAACTGAGTTGCTTTTCTGTTTCTTCATGCTCAGGTCTTATCCAGACCGTAATATTTTAAAGAGTTTTGGAGGTCAAGTGTCATTTCAGTCCGTTACAATGTCAATAAAAATGTGAAAAATATTTTTGGTGCAAATTTTGGACCTACATTTTAAGTCCTTGCCACCCCTACAACCAAGAATATACTTGAATTAAGCCCAATATATCCTGTATTTATACAAAGACTACCACCAGCTCCTTGTGGAACATGTAAAGGGAACTTGGGACTTAGAATAGTTACCTACAAGCCTGGCTCTAATGTGGGGGCATGTACTTTACAATTAACTGGACAACATCGGATAATCATTCATCCTCCACACTGTTGGGTTTGCTGCAGAAGGCCTTGGTTAGAAAGTCTAAACCTCAAAGACAAACCAATTTTATATATATATATAAAAAAAGGTGGCTTATTAGTTTCTAGCATGAACTCTGGTATGCTCATTTTGTCCATGTAGCTTCTAGATGCTTCTCACTACACACCACCATACAAGCTAAAGATGCATTCACATCAAGGCCTACCTACCAGTACAGCAGCATGCTGCAGTAGGGGATGTCAAAGGAGGGTTAGATAGACATTAGGGAGAACAAGAAGCAGTCACATAAGCAAAATTAAATGGACGTCAAATCCTAAGCTGCCAATGAAGAAACCAGGCAAAGCAAAGACTGAGAGTTTATGTAAATTAAATGTAGCATGTGCTCTATTCTACTGATAAAGTTTAGTTTTATGCATCAAAGCCCAGTGGTTCGGGACCTTTTCAAAACATCCAGCTGAGATTAGCTGAATTAAGGGGAGGACCAACATGTTCCTGTACCTTTTGCCCAGAGTGACTCCCGCCAGCTTGATCAGGTCTCTCATGCAGGGAGTGACGATGATGGGCTGCTCATCCGAGTCGCCGGCTTCATCGTAACTTTCGACCTGCTCCACCACAAACTGGGCGTGACGCAGCAGCGTGTCTTCAGTGAAGCAGTTGAAGTTTAGTCCTGCAGGAGGCACCGTTGTCTGAGGGCCGGAGGAACGAAGACAGTCAGGTTGTTGAGCCTCTGCACACTGATGAGTATCTCAACATTCACTGACATACCAATTAATGACCAGCTGACATCCTGAATTCATTATGAAACATGATGTCATACACAGCAATCAAGTCAAGCTCACCACTTCATTAGCATGATTTCTGTTTTCTTCTTAGCGGCTTCATGAATAGGACACAAGTGGAAAATTATGCTATGTAGGAGAAGTTGCCACTTGTGGCCCCCTGGGATACTTTGTCATGTCCTCACCTCGATCTTGTTGAGAAGGTCCTCATAAGTGGCATCGGGGTTTTTCTGGAGAAATTCCACCACGATCTTGCTCATATAGATTTTCTCCTGCATCAGTGCGAAAATGGGTGCGTATTCTTCACTGGGATGCATCAGGATATAATCAGCAAACGCTGCAATATTGGAGAAAAACTGTTAGAATGTGACGGGGGGGGGGGGGTTCAGTCAAATTTAATAAACGACAGCTTGACCTTTTACCTGTAGTGAAACCAATTAAAGCTTTTTCTCCACCATCAAACCCAGTGATCCACCAGGCGTTAATGGGTCCAAGCTTCTTGGCAGGAACACCCCCTAACGAGACAGTGAAAATACTCTGAGGTTTACATTCAGCTTATTTATGGCTCCAGCAAATTAAAAAACAAAACAATAACCAGCTCCCAGGCTAAAATGTCTACATCATTATTTTTAGAATAATGTCTCTTTTTCAGTGGTGAACCTGCAGATAATTATCACGAAGTCTGACGCACCCATACGCCTTATTTCAGCTCATTTACTCATTTGTTGCATTAATAGAAAGTTTCTTTAAATACTTTTGCACACAATCTGCTCTTCACCCTTTAGAGGCCAACTAATGAAAATAATTAAGCATTTGGTAACAAAAAAAACACAGAGATTTCACTCAGGAGCTAATAAAGAGACCCAAAACAGCACAAATTTAAATTCAGAGTGGAATCAAGTTAGACTCCAAATAAAAAGCATATTCACAATTACTGGATGTGAATAAAAGCCACTGCTTCCTAACAGATGAACCATTTTTGAAAGCCACCCACAGGAAACAGAAACAAAAAAAAGTTAACATGGGTCTCACCATCCAAGCAGGGGTTGTCATCGTAGATGGGTTTGACCACACAACTGAAGTAGAGCTCAACGTTCTTCTCAATCAGGCCAGAGTCAAAGGGACAAAGGTGGCCACGCTTGTCGTACACACTGCGAAGCAAAATAAAGTTGATGCTTTTACCGATGAGACCTCAAGAGCTGCAAAAATAAAAGCACTAACACGCCAACTGAATAAACCAATATCAACTAATTTTTATTTTTTTTTTTTTTTTTAAAGGCGCATCTTTGAGAAACTGCACCTGAAATTTGTAATCTTGTGCTGTGGCAGGTCCTCATAACTCTCAAATCCATCTTCGTTTGCGTCAAACAGGGAGAGGCGCTCATCTGTTAACATTTCTGGTTCATCCAGCTGAAAATAGTAGCAGAATTGTTCAGTCATTGTAAGTGAATCCATGACTCATCTTCACCACCTTCCACTTGTTTAAATTCTCACCGCAGTATCAGGATCTCCTTGAAAGAACTTGAGGTCAGAATCATCCAAGTATTGTCTGCAGTCTGGACATTTGGGGGGCGGGGTCTGCAAAAAAACAAAAGAAAAAAATTAAACATCTATACTGTGCATCAGAAACACGACTGACAGAGGTGAATAATCAAAAACTTTACTTTTGCAGCAGCAACAGCCTTTACAGTCGCACTCTTGGAATCTTCGGGAGCTGAGCTGTATCGAGAAACAGGATCAGTCAATGCACACCATTGCAATAATATTTAAATGTTTAAAAAAGAAAAAAAAAAGACTTACTTGTCATCAGAGTCCACCTTAAGACGTTTCTCCTCGCGAGACTACAAGAGATTCAAAAGAGTAATGATGTTGCTGGTGAAAGTTGAGAATTGTAGCAGTTCAATGACATTAAACCATCAATGACAGGGGCATACCTCCTCTAAATCCTCTTCCTGCTTTTTCAGCTCAGTTTGTCCATTAGTGGCTTCTCCATTCAGGTCTTCAGACTTGCGCTTTTGACTGCAACACAGATGTACGTTTTAAAACAGAAAATGCATACCTTGCACTCATGAAACCCTTTTTACTTGGTTAAAAACAAACAAAACAAAAAGTGAAAATGTAAAACAGTATTTATGTACGCACACTTTGGAGAACATTGACGTGATGGTAGGTTGTTTTCCACTGTTTCTTGTAACTCTGGTGCTGGCAGGAGACTCTGGAAAGAAGAGTTGTACCTCGATTAATGGGCAGCATTTAATTCTTTGTATCATTTCCGTTTTTAAAAACACAATTACAAATAAAGACTAATATGAGCTAACTTTTGGTGTCGGAGTTGAGCTTGCTCCTGCGTCCCCTCCCTTTAGCAGTTGGTGACTTCAGAGCCTCATCTTCCTCCTGTACATCCATGCTCGTGTCTTCATTATCTTCATCTTTGTGGGAACCATTTGTGAAGCCATTCATCTTTTCTTTCTGCTCACTATCATCAACATGTGAGCCATTTTCAAGATGAAGCTCTTTTCCCAACAAGGCTTTTACTTTAGAGATGTAGACCTCCTGCGGACAGGAGATTATGAATTGAAGAGCAACATAGTTGTAGAATATTGATGTTTCATTAATCTTAAAAAATGAGGGCACTAACCATTGAGATCTCAGAGCTTTTCATCTTTTCCTCAAGGTTGGTCAGTAAGTCCTGAGCATCAACATGCAGGAAGTCCTGCACCAGCCTGAGCTTCTCCTTCACATTATCCTAACATTAAGAACAGACAAATATCTTGTTAACAAAGCTTAACTGACCTTGAAAGTAAAAGGGAAAAAAAATACATGAATAAAAACCAAAGCACAAGCCTAAATCACTTGAAAAATACGAGACAAAAAGTATGTTTATTATGTAAACTACAAAATACCATTTGTTGACTGCTGCACAAGCATGTTTAAAAATCATACTTCTAAATGGTATCCCTCACAAGTGCAAAACCTGCAAACAAATTTGTGGGAAACTATACAAATACAATGATGACAGTCCTTGATTCACATTACAACTAAGCAAGGATATTCTTTACAGCCACAAAATCATGACCTGTGACCTCTAAATCCACCCAGTGTCAAAATAAGGACGACTGGACATGAACACCAGAAGCGTTGCTTCAACAAACTCACCTCGTCTGAAACTCCATCCTCGTCCAGCACCTGCAGCCTGTTAACAAAGAACATGTCAAAACATCGGCACGGCAAGACAGCCAGACTTCCCCAGAAACCACCAGCACGTAAACCACATACGAGCATTCACTAAACGCAACCGAAGTTAAGAGCAGCAAAGCCGAAAGCCAAACTTTCTCAGTGGCGCCAAATCCCAAGCGTTGCTCCAGCCACTAACATGCTAGGATGCTAGGACGCTAACAAGCTAGTAGCTCCATGAACTGTGCTAACGGTAACTGGGCACAGCATTGTTTCCGATGGTCAGGTGGCAGCATGCTAACGCTAGCCGCAGCGGGCTAGCAGCACGAGCAAAAGGTAAAGCGTCTCACGACAACCACAAAGACGGATGATTACAGTGGTTTTAGGCTTGTCATTTGCGTTAACTTGCGGCAGCAAGCTGCATGCATGCTACGTTGGACATTTTAGCACTAAGGTTAATGAAGACAATGTACCTTTTCCTGACATCCTCCGGCAGCGACAGGGAAGTCCTGGTTGGCATGCTAGACAGCTATATAAACGCGTAAGACAAAGAGATAAAAATGGCTTTAAAATCCGTTAAAACAGGGTAAAACCCGAAGTTGAGCAGACAGAGCAGCTGTCCTGTGCCTGCCGTTTCGTGGAATGGATGCTATATGCAATTCGCGCGTGCGGGCCGTCTTTTCGCGCGGAAACCCGGGTGTTGTGGACTGTACCATTACTGGGATCTTCGGGTGGCACGCATTCAATCGGGGATTATGTTACATCTATTTTTGATGCGTCTTTTGTAACGTGAAACACATCTCACAAAACAAGTTTATATAAACACATAACCATGATTTTCATCTGGTTGTATCTTAAAAATACAATTTAGCTGAAATAGAAAATACAATCGTCTTACCCCTACATTTTTCCAGGTGTTGTAGACAGCTGACCAAGCGGAAGCAATCTGAATGTTGTTTACTAATAGCATCTATCTCGTAAAGGACTGCGTATGGGTGGAATTTGCAGTTTGTGATTGTAAACATTTAATGTATGATACTATGCTTCAATTGCGAGTACAGTATAATTGTATACGTACATGGTTACAACGGTATATGACTTCTGGTGTAATATGTGTTTATGTGAAAGTTCCTGGCATTACTATTTCCGCGTCAATCCATTGTCCAGACAAATTTAGGGAAAAACAATATTAATTATCTCAGTGAAATAAAACAACCTCACTCCTGCAAGTTCAATCGACTTATCTAACCCAACTCTTCCCTAAGAAAATTCCATTACTAAAGATAATGGTGTTTTGATTATGTGTGGAGGGCTGTATATGACATTGGTTCAAAATTTTCCATAGTAAGTTGGGTAGTGGTCTGGAAAAGGTCATAGCTTATGATTCACATCATTTCCTCATTCATTAAACCATTGGGTAACCCCTCACGCCCTTTCCTGCTGAAAGAGACCATGCGTGACAAATATGTTAAAAATGTAAAAGTGATCACCAAGAGCCACTTTGCTATGATTTCCAGTGAGTGCTCCATTTTAGGAGACAACTGCACTCCCAACATGTTCATAGATGCCCCCTTACAGTACAACAGAGCTACAGGATCCCCTCATTCAGTTCCTCCGTTAATTTGTCAACTGTATGTTGACAGCCATTCTGCAGCGACTGATCTAACTGTATTTGGCAGAAAACATTCTTGATATAAATTAGCTATGTAGCAATTTCACCACTAGGTGGCACCATGTCATTAAAAGTTTAAAAACAATGAGGCAGGTTTTGTCGTTGGCCAATCTCTTCTATATTCTTCCTCAACATATTTACTGTCATTTTCATTGATTAAGTGGAATCTGCAGAACTGAGAAATTATCATCTTTACACTTTATTAGTAAGTTGATCCACCAAAAGAAGACCTCTTGATCATGAGTGTATGCACATAAAATTTACATACATGTAATTTTTAAACTGTAATGACTGCTATTTGCAAACAGTCCTGTGTATATTTTTTCTAAGATAAACAAGCATCAGTCTAGTCTGCTGTCTGGCTTCAATGTTTTTGTGTGTGCAACTTCACCTACAGGTTTCAGAGTCTGATGTCATATCCTGCAAGGCACTGGAAAGACTTGGCAGGCTTCACAGCGGCACAGCCTCCTGGGGCTGATTCAGCCAATGTTCCCACCCAGGAATCCTGGACGTCTGACAGGAAACAGGCCCAACTCTCTCAAGGCCACTATAAGTCAGCCTCTTCCCTCACCAAAGTCTCCCCCTTACCCGAAAAACCTCTCCCGGGGCATTTCTTTATGTTTCTCTCAGACAAACTATCTTACAAATAGACATTCTTCCTCACCACACCCCATTTTCACTCTCCCTGCCCGCTACCCAGCTTCCCATCATAGCCTTGTTTTGCCTTTGAGCAATTCAACAATTTTATTAGGACAAGAGCCATTATGGCAAAACAGCTGTTGCATGTACAGTTTGAGGCTTTCATGTTGGATTTAGAGCTTTTCTGACCCTCTTAGAGTTCATTTTTGATTACATGCTATATTTTGAATAATTTCAGCTGGGAAAAACAATCTGCAAAAAATCTCTGTCTTAAAGACACAACACACATGTTGTAATTATTTCATTTATTTTATAAAAAGGGAATGCAATTAACAAAAATGTTTATGTACCTACATTAGTGTTTCAGATTGTACCGATTTAACACAGGCAGCGTGCTACTGGACACACAAGGCTATTGCACACGACACATTTCATACAACACAAATCATACAAACTGTACAAAGACACATACATACTTACAAACATACATAGTTATTCATATATTTATCATAAAAAAGTCATAGGCAATGAAGTGATAGGTACACAGATTAAACACCTCTCCATCTGAAAAAAACTGAGGGAAAGCGAACATCACTGAAGCTGCCAAAGTGCTTTTCACCATTTCTACTTGGCCATCTAAATGTAAAAAAACAACCAAAAAAAACAAAAAAACAAAAGATGTGATGTGAGTGTACAGGAAGAAGGCTAGTGTAACCCTGAACAGGAACCGGACGATGAAAAACATGACTTCCTATGGCTGAAGGAAGTTGTGTGTTATAGGATGTCAGAGAATGAGGATGAAGCTGACCTCCCAGGGGGGGCAGATCCCCCTGTGCCTTTGAAACCGGATCTTGTCCCGTTTCGTAGAGAAGGTGAGGGTCTTTGGAAACATGAGACGCGTTTACATCTTGAGTTGCACAAGGCATATGGCTGGCAAATTAAACCAGGATGTCCACAACAAATTTGTGTTCATGGTGCTATTTAAGACTTCACAGTGAGAGTTGACCCCCCCCCCCCCCCACTCTCTGCATGTCAATGACTTGGTAATTAAAAAATGACGATCAATAATACTGTCAATGGAGCGTCTGCCCCAAACACTTCATACATACATTCAGCCAAAATTCCTCAAGAGGAAGGCACAAACAGAGACAGCACATCGCTGCACTGCTGCTACAACACTGTCAGGTCATAGATCCCATCAGTTGGAGCTTCTGGACAGCTATCATTGAGTAATATTCATCAGTGCCACTTCAGGAAATGTGCTTTCTGATTAGGTCTTCCTCAAAGGAAACTGTTAGGATACGAAAGACAACAGTAAAAGCAAGAGGGACAGATTATTTCTACAAATGAGGGAAGGGGTGTTCGTGACGGGCGCCGGAGCTCGAATATATCATACACATTAGCACTAACAAATGAGCTAGAAGTTCATGCATTACATGTAAGCAGATTATGTAGGTTTGTTGTAGTTAAATCAAATGATTTTAAGCAAGGTTATATAGGGAATATATAGCCCTGGTTTTGTTGATGGAGTATTCAAAGTAATTTGGCTTCTGAGGAGTGCAGCGTTGAGTGAAGTGGTTCACGACCTCCAGCTCTCTACAGAACGTCATAGGTATGTCTGTGGATGCGTGGCTGAACATTGCAAAGAAAAAAATCTACAAAGTGCAGCAGCTTTGCAAGCTTTGCATTGGTGCCGACCTTGAACGGCCCCAAATAATGCACAATAAGAGGGATATTAAGCATGTTATTTTTCTGTTTTTGGCCTCTAATTACATGTTTAGATAGAAAAACAAGAGAAACATATATGAAAATGGTTTGTGACTCCACATGAATTCATCAGAGTACCCACGAAAAAGCTATTTTCACATTTCTGAAATTTCTGACCCACAGTTTACAGTTGGTTGGTTCCCTCTCATGTTTTTACACCCCTGCATGGGTGAACTGATTGATCGCTGATTGTGACTTCACACAGTTCTGATTGTAAAGTCTCCATCATCCGTGTCCCAAAATTCCCAGGCATCTCCATCCAGGGCGTGCTCTCTTCGTCTCATCACAGCCTCTCCGCATACACACTTGTGCTCTCTCTCACTCACTAAAACGCACAATCACAAACACACACACACACACACGATCAGGGATGGGTTCTCACCACATCACACACAGGTGGTACAGTCTTGCATGATTGGTGTGGTCTGGTGTTCATGTTTATTGGTGCAATGTTCCAGAGAGCTGGAGCTCTTTAGTGGGACCAGACAACGATCCGCCGGGCGTCCGCTTTGCAGCACCCCCCAGCAGCACAGCACTCGCAGAAACTCTTTTCTCATGTCCTTGCTGCGCAGTGTGTAGATCACTGGGTTAAGTGCTGAGTTCAGTGTGGCAAAGCCAAAAAAGATGTCTGCTTTTGAGAGGATAGGGCAGAACTGTATCTTGCAGGAGGAATCCAGCAGGAGGATGATGAAGGCGGGCAGCCAGCACATGATGAAGACGCCCAGCACTATCGTGACTGTTTTCAAAAGGGCATAGGCTGGCGAATTGGTGGCTTCCTGGTGGCTGGAACGTACAATCAAATAGATCTTCACGTAGAGGATGACAATAGAGAGCAGAATGAGGCTGAATATGGTGACAACAAAGAGAATATATTTCTTAGAATAGAGTGGCAACACGGCGGAGCATTCGGGGAGGTTGTTGATGCAGTTCCATCCGATGATGGGAAGCCCCCCCAGCAGGATGGAGGTGACCCAGCAAGCTCCAATCAGCAGGAACATGCGACACGTTTTGGTTGATCCATACACCTTAACCTTGGTGATGGCGATATAGCGCTCTATAGCTATCGCCAGCAAGCTGAAGACTGATGCTGCCAGAGCGATGAACGCTGTGCCCTCTCGGATGAACCACTGCACTGGCACCAAGTCAAAAGTCCTTGACCCTGATAGAAAAATGTTGGCTATGTAGGCGGAGCCCGCCAGCAGATCGGAGAACGCCAGGTTCCCGATGAAGAAAAACATGGCAGAGTGGAACTTCTTGTTGCGGCAGACTGCAATGAGCACCAGCAGATTCTCCAGGATGATGATGGTGCAGAGTACCACAATAATAATATTGAGGTTGGTGAGTACTTTTTTATCCTCACTGCGTTTCTCCAGGTCCTGGATGGTCATGTTCTTAGCAAATGCATAGTAGGAGGGGATCAGACTCCGATTGTAGTACTGGGAATATTTGCTCTTCATGGTGACGGGGTGGCAGAGCACAGCGGCGTTACAGCAAAGATTCATTCACACAGCCGAGTCGTGCAGAGCGTCTACACTGATAATCATTGCCTTAAGGAAGGGACAGGAAGGCTGCCAGGGAGACTGCCTGTCCCACAGCCACGTCTCAGGAGCTCTATGTGGGTCACCTGCAGACACACAGAGGAAAAAAAGGGTTAACTGACAGGGAAATATTTGTTGCAATATAATACAATGGTAACAGAGCAGACATATGGTTTTAGTAAAGTAACAGACGAGCAAAACAAAGTATCCAGGCAACACCTGTACCTCAGCCCGTTCAGTGGAAACGAAACATTTTCTTACGTGACAGTCTCGACTGCAGTGAGTCTCAAAATATAATATATAACGTGTCCTGTGTTGTTAGCGCCTAGAAAAGTTTTTGAAATAAAGAGGAAGCGTTTACATTTTGAGGAAATGTGTGGCCACACAGTCAACAGACTCCAGCGTAACCATGTTCTCCAACCCACACAGGCAAGCAGCAACAGGACTGGAAAGAAAAAATCCAGTAGTTTACAGGAGCTCATACAAATAGAACACGGCTGTGGGGAAACTACTCCGAGGAATATTAACACTCAAATGGTGGACAATGAACTCACACAGGAAAGAGATTATCTTCAGGTAGAAGAATAAGTTCATTATGAGGGAGCGCACCAGACAAAGGGCTCCACTCGCTAACTGAAGGGGACATTCCACCAACCCTGTGCGAGCACTCGGCTGTCAACACAGAGCATTGTTGTGGGGAACAAACCATTCCACTCCAGTGAGCTATCTCTTGAAACTTCAGCATAACTTGTGCACCAGCCAGCCTCTTCAGCTTGTGCCAGTTCATAGAAGCTAAGTGCTAATCAAATAGATAAAAGGCGGAAGTGTGCCTGACTGTAAAAAAAAGCGTTTCGGTATTGTGGTGCACTAAAAGCAAATTGTACACCTGTTAGATCAACTTAACACTGCCAGTGTAAGCATTTATTGCCTATACTATTCCATGTAGGCCCTTTGACTGTCAACTGACAGAGTTTACAGACCAGCAATGAAGAAAAAAAAACATAATTAGGTGTAAAGTTTTATCATACCGCATTAGAAGGAATCAAAGGGGAGAGAACCTGATGAAATCCTGCTGTGACTGAATTCTTGCAAAAGAGAAACCCATAAACAATGCAAAATAAAACGAACTGCAGCTTCATGGCTGCGAACAAAGGAAAGTTTGAGTCTCTGGAAATTTAATTAGAGGTGGAGCTGGTGTCTTAAACCTGTCAAAAAGTAACAGGATCCCCCTGCAGGCCAGCTCCAGAGGTAATTCAACACGGATGCTTCCACTGCCTGTCTTCACAGCTACCCCGGATAGTGACGGCAGCTCTTTACTGGAAACTGTACGCAGCTGAACCTCTGCCCTGTTCTGCAGGGCTTTGACTCAAAACCAGGGAAAGATGGAGAGGGGGAACCACACAAAGCCAGACAGAGAGCATGCATGTGGAACGGCATCTGGACACAAAGGCAGGAATCTGAAACAACATGACCTGCACACACACATGCACGCACACACACACACACACACACACACACACACACACACACACACACACACACACACGCTCAAACACAGACACCATGTCATCCATGTGATGTGTTACACTCTGCATATGAAGTATATTCACTCACAATTCTGATTATTGTAACATTCAAGTAATACTGCGCCAAAAAAGTGTTTTACCTCTCAAGAACTCATACACAGGTGCCTTAAATTCACAGATGTTTTCCCTCCTGTGTCACTTATATATATATATATATATATATATATATATATATATATATATATATATATATATATATATATATAACAAGAGCAAAGCTCCACAAAAAACATCCATTTACAAACTCTCAAGAGCATCATCCTGTAACATGAACATCTTCTTGAACATCACCAAGCAGCCACATGTCCAGTAATCCACTAACACTTTGATATGGGATCAACACAAACAGACCTCTGGTTCATGGTCGGTAGGCTGGGCTCATTCGGTTGAACGCACTCACTCACGCTTATTAATAGCGTTATAGTTTATTTGAGAGTTTTTTAAACTTCCATATTTGGACAGTTTTGCCATTGTAAAACGGTTGGCCGGGATTGTCGCTATTAGCATCAAGCTATACGTGGCTGGCACTTTCTGCATTGATGCACTGGTAAAAATAACAACAACAAAAACCTTTGTATGTACTTGAATGGCCAAATATAGCTTTTAGGGTGAAGTATTGCTTCAAAGTTTTCCCCAGCAGCGTACAAGCAGGCTCAACACACGTCTGCGATGAGTTGCCAGCAATAACCAGCTGGCTGTTTCCTCAAGCAGGAACAAAGAACAATAGTCTCTTTTAGTGTGGAGAGCCTTGCCCTTCAGCCTTAATAATCAGGCTGTATCTGAGCAGAAATGTATTTACAGTGGTGCGCTCCCTTATCAGAACCCCTGTCTCCTCCATCCTTTTAGCTCCTTTCATAGACGCAAATAGGAGGCTGGAGATTGGACACATGTGCCAGTTCCAGCAGCATAACAACATTAGCCTTCATTATTGCTGCCTGTAATGATTTTATTAATGGAAAAGTCGGCTGACCAGCTCTGCTGCTTGCAGACCAGCTCCGCGAAGAGGAGAAAGCACCGTGAAAGCACTTTTTTTTTCTTCATCTCACTTTTTTTTCTGCTCTCAGCTCAGTCTGATCCTCTCAGAGAGCCTTCCATGTGTTGTGTAGACAGCTCAAGGTTGTCCTGTCACCAAGGAGTCCTTGGAGCCTGTCTTCAAGAGCTTTCACTGTGTGTGCGTGCGTGTGTGTGTGTGTGTGTGAGAAACCTGACAGGCTGGTTTGGCCTAAAGCACTGTCTCCCCCGCATCCCCGCCCCTCTACCTGCCATGTGCCACTCACATGTTTCCAGGGTGATTGGTTGACAGGAGAACAGACTTCCTGATATTCAACACCTCCCTCACGAGCCTAAATTGTGCCCTGAGTTCGACCCGGACATCGTTGTCACGGTTCCTTGGTAGACGCACCAGGTTGTCAAAAGTGCTGCAAATCCATGTCAGTCAGTGACTCGTGGTGCCTGACACACTGCACAACAACAACAGACCCTAAACAACTGCTCTTCACTATGGCAACAGAAACAGAACAACAACAGAAACTGTATAGATTTTCATGTATATTTGTACACATTTTAAAAGTATTCTATATTCATACTTTAATTTTCCTTACAGTTTATAATACAAAAGATAATGTAAATAATTACATCACAGCTCAAAACTGCACACAGTGCTTCAAGGCAGTTCATATAATTTCTGTACATTTAGATGGCGTTAATAATCAAAAGTAGACTAAAACCAAACTTTAATGCATTATTTTGACATAAAACTGTAGTCTTAATTTTCCCAGTGGATCGCCATGAAAATTTACTGAATATTTCTCATAACCAAACAATCGATTTACAGAATAAACTGATATTGTATTGAATTCCAGTGTATCTATTGGATATTTCAAACAGGTGAAATGCAGTTCGATAACAAGCAAATAACAATATCAACGATCCTGTCCAGATTTCACAGCAAACGTTAGACAGAAAGGTAAAGAGGAGATGAAAGAGACGACTGTGAACACAAGCATCAAACCAGTGACAGGCAGCAAAAGTCACCTCAGAGCGGATTTCCTATCTGACAGCCTTTAACTTGTTTTATTGTTGAAGTTGTGGGCAGCAACACTCTTGTGCATGTTCACATGAACACGGCACCTTCTGGATCCTCACGACTACGCTTACTTTTCACAACCACACATAGTAGACCACAAATGCACACTGATCGCAAATTTCTTTAGCACTCAAAGGCAAACTGCTGCTGTAAGCTGACTCTTCCCTCCTAATCCTACCGACAGTCACGGTCCTCTCCTCTCTGTCACAGGAATGACGGCTGCACAAAAGCCACAGGTGTTTTTACCTGAAACACCTGATAAGCCCCAATTAGCGGAGCGTCTGCTAAGTGAAAACCAAAGCAACGGCTTCCCAATGCACCACCTGCTACCTGCCTCCATCTTCTCTGTGGGGTAAATGCTAAAGACGAGACAAAACAAAACAAAAAAATACCCAACAACACCTAGATGCTGGCATATGACTCACAGGTTTCAATTCACAATCTCTTTCGAACATTTTGGTCTCTTTAAGAGCATTGCAAATGAACCAGTTGTGGTCTGGAACATCCCGTAAAGTCTTTTTCTGAGACTCTGTTTTGGCAAAATCGGCAGCTCAGTATGGTCAAGTTCCTCCTCACAGGATGTGACTGAAGTCACAACGTCGAGGGCTTCAGAGAGACGACTCTTAAAGACTTCAAAATAAATGTGTTTGCACACCACATTACATTCTCTCTTTGATTCTAAATCAATGTGTGCAAAATTGAGAAATTCAGGTACTGATTCTTATTCGTGAACTTTGCCAATGAAAGCAAGTATTATCAATATTTTTTCATATCGTATAGTTGCCCGTAGCAACACGACATAACTTCCTGTGTAGGAGATAATAGGTATTTCCTTTTTTTGTGACGTTGGTCAAAGCTATCAGCAATCTCTGAGTAGGAGCAGCATCACATTTCAGGGCTAATTTATCAACATTACTTGTTATCAAATCATTTCTTTGACTGTGTTTTTTTTGGGGGGGGTCTTTTATGACCCACAATGAGTCCAAAGCACAAGGAATCTCCTTTCTTGATGTTTTATACGAAAAGATTCATCAATTAATTGTCAAACTAATCCACCCATTAATCAGCGCTGGCAGTAAATGGTCATCGCAGCCCTACATCTGACGCTTTGTTCAGTTTCCCTGCGGTGGAACTGCCGTCACTGGGAGCTTGAACCCTTCTTCTCTCCTTTAAATGACCTCAACCACAATGATCTGCACTCACACGAGGAACAAAAGTAAGTACTGCAGGGTGTGTTGGCAGTGTCAGCCACTGCAGCCAGCTGCGTGACGGTAAAATCCAAGTCCAGCTTTCATCCAACTGCTCATAATGCAACCCTGAGTGAAAGAGGACAGAAAGGCGGGAAATAAAGCTGAGAGGGATTTGATTGTTTTGATTAAAAATGGCCGTATCTATAGATTGCCATGAAGTCACTGGAGGAATCACAGTACCCATCAGACAAAGTCACTCTTGTGCTCTGTGTAGTTGCTGAGGCACTCCTCTCTTCTGGAGCCCTCTTTCTTCATCATGAATACATCTGAGCTGGCGAGTAGCTTGCAACTACGGTATTTTGGAGAAATAAAACAAGGTGTGATGTGGCGAAAGGCTGAAGAATGACCAACGTACCATTTTTGTCAGCTAGTTAGCATAACTCATAGACGTGCGCTGATAAAAGATGGATTGATGGGTAGATACATTTTTATTTGCAATGTTTGGGTACTAGAAGTTTGGACTGATGAATGTCTAGTACCCAAATGCTGCCAATAAAAGAATGCTATTGCAAATTAGACAGTGTGGGAATCTCTTGAGAACTTTTTAGGACATCGTGGATAAAATTGTGTGCTTATCCAAGCACACATCATATTTTAACAGGAGGAAAAAAAACATAAAGCTTCCAGAATTTCAAAGCTCTTTATTTTTTGTTTTCTTGGGCATACATTGTTGAATAGGAAACCAAACATCTGAACAAAACTGATTAAAGGGTACTTTTATTTTAAGTTTCAGCTCCACTTTAAAGAGAAACACTGATTTTATACAGTAAAACAGGATGTGATTCCACAGATGACTTTTAGGGTATTTTTGCTAAACAAAAAATATGTTTGACTGACAACACATAGCTCAAGTACAGCTGGTGGTTAAAATGAGGAAAGTTCCACATGCAACTCACTGCAATACAGTCAGAGCGTTTCCCCAGTCAAGTGTTGACGCACGGCACTGGTAGGTAGGACAGCGATTACCACCACAAAGTTTCACCACTGCAACCACAGGAGCTTCAATTCTAAAGAAATAACTGAAAAATGCAAGTTTTTCCCAGAACACCAACAGTTCTTCCTTCCTTTACCTGTATGCTCACTCCTTGTCTTTATTTTGTTTAGTCTTTTTTCCTAAGCCGTCACAATTCGCTCACACACACGGGCCCGTTACGTCGGGCAAGTTTGCAGCCAGCGGCTTCAAAGCGGTCACGCTGCACAACAACAGGAAACACAGCCATGGCCTGTCTCTGCTAGCAGGTGGCTACACAGTCCCTCTGCTGCTTTGTCCATCACTGACCCCCAGGGTCTGTATGTGAAATCTTTTCACAGAAGCACAACAACACTATTGATTGTCCACAGTCAATTCCCAGGAAAAAGGCATAAAAGTTTCCAGAACCACTGGACGAAGAGGATTCATGCTGTTGACATTGATGGACCTCCCAATGACCTTGGTAACGGCACGGTTGGAGCGATCCTAGTTAGCGGGTCAAAACAACAGTTAGCATCTCGAGTCCTGACTGGCTCTTAAGCTGTCGCTGTTATCCGTGTGGCATGCCTCCCTTCAGACGGGCTCGCTGATAAAACTGAGAAGACAAGTGTAAAGAAGCTGACATGAAAACAGCATTTAAAATACACATAAGCCCGACATAAAAGTGACCTCTACTTCCCACTGTGCCACTATGTAAGAGCTCCCTCACCAAAAAGTAGACACGCATTCACCCTCAGACCCCCAGACTCAGCCTGCTATCAGGTCTTGCAACATAAACACAGAGACGTAGCTTCTGTTCTTTTTATCTATCTTACAAGATTAGCTGTTGACTGATACTGAAGCAGTAAAATCCCAAAACACAGGGGCTGAGGCTTTCTGGCTGGGATTTTGTAAACTGCAGCTTTACTTTAGAGGCTAGAAGCATGGGACATGCAAACATGTCTGCAGGATCTCTCATGTTGAAACAGCGATTCGTCAAATCACGAGGCAAAAGAAGACAGGCGTCTTTAAGAGGAAGTGAAGAGCCTGTTTTGATGTCACGCTCACGCTGTGATGGAGAAAGCAGAGATATGAGACTGGGGGTTTGCAGTATCTCACCGTTTCAAACTTGGAAAGGAACGCAACTGGAGCAACAAAAAAATTTAACATGAATAAAAAAAATCAAAAAAATCTTGGCAATGAGATTTGTGTATGCTTGTCAAAGTCCCAGACGGATACAAATCACATCCTTTTTTTTTGTGGGTATAAAAAAATGTATATAAATATAGAGAAGTAGTTATCATGAATAAGTGAAATCACGGCAAGAACAAAACCGTTCCTCTTTCCTGACATATTAAACGGTTTCCTCTAGGCATTTTTGTTCTCCAAGAGGGAACCTTTCTGCCCTTCTTATTTGCCAGCACAATCATGCTCTATTAACATCGTGCATAAGCTGCGAGATATTAGGGGAGTGGGTGTCCCCAATACAGTCATTTAATTAGGGATTACCCTTTCGCTTGTCAAACAGTTTGACAGTTTGGGTTCAGACTCCTCTGGGGGTCCAGTCTGTCAACACAGTTCAGTCAGGAGCTTTAAAGCACCTTGTACTTTGTCTTGTTGTCTCCTCGCTCAGTTTATCTCGACAATTTTATTTACGGCAGATGTTCGTTTGTGCTGTGGGGCTCACGAGCAGCCGTGAGAGGAGCTGGAGACAAAGAAGGGCATCATAGAGCCTCCGGAATCATAACCCGCATGACCAGCAGACACCCTCCCCCCCGTCTGCCCCACTTGAAGAGGTGGGGGGTGGGGGGTGGGGTCATTGAACGGTGGAGCCTCAGAGGCAATTACTGTAATATCTTCACCCCCTGACCGTTTCTGTCAACTTAAAATCGCTGGATTCCAAATTATTCATGTTTCTATATCGCTCTATTTTGCATAATTTTCTCTTTCAAGCTGCTCCCCAATTTGCAGAGCTGCATCACTCTGCTACCCCCTCCTCCCGTCCGTCGTCTATTTTAAACTTTACCGCACAGATCAAACGGCGAGGCCACAAAGAGGTGATTAAATGCACATCAAGACGGATTTATTTAGCACACATCTGGGCCAGACACGTTCTTATAGTCCCCTATTAAAGACTTCACTGCAGCACATTCACTGTAAAAACTGTTACTGGAGAGTTGACGGCGTATATCGGGGTTGGCCGAACTCATTAATGTGAATTTGATGAAGTACAGTCACCAAGAAATTCAGTTAGACAAGAAAGTCAGCAAGCACTGGCAACCCAAAAGATAAAACAAGAATTTAACTAAAATGGATACATGTACTTAGTCTTAATAATTTTGAAAAAAAAATTCTGTTTTACTGTAATAATAAATATCCCCTAACAATGAGTTATCTTGGCTGTAAATGTAATAAAAAAAAAGAATAAATGCTGCCAGTCCAGTGTTTTGAACATCAGCAAACCCCTGCAGTTCTGCTACTGTCTTTAAATTCTTATTTTTAATGTAAAAACTATTATTTACATACTACAACTTTCAAACTTAGTCCATTAAATGCAGCGTACTGCTGTGCTATCGTCTCTCCATCCTCTGCACTACTCTTTCAGCGTGTGTGCGTGCTTCATGCTCGGTGTGAAGCTTGGATATAATATTTAAATACCAAATATAGAAATGGTGCAACCTTTTTTTTCTGTCAAATCACACCTAACAGGCTTGAAACCAGACATTGGAGATACTCTTGGCTGCAAATTTATCGCCTTGCGTGCCATCGCCAGTATGTGTTAACCACAGGTCGCTCGCGTTGCAGATGCAGGACGTAAATGTTACTGTGGGATGGTAGGAAGTTGGGTGAGACCTGGTTGGCCTGCATCAGAGGTATATCTGAATGTTGATTTATCTTTGATTCAAGTTTCAGCCTCTCTGTCTTTCTCACACCTTCCTTTTGTCTCGTCTGTACAATGAGGTCCCTGCTTATAAATGGCTCAGAACCCTCTTTTAGGTCTCTTTTGTCCTGCTCCTATTCTACTCGGGTGCTAGACCTTGAACTCCACCCCTTCTCATGTTCTGCAAAAAAAGAGCTTGTGATTATTTGCCTCACGCAGTGCCAGGGAAAATGAGACGTCACAACACGCATTCGTGGGATTGCGTGTGTTGTGGCGGAGAGAGTTTCTGACCACGTGGTATCATGACAGCATGAAAGAGACGCATCGGAGGTGAGCAGAGAACGAGCTGGCAACAAAGCAAAACACTACATAATGGAAAATGATACCATCTAGCCATGCTAACACGCACACACACACACACACACACACACAAAAACAACAGCCCTGATTGCTTCTGCCAAGCACCCGCTGATAAGATGCTGAATTGATGAAAGTCTTCCATCTATCGTCCTCATGGTCCAGCACAAGAAAACAGCTGCAAACTCCTCAGGCAAACACAGATCCATTACACGCAGCTCTGTTATGGCAGGAAATCACCGTTGCCTGGAGAGGGAACATTGTTGTGTCCACACAGATGCAACTCTGGATTTTAGACAATTTAAAAAATCCGTATCTTGGATATCGCTCTTGATGTCTGTCGTGAAAGTATCATGTCGTAACTGTAAAATATAGTTGCGAAGGTTCAAACTTGAATTTAGAGTCCAGTGAATGTGTACTGAGAGTATTAAAAGTTTACTGCATCTTGAATGGATACTACATCTGTTTTATTTCCTGGCAGCATCACATAGGTACCTTCTTTTTAGAGGCCCCATACTTATTTTTTTATGGCACTTTACTGAATCAAGACTTTGGGTTGCTCACCAAGAGATATTTTTCATCAGTTGATGGTCAGAAAGTGAGTGCTGCTGTGCTATAGTTGTTTTTTTTTCATTGAGCGGCTACTTGACTTTGACCCAGAAGCGGCATCTGAAAGGGATGCGTTTGAGTAGTTGTCATTTTAGTTTCAAGTAAACAGCACCCACTTCCACTCTGTCCATCTGTTCCAATGGAGCAGTCTGGCCTCACGACCCGCCTGGTGCTTGGCTGGAGGGAAGACTAAAGCAGAGGCCTTCACGGGATGAACTATCTTGATAGCTATTTCCTACAGAAGAGGCTATCGCCGCTGGCTGATAACCTTTTACCCAGTGCCCATACCTGTTTACTTGTTGTTGTTTTTTGTTTTTTTTAAACATGAGTCAGAAAAGACAATAAAGCCCTTCTGCTGTAATTGCGCAAATTTCCTCTCTGGTTTTTTTTTTTTGTTTCCTCATGTGTCACATTCTGTGTCATAATCACACCACAAAACAAGGTGAGTGATCAGTTTAGTGGAAAGCACTGCAGAGGGGTAGTGATGAAATTTCTGACAATTTGTCATCAGGTCAGCTGATTTTTGAGAAATATAAATATAGATATATATATCAAAAGTCAAATTGGTAATCAGAAATGTTACAATTGCTCGACCTGGTCAGACCTGATCCTGGGTCAGTGGCTTACAAAAACTGGTCTGGTTTTGTCAAAGCTGGTTTTGAGAGATTTATTCTGAAAAATTCTACCTGGAATTCAGACAATTCTGTTGGCACCTTGTTATTTTTACCTAAGCTAGCGTCACTCTTCTGTTTGTTTGTGCTTCTGCATATTTATTCTTCCCCTATCGTTTCTGCTCATGCGTCGCTGCATTATGAGACCCACTCACAAGATCAATAAGCTTATAGAACTATACTTTTTAAAGCCAACTGAACAATGCAAATAAATTGCTGCAAAGATGGCGAAAAGCAGTAGAAGTTACAGGTATTAGTGGCCCAAGAGTGAATGCCAGTTAAACCCTGTACCATTGCAGACAAAAGCCAGATACTAGCTGGTGTTAGCAGGGTTTTGGCCAGCGGAAAGGGGGCTTCACAAGGGTGGTAGTAGGAGAGACCGTGTTAAGATTTTTTTGTACGCAAAACAAATTGCTTCAACAGGCTTCTTAGCCCTCTGAGCTCCAACTGGCTGCACAGGACAGTTCCAAATCCAAGAAAAATGTCTCCAGCTTACTCCTGAATTTGGGGAGGTGATGCGCTGAAGTAATCCTGTGGAGTTCTCCAGCTGCACAAACAAAGCCCACTGGATAACAAAGGCTTCCAGGAGAGGAAAAGCAAGGAGGAGGAGGAAGAGGAGGAGGAGGAGGTCTTGAAAAAAAAAAAAAAGAAAAACACAGCATCTTCACATGTACCTGCTCTCGGACACATTTCAGAGTACAGCTCCGAGAATGAGCAGGAATGAGAAAACCAAGACCTGACCGCACTGATTAAGCACACTGCTAGAACCGTCGGGAGAACGTTGTTCCCATCCAGTTCATAAATCACACAGTGTAACCTCAAGAGAGGCTGCAAAGTGCAGGCAATCCCATCCAAAGCCACAGCAGTAACCAGAAACCTTGTATTCTATGTACTTGTCATCTGAAAGACATGTAATGTTGCTGTCTGTGCAAGAAGCGTTACACGGTGTAAAACCCGTTGAGAAACATGTTCTTTATTATTTCCAAATGGCAGCTTGTTGGACGTGAGTCGACCTGAGCTAGTATGTGACAGAGGAGCAGCCAGGAGAGAGTGTCAGGAAATCCTGGCATGCTGCTACAAGCATCAGTGCCTGGTCGTGTGTGTGTGTGTGTGTGTGTGTGTGTGTGTGTGTGTGTGTGTGTGTGTGTGTGTGTGTGTGTGAGTGAGTGTGTGTGTGTGTGAGGGTGTGTGGGGGGGTCTTATAGTTTGTCTAAGTCCCTCAAGTGGAAAAGGAATGTAACAGGAGACTCTAAAGCTAATGGATGCTTTCATTGGTTAAAACACCTTCAGACCCACTTCTTTCTCCATCTAGCATTAGCTTATGTAAACATTTATATAATAGCCCCAACAGCATCTCTGCAAACTCAGACCAGTGCCGGAGCAAGTCTGGTTTTGCCTGTCTTGAGTGAGCACCGTCTTAAGTGACATCTTTTTTTTTTTCTCAATGGCTCTGACAAAATGAAATAGTTTTTAAAAAAAAGACGAGGACGCCATATTTATCTCCCAGATCCGAGACACTCCCATTCACTTGGCTGTGAATCAGAAAGCAACACGCTGTCAGCTGTGTGTTGTGACTTGTGCTTTGGCAGCTTGCGAACAGAAGGCGTTTATTTTGCTCCAGCTGCCACACCCAAGGAAAAGTGTTTTTCAGGCTAAGTGTGAGTGTGTGTGTGTTGGGGGGGGGGGGGGGTACCAGCAAGACTAACTCTTGACAGAGCCAGGAGAACCCAGATGGTTGTTCTCATACTACCATTAATACCACAGAGACAAGACTGAAAGCAGTTTCTAAACACCAGGGTTACTTCCTGCAATCTGACATGGTTCCTTTTCTCTCTCGCTCTCTTTTTTTTTTTGAAGAGTTGTGACCTGAGTTTCAGCTAAGCAGGTAAAAGCCTCTGGCTGATCGTTTCCTCTGATCTCGCTCTGTGTTGTCACCCCTCAAATCGAGCAGAATAAAGCGCTGTGTGTAGTCAACAAAAGACAAGTCGTTCTCCCAAAGGAGAAGACTTCACTGCGTCCTGTTACTGGACCGCTCCCAGGCCTCGGCTGAAACCCGAGCATCCTTCAGGGATCGACACCACCCACCCGCCTCACATCCCCGCCTTCAACCCCCTAGTGACCTGCTCCATTAAAAAGAAGAAGGGAAAAAAAAAGTCCTGCGAATCCAGTTCCCACCAATGATTTACTATGAATTTATTTATCCATCCGTGCACTTATACATCTATTTATTTATTTAACTAATCTGTATTTCTCACGCTATCCCTGGCAGTTCCCATTGACAGGGGTCTGATCGCAGCAGTCATCCCATAGAGGGGAAGCAGGACCACCGAACCGAACTCAAAGATCTTTAACTCATGATGTCATGAGCTGCTGAGCTGAGCCAGTCCTCATGTGCCCCACAATGAAACGTTTTAAAACTTCCTAATAAGACAAATGCCATGTGTGCTGCGAAAGCTGTCTGGCCAAGAGGACTGTGCTCATCCTTTCACAGCACCCTGGGGTTTCTCTCTCTCTCTCTCTCACTCTCTCTCTCACACACACACACACACACACACACACACACACCCGGGCCAAGAAGTGTGCAGACGCGTGTGTGAGGAAGCCTATAGCAGCGGTCCGGCCTGGTAGGGTGGCGGGTGTTGTTCTGGTGCACTGAGCCATGCGATCACATGGGCCAGACCGGCTGTATCATGCCTCATCTCCAATTGGATCCAAAACATGCTGGGAGAAGCACCTGAGTCCAGAAGGGAGACCCCCCCACCCCCACCACCACCACCACCACCACCACCCCCCCCCCCCAAACAAACCAAGCAGCTCTGTAGAAACACGGCCATCAACGGACCTGCTGACAGAGCCTTCGACACTTGACAAGTCCTCTTCTAATGCTGCTGACCGTGTTTCCTTTTCACCCCCATGCATGATGTTATCACAGTAAAATGTTTGCTGGTGTCTCATAGCGTTTGAGGGCTTTACGGAGTTTGGTTTCTCTCGCTAACTTCGGCTGCAGCTTTAGATAAAGCCTTCCTCCTTTCAGGGTGCCCGCTAATAAGCTCAGCACCATGCAGCCTGACCAGACCAACCACAGGATGGAGCTTGACGGATGAGGGCTTTTATCTGGGCAATAAACATTAGTTCCTCCACCTTATCATCTTATCTCTGTGATTTTGATGGTTATCCCACAACAGGATGCCTCACCGCTGGACTGCTGACACCTACGTATCCCTCTCTGAAGGGAATCGGCTGCCCTGCCAGAAGTGGAGTGGTGATAAGGTAATTTACTCTGCAGCAGATGGCTCTGCAAATCTGAATTGTAGTTCAAATCTTGGAAAAAACACAACAACTACAATTTGACACTCAGTTAAGACTTTTGAGAGCTGCCTTCCTCTGAGGATCCCCAACCCAGGAGACTTAACTCTGTCACATGGGGGGGGGGGGGGATAATGGGGGCTTTTGTCTTATTAATACATCCTTTCAATACAATGCCTTCTTTAGAGTGACGGATGAACAAGCCTCAACAACATCGCAGGGGTCACGGGGTGGGGGGCTGCACAGCAGGCCATGCAACGGCTGGACGCCGTGCGTGTGTGCGTGCGTGCGTGCATGTGGACAACATATGATGCAGCAGAGCCTGTGTGTGCTAATATTTAACACCGCCGTGTTAGTCATTAAAACAGCATGTTTATGAAGCGCAGCTCCAACAGAAAGTTCCCTGAATGGCGGCGACCCTCACGCCAGTGAGTGAGCTGATGGCAAGTAGGGAAAACGTCAGCGGAGACTCTCTACGTCACTACCAGAGATCGCCCCTCACGTAGCAGATTCCGTTGTTCCACCGATAAGAACCTAATGATAGCCCAGCGCGTAATTTTACGGCCATACGCGAAAATCCTTTTGTTAGGCTGCACGCGCAGGCTGTCACGCACAATATTGTTAAGAAAGTACTCACCCCATGAGAGACACGGAGGGAGACAAAACACGCTCCGTCCTCCGCCTCTGAATTTCCTCACATGCGGTTTCCACAAATGTTGCTGGTGACTTTTAGTTCGGCGTCACTTGAATAAAAGCTCCCGAGCCCGCGGAGAGACAGGGACACACTCAACGGTGACAATCAAAACTTTGGTGGGTGACGAGACGGCGTGTCTGGTCTCGTCACTGGTAAATCCATACCGGTCTGTGCGCTTACTGGGCTACAGAGGAAAACAGGACAAAAAAAAGGATGATGACTCCAAAAATTAAAAAAAAGAAAAGAAAAAAGTTAAAAGTGATGAAAGTCACTTTTAGTGCTCTCACTTTCTCCGGTGTCTCTCTAATCCAGCAACCCGTCTGATTGTCCTCCTGCTTCTATGTGAACAACAGCACCGCAGGACTGTGGAGCGTCAGGGGAGGCGCGAGCAATACACTCTCTCACACACACTCACTCACACAAACATACACACACACACGCACACACGCGCGGGGGGGGGGGCGAGAGGGAGGAGGAGGTGAGGGGAGGAGGAGGAGGAGGAGGGGAGGCATATACGCTCATAAAACGCGAGTCTCAGCGTTGAAATGTTATGGTGATGCGGGTTTGTGGACAGTAATTAATACGGAAGAAGAAGAAAAAAATTACAAAACAAGAGGATTTCTGGACACAAATGAAGTGCAGACGGTCCACCTCCTCACTTCCTCTCAACCTAATACATCCCCGGCATGAGCAGACTGACCAGCTGTGTACAGTGGCGCGTTACCTGCGTGTGTGTGTGTGTGTGTGTGTGTGTGTGTGTCCGTCCGTGCGTGTTGGGCTGCTCTCAGCTCAAGCCTCGGGTCTGATTATAGGCGTGTGAGGTGAATGTAAGTCGGGGCTTGTTAGTCATCATTTCAGTTGCTGGCTCTTGTGAAAAAAAAAAAAAAAACAAGAAAAAAAAACAGAAGCCTGTGTGCAAACTCGGAGGAGGTAATAATGTCTTCACAGTCATTACCCTGAAAGCCAAAGCCATCCCGAGTGGTTATGACGTCATCTGTCTGCTTTTAGTATAGTCCCCCCCCCCCCCACCAAAAACATAAAAGCTCTGGCTTCTGTGCTGCCAGAAGAAAGAGATGTTTAAATAAAAATAAATGAGGGCTTCCACTGAAGATGGGAGTCCTACACAGGAGCGGAGTCAGCAGTGGCCACAGGCCCCTGATAGCCCCTGATAGCCCAGCCTCCCCAGACTGGCTGGGCCAACTTTGATCACATGTACCTTTACATGAGGTTTCCATATTATTGCGCTAATCCGATTTAAACCAGACTTTTAAGAATGCATGCAAACACGCTAACTGAAATTAGCTTTTTCAAAGGCGGGCTGTGACAAATCCAGACAATACCCCGGCCTGCGCACTGGTGGGGCATTCTCGCACATGTTCTGTAGTCTGGCTTTTAATCTAGGAGTCAATTACACACAAACATCTGGACAACTGGAGGAAATCATAACATGCACCACGAAGTCTCCCAGTTGCTGATAAACTTCCGTCAGTAAATCAACTCTTCCCAGTTCACGTACTGGGGAAATAAATGAGTTATAATTAGCTTGACTGTAACTGTGCGTGTCAACCCACTGAGTCAAGAGTAACGGTCTACAGACCAGGGCAGACATCTTAAACTCTGCCTCAGCAACTGAAAGGAAGTCATGTGATCTTCGTGTGTGTGTGTGTGTGTGTGTGTGTGTGTGTGTGTGGTGTTAGGGTTAGGGTTATCCCTCACTTTATTCACACACCAGCAAAATGGCAGTGGCAGAGGTGTGGAGGTGCACCATCTTTTCTCTAGCTTGGTCCTCCTCGGTTATGCATTGGTTTCCTAGCACAGGTTTTGATATTTGCTGGGTTGGAAATGACTAACTGTTCTGTGCCGTTCACCTTTCGTTCTGAGCGCGGGTCGGCGCGACGCTGCATGTGTTTTCCACTCACACGGGAGAGTTATTCATTTCTTACTTGGCTGAATGACATCAGAGTAATTACTCAGGGGAAGTTCCTCGCCACTCATCCTTGCTGTCCACCTGTGGGAGCGAAATCAATGGTCAGGGCAGGCAGCAGTTCCCCAATGGGTCTTGGTGTGTCTGGTCTTCACTGAGGAATTTTAAAAACTTTGACTCATGTCGTGTTCGCTGATGGTTAACTGAGGGAGAAAGGTTCGAGATTGCGCAATCCCCCCTCTCTCTCTCTCTCTCTCTCTCTCTCTCTCTCTCTCTCTCTCTCTCTCTCTCTCTCGCTCGCTCGCCACACTCAACCCTGCCGCCCCCGCAGCAGCTGGTATGTGGAAAGTAGCTGCCTTGGAGAAGGAAGGAGGAACTTTATAGAAGACAGAGCTTTATTTTTAACGTGCACGAGGACGTTAACGGTGCCCCTCTGATGTTTTATTTTCACACGCTGTCAGGTTGGTGGTGCGGTGCAGCAGGACGGGGAGCAGACGGCCTTTACGGACTCTCTTTATGATGGGACACTTTGAGGAGCTGCACCGCTAAAACTGCCCCACTGCTGTGTCTCTCACTAAGTTTAGGGGAGGGGTCAAGAGCCCTGACCTCACTTCCTGTTGGGGCTCCTCACAAGCATTCCATTGTCTGTGAGAATGTGCACGGGCTCAGGGGACTCTGCACATCTGGCAGCTGTTATTAGCAACCTCCTATGGTCGCCCCCTCCCTCACCTCCCCTCCGAGGAAGATTACTTCATGTGTACCTCAAAAAAGTACCTCAGAATAAACCCACGATGGTATTGTTTCACAAGTCAGGCTCAGAGCTTTCAGTCTCCACGGACAATCCTCAGGTTTCATTTCAAAGGTGCGTAAAGGCTCGACCGGAACAACGCGGACACGGTTCAACATGGTGGGAATATTCCCTCTCCCTACAGTGAAAAGGATGCTGGTCAGCTTAGCTGTTGCAGAGAGACTGACAGAAAAATCCCCTCGCTAAACTCACAAATTAGTACATTAAATCTTGTTTGTATTGTAATTACAAGTTTAAAAAGGTGACAGTTTGCCATGTCAGTGGGAGTTATTATGAGCCGGATCATTCTTGGCCACCATCAGTCGGTTCAAAGGACCAGTGTGGAGGATTTAAAGGGATTTACTGACCGGAGGGACATTTAATATTCTTAATTCTGTTTTCTCTATAATCACATGTCAGAGTGGAGGTGCTTTTATTAGCCCTTTAAGTGTCGCATGTTTTAACGCTAGGTCAGAACAGACAAACCAAACTTTGTAGGCTTGTCATTGTTTCCCCAAGAACACGTTTGATTATTTTGTTCCTATATGGGGTTTTTATAATCACTGAGTAGCGTCGCTAACGTTTCCCAGGTGAAGCCGGAGATAAACTTGCTTTTTAAACAAGTATTCACATAGACAACAAGCTGAAGAGCGGTGAAGGAAGAAGATTTTAAAATGGGAAAAACATGGAAGCTAGCAGAGGCTAGACGTACTGTATTTTGTGATAAAAATGGTCTGGGTGGTCAATTAACTTCACTCCAAAACTCTCCCTGACGCCTCCACTGCCAGCCGTTCACTTATCCTATCTTACGCCCGTGTAGCATTCACTTGTTGAGAAGTTACAACACCAAGCTTCGTGGATGCTCACAATGGCTGTCATGACTTCTAAGGGTGATGCATGGTGTTTTACATGCACCTGCACGTGTATGGAAAGTTAAAAATTTTGGTTTATAACTGCGTTTGGAAAGCAACAAGTGATTTGTTCGTGTGCAGACGTCTGCATCTGCAGTGTCACTGCTACAAACCAGATAAAACATGCAAATGAACCAGTTTCCCATACGAACGGTGGTCGTTTGCGTGAAATCAACATGAAAGCAACGCGTTGAACTTTTCTCTCGAATAATTTAAGAACCATTGATCTACAAGGAACGTGCTGTGGTTACCTGAACTAGGGTTGAACTTACAGAAGTGACAGTAAGCAGGTTCAAAGCCGACACAGCAGCATTGTAGGAAGCTTGTCAAATGAACAATGACTTCCCCTTGTTTTTCATCGCTGCTGTTGCTCTTTCGAAGAGCTCCAGACTCAAAGAGGTCAAAGCAGTTTTAGAAGAGCAGCTAAGTTCCTACTTTTAGACACAAGATAACACTTGCAAGTCATTCTCAGGCCCTGTGTCGTCTGAGGTGGAGGTTTACGCCTTGTTTATTCACTTTTCTATTGCACATTAAGGTAAACAGAGACATAGCTGTCATTGGCCCCAACCCCATCCCCCCTCTGCTCTTCAGTCATACGCAGTGAGTCACTGGTGTATTCTTTTTGTGTGCTGTAATCCCCTCAGACAAAACACATCTGAAGATAACAAACTGTTTGATCTAGGATAGAATATACAGAAAATGTATTGTGAAGGGAAGAGTTCCCATCACTTCCTCTTCAGACTGAACAAGGAAAAATCCCCAGACGTCAAAATTCTCTGCGGAAACCTTTCTCTTTTCCGTGCAGATGCTGTGACCAAAGTTAGACGTGTAATTTTAGTGCAGCGGAGACGAGATCGCAACCGGGGCTCAAGAGATGTGCCGTATTTGCATAAAAAACAAGCACTTTGGAAATTCATGTGTGGTTCAGAAATCCCGCTTTATTAAAATCATTAAAATGAATTATCTCAAGCAGCGTGCGTGTGCTTAATTGGTAGTGACAGCGCTTGTGGCGGCGGAGGTTTGGTTTCCCCTCTCAACACTGAAAAGCACAAGTTGCGCCTGGAGTCAGGATGGCTTATCTCTGTCTGCACCCCAAACAGTGGGCTTAAGTGCTGGCTGTGTCACATGCCTGCGCTCTTCACAGGTTTGGAAGAAATCTGTCCGCCCAGCATTCACTCTCCTGCAGGCTTATCTTACCGCTTATCTGTCGTCTATCTACAGTCTGCTTTTTTTTTTTTTTCCTGCACAGAAGAATTCGTGTTACATTTGATCCGTTTTGTGGTGCACACGCATAATTGCTGTCCAGATTCATGTCACTTCATCTACCCACACACACACACCCACCCACACACACGGACACACACACACACACATACACGTACACATGTGCGCGCACACACACTGGCCTTTCGTGTCATGCAGGATTGAGAGAATGTGTTAGTGATCGCTTCCCTTCTATCTCCTGAATTTCATCCAAGGTGTCTGCAACTAAACTGAGTTTTGTAATTTTTTTAAATTTCATTTATTTATTTATTTTTTTACAAACTCTTTGTCTCTATGGTGTTTTTTTTTTTTTAAACAACTTCAAACCTTAAACTTTGACTCAGGTTCAGGTCACAGAAGTGGGATATCGATCAAGCAGTTACTTTACAGAGTGGCAGCAGTGGACACAACCCCAGTACTTCATTATACTCAAGGTATAGATTCTCCTATACACAATTTACGGAGCTACAAGTGGAGGTGGCCTTGGTTCATTTTTTTCTTGAACTGATGTACTCGGATATTTCCTTCATGAGAAGTTCTTGTGAATTCACGGGTGAATTTTATGTGTCGTGTCAGTGCACCGCTTTATCGCTTTCACAGCCACTCACAAAACGGTGCGGCTCCCTGAAACCACCGACTGTAAAGTCTGACTTCCTTGTAGAACCACGGTGCTCTGCAAGGTCTGGAGACGCGGCTGTGAAAAACATAGAGCTGTAACTGAATAGGTAATGAATCCAGCGTTTGCTTCTCATCTCAGGAGCAAAAAAAAAAAAACTTGTGGCCAGTTGCATTTAATAAGTAGAAATAAATGAATACATCAAAAAAAAACAGTACAGAAATATAGCAGATTCAAAGGTATGTATTTCTTAAAAGTGCATTAAAAGTAATTAATTTCTGAGGAAATACATACTTAGTAAATTACAAAAACCTGAAAACTGTTCTCCTCCACTGCAACGGTATTTCTCTATAGTTGCACTTTTATAAAAAAAAAAAAAAAAGATTGTGTTGTGATAAATTGCTTTGTCGTGGATTAAAACTCAAGGCATTTTCGTGTTTTTTTATTGCCATCATCCAATAAGAAGTGGTATGTGCCTTACCAAAGCCTTGATGAAACAGCCTTAAACATAAATAATGGCATGAATACTGATTATATTCAAGAATGAAGAGTTCTGGTATCTGTACTGAGGATCTGTAGTTGTGTTACATTATTTTTACAGCCAGATCTGAAAAGCAGGTCCACTTCTGCACCCGTACGTGTGCCGGTGCTTAAGCAGTATTGGGTGTCTGATGTGTTTATTGTGTTCTGGTCCACTAAGGCGAAGTGTGTTAGTAGATAGTAAAACAAGGCTCCCACGTGGTTTTGGGGGGGGGGGGGGGGTGGTCCATGACTTTTGCGGCTTCCTGCAGATTAGGCCGTGTTTATAGAGCCTTGCTGAAGTACCCTTAGAAAAACAAATTCAAATCCACACGTCCATTGTGAGAGTCTCGTCATAAGGACGTCCTGGATTTGCAGCGGCAGTCAGAGAAGAAATGATGCAACTGCTGTCAGCGGTGCATTTAGTGGTTGAAAGAGGGGGTGACAAAATACTACAAAAGGGTTCAGCTCATGGTTCGGCAGCCCCAAGTCGGACGGCTGTCATCAGACCTTCTGATGCGTCAGAACGGGTGCAGCTTAACAAAACAACAACAACAACAGCAGCAACAACAACAACAACAACAACAACAAAACTCTGTAGTTTTGATCTAAAACCATGTGGCGCCCATCAGTATTTCCTCTTTCTATGCAAAGAAACCCAACTCTGACATTTCTTCTAATTCACTGACCAGAAAGTAAGTTCAAAAGGTTACTTGTAGGGTTTGTGTGTGAGTATGTGAGTGTGAGTGTGAGTGTGTGTGTGTGTGTGTGTGTGTGT
The DNA here is from genome assembly GCF_037954235.1 of Aulostomus chinensis. Classification (NCBI taxonomy): domain Eukaryota; kingdom Metazoa; phylum Chordata; class Actinopteri; order Syngnathiformes; family Aulostomidae; genus Aulostomus; species Aulostomus chinensis. Next base: position 5,659,939 of record NC_141337.1, read on the forward strand.
ATGTGTGTGTGCTTTTGTGTGTGTCTGAAGAAATGAACAACAACACCAGGGTCTGACATATAATGCAAAGCGTCACTTGTGCTTTGTCAGTTTGCAGTTGTGCTTTTATGGAGCGTCACGTGGCTTTTACAGTTCTATCTTGAGATGGTCTGCTGTTTTCCATCTTGTCACATCTGTGGGAGCTATACAACTTCTGCTCTCGCTCTCTGACCTCAGCGTTGCTGATGTGATGCAGTTTCAAAAGCGTTACGTGCTTGAGGAGGTAGGAGAGGATTTAGAGCACAGATGTTGCACAGCAATCGCTCCACGCAAATGAAAAAACCAGACCTGTGGGGTCGTGCGATCATGAAAAACCGACATATAAAGAAAAAGTAGAGTAAAAAGGAAATAGAAAAAGGGACGGATGTGTGTAGGCAGAGGAAGGGAAGTGAAGTTGGTCAATAAAGGGTAAAATAAACTTTCAGTTACCAGGTCAACCATGCACCTAATGGAATCTTGCCTGGAGAAGCTCGCATGTAAGCTGCGAGTTAGACTTTTTCAGAAAGAGAGCCAAGACTCAATGAGGTGATCTCTGTGTATTTTGCTTGAGGCAGAGCGTTCACTATTTGTTTGTAAAAGCGGTTTTACAAAAGAGTGTTTTTGCTAACACTTGCGTCAAAGGTGCACGTTCCTCTCCCGAGCAGAACTCCCCTGTTTCCCAAAGGGAAACTGGCACTTGGCTGCTGGGGTCAATGTTGGGGTCATCAGATAAGGAGGATCAGGGTCAGGCCATCACTTTAATCCTGGTGGTGTTTTTTTGTTTTGTTTTTTTTAAACCGTCCTTTCTAATGATCAGGACTCCTCGGTTTAAAAAAAAAAAAGAAAAAGAAAAAAGATGAACATTCACAGACGCCACATGTTGTGTGAAACTTACAATAAACAGACAAAGTGTGTGAGCAGAGGTCTAAAGCACACACTCCTCTGGTGAAGCCTGAAGCACACAAACACAAAAAGGAGCCAAGACGTATTATGGCTGTTTACTCCTTTTTCTGTCACAATGACAACGTTAAAATTTCCACCGGTCATAGAAAACAGTTCACCCAGTACCTCTTTATTATCGGAGGCTTTATGAGCAGCTTTTCCTACCTGCAGGTCTATTGAGAAGGTTAATGATTTAAATCCTTCTGAAAACAAAGCAAAGTCATTTAGTGAACCGCGGAGAAACCCACCAGATTTATTGACTGCAGACCATCGCCTCCCCCTGCGGTCAAGCCCAACACGCCACCCGGGAAGTGATGCTTTGATCAGCACACTGCACACATTCTTCCCATCACCATCTCACTTCCCTCCCCGGTGTTTATTATTGGCTGCAGCTGGATCACCTCCAGTCGATGAAACCTCGCCCCGCCAAAGTCGTCCTGACAGAAATCCCGTCCCACAAATCTCAAACAGCTCACCTCTGTTTGACTTTAGCTCAAGTTATTAGACGCAGTGGCATGTAAGGATGTATTGTTTGTTTGCGGGAAACTGGTTTATTTATTGTTTAGCGCTGAGGATTTCTACCCATTAAATTATATTTTAAACAAGTTTCCTCCTTCCTGTCGGCGCAAGGACTCATTTCCTTTTTTTTGACCTTTGACCTCTGTGTGAAGAGAAGCGACAAGGCTTCGCTGTGTGCCTGTGTAGCGTCGCTGTTGTAATGGGTATTTGACAGACACGAGGTGACTTTCTACATCTGTCACATGGATCGAATAAAACCTCCAAACTGTTGAGTAGCGAAAGGAAATAAAAACAAGTTTAATCTCCTTTTGTTTCACTCATATTCATATGAAATGTGGCGTTGAGTTCCTGGACAAAAGAACCGAACAGAATATGTTTGTCTACTGCCCTTTCTCAGAATACGACAATTGAAATGAGACAAAAAATCAAACGGCTAAAACGAGACGAAAACAAATCAGTTAAAAGACTAAAACTGAACCAGAATCAGCTGTCCAAAACACACACAAGTCAGTTCCCGTCGACTCAAACTGAACTTTCAACCTGCTAAAAAAAGTGACTTAAAACAGGATGATTTGATTAAGTGAGAGCACTAACCAGGACATTTGAAACAGGGCTAAGATGAAGACTAAATTAAAAACTCGCCACCAGTTACGAACACTCATTTTCACGTGTCGAGCCTCGGTCACTGCGCCGTTCTGTTCAAGAAAAACATCATGACTCACTTGAAATTTGGACGAAGCAGCAACTAATATTAGATTTCACATGTCGTACAAACATTGGGCCTCATTCATGAAATGTTCTGACATACAAATTTGCTCTTAAAACTGTAGAACTTTTCTTTACTTTCCTTTTTTTAGCCCTCAATTAAATCTTCTAGACACAAGTCAAGTCAGTTACAAGAGGAACACAATAGATGTCAGGAGGAAAGAGAACAGGCTTTGCTTCCTGTCTGTAAGACAAAAGTGAGGGCTAAAAAAAAAAAAGCCCGAGTATGTAAGAACAAAATGACACGCAAGACCATCCATCCTCCAGCCATCCATCCATCATTATCCTGTCTCAGGGTCGCGAGGGCACATGAACATCAGATTTTTTTCCTCCTTGATGAATGAGGCCCATTTAGCTTCAAAAAAGGATTGTATTTATCAACAGAGACCTCAGAACCAACTGTTACGTAACAGCAGATGTCATAAGTGGCCGCTTTTAATTGCTCACAGACACTTTAAGATGAAACGTAAAGCCTGACGATATTAATGAATATTTTTAACCCCCCCCCCCTCCAGACGTAAAATATAAATGAATCCTCATCAAATATCCGTCAATGATGTTGTGACACGAAGCTGATGTGGACGCGCAGGTTTTGCAGTGTTGTTGCCGTGACAACAAGAGAAGAGGCATGTCGCAATTTCATTTCTGCTTAAGAGGAATACTGATAGGAAAGTTACCCCCCCCCCCAAAAAAGAAGGGGAAATAATTTTCCCTGCTATTTCTTTCTCCTAAAAAAAAATGAAGAAGAAGAACTGTTGTAGAAACACAATCTAAACAGGACTGCGGGGGCTAATTATCCTCAGCCTCCACAGACGGACAGCTCATCCCTCACACGCCAGTGGAGAATCCAAACTCTTTGCTAACAACGTCCATCCCTCGCTTTTCCCCGCTGAAGTCTACAAAGAGTCACGGTGACTAAAGCGCCTCCAGTAGATTTCTCACCAAATCAATTTCACGTAGTCTCGACGTCAATGGGCCCGTCAGCCTTGGATACACACATCTGCGCGTGTGTGTGTGTGTGAGTGTGTGAGTGTGTGAGGTTTTCCACATGTTGATGACTGTTAGCTCATGCTGCCGCTTGCCAGCTGGGATGGTCTTGCTTGAGGATTTATTAGTCATACCAGTAAAGTCTGTCCGCTGGAACAAAGAGGCGGCTGCATCATTAGCTAATCAGACTTCTTTGATGGGCTGTTTTGGAATTAAGAGAAGAAGAAGGAAGGAAAGGGGGGGGGGGAGAGCAAAAAGTTGGAGCGTTAACTCGGTGTCCGTGTTCAAACGTTCAACCCTCGAATTCAGAATTTGGCAACCACGCAGCCGCCGCAGAGAATGCTCCATAAGAGTGGCGATTACCGCTGGTGGATAACGAGGAAGTAATCTGGCTTTAATTAACAGTTCACACACAATCTCCTCTGGCCGGCTGAAACCTCACCACGCAGGCGTAGACATTCCTCATTACGATGAAGCAGCAACAGGGTCGCAGCCTTTAATACGTTTGTGTTCCAGATCCGGACGTCAGATTGTTGCACACACTCTTTTAGTAACGCAGTACACGAGAAACAGTGGTGGCAACAGTACACAGTACTTTAGTTTCTGGAGTAGATGTACAGATACTTATGAAAAAAAAAAAGAAAAAAAAAGCCATTTGATTCAATTTGTTGACTCAAGTAAAAGTAAGAATTAGAAAAGTTGCTCTTGGGAGGACAGTGATGACTTTTTTTGGAGCACAAAGTCCGGGATTCTTATCTCTGTATCTGCTGCTGGTTCTGGGAATCGCGTCACCACATTTGTCGTTGCTACTTTATGTTTTTCATCTTGAAAATCTCTTTTTCAGGGGGATTTTTTATGAGTTTCAAAACAACTCGGCCAAGAGCTGCGGTTGAACGCCGTCCGCAGAACCGTTGACTGTCCTTGTAAATAAGGAAAATGAAAAAATGACAACCGACACCTCAGGTCTGATTCAGCCTTACACTTTTGGGGTTTGAGGTAAACGAATGTTGTGCGCTGTCAGTGTGTTACCGCTCCGTTCATTTTGGTCGACATCAGGCTTGGTTTTGGGAGGGCGCATGTGTTACAGGTAAAAGATCTCAAGTTCTGCTCAAATGCGTTAAAACTAAAACAGAAAATGTAGAGAGTTGCAAAACAACGCTGTGCCCATTTCAGGCACCTAAACACATCTGCACTCTTTTGCAAACGTATCATGAATATCATGAACTATTATACTAGCTACTGACTTTTAATATTAATATACTAATAATACTTTTTTTAATGACTACTTGTACTATTCATGGAACTCCAACACAGCCAACACGGTGAATTTGTACGTATATTTTTCATGTTGTCCGTCATTGTTATTTGAATTGCTCTTGTGTATCAGTGGAGTCGTATTGAATTCAAATGACATATCTGTACTTTGTTACTTCCGATACATCGGAATCCTTTAAAATGCCATTGCACTGTGTGTTTTTTGCATTTGTGATGCTGAATATTTATCTCGTGGACGTAAAAATGGGGGATTTCCTGTTCCACCCATGCTGCATCCCTCGTACTAACTGTGTGGCTTCATCAATGTTAAAGTCACATTTGTGCCTCTGACTTCAACAAGTTCCAATAGCAAGGCTGAACTGCAGGACTCTGGCTTGGAGGAACAGCCCTGCAACCACCTGGGACTCAGACGGGCCTCATAAATCAGGGAACCCTGCAAAAGGAAAAAAAAGAAAAAAAACGAGTGTTCATTCGTTTCTTTTGCTGCTGGAGGTGAATTGATTTAGAGGCCTAAGTGAAATATTGTTCTGATCCTGGTCTATGACCTCTCTTGCCTCCTAACCTCTTCCTAGACCACCCCCCCCCCCCCCCCACACACACACACACACAGAGCTATGAATTCCAGGAAAAGTTACAGCGAAGTTCTGGCTTCTATAAATCACAATTCTTCTCCCCAGCCACTCCCTGCAGAGAGAGAAACATCATCCCCTTCCCTTTTCCTGACCCCCTAAAACCAACCCCCCAGCCGACCTCCCCCGGCTTTGACTGTTTTACTGCAGCGTAGACTGGCAGATGAGAACTTCCTCACCATTTTACCACAATCTCAGCAGGTCTCTGTTTCACTCTGAGTCACTCACTGGGTGTTTAGATCTTTACAGCCTTGTCTGTCACACCACGGTGGCGTCAAATGTCATGCTGCTTCAATCAGTCTCCCTGCCGTATTTACCTGTTACTGTTTTGGCTTGTGGTCATGGGGTCGTTAGGGGTTTATTGCCCACAATCCACAGCAGCGGTGCCAGTCAAGTCTGAGTGTTATGGTGTTTTTGCAGTGAGCCCGTTAACAAATATAGAGGGGAAAAAAAAAAAACTTGAACAAAACCCCTCTGCAACGGCAGAGAGCTGGAGGAAAGAGCAGCAAAATTTATGTCAGGAAAATGATCCATGACAAAAGACACTAATGGAAAAAGCGTGTTACGTAAGCATTGTTTTACAGGACCAGTGGAAAAGCTTTTTATTGATTGGCCTCTGCGATTATGCCTGAAAGGAGCATGTGACTACAGCGCTGTCGCCCAACCCATGGGGATGATAGACCTGTCTTTGCATGCCCGTTAGACACAGGCGAGCTGATTAATCCACAAGGTTAGGCTTGCATACGAATGACATATCGATCATACAGGGCTGGGTTTCTGGGACAGTCTGGCTAAGAGCTCTGACGGGAACCCTTGACACAGCTCTCATGAATAGCTTATAAACACTGAACATCCGTAAACAGTTTAGAAGACCCGTTTGGACTTTGTTCCAGAAGGGTGGGTGGGAAGGAGGGATGCAGTAAAGGGACAGGAGGGGTGAGAGTGAAGCACTGCAGCTGATATTCCCTCTATAGTGGCCAAGTTGGGAGGAGCAAGATCAAGCTGCCTCTATTCTCCTTTGGGACGTTCTGCCTGTACAAACAAACCGATCCGAGGCCTCCGGTCTAATGGGAACCAGATTTGCTCGAGGACCATATCCCCTCTTTCTCTTACCCTCCACTTCTTAACCCCCGCTGCATGACCAAAGCTCCAGTGACATTCACTCCAGCTGAAGGACGCACTTCAATTATCCCAAACAGACCTGAAAATATCCCCCTGTTCTTTTTCCCAGCGTTCCCACGCAACAGTTCATGACGTTCCACGTTACTACATGAGCGTTGACCTTTTTGACCCCGGAGCAGGCAGACTCCAGTGGCCCTCACTTATCTCCACACTTTCTCTCACTTTCAAATGCTTTCTCTATCACTCCTCCTCTCTCCCACTTTCTTCCAGTCTATTTATACATCGCACATGTAAACTTCCAATTGATTCATGATGATACCGATGACCTTTTGTTTTCCACTCCAATTCATATCTCACTAACTCCTCTGCTGATAGTTTGTTAAAATGTGTTATTTGTACTCGTTTCAGAAGAGGTGGAGAAGTACAAGATGAGCCGGGTTTTTATTTGTTGATTTCACTTCAAAATAGAGTGTATTTGTGTCAAATAATACTGTAAAATATACATCGATTTGTCGTGTACTCGTGGAAATGAATATGTTTCCCAGGTCAGATGGTTCCAGAACAACGACCAGCAAAATCTAGAAATACCACATCGCAGTTCAAAGCCTATGCGATGTGTGACGTAACATTGCTCGAAGTCAACGGTGAGTCCCAGCGGATGTTTTTTGTATACTTGAAGACATTTCCACACGCCATTCCTGAGATCATGTCTTTGTTTGAGTTCATCGGGACTTCGACAAGCAAAATTCTTCCAGTTCATCCGTCATTCCCAGTTGACATTTGTGGCACCTCTGACAAATTCCCTCAAGGCGTTGCCAAGACATCACCTTTGACCATCAAATTCTTTTAGTTCATCCTTGAGTCCCAGTGGATGTTTGCTGCAAATTTTGAGAAACTGCCTCAGGGCATTCTGGAGAGGCTGCACTTATGTAAAGGGAAAGTAGCAGCTAACAGCTTTGGGCAAATCAGGAGCACTTTCCCAAAGGTGTTTCACAGATATTGCTGTACTAAGAGACTGACAGTTATTTCCAGGCACGTGAAGTGACAGTCGCCTTTTGACCAACAAAATGTTTATCGTTCATCCTTAATTCCCAGTGGATGTCCATGGTAAATGTGAAGAAATTCCGCTAGATGTTCCAAAAATATTGCATCAACGAGAATAGGACGGCTATCACACATCTGAGGTGATAGAAGCCTTAACCTTTGACCCTTGGCCACCAAAGTGTTTTCAGTTCATCCTTAAATCCCAGTGGACCTATGAGCCAAATTTGAAGGAATTCCCCACAAGCATTCCCAAATGGAATCTACAGATTATGGACATTGACATGACCTGATAACATAAAGGCTGCAGTCCACAGCTGCTAACTGACACAAAATCAACTTTTCAACTTCATAATTGCCCTAAATTCAACATAGGCTGAACTGTGTGTTAGAGCCCACTCATTAAACATTCCAGCTTCACTTTACATGCCATACATTTCGACATGACGCATAATTTTATCGCCGCTAAAAGCACTCCTGATCAGAAACCATGACAACCGGCTGGGTGTTGAATGAGAGAAGCTCATCTCTGGCGAGGAAGTCTGAATGCTGTCATTGTCAGGGTTCAGAGTTTATCAGCAAATGTCCTCCCATGTCTCACTGCAGTCTCTATCTGGATGTTCCGTTTCACTAAAGTATGAATACTGGCGCTGAGTCAGTCAGACACAGAGGAGAGAAGGCTCTTAAAACACAGAGAGCCTCCACATTGCCTCCACGCCCGATACAGAGAAGGCGGATTGTGAAACGGCCTTGTGACGGCGGGCCTCACCGACATGTGGTCCTGTTTAAACTGTGCCGCTTTATCACTGCATTCTTTTCCCTGATAAATTTAAGATACATGTTAACACTTCCTTCTCTTTCTCTTTTTGTTTTTCAAAAGATTTGGCCCAATCGGGTGTGAACTCACACGCACGCGCGCGCACACACACACACACACACACACACACACACACACACACACACACACACACACACACACACAAAACCTACTAAATCCAGTGTTTCCAAAAGGGCTCTTTATCAGTGTGAGCAAGAATCACAGATCATGTCAATGACGCCAAAGAAGCTGCCTGCAAGTACCGCGGATTTATGTAGGAGAACGGACGCGAACACTGAGTCGTTCTGTCTCCGTCCCACACATCTGGGCACAAACCCGTCAATGTTCCCACGGGCGAAGATGGCGAAGATGTTTGATGAGCTGCCCATCATTCTACATTCACCCACCCCTGACCTCCCCTATAGAGTCCGCCTGTTCTCCTCTGAGGTTCCCTATATTTCTCTGTGGTACTGCAGGTTCCTGGGTAGCGAGTCCTTTCTTTCTTGTCTCGAGTTCGGGGAGTGGAGAAGGTTGTTTTTTTTCCCCTGCAAAGTCAGCAAAATCCGAGACCTGCCGGTTACAAACGTGTTGCAACTCACGAATGTTTGACTTCATGAAAGACTGGGAGGTGTGTGTGTGTGTGTGTGTGTGTGTGTGTGTGTGTGTGTGTGTGTGTGTGTGTGTGTGTGTGTGTGTGTGTGTGTGTTTGTGTGGGTGGGTGGCATGGGTCTTTGAGGGCTTACACAATGTTTTGTCAATCAAAATAAATACGCGTACAACGTGTATACTTTTACCAGCGTTCATCCGTGAAACTTTGTGTTTTTGCGTGCTGTTGCTGTGAGTTGATCCACTGTGGACAAGACCTCACATGCAAACGGATGAAATGAAAACTGATCAATGCCGCAGCATGAAAACTGAACAAAGCACGCAGCAATCTGGGGAGTGAAAAGACGAATGAGTTTATTGCAATTAAACGTGGGGGTAATCAAATTTGAAAAGGAGTAGGAAGATGTAGAAATACACACCGTTACCCTTGTGTCACTTTTCCATTGTCTGACATGCAACCAAAATATACACTTGGTGGTGAAATTATAAAAATAGAATCAAAAATTTCTCATCCATATACCTCTTAAGAATTAAAATAAATAAAAACATTGTGCAGTTTTTACCTAAAATGTTTAAAATACTCACGCTCCCGTAGGTGTTCTTTTTTCAATTTGTGCAGTGTTTTTGTGTTCTCCTGATATGCGACATCATCCAATACCTTATTTTTTTTCCAGTAAGCACAATGATTATAAATTTTAGATAACAATTGATTGAATTTCCTCATCTGTTGTTACACTGTAATACAACATGAATAAACCGCCAATCTTGCATCATAACCACAAGGAAGTATCACGTCGTTCGCTCCCTTGATAGGACCAGGTGGGTTTGTGCTGCTCGGGTTGTTCTATACTCCCACTGATGTCATGTGTTGAGGCAACGGAGCTTTGGCAGGAAGGGACTGACAAACAGTCAAGGTCGTTGACCCACGTCGGGGAAAAAGCCACCAATCAGCTGTGTGTCCCTGATGTTTCAAATTAATGATTATTCCCTGATGCGGGACTGCAGATGGAGGGAAAACTGTTGTCTTTGTCTATTAAAGGTCGTATTCACGCCACATCTTTGTCCATTAATGGTTAAATATACACACATCCTTCATCGTTTGTTAAAAGCTTCTTCCTCTTCTGTCCTCTCTTTTAGAACCCGGACCTCTTCCTCCATATTGTTCCATTGCCACTTTTGCAACTTTGGGAAGCAGGGACACCTGGATTGAGCTAGTTTTCCTGTGAGATTGTTCTCCTTGTGTGGCTATTGTCATGTGATGACAACAATGGCGTGGCAGCAGGACCTAACTGTGAGAAGCGTGGGGACTACACACACACACACACACACACACACACACACACACACACACACACACACACACCCTTCTCCAGAATCCACTACGCGGAGATGTGTGGGATTACTCTCACAGGAGCAACTTGAACCCTCTGACTTCCTGCCCAGTGATGAGGTCACTGGTCTCAGTGGGAGTGTCTGTGAAATTCCTGTTCAATAACAGCCGACTGACCGTAGGGCACAGTGGGGAGAGGATGGAGGCATGGGACGAGTAGCGGGGGTAGATGATGTTGGGGCGGGGGGGGGGGGGGGGCAGTAGAGATGGAAGACTATCTACTGAGCCTGAGGCCACTGCTGGAGCACAGCATGTGTTCCTGTTCTCTCTCTCTCTCTCTCTCTCTCTCTCTCTCTCTCTCTCTCTCTCTCTCTCTCTCTCTCTCTCTCTCTCTCTCTCTTAAAAATCCAGACCAAAGGGGTGGGGGGTGTGAAAACTACACTGCCAGGAAAGTCTCACAAAATCGCCAAGAAAGTTCCCAAACTGCCTGACAAAGCTTTGTTTTTCATTAATCACATATGGGCCAGTCAGAGACCCTGACTTGATGTATTCATCTGTGGGTTCAGATAAGGATCAGGACTCCATATGCCAGAATGCTTTGCCTCCGGGCTCGCCTCATTTACGACCAAACAAAAATGAGGCTGTCCAAACTGGTATTTACATACGTCATGATGTCTCCAAAGATATTTCTGGACAAAAAGGAAGAGGGTATAAGGAACAAACTATCACATGCTGCCTGCTGTCAGCCTCTTAGCCAGCTGATGATGAAAGAGCGAGCTGTTTTTGGTTCCAGTGAAGGTCAGGTTGCGCTGAGGTAACTTCTGCTCGCCCCGTATGCGGCGAGACCTGCTGTGAGGAGTTGGTGCACAATGCCCGAGGCTGCAGCCTATAGGTAGAGGTTAGAGGGAAGGAAGGGAGGGGCAGGATGGTCATTCCACATACAAAGACATCTTGTTTTAGCCTGGGCTCAGATGGAGCTGCTCTGTTGCCAGCGGTTCAGAGCTCTACATCCTGCTGCTCAGTCAAAGAGCCAGTCTTCAAACGAGCTGCGTGAACAAAGAGCCATACAGTGCGCAGCGGCTTCAGCAGCCATGCAGCATCCAGAGTGTTTCACCAGTGTTCTCACAAGCGTGCGCTTTTTTTCTAGTCACACAAACAATGCAATTAAGGAATTCTCTAAAACACACACGCGCGCACACACACATACACACATGCCCACATACACTACACACGCACACACAGCATGGTGAAAACACACTCATCTCCCCCGCGTTTCACCTGCGGGCTGCACTAGTGTAATTCTTTCCAGATGTGGGGATGCTGTACTCTCCATTCTTACCAAACCTTGGAAGTCAGGCGGCCCTCCCTCCCTCCCCCCCTCCCTCGTGGTGTTAACGGTGCCCAGGAGGTCTCTCGGGGGGGGGGGGGGAGTGTGGGGAGTGTGTTTGTGTGTCAGCCTGTGTGTGTGTGTGTGTGTGTGTGTGTGTGTGTGTGTGTGTGGGAGGGGGGTTAAGAAGACCTTTCAAGCTGAGCCCACAAAAAAGACCACTGCATCCTTTCCCTTTCTCACGGTAATGGCTGATCTGTCCTTTCAAATGAAAAATTGCATTCGGGACGCGGGTGTGGTTTAGAAAGACATCCTGGTCACATCTTAGGTGTGCTGACTAACAATACAACAAAGTCCTCCGCAGCTGCCGTCCTTCCAGATGGGGAGTGTTGGTTCATGCTATTATGTTTCCTATTTGGTTTCGCTTGTCTGCATCTTGGGGTTGGGCCTCTTGGTATCTTGTGTCAGCTGCTGCTCATCAACTTATTACGACCCGACCAGTTTTTTTCTCTCCTCCTCCTCTTTCTACGAGCCTCTAGTACACAAAATCGATGGAGTGATTCTCCAGAGCTTGCTTGTGTTACCGGCTCTTCCTATTCCTCACTTTGACTCATATGACCCTGCGTCATTCTCAGATTTGAGTTCAGTACCGTATCTCAAGCTTTGTTCTGCTGATCTGTAAAAGGCCAATCATTAGGGCTGTATCTGTTTCACAGTAAGGACCCTAAAATGCCATGTAACATGGTAGACGGCGCCTCAGGGCCTGCTTTTAAAAGCACTTAGCGCTTCAGTGCTGGAGCTCATCTGGCTTCTGTAGTCAGTACAACTTTAAAAAGAGTAAAAAGAAAGGGAATATAAAGACTTTTGTGGCATTTAAATGATGAAAACTAATCGTCAGTGACACAAGACAGCTTCCAAAGATGGTTCTGGGGTGTTTTGCGGTGTTGGCAGCAGCAGGAATAGCTACGACAGATCATTCAACATTAGTACGGCTGTGGCAAAGAACCATGAAGCGAGACGACACGATAACATTTTGGCTGCCCAGTGGATCCAAACCCAAAGAAGAGAGGGTGAGCTGGAGAGAAAAAAGCTCCAGACTGAGGCGAAAGCGAGAAACTGTGAGAAAGTGTCCATCTGCGGTACACGCTGGAGATGGCCCAAAACAAACAAGTTAAAATTAAACCACAGTAAGACATCCAATCCCCATGTTTTAAGTCCTTACAAACAGAGGATTACCGTGTTACCATCTCAAAGGTCTGAGAATTGGTCAGTTTTGTGGTTTATTACACCACAATATAACCAATAATCTGTGTAACAGCCACGCCGCTGACTGAGGAACAGCTGTATTTGCCAAATAATGAAGTTAGACAAAGCTGCGGCACATCTGATGAACGTTTGGGAGAAAATTAAAATTCCCACATGGGTTTCATTTAACAAGACATGCAAATCATGTGCAAAGTGAATGTTTTATCTGCCACATTCGTTTCCTTAAAGGAGTGATAATGCAACGCATGTACAGATTTATTGTGGAATTGTGAAACCACATCGGAAAAGAAAAATAGCTCCAAACATTTTCATATTTGTAGCGACATGAAGGAAAATTTGTTTTGCTGCACCCCAGTGCGTTCATGTTATACTGTAGGGTATTTGACTTAATAACCAGAGTGGAAACATGCTCATCCAACAGCCACCACACTCTCAAGCCAAGCACACTCTGCTGAATGGAAGCAAACGTCTCATGGAACTACAACCAAGCCTACATTTGCAGTATCAAACATATGACATGAGCTCACAAAGCTACGTGACCTGTTGCACAATAAGCCTAGATTCATTCCCGGCAACACCAGAAGTTTTGTTCCTTCTGTCACTTTGAAGTTCTTGATAGTTTCATCAGGTGATCTTTGCATGTATCAGCAGGATTTAGCAAGAATTAATCAGCCAGTAAACCTGGCGATGGTGTAAAACAGAGGCTGAGGATGCACCCTGTACAGTGCCGGGCAGAAACAAGATTAATTACGGTGCCTCCAAGATTGGGAGATACTCTTGCATTTATCTATCTTTACGTCTTCAACTCAGGCATGATGAAATGTGAGCATCTGCCGGCGTTCATGCGGGTCGAAGTTTAACCACACTCATCACCACCACCCCAGAAACAAAAATTTGAACATTTTGCTGGTTTGTTCAGGAAATATTAAATGAACATTTATTCATTTATTCTTGATAAACAAAACACATTTACCACTCAAATCTTCATTTAGTTAGTTCGTTAGAGCAGATTCTGATAAGGTCTGAATCAAGCCATTATTTTAGAAATACAACCAAACGTGTAGAATTGTTTCAGCTGCAGATTTGCATGTAATAAACGGGTGGGAACTTGTAGCTTGGGCTTTGATGAGGAAAGAAAATCGTCTCCTTCTATCAGAAATAAAATGAACACTGGAGCCCCTGAGTACACGTGAAGTACAATGATTGATGCAAATAAAATCTGGAAACCCACAAAGTGGGTTCACCTTGCTAATTGTGTTATCATGGCATCTTTGTTATGGCCTCAGAGTGAGTGCATGTGGTTACTGCGGTTGCCAAAGCCATATGATCTATATTAGCAGCAGACCCCCCCCCCCCTCCCCCCACCCTACTGCACCTTTTTCTAGAGGCTGCCTCACGAATCGGAGCACAACCAGTGGAGAAGAGAGGAAATGTGTTTACGGTGGTTTAAGAGCGCATGAACGAGCTGAAGGGTTTTTTTTTATTTGACACCATGCCGCCATCTAGTGGTGACAGAGAGTTTTAAGGTGCATCTTCCATGAGGAGAGCTTGAAAAAAAAACAAAAACAAAGAGGAAGAAAAAAAAAAACCTGCCTGTTTCATCACTTTGGACCCGCAAAAAAAATCTCGGGGTGGGGGGGGGGGTGTTATTTTGAATCTGGGATATTTTTTAATTTTCTTTTTTTTTACTTTGGAATTTTTTATTTATTTATTTTTTTGCATTCAACGTGTGACAGGACCATAGGTTAATGACCCTGTCGCTGTTGAAACTCCTCAGTCAGCCCCTAGATGAATCTCAAACTGAGAGCCAGCTAAACCAACCCCTACACATCTGTTTTTGTGTTTTTCTCTGGGCTGATGCATTAAACATCATGAGCAGATGTCATAAGGGGCTTAGTTTCGCCCTACCTTTGTATCTTAGCTGCACAATCACACAAAATAGGTTTGCAATTGACGGCAAAACTATCGATGCGCAAAACGTTCATCGCAAATAAAAGAAGTTGCGAGTAAAAACATACATTCATGCAAAAATCAAAAAGCTTTTCCAATATTTGTTACATCATCAGGGAAAACTTTTGAACCCTCCCCCCCCCCCCCCTCCCAAGAAAAAAAATCGGAATCATATTTGTAACATTTTCGATTAACTTATTCAACATAAATGTTTTTATTTTTAGGGCCCAAAACTCTCTGGGGTTGTTTTACAATTTCCAGCCGATGAGACGCAGCTCGTACGCACTGGTCGTCCACCTGGCAGCTCCCCATTTACAAGCTAAATTGATCGGGGCAAGATTGCAGTCAATTGCATTCATTGTTTTTAAGAAGTTGGGGTTTCAAGTTGGGTTGGCTATACTGTTTCTTACAGTAAAAACACACTTGTGGTTGCAGTAGCAAAAATGATGCTCTCAAACCCAAATGTTTCATTTTGAAAGGGTTTTATCCCGAATGAAGAACAATAAAGTAACTCTGCGGCCCATGCACAGGAAATCGAGCGCAGGGTTTGGAGAATGTGTCCTTGGAGCCGTATCACCC
Organism: Aulostomus chinensis; assembly: GCF_037954235.1. Taxonomy (NCBI): domain Eukaryota; kingdom Metazoa; phylum Chordata; class Actinopteri; order Syngnathiformes; family Aulostomidae; genus Aulostomus; species Aulostomus chinensis. The sequence continues at coordinate 5,675,112 of NC_141337.1, forward strand.
CACTGATGACGGGGAGTGTTTGCAGTTCAACTGGAAAAACATTTACGCTTTATGACTCCCCAAAAAGCATGACATCACTCTTCACAATCTCCTCACGCAGCACTTGCCCCTCCTGAACTCTTTTTTTTTTTTTCCTCTCTCAGCATCTACAGATTAAACGCATCAAAAGGAGGGAGGCTTGCGCAAGTCTGAATTATTCACCTCACATCAGTGTTCTTTTGGAAACCGAGGAGGTTTCTGTCAGGGCTCTTTGTTTGCCCCCCCAATATGCAGCCCCTAAACACTCCCATATGTCTATGATGTCACCCTTCATGTTGCAGTGCAAAGAACCCCCTCCTGAAACCAGACCAGGCAGTTCGGGCCCCTCCTCCACAAGAGGACGTGGACTACAGAACCACTGTCAGCAAAAAATATTCTGCCAAAGACATTTTATCATCGACAGTCTAATCAAGCCCCCCCCCCCCCCCCCCATGGAGTTGAAGGGTTTAGAATTTAAAACAAAAATCTTCAGAAACTGTACAGCCTTCCACACATCTACTTGCCCCCCCCCCCCCCCGCTCCACACTTCCAGTTGCACAGGAGGCTTTTTGATAAAATGTCTGATTCATCCTCTCCCACAAACTGACATTCTGGATGAGAGAGAGAGAGAGAGAGAAAGAGAGAGGGATGGGGGGAATGATCCTCCCAGTATCACCCAAAATTGTAATTAGTCTCAGTAGCCATCAGGACCAGCAGTCCCCGGTGTGCTGGTTATGAGGGCTGCGGGGGGAAAGAAGAGGTGTGGAGGTAAATTAAAGCACAGGGAGAGAGGAAAGAGGCAGTTGAAGCCAACATCTGTTTATCCACTTAAGCAGCGAGCGGGGATCCAAATACCCATTGTCTTTGAAAGCAAAAGGGTGGAACAATCAGATTATTTTCAAGTTAACATACACAAATTTGTCCGGATGCCAGACACAGAGGGGATGGACAGATTTTTTGTTTAAAGAGGAAGGGGATTTACAGCACAGGGTGTCCACGAGCGGAGCAGCGGGTCATCTGATAAGAGAAAAAGACCAGGACAGGACGATGTGGCAATCCCCGCGGATTTTCTCTCCCGCTGTCTGCAAACACTCATCCTGAGTTTTGTGAACTTTCAGCAGAGTCCTTAGCCAGTTTAATGTTTCCTGTTGGTTATCTGTTTCCTGTTTGGATGACAAGGACTTTCAAAAAAAAAGTGCATTTTACTTTCTTCATTTGAAAACATGTACGAAACTAAGGCACAACAAAAATATACAAATTAGGTATGAAGAAGAATAATAGTGGAATTACCGGTCCTGAAGCTTTGGTTGGATCGCTGTTATGGAGGTTCATTTATTTATGAATCAGGTACGAAAAAAATAACAATGAAATTCCTGAAACTTTGGTTGGATTGTTGTTATGGAGGTTTATTTATTCATCAATTTATTTACTTCTCCAAGGTGCTTGAAAGTTTCTTTTGCTCTTAAATCTTATGATGTAACTGAGTTGCCTTGTGGAAGTCGTTTTATTTATTTTTTTGCAAAGAGGGGAAGGCATAATAAGCATGAGCCTCATGCCATGTATTTTCTATTCTGTATTTTATTGGGAATTGAATGCAAATTGATAAATCAATCAATCACTTAACCCGGAGGTTTTCCACTGCAATCTGAACACCTCCTTCCATCATGGCGTTGGAGTTTATATTGCCATCAGTTGCTCAAGTCACGTCACCGCGGTAACGGCGTCGCCACCCTTTTTGAACGCATCTGGGATATCGCAACTTGTGGGCTCTGGTTCTAAGAGAGTGAGCATGTTGTCAGATACCAAGTAAATACAGTGTACGGTTTATTCAAGCCTCCCAGTGGCAACACGGCCCTCAGCTTAATGATGAAGGAAAAGAATGCAACTCTGGACAGACCATTCATCTTTCTCAGCATTGTGGTATGTTCAACTCTCATCTGGGTGTTTGTGCAGTGGGAAGCCTGCAGAGATTCAAGGGAAACGCGTTGAATTGGAAATTGGAAAACTTTTGTTTCTCACTTACAAAATGATACACAGCAAGTTACCCAAAAACCATCAAAAGTAGATGTCCTGAGCTGACATCTCGGTTATTTTGACGGCTGGGGTTAAAAGTGAACTGTGCACAAGTGAACTGTGACGGCTCCCGGCCAGCCACGCCCCCTCCACCTGTTTCCCACTCCCCTAACGAGCACACCTGCAGCAGATCCCTGCTGGAGGTGAGCTGAAACCCCAGGCCTTCACCCTGTTCTCTGCCAGTTCCTCGAGTTCTGTCAGGCGTCTTGCGCCCCAGAACCTTGCAGTCTTGAAACCTGCCCGTCTGCCCCTACGTCCCTGGACTTTCCGTTACCAACCCACACCTAAACCTCGACCGCGCTCCTACCTGCCCGTTTCCCTGGATCAGTTCCAGTAAAGACTATTTGTGCTCCAGGTGATGCGTTTGGGTCCTGCTTCGTGGTCTTTGTCTAAAACTAACAGTACATCTATAAGTTTTCGAGTACAATTCGAGGTATACAACAAAATAAAACCATGTAAACTAGTTCTGCATTCAGTGTCTGCTTCTTTAAAACTCAACTATACTTAAAATGTGCTTCTGTAAACGGGAGTGGGGCAACGTAGCCTGAAACGTACTGAAGCAGTGAATATACAAGCATTCTATTAGTACAGCGATGGTAATATACTCACTACTTTGGGAGACAGGGGAGCTGATGAGGTAAATCAAGGACAGGTGTACAGATGAGGAGGAAAGGGGCCCCCCCCTACACACACACACACACACACACACACACACACACACACACACACAGACACACACACAGGAGACAAGAAAGGAGGCGGTAACACAAAGGAAGCTTTCATAGTGGCAATGAACACCTGTTTTTGTCTCTTTAACTCGTCACGATGAAGTAAATGTTGATTGCCGTGTAGTAACGGCAGCTGGTAAAATGACGCGTTCCTTCCTGGTGTGTCTTGCTTTCACTGTCAATTCTGTAGAAAGGTTTTGATTTACCAGCACTCTCAAACCCTCCTGCCCCCCCCCCCCCCTCCACACACACACACACACACACACCCCTGTAGTTTAAAAGGAGTACATTGATAGTGGCTACAGAATATTCTGTTACAACAAGCTGGACATAGTTTGTGGTTTAATCAATGAATCTGCGAGAAGAATTGTCTTTGGCTGATAAATCTTCTCCTGAAATACCACACAACTCCCCCGGCATGTGAGATTTTAAACGTAAATTGGAAGAAGGATGTTTTAGGACCTTGTGTCATCCAACCATCCTTACACTCGGATCATTTAACTCGCACAAGATACAGAAAACTACTTCAGAATGTCGGCGGAGACGCTGTGGACACAGAGGAGCCTCTGTCTGATTCATGCATTTTCCGTGATCACATTACAGTAAGCTTTGCTCTGCTGAGTAAATGGACAAACGCTCGTATTGTTACAACGTCAGTGTGTCTTGTGTCGTCCTCGGCTTGAACATTAAACAGACGCCGGGTTTCACAAGCGGGCGGGAAAAGAGCATCTGGCAGCCAATAGATATTAAACTGCTACGAGTACAAGGTCATGCCATCAGTGTTGCAACAAGTCATTAGTCAGTGGAAGGTGCTGGGTCGGCATTCCTGGTTTTTGTTATTCCTCTCAGTGTCACACTCATTTCCTCTTCGTCAAGGTTGTGTTCTGGATCCTCAAGTGTGCTCTGCTCATTCCGATTGTAACATCCCTTCGTTCTCTTCACTTGGCAACCCACAAACTCATCACAAACTCATTACAAGCTCATTGTCCTTTTTGCAGTCCGGCATGCCTTCAAAGGGACAGGAGATCAGTTTCTGACTCTATTCACAGAGAATGTGGGGTTTTTTTATGAAAATCTTGTGGTTGATTTCACTCACCCCATCACTTCCGGGTTTCTTTTTTTAACTGGTTGGGAATTCCCTAAGACATAATGGTTATGATGCAAGACAAATTAATAAAGATGGAGTATTAAATACAATTAAATAGAGAACCGCTGGAATGTCAACAATCTTTTTGAACTGGTTTTTGGTTAAGTGCCTGAATTAAAGTCTGGTTCACACAAGATTACAATATTTGACTCCCCCACCCTCACCACCAAGCTGTAAAATATGTCAGTAAATACCAAGCTACATTTTGAAACTTTTGTATCTTTACGAACGGCCATTTAGTAGCTAAACGAGACTGTAGAGGTCGTCGCGGACATTAAATCTGGTCGCACCAAATACAGCATGTGATCACACTCTGAGATTTCAGTCTGAAGCCTGATTTCCCAGAATTCCCTTTGTTTCCCCTGAACAGAATTTTTCCATTCTGTGCGACGACCTCCTTTGACTTGTTTATTTATTTTTTTCCATCAACCAACTGCACAAACAACTCACATGATATCCATTTCGCTCCTCAAAGTGAATCAGTTTTATCAACTGGGGTCAGGCTTAGGGCCCCTGAGGACATGAATGGGTTGTACCCGGCAAAATAATCCTGATTGTGTATCAGGGCATTCTTCTGAATGTTTCAAACGTGTTTGTCAGCGGCTCTTTGTTTAGCTTTCACTTTTGTCGGACAAAAGCTGCGCCTGCTCTCCAAGAGGTTAAAGCTTGATAGTGTTGAGTGACCGCTAATAACGAGCGCCTCTGTCAGCGGGGGAGAAAACACTGCATGTGCTGCCTGTTTGTATTTTTTGGTGAAGAGGGACTTTTTGGGCAACATGAGTGGAATCTCAATGCTTGTTTTCTTAACTGAATCCCCCTGTTTGGCTTGCAGCCCTCCCCCACCCCCCCTTTGCTGCATATCATCCTCAAGCATCTCCTTCTGCTCCTCATCTCGTGGACTGTTGGTACAACCTTTGACCCCAAAGTAGAAAAATTATGACTTTCCTGCGTGCAGCTGTTCATTCTCAGCGCTCCCCCTCCCCCTGTTTTATTGAAACGAAACAACATTCCTCGGAATTCTACTCATCACCCCTGCAGGTTGTAAGAGGAGTGATAAGGAGGATGTCATTAGCTGTCATGTTCTCCTGTTTCCTCCTCCTGCTCCTCCTCCCATTCATTCACGGAGAGGAGACGTCTTCCGTCTACAGTATATCAAGAGGTAGATGTCCTGGAAAATCCTGCACTTCTTTAATTGCTGCTAAACAGGATGCATGTATTGCAGTGTGGAAATTCCAGAGTTCAAATCAGCACTTCCTGAAAGAGAAAGAGGACATTTAGCTCACAAATCACCTCCCCACCCCCACCCCCAAGTTTGAATGGTGGGTGATCGGAGCCTTGTCGTATGTCGGAATTATTATGAGTTTTTTTTTTTCTTTTCCAATCAAAAATAATCCAAGAGAGGTAAGAAGACAACAGTGGGCTATTTTGGTCTGCAACCATGCTGCTTTGACTCTGGTGGTGCTGCTCAGTCTGTCCCCATCCGTGGGTGTGAGTACAGTATGCGCACCCGTGACCCTAAGAAGTGTGGGCGTAATGAAGTAGCGTGCATGCAAAATATTTTTAGCAGTTCAGCTGACCAAGAGAGAAGACACATCGATTTCTCAACCATGATATTTTTAAGATTTTTCTGCACGCAGCCCTGATCCTGCTTCTGTTACAACTCCTGACCTCCTGTGATAAGACGGTTGCACTTCCTCAGTTTTTGGTGTCATTATTACTTCATTATCTAAAGACAACGGAAGCACCTTCACCGTGCATCCATGATCTTCGTCTGTCTATGACCCGGATAAAGGATTTCACTCCAAACTCTGTCTTCTGCTTCGCTGCCTCGGCAGCTTCTAAAATCTGGTTTTGCCGTGTTTTTCACGCAAAAAATGTTTGTGTCCAAGTAACTAAGAACTGGTTCTGATGTACGTGGTGGAGCAAAACGTTTCCTTTGTAATACAGTGGACTAAAAACCACTTTCTCTTCTCCATTACTGTGGAGTAAAACTACTTTCATTTGAAATGTAGTGCAGTAAAACTTCTTAAGTTAAAGAGCAGGATTTCATTTTAGATGCAGTAGAGTAAAACTAGTGTTCAATTTGAAACATAAAGGAGCAAAACTTTTTTTGTTTTTAAACTGTAGTAGAGTGAAATTTGAATGGGGTAATATTACAGTATTTCCTTCGGGATACTGTGAGGAGAAGTTCCAGAGTAGAACGTTTTCTTTGGAAGGCAGTATAGAAAACTGCCATATTTCCTTTGAAATGTAGTGGAGTATAACTACAACATGCGCTGTGGAAAGTAGAGGGATGGATAATCAAGGGGAGAAGAAGTACACATATTTAGTTACTTTTTTGTTGTTGTTTTTAATCACTGATTCAGAATCAAGAGTAACTGACAGGCTCAAACATTGAGACTTCAATTCAACGGTGATTTGTTTCTTATTAGTAGGCTGCAACTGGCTGGAGCCTGACTCACGCATGACAGAAATATCACACACACACACACACACACACACACATACATCAGACTCCTCCAATGACCGTGCAGAGAAAGTCTCTCTCTCTCTCTCTCTCTCTCTCTCTCTCCCTCTCTCTCTCTCTTCGTTGGTCTTCATAGCAGGAGGACATCGCGGCTGAACCACGCAGCGCCGGACCACAGCAGAAGGAAACATTGTTCTGATCCAAACTGCCAGCGACTCAAATGAGCGGAACATTTGTGCGACTCTTCGTGGGGTTTTTCCTCTGTGCGAGAGGTAAGCAGGCTGTTTTCTTCGTTAATTCCTTGTTGTTATTGTTGATTCAGCTCAAGAGGCTAGAAATTCTACACCGGTGTGTTGCGCCGATCTTCCACAGATGGTTGATTTAAATGTCTCAGCCAGGCGAGCAGGTTACACTGATCCGAGTCATGTTGGTGTCATACATGTGGGATGAGAGATCACATGACCCTATCAAAACGCGCGCGCGCGCGTGTGTGTGTGTGTGTGTGTGTGTGTGTGTGTGTGTGTGTAAGAGAGACACACAATAAAAAAAAATTATTCTGAATGTCCAACATAAATTCTGCTTATGATAGAAACAGTAATTCTACGGTGTAGATTATTTAAATTACTATTGACCCTGATGCTTTTTCCAGCCAGTTTTCAGTCTTCTATGAGGATGAGAACTTGCTGTTCTTCCAAAGAAGTCCTTTTTCCCTTCACTGGAGGTGGAAGGAAACTTCACGCTTGTGCAAAAACAAACGTGACTTGATGCTGTGCTGCTATCTTGAATGATTTGATTCCACAGTTGTTGTTCTGGCTTGAAATTGTTCAGTTCTGAACAAAGTAAGAATTACAGTATTTTTTTTCATCTAAATGTGGAATTAGGCTCCACGTGGTTGTGAGCAGGGCAGGAATAGAGTTAGTGGAGATGGTTGAGTGCCTTAGTAGCTGTTTTTCTGTTATTAGTTGGCTTAGTTTAGCCAGGAATTCTCAGTCTTTTCTACTTCAAGACCAAATTATTAATACTGGTAAAGAGCCAGGGCCTGTTGAAACAGAACGCAGATTATTTTGGCAACTCTTACTATTCTAATCCAATATTTGTGTATTAAGAAATCCAACAAGAGTCTGGTGTATTTTCTCAAGCTACATGGCTCTGCACTGTCACCTTCATTGACAAAATCATATTTTAGTGTAATCTGAACTGTATCTACGCATAATTCTTTTTAATTCTTCAGTTAAATAGCAACCGTTGTTGTTGTTGCGTCCTTATTTGCCAGACCACAGCCCAACTATGCCAGTTAGCAAGTCAAACTCAGCGTCTCGAGTCGATGAAATTGTTGGGCAATGGATTTTAGAGTAAAAGCTTCTTATTTTAATTCATTTATGTCATTTATAGCATTTTTTTAGTTTAATATTCTATTTTGGATCCCAAAAAAAAAAGATGTACCTTGCCTCAGCTACAAAAAGGCCCACTAGAGGGGCTCACAACTCAGCTGTACAGTTCAGGCAACAAAATTCCTTGGTCAGATTTAGGAAAACATGACTCACTGCGTTATTTTGGAACATGACAACCCTTGTGACTGTTAAATAAGAATATTAATATTGTAGTCACAATAGAGATCTTTTTATTTATTTAATTTTTTTGTTATTGTGAGGCCATGGGATATAATGTGTCCCCTCAATTTCTCTAATTTCTGGTTACAAGATATGACTTTAAAAATATCCAAAAATATAAAATAGCTAGACTGTTGATGCACAAGTTATATCTTGTGTCCAGGAATTAATGAGATTCAGGCTTCAAAATGATGGAATTTGGGGATTAATAATGTTTTGTGGCCTCAATATAAAATAAAAGACATCTCTCTCTATGTCCAAAAATTATTATTCTTTTTTTTCCACCATGGCCACTCCAGGGCTCCGTACTCTTTAATTCGTTGTCACATTACAGGAATTGATCACATTTATGAGACGTTTATACGGCTGAACAGCAAAAACAACAGGACAGCTGATTTATTTTGAATATAATCAACTGAATTGTGGAACCTTTAATGAAGAAATGATCACCTCTGTGAGTTTTTTTTGATGAGCAGTGGTCAAATCACTCCAAACACACTCAGGAGGATTGTTTATTCCTCCATTTTTACTGAAGTTTCCGCAGAGACAAACGATAACGCGCTTCTCCTGATGCAGTCGTGTAAACGTTACACGTCTCTACTCTCACTTTTGCAGGTGCCAGCTGCCCGATTGAGTTTAGCCCCCCCAGTGTTGTGGTGAAACATGGAGACCCGGTCTCAGTCAACTGCAGCACGTCAGACAGCAACTATATTGAAATGGGCTGGGAGGTTTCCGTCGGAGGCACTGCCGCAAAGAATGCCACCCATCTGAACTGGAATGTGCGATCCATGGAAGTGTGGGACATCTCCCCTGAGTGCTACATCAACCCACGACCCGGGAGTGACAAGGAACAGTGCTCCACGATTGTTGATGTCGTTGTTTACAGTAAGTGTTGTTTATTGTGTATTAAACATACCAAAAGTGTGTCCGCGTCTGATCACCTCTACGCTTTCCTCCAGAATTCCCAGAATCCATCGGGATCAGTTCCAACGGCGAACCGGATGGCGTGATGAAAGAAGGGCAGCAATATAAGTTCACATGTGACATCCGCGATGTTGCGCCAGTTCAAAATGTCACCGTGAGGTGGTACAAAGGGGAAACCCTCTTCCAGACACACACCTTTGACAACCGAAGCAGGAAACCTGTGGATCAGGTGTCGGTCATCAGCTTCACTCCAATGAGGGAGGACAACAGAGTCAAGTTCAGATGCGTAGCACATCTGGACCTGGAGCCGGAGGGACCGCTTCTTAACGTGTCCTCTAGAGAATACACCATCACTGTGCACTGTAAGTATGTCGTCTAGGTTGGAGGTTGAAATAGAACTGCTTTTACCGCATATTTAGGTTTTCATGAACTTCCATCTCGTTATGGAGTTAAACCAGATGTGATATATATATATATATATATATATATATATATATATATATATATATATATATATATATATATATATATATATATATATATAATGGGTTACTGTACGTTTAACACCCAAGACAACCCAAAGACCTATATTCCCTGAACAGACATCCACATCATTATCATCAGAGTTATATTGTTTTGAAAATATATTTAATGAACTCAAGGGCAAATTATTTTTCATTGAATAAAAAGGTTTTTCAGCTTTTTTGAACATTTATTTCAGGTTTCTACCTACTACAAAGGCTGGGAAATAAATCTTTTAAGAGATTATTAACAAAAATGCCTCAGATAACCACTCAGTGTAAAACCGGGTGGCGCTAGCGAACACATTATTCCAATATATTATATTTGCTGTACATCACTTAAGGCCAGCACAGTTAACGTGGGTGTGCAGACAAGCACAAAAATTACATTAAAACAAAAAAAACGCCACCAAAATCTTCCTTGATGGACGTAAACATTGAAGCAAGTGCTAGTTTTTCAAAATTGGTGGTGGCTAACCTACACTGGACCAACCACCTTGAACAAATAAATAAAAGGTTTACATCTCAGTTTCTTTTCATTGCTTAAATGAAACTGGCACTGTACATATGACTGCTTTCTTTAGTTGGACCAGATGTAAACTGCTCTGGAGGAGTGGATATACGGGAAGGGGAAACTTTGAGGAGCCGTTGCCCGGTGAAAGGAAATCCTACCCCCTTAGTCAAATGGCTCAAAGACGGAAAATCGGCTGACCCAGACAGACCTGTGCGCAGGAAAGACGCAGGGCAGTACACTGTCACCACCGAGGGGGATCACCCAATCCACATACCACTTAAGGTCCTCGTGCTGTGTAAGTGTCATTGTCTTTGTGACAGTATGAATGAATACAGCCTCAATGTAACAGTAAAAGGAAAAAATATTTTAACGTTAGGTTTTTTTGTTGTTGCTGTTTTCGCATTTTTCACATTTGCGTCGTCCATCCATCCATCGTCATCTTCCGCTTATTCCTTACTAGTAAGGGTCGCGGGGGGGGGGGGGCTGGAGCCTATCCCAGCATCTACGGGCGAGAGGCGAGGTTCACCCTGGACAGGTCACCAGTCCATCGCAGGGCCAACATACAGAGACGAACAACCATTCACACTCACATTCACACCTACGGTCAATTTAGAGTATCAATCAGCCTCGTCCCCAATTGCATGTCTTTGGACGGTGGGAGGAAGCCGGAGTACCAGAGAGAACCCATTTGCGTTGTACGTGTGGTAAAACAGAATCTACGTTTTTGCTTTAGCGGTCACTGGTTCCATTCTGTGGTTACGTCAGGTGGATCAGGGGTAAGAGGTTTTCTTTTTTTTTTTGTTTCAGATGGACCAGAGTTGACATGTCCAAGTAATTATACTGCAATGGAAAACACTCCTCACAACCTCACCTGCACGGTTGAGGGATATCCTCGACCGAAGATAAGCTGGTACAAAGATGGCGAGGAGGTCCAACTTCCTGTGAACTTCACACGAACAGACGCAGGGCAGTACGACATCACCGCTTCAAACACTTTCTCAAGCGTCAATGTCAAAGTGGACGTTACCGTCTTATGTGAGTGTCATTGATGACAATCCTGAAAGGAACATTTTCAAGGATTACACTCGTTTGCCATACTCCCCAGAGCCAGAGGAGCCGGGCGACCAGCTGGCCACTAGTTAGCTTTGCACAATGAATGGTAGTGAACGTTAACCATCAAAAGTTAACAAATAGATCAGGTTGAGGATCTTGGGTTATCCTGGAAGTCATCATCCTCCCGTCTTACAAAGCCGACCGTGAGTAGAAGCAGCCGCCACTCCTGTAGTCATCAACAAGTGATGTTGTTTTGATGGCCAAAGTACTGAGGTGCCGCGTCAATCCACGGCATTGAATAGGAAAGTAGTTCCAACAATGTGACTGATTCTAAAACGACAACTCTTCTCATATTTTTACCCATAAAATGTACATTGCATTTCCTGTATTTTAAATAGGTGGCTTAAGCTCATCAGACTTCTTTTATGACTCCAGGCTGCAGACGGAGCCAGCTACATATATGTATTAGCTTGAAGCTAAGAGCTCACTAGAGCCACCAACTGACCAAAACAAACACTTTAGATCTTAACAAAACTGCACTTGTGAGCTTGTAAAATGATTTGGATGGTTTTGCTGTTATTTGTGGTTCGTACTGAGCACCATTAGCTCCAAGCCAAACATATGTGGCTGTCTCTTCCTGCATTTTAGACTCACGAAGAAGTGAAAGCAATGTCGCATTTGTCAGTACTCGTTGAGTACTTGAAAAGCAAAATACACTTTTTAGGTGCCGTTTGACTTTAACTTTGACACATCATCACGAATGTCAAGCACCACCCTTGTTATATTAACGCATGCAAAGACCGTCTTAGAGAAAAACGTTCTCGATTATTTTTGACAGAGCTATGCTAACACATCCTTCCCACTACCATTCATTGTGCTGAGCTAACTAGCTGTCTGCAGGTTTTTGTGGATTTCAGCGCCCTTACGCACACACACACAGACACAGACACACACACAGGACAGCAGAGTATCTATCTTCTTTCCTGGCTCTGGGGAGGATGGCATATGAGCACATTTCTCAAAACGTTGTTGTGTGTGGGTGATCCAGTGTTAAATTTCCTTTGAGTCTGACATTTGTTGTCTTTAGACCCGCCATCACAGATTGAGATTGAGCTGGAAGACTCTGAAGTTGAGCTCGGCTCTACGGTGGGGCTGAAGTGTTCCAGCAAGGGCCACCCTCGACCAAAGTATTCCTGGATTTACTACCGCTCTGCCAATGTGATGGAGCAAAACGAAGATGGAGTTTCCTGGTTGATCATCCACAATGCTACTGCACTAAACATGGGCTTGTACACATGTCACGCCTGGAACGAGAGAGGAAATGTCTCTGGAGCAGCAAGACTCACAGTAAAAGGTTTGGTTAACACCATTGATGAAGTTCAACATGAACTTGGTTCAACTGAGCAATGGCGCCCTCTGTTGTTGCACATGATGGAATTGACTTAAAAAGACAAGATTTACTTAAGAATTTACCATAATCTTTTGTAGCAATAATCCTACGCCATATCTAAATCATAAATGGATGGATGAATGGATGTGGTTGTGAGGATGAGTATGGGAGAATTTTCTCTTCTTTCGAAAGTCTCGGACAAAAGTGTTCTGTCTCAAGCTGTGAACAAAACACGAAAATAACGTGTTTGTCCGCCCAGTAATGCAGATCTGTGACCAAATACAATGGTTATTCTTTGACCGAGGCTCCACCCTTCCACCAAGTTTCATGAAAATCAGCCTGAATGTTTTTGCTGCCAACATTCAGACGAATAGAATTGCAACGTGGCTACTTTATGTGTGTTATTTTTACTTATTTGTTTATTTAAAATGTCATGTTGCCCTCGGTTGTCCCCCTCCATTTCATTGTTTCTGTCTTTTTCCCCCGCTATTCAGATTGAAACTCTTGGACTGGTTTCATTTTCATTTGCTAAAAAATTGCTCATCTTCCTTAGTTTAACTCTGGGGGGGGGGGGGGGGGGGGGGTGTACTTCCAGGTGTGATTTTTGGTATCCCAGCTATTTTGAAGCCAGTAATTGAAGGGTGCACAAACACGTGGCTGAGTTTGTTTTCGGACAATTATGCAACACCCTGTGAAGCAAAACGAAACTGAACTTGGTTTTTGAATGAGAGAAGGAAAGTAAAACTTGTCATCTCAGATAACGAGATCATTAACTGAATATTTAAAAAACAAACAAACTGTAATTTGTGGGCGGCGGGTTGAGTGGCTTCCTAGCAACCAGAGGGTCGCTGGTTCTGTCCTCACCCCTCGAGGTATCCATGAGCAAGATACTGAACCCCTAATAGCTCCTCATGAGTAGGTTGCCGCCTTACATGGCAGCCTTCACCATCAGTGTGAGTGTGTGTGTGTGTGTGTGTGAGTGTGTGAATTAAATGACATTGTAAAGAGCTTTGAGTGCCGCTAAGATAGAAAAGCGCCACATAAATTGAGTCTATTTAACATTTACCATCTAACTTGTGCTCTTCAGATGATGGGATAAACTAACCACTGATCACCAGAAAATGATGTCAGTTATATGGAGACGACGCAAGAATTGACTTGTAATCTTCAGGTAACAAGACAATTATGTCATTTAAAAAAAATATGCATTTTGCTTTCTCAAGATGGGGACATAATTAATCCTTTATCCTGAGAAAATTAGCTTAGCTATACCGATGTAACACAACAATTACCTTGTGTTGAGATTAAAAAAATCAGTAATTCATCATGGGTCGCCTAAATTGCATTTTGTTTTCTACGAGTGAAGAGATAAATCAACCGTTTTGCATGAGGAAATGAGTTAAATTGCAATAATGCAATGATTAATATGTGATTTAAAGTATTTTATAAGTAATTATCACAAAAATGGCCGCTCCCAGCTTCCACAGCAAACTTTAGTGGACGTAAATAAAGTGAAAAGGGGAGGGGGGAGGGAGGGAAACACGTATATCAGACGCAGACTATTATTCCAAGCAAGGATTTTATATCTCGTGTCTTTACATCTAAAAATTTAAAATAATATCCACCTATTTATGCTGTTTAATTTTAAATTGAGGTAATAATAGCAAGTTGTTCTGGCTCAAAGTAGCCTTTAAGCTGTAGCCAACATGCTACATTTATAGACTCTTTGGGTGTGTGTGTGTGTGTGTGTGTGCGTGCGTGCTTGCGTTCCGTCTGTGCCCAGTAAGTGTTACCACCGTGCCCTGTGTGTTGAGGGGGAGGGCTGTTTCCCAGTTTCCTCTCCGGCGGTGGGAGCGGGGAGCAGCTCGGTCCGTGTAGCCACAGATTAGCTTAGCTTTCCCTCATTAAGTCAACAAGTCGTCGCCGGAGACCAGGAGAGGCTCCAGAGTCGCCCACTGTGACGGTAGAGAGGCGACAGCTGTTGGGAGAAGTTCGATGGATGACTTAACTCCACTTCGTTTTATTTCAGTCCTTCTGATTTTGGGGCTGCTGTCGGTGTCTAACGGAACTAATCCGAGTAAGTTACACTTGCTTCTCTGTCGAGGTTTGAATGTTATTCTTAGGGAACACAAGGGGGATTGTCTCAGCCCTCCTGATGTGGCAGCAGCACCGTGGTGTCTTTTTTTTTTTTTTTTAGGTGTACGCACTGGAAGTGCTTATCACTTTTTGTCAAATGTGAACGGAAAATAAGGATTCTGAATACCAGAGGAGACTTTTCTTTTTTTTTCTTTTTTTTCTTCTTTTTTTTTTAAACCTGTCCTGTTCAGCAGCTGGGGCAGGCAGTATAGGTGTTCCTGGTGCCGTGTTGTACCGAAGCAGTTTTACTCTGCAAAGGAGGAATCTGATAAAACTCCTCCTATCGCCATTTGTGTTTCACTTTATTATAAATGGTATTGGTTCATTGATAAAGGTACGGGACTGAGGCTCAGGATGGATAGAGAGAGAACAGGGACAGGATAGGGAAGACGGGGGGGGGGGGGGCACAAAAACAACAATAGCAACAAAAAAAAAAAACAACATTAACTATGATAACAACAGGGGGAAAAAAGAAAAAAAAACATTGGTTGCAGAATTTCCAGTGCAAATTTAGCAGTAAACATGATTGTAGTGGCGTGTGTGCACTCAGGTCCATAGATTTTTTTTTTTTTCCCGTGCATTGCAATGACTAGAAGTTATGACTGGTATGAATTAGAATAGATTGGCCGGTAGATTGTGGCGCATTTTTTAACTCAAGATATGGACGTTGTATTAAGGTCCAATACAAGCAATCAAGTGCAGACTTTCCTGTGGGAGTGGTGTTTCCTTCCTCAGTCCTTTCCTGCTGCCCCTTGAGGCTGGGCTTTTGTTCTACAGGCTCTCTCATCCCATTTCAATGCAGCACTGGATGTGAAAATGTTGCCTTAAGATAATAGATGTTTGTAGACTTTTCCTTGAAACAACATTTCTCCCTGGTAATGTGTCCCCCCCCACAGGTGCCCGTCAAGAAGATCTCATCGAAATAACTCCAGAGAGTCTGGTGGTAGAATACAATGAAGAAAACCAGAAAGCAACATGTGACGCACCATCCACAGACCCCGCCAATGTCAAAGAAATCTACTGGGAGGTGCAGAGGGATGTCAAGATCAACAACAGAACGTGGCTTGTTGACAGCCATCGAGACTGGAATGCAGTTCCTACCTGTATTGTAAAGTTTGAGGGAATAGGAACCCTCAAAAAATCTCTCAACTTCACCCTCTACAGTACGTGTTCACAAAAATCTTTTGTGCTTATCTTAAAAAAAAAAAGGGGGGGGGGGTTTAAATCTTTGAATATTCGAACTCTCAAATCACATTCCCCAGAATTGCCAGACAGCGTTTCCATCCACCCCGTTGGTAACTTAATCGCGGCGGAGAACACGGAGCTGCAGCTACGTTGTAACATCATCGGCGTTGCTCCTGCTGGAAGCCTCACTGTGCGGTGGTACCACTGGAACAAAACCACTGAACTGCCAAACACAGGTGGGGAATCTCTCCCATGCTTGCAGCGTGAAGCAGTACTGAATGCTAAATGATAAAAGCTCATCACTTACATGGGGGGGGGGGGGGGGATGAACCATGGCAACAGTCAGACAGACAAACAGCAGGTAATGGAAAACAGCATTTTGGCAGACAAATCTGAGCTCTCTTGTCCCTTCGCAGGAGTTTAAAAAATAAGAATCAAATCCTGATGGAGCTCCTTGGCTTAACAGCAGCTAGTTAGCCTTGTCTGTGAGGGCGTGCTGACGTTAGCATTTGGCCCGGAGCAGCGTGGGTGGGGGTGTAAATGACAGGTTCCATCAGAACGCAATAACACATGGATTTTTAACCCTCCTGGGTTCTGCTGTTGGTGTGAAATGAACATTGCTATCATCTTAGGATGTAAAGAAAATATAATTTTATCTTTAAATTAGTTTACAAAAGAGAATAGGACAAAAATAGCAGAGTAGAGAGTACATGCAGAGGTGAACATGAACGCGTGTTATATTGTGACAGATCAGTAGATCATTAACGCCCCTTTCTAAGTCTCTACCGCTGCTACCAGATCAGTTTTCTCATCCTTTTTCAGCTCTGAGTGTTCTGAGCTTTCACCGCGTAAAGTGCAGCACGGTTCTAATTTCCTAAAGGGAGCTGGTTCCTGCAGTTTTGGTCATTTGTCGTCATGGACTATTTTCAGCTGCAGATTCACACACATTCCATGTGTTACTGAGAATTTCCAGCAGCAGGGTTGAATATTTGAGACTTAACTCAAAATAAACACAGCGCCCGTGTTCGGCACAGTAAAGGACGTGTCGGGAGAACAGCGTGGCTAATTTACACGACACCAAGGAATTAAGACTTTTCTCGATCCCCTTCTACTGGGCGGGCTTTGGCCTCTCTATCAGTTCATTGATAGGCGGATGGTTCATCCAGTCTCCCGCCAGGTATGATTTGGAGGTTTCTGCCCTGTTCCAAACAGTTTCTGTGGGTGATGTCTTAGACGATTCTGTCCAACAAAACATCTGATTTAACAAGGCCTGGAACTGGCGGTCGTCGTGATTTCACGTGGCGTTTGCATACTGCTTATTTTCTCGGAGCCCAGCGATGGATAAATGTCATGTAAAAGAACAGTTTATGTTGAAAAAGCAGCGTGAAATACTTGAATCTTTTGTTTCTTTTTTTACAGCTGTGCTTCATCACTCCTGTTAAGTGGAACTAGAAATGATAAATGTGCAGAGCAGAACATCGGGAAGAACGACATCTTCAAGTTTATATTAAGGAAACAATAATTCGTACAAATGATCAAATTAGATTTTTGGTGTGTGTGTGTGTTGTTTTTTTTTTCTTCTCCATCATGTGGATCAGGGTCGCTGCAGGTGATGGGCTGCCTCTCCAAGAACAACCCAGACTGTGACATCAACGTGGTGAAGACCCCGGTGAATGTGTCGTCGACCATCAACATCACTCTGGACCGAGAGCACAACGGAAGACAGTTCTGGTGTGAGGCTCAGTTGAACGTGGAACCAGTGGGGCAACAGCTTCCCCCCAATTTTTCCAGTCCCCTCAACATCACGGTCTACTGTGAGTTCACATTTTCTTTCTACACACACACACACACACACACACACACACACACACACACACACACGTATATATACATATACATATATATATATATATATATATATATATATATATATATATATATATATATATATATATGTATATATATGTATATATATATATGTGTGTGTATATATGTATATGTATATATATGTATATATATATGTGTATATATATGTATATATGTGTGTATATATGTATATATATATGTGTATATATATGTATATATGTGTGTATATATGTATATGTGTGTATATGTGTATATATGTATATATGTGTGTATATATGTATATATATGTATATATATATGTGTGTATATATGTATATATATGTGTGTGTATATATGTATATATATATGTATATACATATGTGTGTATATATGTATATACATATATATATGTGTATATATATGTATGTGTATATGTATATGTGTGTGTGTGTGTGTGTATATATATATATATATATATATATATATATATATATATATATATATATATATATATATATATGTGTGTGTGTGTATATATGTATATGTCACAATAATTTCTTCTCAGTGACCTTTAAATGATAGAGACTGGATCCAAAGAATCAAAGTTTGAGTTGAATTTATTTTCTTGTACAAGAAGGAGCGTTTTACAATACAACACCCAAGTGAGGTCACAGAGAAAAGACTCACTTTGGAGCTCTAGCAGTTGGGTTTATATACCTTACAACTGTGCGTTTCTGCTTTCTCCTGTTTATACAGACACATTCCACAGATATCGTCACATATCTTCTCAGTCCTCTAAGTAACGGCGAGCTTAATAGTTTTAAATCAAGGTGGCATCTCTTGACCCTTTATTCTAACCTATGCAAACTCCAGGACAAACCAGAAACCCCACCATGGCATGTGAAAAGAATTTTTACAATAACATTATCATATTGTAAGTACCACACAACTTTGACCTCCGCCTTCATTTGCCTGAACAGATAAACCCACCATTAACACCACAAAGCTTCCAAAGTTCATCCCAGTGATCCGAGGTTACCCCGAGGAGCTTGAATGTGAAGCCGATGGTCACCCTCCTCCAAAGATCCAGTGGCTCTACAGCTCAGACAAGGTTCCCCGTGTCTCTGGAGGCAAGCTCAATGTCTCTGAGGCGGGCTTCTACAACTGCAGCGCCACTAACGAAGTTGATTCCAGCTTCCATCAGGTGGAAGTCGTCTTAAAAGGTAATAACACTCTTGAAGCTAGAAAAACAGGGCTTTTTTTGTCTGAATTAACGAGTTTTGGTTTTATTTCTTTTTTTTTCTTTTTTTTTTTACAAGAAATTATATATAATTAATTATATTCAATTTTAATGAAAAAGAAAAATTTGGCAGTCTTCCTCAGACAATACAAGGTAATATATGGCACGGTTACCGAAAAACAGGGCTGGAAAAAAAAAAAATCTGATTGTTATTAACAGACGCCTGGTCTGAATGTTGTTTCAGAGGACTACCTGCCCCTCATAGCTGGATTGGTGGCCATCACGGTGCTGGTCATCTCCGTCATCTTCATCTTCATCTACTCCATCTACTACAAGAACACCAAAATGCGGCAGTACAGTCTGAAAAACCCTAAACTCAGCACCCACAATGGCAACGTAGCTCACAATGGCTGGGAACAGCAGTTGCCTATGACTAAACTGTCGTAGCGGTACCTCCGGACCACTCTGAACGCGCTGCACCACCACCTCGGACTCGCCGGTGGTTCCAAGGCTCAAATCAAATGCCTCACACTGGACTGGGATATCCTCCACACCTCAAAGAGTTGCGCCAACCTTCTTTTTTTTTTTTCTTTCTCAACATTTGAAATGTTTTATTCTTTATGGAATCAGTTCATTTTAAAAATTAGTAACCTTGGCTTGAGATGTACAATTCAGTATTTACTACTGCAACTGGTTTTCACTGGACGTAAAGAGGAAAGGGCAACCTTTGGCCACGGGCCTTGTTATTTTTAGTAAGCACAGTGGGAATTTAATATGATTATGAATGTTTTTGTTGTTGTATGTTTCTCTGATGTTTTTATGCCCCTTCATTGCCAACTCCATCTTAGATCCTTGCGCTTACTTTACAAACTGAGCGTGAGTGGTTCTTGGACTTAGTGACCCCCCGCCCGAGGCTGCTGTGGTTTGAAAAGGGGAAATGCACTACTTCGCTTATCGGCGGCCCAGCTGCACTCACTGTGTGGACAGTATGACTTGTGCATACCATTCACTGAGCCCATTGTCCTTTCGCTAGTTTTTTTTTTGTTGTTTTTTTTTTTGGAAGCACTTGTTTGGTAGCCGTCTCTGTGCCTGATGCTTTGTTGTGCCATACTGTGTCAGGCTCTGGGCGCATTGGAAAAAATTGTCCTGTTCTGCAGTCATATGCTTCTCTGTGAATGACAGCAGGCATCGTTGCCTAATGCCTATCACAGGTGTATATTCAGAATAATATTTTGTGTAAATTGAAAAGCTTTATTTATTCATTACAGACAGTCAAGACTGAGGATTTTAGCATTGAAAATGGACTGCATGAGGGATGTAAATGTTGGAAGAGTGAGGGACATGAGGTGTGTGTGAATACTGCTGTAAATATTTCAGACTGTATTTTAATATTAAAAGTGTGGACTTTCAAACAAACTCCTTTGTTATTACTTCAGAAAGTAGGTTATGTGATCGCTGCGGGTTGTGGGACTTTTTTAATTTTAATTCAGATCTAGGTCAATGTGCAGTGTTTTCACTTTTATGAGGGAGCTTTGATTGTTTTATCAAATATTATTTCTCCATCCATCCATTTTCTACAGCTTATCCTGTTAAGGGTTGTGGGGGGCTGGCTGGAGTCTATCCCACCAGTCTTCAGGGAAGAGGCGGGGTTCACACTGGACAGGTTGCCAGTCCATGACAGGGCCAACACATAGAGACAGACAATATATCCACAGCTCCTTCCACACCTATTGCTGTTTAATACAATTATTCTCACACTCACAGCCACGCCTACGGTCCATTTAGAGTCTGGATTAACCTCGTCCCCTCTTGATGTCTTTGGACTGTGGGAGGAAGCTGGAGTACCGGAGAGGACCCATGCAGGAACAGGGAGACCATGGAGACTTGAACCCAGAACCTTCTTGCTGTGAGAGTGCTGACCACTGCACCACCGTGCCACCAATATTATTTCTATAGTAGAAAAAAAAGGGACACTTTCTGTACAATTTAAGCTAATATTTTATATTCTTATAGTGTAGTAATTGTAGGGATTTGGAGTTGTGAGGTCATGTGACATGGAAGGTATGAAAAATAGGAGTTTCACTTTCAAATGAATGAAATAAAAAAGCAGAAAAATACTGCTGTCAAAGATGTATCTTATTGTCCAGTAATATCTGGTATTGATTTGGAATCACTTGGTCACCTCACAGAAACTTGATTTAAAATGTATTTTTTTTTATAACAGCTAAATAAAGTGGAAGGGGGGGGGAATCACACTTGCATTTAAATAATTGTATTAAACAGCAACAGATGTGGAAGGAGCTGTAGATACTTTTGAAATTGAGTCTTACGGGTCACATGTCATGAAAAATAACAAAAGGGGCACCCCAAAACTAACTTGAGGTGACGGTTTACTGACTGTCTTCACTGGACACAGGGCCCCACACACCCTCAAACAGAGAATATTTGCGTTCCCCAAGGTGAAAAAAGTTGAATTGGTCCAGCATGTGATCCTTTTGCTGCCTTCTGGTGCTGTGGGAAATAATACAATCACAGAGAGCAACCATCAGCCATGGGCGGGGTTCGAATGCTCACCAAGACAGAACACACATCGCTTCAGTCGTAGAATGTGTGGCATTGATAGTACCACTTCCTGGACAGCGATAAAGCTTACTCGCCTCATTGCCCAGTCGATGCAAGGCGATTTATGGAGTCATCGGTGGTTGCCTGGCAACTGCCATCTGTTTACAGGCGCCATGCTAAACTGGAGCTGACAAGTGACGTCAGAGACGTCAGCGGTGTTTGCCAATTACTATAAGAAAGGACGAGAACAGGCATTCAGCAAACAAAAACAAAAAGTCGAAACATTATTTTAGACAACCCCCTAGTTAGGATAAGCTACTGGTGTTCAGCTAATTCCAATCAAACACTTCCGGGATTAAAGTCAACGGATCACACGTCAATGCACCACCACCACTTCTTGAGTGACTGCTGGAACGAAAGCGTCTGTGAGGGCGGCAGATTTGGAAGCAAATGAGTCAAAGTTGACCCTTTTTGGAGTTCTTCTGCTCGTAAAAGTCTTTTTTTGTGCACACATCATGATATTGTTCTTCGTATTCGGCGGTTTAATTGCGTCTGCAGGTAATTTACGTGAGCATTTCTGTTCTTTGTACCTCTCGTTGTCTGTTCGCTCAAGCAAAACATTTGCTTCGGTTTGTTTTTGCACATTTACTTTATGTTTCATCGTCTATTCATCGCGCCTGGCCTACAGACATGATGTGATCAACTAATAATGATTTAATTTGTACTTTTTGTGTGTTGGGGACCAAAATTAACCCATCTTATTGCGAGGTAATGTCGCTCTGATAGGGAAAGTTGAACTGTATCTACACGATTTAATGTTTCTCTTTCATCCCTGTAGAAAGATATGTCGAGACAAACCTTTTGTAGTTTTTTAAAAAATCTTATATTTACTTAAAGTTAACACAATCAGTCATTCATATTTGTGCTGCTTTCAGTTTTGTTTTGCAAAGCTCGAGGTGAAGTCACCCAAATGAATGAAAGAACAGTTCCTCGGTCAATCTCGTCATTCTTAGTGGGAGATGATTTGAACCATAATGTACTTCATTGTCCAGGCCATGCATGAATGCTGCGCTGAACACTGTTTAATTCATGTCCCTTTGCACTGTTTGTGGTAGCAGGAAAAGTCGTCGGCGCCGCCTGTCCCCTTGTCTTGATTCCTCCTCAAGTCGTGGTGAGATACGGTGACTCCTTCTCGGTCAACTGCAGCTCCTTAACCAATCAGTCTGAGGGCATTGGTTGGGAGTCTTCATCTGGTGGCACAGGGCTGATAAAACGGGCTACAACTCTTCCCTTTGTGATAAACCCGGTGAATAAATGGAACTACGATCCAGAGTGCTTCATCAATCTGCTGAATGGTGATCAGTGTACAGTCGAGCTACCTGTTACCGTTTACAGTAAGTAGGGAAACATTTAGCTTCCTCCCTAAAGCCAGAGAAGGGGAATGGTGTCCTTCTTTTTTTCAGTGCGGGCATCAAAGAGTTAAGCTCAACAGAAGACTGTCTGCCTGCTTGTTAGCTTAGCACAATCATGTAGCGTACCCCTGTCTTGCCCGCTCAGCTTCCAAAAGTCGCTTGTCCACTTCCTATTCTGAATGAAATGGATCAGGATCTGGTTTCGTTCAGACGTAAATATCCTCATCCTCGTCCTCGTTTCAAAGTCGGCCATGATGAACAGTAGCGGTCGCTCTTCTCCTGGTCAACAAATGTCAGAAAAATACTTCTAGTTGTGTATCTGATTTTGAAAGAATAAAATCTCCTCATTTTAAATTGTGAGTTCCTAGAAAACATTGTACGCAACTCTAGTTCTATTAATGCAGGTTAAGACCATTTGGAGAAAGATGGTTTGATGACTTTTGACAGGTATGCTATCCCACCCATTCACTACCATTCATTGTGCGAAGCTAACTAGCGATCATCTGGTGTCTGTTGGTCTCAGCTTCCTAATACACACACACACACACACACACAGTAAAGAAGGGTATCTTTCTGGTCTGGCTCAGGGGAAGATGACAAATAAGTATTTTTAAGTCGAAAATTTATCAGAAGTCATGACTCGTGTTTTTCCTTTTTTTTTTTTTCTTCTTTCAATCTCCAGAAATGCCTGACAGCGTGTCTTTATCGCCGTCGAGTCCCATGGGTCCCATGGTGGAGGGTGAAGAGTATCAAATGACGTGTGACATTGTCAACGTGGCACCAGCAAGGAACCTCACTGTGTTGTGGCTAATCGGACAAAAGGTTGTCCACATCCAGACCTTCCACGATGCTAGTTCATCTCCAGTCAATGTATCGTCTGTCCTCCTCCTGCCCGCCCACAGAGATCATCATGGAGGAAAGATTTGCTGCCAGGCAGGGCTAAACTTTGAACCACCAGAACTAAAACCTCTCATGATGTCATCCCAGCCCCGTGTATTGACTGTACATTGTAAGTTTAGCACAATCGTCATGTCATGATCAGGAGATCTTTAAGGTTTTCTTTTTTTTGTTTTCTCTGTTAGTTTACTTTTTTTTCCTCTGTTTTTAAATTTCATCTGTTGTCCTCAGACCCTCCAACCTTCAGCGAACCTGAAGAAGAGTTGCTAACACTTCCACCCGGTGGGAAAATAAGTTTAAACTGCACTGCCTCGGGAAACCCCTTGCCAGTCCACAAGTGGCATCTCTCACACGCCATACAGATAGAGACTGAAACCCTTCAAGGGAATCAACCCATTCTGACACCCTCCTTCCCACTTCCTGGGACCTACAGCTGCACAGCGTCTAACACGGAGGGCGTCAGCACCAAATATTTCATCGTCACAGAAGCTCCAAGTAAGATACTCATTAAGTTTGTTGAGGTTTTTTTTCTCTTTCTGCGCTAATCGTTTGATAATCCCACCATGCTGTTGTTCTCCATCAGGTAGTCGCCCCGGGACCACTGCTGGGATTGTAATGGCTGTGCTCTTTGTTTTGATTTTTATTGTGGGATGCGTGGTTTCTCACAAACAGAGAATCTCTCAGGTTGCAAGACCAGAGAGTCCAAATAGATGAGAGAGAGAGAGAGAGAAAGAGAATAACATGAACTCCCATCTCCCACAGGGCATTCACCAACCCTTGCAGCCATACTTGGAGTATTTGTGTCCCTGGGAGCCCTGGGAGCCATTGTTGGTCTATTTTTGGTGACACCTGATGGCACATTTTCTCTCAGCAAAGGCAGCTATCTCAGAGGACAGCCAACCGCCGGAGCTGTATGAGGATATTTTTTATTTTTTTATTGTTTTTTAAATTTTGATTCTATTTTGCATGGCTTTACAATCAAAAAGGAGCTTTTTGTTGTTGTTTTTGTGCTTGGAGCTGTTACTCTTTTGTGTGTCGGGCCTCAGGGTGCTCTGCTCTGCTCTGTATGCTCAGCTGGTGGACTTTTGCCCGTGTTTGGCTGCGTTCAAGAATGCATGATCCCATCAGCTTTGAGCTCTGCTAATCAATATCGTTCACAAAAAGTCTTCTTACGTGCAATCAGGAAAGTTACTCATTATTTTAAATTGCTTATACAATGCAGTCGTTTGCTAATCCAGTTCCTCCCCAACTCTGTTACGAGAAAGCATGCAGCTCACTCTTTTTCAGTTGTTACAGTGGCGCTAATTTCCTACATTAGGTCTGCGCTGGCAAGAAATTGACTCTCCCACAAGAAATGCAGCCAGAGGAAGCTGGGTTTCCTTTAATCCACTCCTCCAATTACTTAAAAAAAAAAAAAATGTGTATAAGAATAATCCCACAGGAGAAATGTTGAGTTAAACGTGTGTAAATCCACTAATTCTGTCAACCTTGTGTTGAACTCAGCGCAGCTCCAGCAGCAAATACAAGACAAACTCGATGGCGACGTCACTTTTTCCTAACATGCAACGAGCTGGCAAGCGCACTCCGGCAGGAACGCAGGTTGTTGCACAGTGAATGATGATGTAGCTCAAGAAACGCGTGACAATTTTTTTTTTTTTTGCTTGTCTTTTACAAATGAGTCATGTCTTAGTTATTTAATCTTGGGGTTCTAAAGATTATTCTACTTCAAGGCCCACTCATTCATACTCGTTACCAGCCAGGGTCCTTTTTTTTTTTTGTTTTTGTTTTTTTTCCAAAAAAGGAAAGATTCCAAATCTGTGCACAAATGTTACTATTTTTTTATTCAAATAGTTACCCTACTGTTTTTTTTCTATGTCAGGATCTTTCCCATTAACTGCTTGAACGCAACTACCAGATTTTTATTGTGCGTTTTTTTTGTTGTTTTTTTTTTAAACATGACATGGTTTTAACCTGTTATTTCTCTCGTCCTCAGATTAACATGAGTGCTGCGCAGCATTGTGATTGAAACCAAAAAAATATGGCAGTGAACGAGAAAAATGTTCACAAATTCCTGATAACTGTGACACGAGAATCTCCTAAATCATACATGCGAATTCAAACTAGCATGAAAACCAGTTTTTTCCAGCATGGCTTTCAAAATAATATTCGACTAAATAAACAGCAAGAACCAAAAAGCTTTTACAAAAATCCATTCCTGCAACATTTGTGCAGTGCTGTTAAAAAAAAACTCTTGCGGTCACATGACTGCGCAGGCAGAATTTGACTGACTGCAAAACAGAGCCATTTTTTCATTTCTTTGTCTAAACGCACAGTTGCTTTGCCCGTTTGCGGAAGTCGGATGTGACATCACTGGAAAGAAATGGACGTTTGCTCACTGGTCTTCACGCATCACGTCCAGTTAGGAATCTGTGTAACACACACACACACACCTGATGCGTTTATTTGACAGTGAACAGCCATTTTATAACAGACGAGAGGCTTTAGCAGCTTGTTCCTCTACCCTCAGTTGTAATTTCATGCTTTTTTTTTTTTAAGTCATTATTTCTAAATTGCATTATTTCCTGATTATTGCTGCACCACAACAGCTTCCGCCTTCATGAATTATAGATCCTCTCGTTCTTATTTGACTCGGCTACATTAATAACACTTGACATTGCTGTACAGATGTGTATTGCATTCACTTGAGAAGAAATAATCAACTGGGTTTTCCTGAATTAAAGACTTAGATATCTCTTGAATTCAGAAAACAGCAGAATTTTTTTTATTCAGTTGTTTGTTTGTTTTCTAGGGGAGAAAATACATGATAATCCATAATTATCTCATTTCAGAAAAAAATGGCTGTTTTGACTGTTTGTTTTTTTTTTTTTTTGTAATTTTCTCATTTTCTAAATTAATCAGATATTAAACTTGTTAACTCAGGAAAAACACGGCAGGTTTTTTTTTCCCCCCTCAGGTAAAAACAATATGCCTCTGTACAGCAGAGGTACAGGAGATAATTCCCAGAATACAAATGTTTACTTAATTTTAGAAAAATGTGTTATTTCATGTGTTTGTACTTTCGCTATGCTCATTTCATCCTCTGTAAAAATACCTTTCTATATGTATATTTTTATATTATCTGTGTTGATACCATTCTGAAAGATGTTTCTTTTTTTGCACTGAAAACACTACCAAGTCCTTTGATGCGCCTCCACTGTAGTACCAAGCCAATTGTTGTCTCTATTGAAATTATTTCTGAGCCACTGAAATATGATGACGGATTTTCTTGACACAGAGAGCGCCAGCATGTGAGGAATCATTGAAAAGGACTATAACTCCACATGCATTTTGTGCATATTCATGAGTTGCTCAATTACATTCTTGGCCAGAATACTGATGGAGGCGAAGTCAAACCGGTGTCTTTCATTAACACGTCTCCCTGCCACCTTTTGTTGGACTTCTTTCTCTCTCATTCAAACCAGCGTACATTATACAGTGCTGAGGCTGCCATACTAATTAGTAGTGAACAAACTGAATGTAAAGAAGGATGGTTGTTATCCTGCTTCCACTTGCCAATATAAAACATTTTTTCCCTCAAACCATGTTCTTTATCCTCATTCACAGAAAGTCTGAAGGCACCGTTTGCTCTGACTGTGTTGCTATAACAACCTGGCAGAGCGAACACCACACCATTTTGTCATGAGGTTTAAAAGTTAATTCACATACATAGAAGGAACTGCATATTCAGTGGGAATATCATCTGTACATTGAGTTTCTCAGCTGTGCTGTCCAGAAATACCCCCACTATCACCCCCCCCCCCACCCCCACCCCCACCCACCCATCCAAAAAAAAAAGGATCCGATTACTTCCTCACTTTTCATTGTGGAGGGAGCTGATTCGTTGTGCAGCATTCTGGTCACAGTGTGAGTCGTACAAGCGACAAGCTGCGCAGCACCAACACGCCTGCCTGCTGGGATTTCGAAAAACACGGAGTTCAGAAGCCGTAGGAGATGAGCAGAAGTGAAATAAACAACGATTAGACAACCACCTAAAAATCAGAGCTTTGACTGATGCAGCGGCTTTTACAGAGCGAGGAGAATATAAATATGTGCGATAACTATTATATCTATACTGTAAGATTGGAAAAGCAAAGTTCTTTTAAGCAAGAATTTGTTTCATGATATGGAATTGCTTTTGTATAATGACTTGTGGTGAACATATAAAAATGCCTGTAGTCCCTTTTATCCCTAACATATTTACTGACGTTTAATTTGCGCCCTGCATCTGCAGCATTTCTACTGTGTCATTTATGAACTGACCCACTGAGGTACAAAGGATGTGGTTGTCTTATTCAGGGATTTGCCAATTGTTGAATTTCCCTCTTTCCCTTTTACCCCCACCTCCCCCAAAGTCAGCTGGGATGAAGGGGGCCCTTTTGTTGCAACATAGTTCCCTGCAGAGTTGCCAAGCAAGTTCAAGTTGGAATTTTCTTTCTCTGGCTCGATAAGCGAAGGCTCGCCGCACAAAATAACATGGGAAACAAGTTTCTGAAATGGATTCTGACGCTTTTCATGTTCCACTCAGGTGAGATGTTTTGTCCTCAATTGCTGTGGTTGTAGATAATCGTAAATGTCTTGTGGAATGGTTGTGAGGTGATAAATGAGAGCCTCTCATCGGTGATTACTACACCATCTCAACCATCACCATCATTGTTCTTTCTTTAAGAAGTTCTCATTTGTGCATTCTGGATGTTTGCAGAGTAAAACAGGGCATGTTGCGTTTAGGTGTCCGAAGTATATTCTGCAGCCTGAGTCAGGCTTCATATGCTTATGAAAAACCTGGAAAATTCATGGAATTTGAAAAGGGCAGTTTCCAAGCCCGGAAAAGTCTGGAAATGTGCTCTGCACATACATGAAGACATATGTGATATTAGTTAAGATTGAGGAAAATCTCATTGGGGATATTTCCTTGAATATATGTTTATGCTGCGCGAAACAGAGTTTGTCATTTTTGGCCATTAGACATGGATTTGAGATGTTTTAGAGAATACATAGTCATGAAAATGTCATTAAAGGCGTGGGAAAAGTCATGAAGATGTTTCGGTAAAGTTCAAAGACGAACCCTGTCAGCCTATCACTACATGTCAGTTTCAGTAAATGATGTCACGTTTCAGGTTAAAGTAAACACGAAAAACACCTTAATATATATTTTGTTGTCATCCCCTATCAATGAATAATTGACAAGGAAGTTCTAGCGGCGTTTTTATTCTCAGGTGTGTAGAAATGAGGCCAATCCCTTATTCTGACATGATTATTCTGATGGCAAGGTTATGTAAGAGGAGGGCTTGTTTACAGGAACATCAGGAAGGTGATGATGATTGTTGCTGTTTGTCTCAGTGTCAGGTGATGGTTGCTCCTTAATCCTCAAGCCCTCCAGGGTTGTTGTGGGGTTCGGGGAGCCGGTGACGGTCAGCTGCGAGGCGGCTAGGCCGGTTCGTGTCCTGGGCTGGGAATCATCCATCAATGCCGCTCACACACAGCAGGACCTGTCCGTCCAATGGAAGGTGGACAGTCTGATCGACTGGATAGAGGAGCCCATCTGTTATGGGGTGTTTTTCACAGCGCCGCGACAGTGTGAGGAGAAGCTCAACCTCGTCCTCTATAGTGAGTCAGCTGTGTTGAGTGTAAGATTACACGGCTCTTCTGAACCTTTTTGACTGACTTGAACTTTTTTATTCATTTAGAAACCCCGGATAGTGTCACCATCAGGACTGTCAATCACACTGGCCCCATGGTGGAGGGAAAAGAGTACCAGCTGCTCTGCGAAGTGCAAAATATTGCTCCTGTTCAGTACCTCAGCTTGAGGTGGTACAGAGGTCATACTGAGGTTTATAACCACTCCTTTTCAGACCTCACGTCTTCCTCACCTGTCCAAGTGTCCTCCATCCTCATGATCACACCGACCAAAGCTGACAACGGAGCACAGTACAGATGTGTAGCAGAGCTGGAACTTGGACCAGAGGGACCACAGCCACCTCCTACTCTAGCCTCAGAGCCTCTAAATGCCTCTGTGTACTGTGAGTCACAGTCTTCAAGCCGCTCCTCCTAAATCAGGCTCTTGTGTGTTGTATACTTTAGTTTATTTCAGTTTATTTCGAATGTGAAAAAATAAGAATATGCACTAATGAAGACAAAAATATGAATTGAGAAAGAAAGAAAGAAAGAAAGAAAGAAGTACTCAGAAAGTACATGGCAATCTTTTTTTGCCTCACACATTTATTACCCTTCCCCCTCCGAACCAGACAAGAAGAATCTGCATGAGGGAGCTCAGCAGAGATCAGCTAGCCGCTCTTTAGCCTGGCACAGTGAATGGTATTGGGTGGAAAGTGTACATTCCATCAAATACACTTTTCTCCATGGTGGTCTTTGCTTACATTCATATAGTTAGGGTTGTGCATCAGATATAGCATGACATCCAAAATTAAATTGGATATGTTGTCACTTTAGAAGCAGGTACATAGCTGGAACTACTTTCTTAACTGGCCACAGTTATTCAACGCTGCAGCTCAAAACTTTGGACACTAAAAAATTTGTAGAGGTGGGCAGTTTCACCATGTTTTCACCTTGACTACTCATGACTGAATAATGGATTTTTACTTCTATACTCAAGTGCCTTTGACCATTTTGCTATCTAGTGCTCTGCAATTGTTGCCCACATCCTTGAAGACCACCTGATTCTACATTCCGTTGCGGCAGGCTGACCCGTTGCAGCACTTTCTGATTTTCTTTCTTCAAAAGAAAACATTGTTGGCTGGACAAACTGAGATCCATTACACCATCAATTTGAATACTTTTGTCTGGGGTATGCTAGCACGTCCCACCCACTGCTTCATTGCACAAAGCTACCGAGCGGTCAGACCTAATGTGTGCTCAGAGTAGAGATGTTTATCTGTCATCGTGTTTTGGCTCTGGAGAGGATGGCAAGAACGCGTACTCCCTCAAAGCACTGGCGTGTTCCTTTAAACAATGTGATTCTCATCATGTGTGTTATCATTTGTCCAGTTCCCCCAACATTCCTCAGTCCTGAACCAGAAACTGTGGACCTCATAGAGGGCAGTGAGACTTCCTTGAACTGCACTGCTACAGGTAACCCCACACCTGTATACAGCTGGCATTCCCTCCATCTCACGCAGGAGAGGACGGAGGATGAAGCTGTTCTGACGTCCTCATCACTGCTCCCAGGGACCTACGCCTGCACCGCCTCCAATACACTGGAGAAGAAGACCAAGCAGTTTGTTGTCAAGGCCAAGAGCAAAGGTAGGGGAGAGATGTGAGCATGTGCAAGATGTGTTGATACGCTGATTCTTCACATCTTTTACTTTCACTCAGGGGCTTGAAAAAAGCTGTGAGATGGGATCAGGTGACCACATTGGACATACCAGGAGGATTTTACTGTTGCTTCCGTGGAGAATGAAATGAAAGAGCTTTCATGACTCAACAGATATTTATAAGGATTTTATTATCAGCACACCTGAATGTTGTATGTTGGTAAATACCTTTTAATTTGTCAGTATTTTAACATGAATGTATTCCATCGTGGATGTTTTTCATGTGGTATTATGTTATAATAAATCTAATTTATACTTTCTTTGTTAGATTTGCTTTCCATATTAATGAAATCAACTTGTAACATTGCAAATGTGTAGCTACTCTTGACATAGCCATGATTACTACATTATTATTAATGTGTCTTGAATGCTAAGTACTGCAATTTCTGTATGTTAAAGACTAGCAGGTCATTATTGTAAATATTTCTTAATTGCTTCTCTTTCAGAATAAACTTTAAATTAAAAAAATAATTATTCAGAATATGAAATTGATTTTGAATTATGATATAAATTCAATGAACTGGATGGGGCTTTGAGCACACCCGCTGCTCCGTCATATCCAGAGGAGTCAGCTCAGGTGGATCGCGCATCTGACTATGATGCCTCCCTCTGGAGGAGTTCCAGGCATATCCAACTGGTAGGAGGCCCCGTGGGAGACCCAGAACAAGTTGGAAGGATTATCATCTGGCCTGGGAATGCACTGATCCCCCAGGAGGAGCTGGAGTCTGCTGCTGGGGAGAGGGATGTCTGGTTACCCATGGATGGATGGATGATATTGTGTCTGTCCATCAAAAGATCTCTGCCTCATGAACATTTCCAATCTGTCAAAATCTCTAAAACAATTCTTGACATTTAAATTAAAAGCAAATTCTACTTTTTTTTTACTTGCTTTTTTAAATGGAGCAGACACCTCTGACTGGAGTAGATCAGAGGAAACTTTAAGACAACTTTCACTGTTCACAGATGCTCGGCACTGTCTGTTGCCATGTCACTCTGTTGTCAAACGTCATCAGAGAATATCAACAATTTCCTCAAACAACATGTTTTCCCTTTGAATGAAAAACTAACGCAAAGCAGCTTCAACTGTCAGATTTAATATAGTCTCCTCTCAATAGCGTTTCGTGTGCGTAGGCAGTCTGTGTTACACCGGAACCGCCGGATGTCGCTGTTGCAATTTCGAGGCATCCTATTGGCTCGCTGTGCGTCACGTGATCAAAACATTCCTCGCTAGCAGGAAGAAGCTACAGCCACAACGACAACCCCTGGCGAGCGTCCCTTCGTAATCAAGAGTCGGCTTATATGCGGTCAGTGACACTATCTTGACCTTCGAAGGTGCTCGTCAGTCTACTTTTACTACAAGAGGCCAACTTCGAAACATTGTTGTCTTCTGTCTCTCAGACATGCCGGACAAAGACCCGTGTCAGAAGCAAGCATGCGCAATTCAAAAGTGTTTACAAGGTACATTGAGTACGACTAATTGAATTATTATTTGAAATCAAAAAGACACTATGGTTTATTTTTTTAAAAAAAATTTTTGTTGCTTTTTTTTTGCTAACACGCCCACCTTTTGCAGCTAACAAGTATGTGGAGAGCATGTGTAAGGACGTGATCCGGGACATGCGGCGGTGCTGTGAGACGCACGGCAAGAACTCCATCTGCTGTTCCGGGTTCAAGACCTCCGAGCCGTCGGAGGACAGAAGCCACACATAACCTCTCGTTGGTTGCATTTTTAACTTGCAGTGTGTGTCTGTATTGTAAGAATAATATATTTTTTTGCTACTTTATTAGAAAGAGTTTGATTCAATGAAAACACCATAAAATGCAGACGAAAGTATCCGTCTGGAAAATTAACCACGTAATAACTGGGATGTCTGTTGTAACTTTAATAGGAGAAATAAAGCAATGGATGTTGTTGGTTGAATGGTCCTGGAGCTGGTAACGTTATTGTTAACATTTCCACTTGGGCTGTCAGTACCATAACAGAAATTTACACCATGGTTAATTATTGAGTGAGTTTGACATTTTTGGATGTGGTCTTGTGTAAGTGAATGTTGGCCAGCAGGAGAACTGGTCCCGTGCAGTTTTCTGTTTTATGTATATTGATATATATTTTTTCTTCAGCATGAACTACATTTTTAATATAATGGATTTTCTTCACTGTAATCGTGCCTCTGTCTCATTGAAATATTGAGTTTATTATTTGTTCTTCAGTTCGACTTTAATATTTTGCAAATGTGAGGTGGAGGTGAACGGGGATTTGTCAACGAAACATAGCCTCTTATATTTTCATATATCATTAGAATAGCAGCAATTGGAAGGACTAGAAACCAAAGGTTACCACAGAAAGTACTTCCGAATATGTTAAGGATAAAAATTTCAGGTAGTTTTCTCATGGGCCCAGTAACACAGTCAAATTGCTTGACTTTCTAAAGACCCCCCCTACCTGGGATACCCACCGAAGCTGATTACACAGGTGTATCAATCCAAAATACTAATTCAGTATGATAATTTGGTCGTGATAGAAACTGCTGTTTTACTTATAGAGTGTACAGTTTCAATTTTTATTTAGAAAGGTAAAGACATGCTTAACTTATGTAAACCATTAACAAGTAATACATTTATTGTTTTAATGCAATGGAATTAGTGCAACCATAAGAAAAGGAATACTTTATTAATCCCACAGTGGGGAGCTTTACATGGTTGCAGCAGCATTTACTGAGAGAAGAAGAAAGGGTATTTATGAAATGAAAAATATTAACATTTATCTTTGACAATTTAGTTATTTACAATGCATTTACATTCATATATTACAGATATTTGTATTTATATTTACTATTATTACATGAAGGGACCATGTTTGATTGCTACTCCTTTTTAAACCTTTTCTTGAAGAGTTTTCTGTCAAATTCATGTTTTAAATAAAATATAACTCTGGTTCCACAAACAATCGGTTAAAGCAGGCTTAGGAGCCAGACTATTCAGATGTATGGACATCATTTTCTACGAAGGGAAATATCTTCATACAGTCTGCGAGCGACGTACGTCTCTGTGACGTCAAGACGCGCGGACGTTTACCGGAAATGTGCAGGAGTACTTTCTAGAATTCCGTAGTAGACTCGCTAGCATACTTCTGATAGATTTATTTGAGTTAGCCTCGGTTAAACGCTGCTGCTGCATTGTAGACACGAACATATTTCATCACGGCGTCGGTCTGTTTTTAACTTTTTTATTAATCTCTTCGGATTAGCTCAATTTCGCTCAGCAATTTAGCCGAGTCACATCTCAAGCTAACGCCGCTTGCGTTAGGCTGTTTTTGGCATCATGTCTAGAATAGACTATAGCGTGTGGGACCACATCGAGGTGTCAGACGATGAGGATGATACCCACCCAAACATCGACACACCAAGTCTCTTCAGATGGAGACACCAGGTACAGTATTGAGACAGACGATGTGAAGATCAGGGAGGAGGAGGAGGAGGTCCACATTTCCACGTCTGCCCTGTGCTCTTTTTGATAGTATAAACACTTAAGTAGTGCGTACATTTGCCAAATATCCGATACAAAACTAAATTAACCCGTAACAGATTACAAATAATGTACTTAAAAAAAAAACTATCACATGTATGACAATGCAAATGGTGAGAGGGTGAATTTTCCAAAATTGCTTGAAACACAAAGTCGAAGATATACACAGTAGAAGAAGTGGCATGAGCAGAGATGGGCCTCATACATGCTACTGACACTCTTCTCCCACTTCATTCTTCATTCGCTTAAACCCAACTTCAAATCCAGCTGCTCGACTTGCTTAATGTGGTACAAAGGCACAGTGGATACAGTGAAAATTGGATTAAATTGCAGATAAGAAAAAGTAAAAAGAATGTAAGTTGTTCTTAAAAAGGTTTCTAGAGCAATACATGCTGAGAATCAACAGGGAAAAAGCAGTTCTTCAACAAAGGAGTTAAATAGAGTATTGAAAGTGGATGCATATAATCTGTACGTGTCTCCACTAATAGGCAGATGTATCAATAAGGAATGGAATAAGACTGGAATATCTTATGTAATGACTACTCTTCGCCCTGACAAAACACCATGTTTGGATAGACACAAAACTTCGTATCAACATGATATTTTTTCTTTTTTCTTTAGAAAAGTTCCATAAACAGCAAATGTACATGTATAATATCAGTCGATTTTCATCTTCACAGTTGCAAACCTGTGCGTAATAGAGATTGATAGACCAAAGTATACACAACAAGAAAGTTGGTCACAATGGGGGACCAAAATCTTAAAACAGCTGCGTTTCAAGTTAAAAGTCTGGTATGAAGCTGTTGTTGTGACTGGTTTTCAAATATTTGCAGGCACGTGTGGAGCGAATGGAAGAATTCCAGAAGAAAGAACAAGAATTGAACAAGTCGCTTTCTGACTGTCGGCGTAAGTTGGCTGACGCACAGAAGAAAATACAAGAGCTGAACCTCTCAAAAACAGATGATGCCAAAACAGAGCTGAACAAAGCCCATGCTGATGAGAAGAAACTGAAAAAAGAGGAACGGGAATGGGAGAAGAAGTTGGATGACCACCGCAGGGAAGAGAAGAAGATGCCATGGAACGTGGACACGCTCAGTAAAGATGGCTTCAGCAAGGTGGGATGGATATCTGGGGCTGGGAGGACATGGTCCACTCAAACTTGGGCAGAGCATGGACCTCATGACCCAGTTATACCTACCGGTGTACATGCAGCACGTTAACGCTCAGCTGCAGGAGGTGTTCTGGTACATGGTTGAACGCAGATCACCCGTATTTAGGACCAGCAATCATTCAGTCAAAATGATGTGACTGCTTAGTTCAGTTCCAGACTTGAGAGGCCTTAAGACTGTGTGGGTGCTTGTCGTTTAATAATTTACTGCTTCGCTCGGTGGTGAGAGGATGTTAGCATAAACATGCTTTGGTATATCTTTAGTGCAACCAGCAGAATTCCTTTTGTGAGATGGTTTTATTTTGAGAGGGGGATTTCCGGCGAGCAGTAAATTGTAGACAGTGAATCTTAGTCATATTTTCCTTCCTTCCTTCTAGTTCATTTATTACATCTATACGTTGTAACGATTGTTTTCTTCAACTTTGTGACATCCTAGAGCATTGTTAATGTCAAACCTGAAACCGGAGAAGAGACCGAAGAAGAAAAGGAGAAGAAGCACAAAACCTTTGTGGAAAAATACGAGAAGCAGATCAAACATTTCGGTAAGGATTACTGAGGTCCCAGTCCTGCTGCTCCTTACATCACGCTGCATGTTGGTCGTAGTTCATCGCTTTTGTCACCGCAGGCATGCTGCGACGCTGGGATGACAGCCAGAAGTACCTCTCTGACAACCCTGATCTAGTGTGTGAAGAGACGGCCAACTACCTGGTCATCATGTGTATTGACCTTGAAGTTGAGGAGGTAAGCACATACAAGTAATTTCTTCTTGACTTTCCTGAAAGGGAATGAAAGTCAGTCCTTTCTTGGCATGTACATAAAATTTAGATGTTCTGAAGTCTTTTGTGGCCCTTTTTTTTTTTAAGGTTACTATTATACATTCATACACATTGTGTCCTTTAAATAAATACACTCTTAAATTGCTTGCCTTCTTTATAGAAACATGCATTGATGGAGCAAGTGGCTCACCAGACCATCGTCATGCAGTTTATTCTGGAGTTGGCAAAAAGCCTCAAGGTTGACCCGCGCGGCTGCTTCCGTCAGTTTTTCAACAAGATTAAGGTAAATGTTGAGTTATTGAAGGATCCGATTAAATTTGGGGGGAATTCATCTCATTTGCCAGCATCCCCAGAGCCAGACAAGAAGATAAATACCCTTCTCTCCTCTGTGTGTATCATGGAGCTGAGACTGGTTAACCGCTAGTTAGCGCAGCGCATTGAATTATAGTAGATAGGCAGGTTAGCATCCCTCCCTCTCAACTTCCAAAGCCTGCAGTTCCTCCTCTGTGTTCTCTGGTTTCAGTAGATCAGGTCCAGGACCTTGATTCGTGATTGAAGTACTCATCCTCATCCCCTCTGACAAAGTCAGCCATGATTAGTGGTAGCAGTCGCTCTGATAGTCGTCAACAAATGCTTTGTTGGCTGAAGTTTTAAGGTGCAAATCACTGAGCTCAGGACAGCAAAAACAGTGCATATCCCCAAAGGATGTGTGTTCCTGTTAATGGCGATACGACTGATATTGTTGGGAGAATTGATCTTATGAATGTCCATGTCCCCTTAGACATCAGATCAGCAGTACCAGGACGCTTTCAATGACGAGCTCGAGTCATTTAAGGAGCGGGTTCGGGGCAGAGCGAAGGTCCGTATCGAAAAGGCCATGAAGGAGTTTGAGGAAGAGGAGCGACAAAAGCGCCTTGGACCTGGAGGGCTGGATCCTGTTGAGGTGTACGAGAGCCTGCCAGCTGTAAGTCATTTTGTATTCAAGCTGACACGGTTGTCTCCTTTTCTTCAGGATGGTTTAAATGTCTCACAAAGCCGGTTACTTCATTTTCAGGAGATGCAGAAATGTTTTGACGAGAAGGACATCCAAATGTTACAAGATGTTATTAGCAAAATGGATCCAACGGTAGGTTTATTTGCTGACGACGACAGGTTTTTTTGTGATAGAAAGCAGATCATGTATTAGTACCACAATGTGTCGACCATGTGATTGATAAATGTGATTGTTTGAAATGATTCAGGAGGCAAAAGCTCACATGAAGAGGTGCATAGAATCTGGACTCTGGGTTCCCAACTCCAAGACAGACGATGGGGATGAGAAAGAGGAGGACGCCACCTATGAGGAGGTCAAACTGGAGCAGGGAGACACGAAGAAAGAATGACCAGCGTTGAATCTGTGACTTATTGTTGTCCAAATGTACTTAGCCACTGTATTGCAACTTCATTCTGTGTATGACTAGTTTGCCAATCAAGGAACAATGAAATACCGTCTCTAACATGTTGAGATCAAATGTACGGGATTAGCATTCACCTAAACATGATGTAATTCCTGCTTGGAAAAGAACTGCAGCGTTTGTTTCTGCTTTTTTTAGGTCTTTTGCTTTTGACGTCACTAAAGTCGTATTCTTACATTTACATGTACACGCGTCCGTTTGTGTGCGCCCATGCTTGCCCGCTTCATGGTTGGATGGTTGAAAATTGTTTTATACGTTTGTCATGTCTAAATTCAAGATTTTTGTTTAAAATTGGGGGTTTTGGCGGCCTAACAATGTATTCAGATGGTAATTGACCTCGAGGGACAGTTTCTACACACTTGCCCAACTAAAGGTAGAATTGTAGCCAACACGTAGGTGACTTGGGTGTCATGTTTGCTGGATGTGACAACGTGTTTTAAAGTGGAAAATGTGACATTAAAGCAGTACTTCAGCCTAAAAGTGTATTCTCAAGGACTCACAGAAAGATGTGTTGAGCTCACAAAAGTTGGTTTTTTTTTTTTTCTGTCCACGTCTGCATCGCTTCTTTGTGATTCCAGAATGCAGAAATCACCGGCCTCTTACATTAAGCTTGAAGCTAATATAACACAAACATCTACAAAAATCAAGCGCTTGGTAATCCACATTTGCTCCATCCAGCTGCTTGTTCAATCACCAACGAACACTCGGACTGGCGCTAAAAACTACCCATAATCCCTCCGACTGCTGGTTCACGGAAACACCAACTTGGATGTGTTATACTGTTTTTAGTCTCCTACTTGTGAGTACTTGAAAGAAAAATACACTTTTGGGGGTGAAGTATCACTACATTACATTACAGCGTTCGCTATTTGCAACTCATAGAAGCTTTACTTCGTGATTCAGAGGGCGAGAAATACAGAACAACCACAAGTTCTGATCTTATTTG
Source organism: Aulostomus chinensis (assembly GCF_037954235.1). Lineage (NCBI taxonomy): Eukaryota > Metazoa > Chordata > Actinopteri > Syngnathiformes > Aulostomidae > Aulostomus > Aulostomus chinensis. Next base: position 5,714,091 of record NC_141337.1, read on the forward strand.
ATACTTGCATATGGTGACCTCCATTAGTAAGAGTTCCTTCCCGTTCTTCATAACATCTCTGGAAACAGAATGTCCCATAATCCCACTGTTGATCATATTCTAAATAGTGTTAGTGTTTACATGAGTCACATTTTTTGTTTTTGTATCCCTTTTGCATGATTCAGAGCAAAACCTGATTATTTACAAAAGACACGCCCAAAGTATTTCTCCCACGCTTCAATTGGTACATTTTAAGTATTTTTTTTTGCCAATAATTAAAAAAAAGTCCTTAGAGCCTAGCACTCGCTGGAAGCCGTACTTGTCGCAAAAATGCTGTGAAACTCAGGTAGGGCTTAATATTGCAGTTGAGGTGTTAAAATGTCTATAATGCGACAAAGATCAAAGTATTCCATGTCTTTCCAGCTATTGCTAATCCAGTTAACCTCATTGCAGTTCAGGCTGTCAGAAAATAGTCGTCAATTTTATTTGTATGGGGCCAAATCACATCAAAAGTTATCTCATGACACTTTACAGGTAGAGCAGGTCCAGTACCACACTCCTTTAATCAATTTACACCCAACGATTCTCCATCAGCAAGCACATCCTGCAACAGCGGCGACGAAAACCTTCCTTTTAACAGACAGGAACGTAGAGCAGATCCAGGATCAGTGGAGACGGCCTTCTGCTTTGACCGGTTGGGGGAGAGAGAGCAGGACGGATAATGAAGGAAGACATATACAGAAGGAAAGAGAGGAACAGGTAAAGAGGGAAGGAAAGGGAAGAGACTGATGGACAGACGGGGATGTGAACAGGTGGTGCTACGAGTGGCCGCTTGAGCCTCTTCAGGTCTGCAGCCTCCTCCAGCAGCAGCATCAGTCAGGGAAGTGGGGAAGCACAAAGGCTCCGGAGAAGAAGTTGAGTTATTAACACGTATGAGGAGAAGGACAGAGAGGAGGAGAGAGAAGCCCAGTGCACCACGGGGGATCCCCTGGCAGTCTCACTCTATAGCAGCGTATCTAAGGGCCGGCCTAAGCAGCCCTAACTATAAGCTTAATCAAAAAGGAAGGTCTTAAGTCTGCTCTTAAACATAGAGAGGGTGTCTGCATCCCGGACCCAAACTAGGAGACGGCTCCACAGGAGGGGAGCCTGAGAGCTGAAGGCTCTGGCTCCCATTCTACTTACTAGAAACTCTAGGAACCACAAGTAACCCTGCATCCTGGGAGCGAAGGGTTCTACCTGGATATTAGGGGACTAGGAGCTCTGTCAGGTATGAAGGTGCCTGATTGTTGAGGACTTTGTATGCTAGAAGAAGAATTTTGAATTCTATTTTGAATTTGACAGGGAGCCGATGCAGAGAAGCCAGTACAGGAGAGACATGGTCTCTTCTAAAATCCTGTCTACATGGTTCTCCCCTGTCAACACTAAAACAATACTGGCACAGCGCCTGGACGTGTTTCATGATTTGGATGTTTGCATTTGTTTTTTCAGAGAGAACATTGTGGAAATGCCATTAAACTTGAATACCGTACCAGGAAACAGTTGATGCCAAGGTTTTGTTATTATTCAAGACAAAAAGATCATCACAGCCATGTTTTCCATGTTGTTTAACAACATTTTCAATAAATTCCTATTGAAGTTGGTGGATACCCTGAAGTTTTGGGTGTGATACAGGCTTGAGAATGACCCTGGGGCAGCCAGACGTTTACTTGCAAAAGACAAAGTCGTGACGATTAGTCTTAGGAAAACCGAATGATCAAGAATGACCGAGTCACAACAGGATGAAGGCCTCCCTGTGCGACTTCTTCCTCTTTAAAAGAATAGCCAGGTCGGCAGGTGGATCACATTTGTTAAGCCCTGGCAGAGCAGTCAAAACTAGAAGAAACAGGTCTTTCATAGCATTGCTGATGGCTCCATGCCATTCTGATGTCATCATGAACTCTACCTACAATATGGGAACTTTTGAATCAGAGCCCATCTTTTCTTTCCTTTGTCACATTTATGACCATCTCTTAACTCTTAAGAAAAAACTTGGAAATAAAATATACGATTAGACTGTTCTCACTTTTTTTTTTTTTTTTTTTTTTAAATCTGAAGGTTGTGACTTGAAAATAATATGAGAATAAGTGTTGGAAATGATTCAATTAGTCCACCAAAACACATAGCTTTGCCTGAGAAAACCAGGCGTTGCATAAAGCTTTGAAACAGTTGTTACTATTAATTAATATGCTATCTACACACTCACCCTTCAGCAACATAATTATATCAATTCTAGTGAATTGGAGGGACCTAAAACCTTTAATTTTGATACTTTTCCGTTTGTGCTTCTGACTTTTCATGCAGGACATTGTAACGGAACAATAGAATGTAATCGAATAATCATGAATGATAATGAAACGGTAATTAAAGAGGGGGGGGGGGGATCATCTGTAATTACTTAAAATCGCGATTCCTTATCGAACCAAAATATATTTATACGATTTTCAATCGCTTTTGTAGTCTGATGCTTATTTTTTTACTTTACGTCTGTACGTGCGTGCACGCCGCCGGCTCCCGGGAGGAGGGGGGGGGGGCGCGGTCACGACGGTTTATAGGAAACGATGGTTTGTTCTCTTTACGTCACACACGCAGTACGAAGGAGATTCGCAGGCGGCCACGGGGGTTGAGACGCCGACGGATAAAACGGCCTGAAGACCACCTCTCATGTCACATTCTCACCAGCTCGCTGTGAAATGGTAAGAAGCTCGACAGGGGGCGAAAAAAAAAAACCCCAACAAAAACAAAACGAAAACAAAAACAAAAACAGGCTGTAATTTTCGCTGAAACGCTCGCCGGGATGTTTACATATTTTTTCTCTCATGCCATCGGAGACACTGGAAAGTAGAGGAGTGAGTTCGGAGGTTTCACTTGATTTTTCCGATTCTGGTGAAAGTGCTGTTGTTATTTTTCGGTTAAGTACTGTGGAGGGTTTTTTTTTTAGGGGGGGTGGTGGTGGTGTAAAGAACAAGTGAAATTACTCCGACACGGACCCGGAAGGCCTTTTTTGATCCGATTACCAGACGTCAATTTCTAAAAGTTGTTTCGAAATGACATAATTTACCCCGTCAACTTGAGCTTACGAATGAACTACAATCACCAGACTGAGCTTCGTCAGTGTAGCACAATTGCTGTGTGTTCATGTATAGTTTCGTCGAATACAACTTGTGTGTGCGTGTGTGTCGCCTCAGTAATTAAATCTTCCCCACCATGTCAATAAAGGGTTGGCCCAAACGTCCAAAGCGGGGGGTATCACCCAGCTTGAGTGACCCTCCTCAGGGTCCGGGTGTCCATGTCGGTCTCTTCTGGAGCCCGGAGGGAGAGCGCTATTTGTCCCACCCAAGCGGAGAGATCTCAGCCGAGGAGCTGTGCATAGCAGCTGCACAGGTTGTAGGTGAGAGTAACAGGTCAGACCCACACCGACATATATTTATATATAGACATATATATATATATATATATATATATATATATATATATATATATATATATATATATATATATATATATATATAAAATTGACTTAGTCTGCCAAAACACATAGTTTTGCCTAAGAAGATCAGGTAATCCTGACTTTTCATGGAGGACTTTTAATTGTAACAGAACAGTGGAATGTAATAGAGTAATCATGAATAATAATGAAAGACAGTAATTAAAGAGAGGGGCAATCATCTGTTATATATATATATTTTATATGTGTGTGTGTGTGTGTGTGTGTGTGTGTGTTAAAACATGGATGTGGTGTAACTTAAAAGTCTCTCCCCCTCCAGGGATAACTCCTCTCTGCCAGGTGTTGTTCGCCCTCTACTGCCCACTGTCACGTTGCTGGTACAGTCCAAACCACATTTTTAGTCCAGACGAGTCCTGCCTGGTTCTTCACTACTGTATGAGGTCAGTTGACGTGAGTGCAACTTGTGTGACCGGGTATATCTTGACCATGTGACTGTGTATATTTGTATATGATATCTTGTGTTTCTCATGTAGCTGTTTTCTCATACCCAGGTTTTACTTTCGGAACTGGCACGGATTGAATAAGAAGACAGCTGTATCCCGCTATGTTCTCCAAAATGGAACAGTCCAGGATGGTGCGCCTCTGCTTGAAATGTCATCACTGGAGTATTTATTCGCCCAGGTGTGTGTTTAAAACAATGATCCTATTCGTATCCATATGCGGTATTCATGATGATGCTAATCTCATTGTTTACCGTGTCTCCAAAAGGCTAAATATGAATTTGTGAATGAAGTGGTGCAAATGGAAGCCATTCAGTCAGAGGAGGATCTCAGTCGCTTCAAAAACGAGAGCTTGGGGATGGCGGTGCTTCACCTCCTGCATCACGCAGTACAGACGAAAAGTACCTTGCAACAAGTTGCAGAAAAGATCAGGTGAGGACTTTGTGGAGAATGTTTTTTCTTGCCTGATCAATGATTGTAATCACTCGCATACCTAAAATAACAACGTTGCTCCTGAATCTCTAAAAACGGAAACAAAAAGGGTTTACAGACAATCTTTTCATCTCAGCCAAGGAGAGCCGTGTTATAACTGAAGTGTCAGTTTGTAAGCAGGACATCCCAAACACCTGAACAAGAGATTTGGTGAAAGATAATATCACAAGGACCATCTGATTGACCTTTGGAGGTGATATGGATCAAATTGTGGATCCTGAAGACGGTCCGAGGCCTCTGGAAGCATAGAGCAGTTATTTTAGGAATAAATCAGAGTGGAATTTTAATCATATGACTTGAGTCCATATGACATGATTGAAAAAAACATTCTAGCTTCTGGAAATGATCTTGATCTCGTCTTCTGAATCTGTGAGTGATGTAATGGTCAGTATCTGCAACGTTGGCGTATATTTTGATATATACTGTTATATATATTTTGAAATCTGGATAGGTGAGATATTTTACTTACAGGCAAGGCAAGGCAATTTTATTTGTAGAGCCTGTTTTCACAAACAGTTTGTCTCAAAGGGCTTCACATGGCATCACAACAACATCCTCTGTCCTCAGACCCTCACATCGACTGAGGAAAAAACTCCATAGAAAACCCTTTTAACAGGGAAAAATCTGAGAAACCTCAGGGTGAGCAGCAGAGGAGGGATCCCTCACCCAGGACGGACAGACGTGCAGTAGATGTTGTTACAGACAAGAAAACAGTTTACAATGCAGAATGTGGGAAACATGGAAATGTTAACAATTGAAGAAGGAAGGGATGTGTGTATAAAGCCTCTATGTTCTGGATTGATGATCTGGAAGATGTATTTTTGGCAGTTGGCAGGAAAATGAATGAATTGAATAAATATACTCTGATTATGGTCTTGATTCATAAATGAAAAAGCCCCCCTTTTTTTTTCTTTGCTGTGTCAGTTTGATCCTCTTCTCTGCTCCCCTTGAATAATTACAGCCTTCTTTAATCTTATTGAATCGCTGGATCTCTTGACACATGCGGGTATCTCTTTTTTTTTTTTCCAGCTTTGAAACCTGCATACCAAAGTCTTTCGCCAAACTCATTTCGGAGTACAAAATTCTAACTAAAATCAGGATCCGACACGAGTTCAAGAAGTTTGTGCGGACCTTCCAGAACACTGTGGATAAAGAATGGATGAGTTCCCAGAAGATAATGTCGAAGTATATTTCTACTCTTGAACACATGGCATCGTGTTTCGGCACAGAAACTTTCCCTGTTTCCCACCTGGAAGTGAGGGAGGATGGAAGTAGCGCTTACACCGACACCATGAATGCCCAGGGTGTCCAGAAAGATTTGGTCAATCTGCCAGCAACACATGAAATACTGGTGTCTGGCATCGAGGGGATCAAGTTTAGGATAGTTCAGGTTTGTCGAAACAATTATACCCATCTTCTGTTGCTATTTTCTGCTCTTTTGCTCTCTCTTTTTTCATTCTATTTCATTATTTCAGCCTCAGGCAAACGGATATTTCAAGAGTGACTACGCGAGTTACAAGAGGAAAAACAAGCGGCAGTCCAGCCAGCCAATGAGAGCAGCTACGCCCAATAATTGGACTCCTTTCTGTGATTTCCCTGAAATAACTCATATCACCATCAATGGAGCTAATGTGTGCATTATCACTCAGGACAGTAACGACATGGTGAGTGCTCTTGTTTGATGTCAAAGCAGTTAGTGTGATGCATTAGTCTAATATGTGGTAGCTCTTCTACCCGTCGGATCCTTTTCAAACTGTCTGAATATAGAGCACGCATATATTCCTGCATTGTAGTTTATTCTCCAATTCTATATGTGTGTGTGACTATCAGAGCTTTTTCTAGCTGAAGGCATTTTATGTTTTGAATTTGTATGGGACTGTAGGTGGGAGATCTGATTGTAAGCTAGCTGTGTTTGTGTATGTAGGAGGTTCAGATGAACTCCAGCGATGAGGCTCGTTCCTTCATCTCCCTCCTAGATGGGTACTATCGGTTGACTGCAGACGCCCACCACTATCTTTGTCATGAAGTGGCTCCCCCAAGGGTAGTGCTGAGTGAAGCAAATGGACTGCATGGGCCTATGCAGTGAGTTAATTTCCCCTAACACATGCACATACAAATATGCACCAGCTATTTAGTAACGGTGTCACATCTGTGGTGTGTTTCCAGCGATGGTTTTGTGCTACAAATGCTGAAGAAGGAGGCAGTGGAAGAGGGCGCTTTCATTGTCCGCTGGAGTGTTGTCAACTATCACCACATCATCCTTGTTGTCCTAAACAAAAGCGATGTAAGTCGACACCCATACTCGTCTGTGGGAAATACTGAGGTGCAGCCATGGTGAACATTTTCAGCTATGCGTATTGTGTATGTATTTTTGGCTCATAGAACGGATCAATGTCAAGCCACAAGCAGTTTCGTATCCAGCAGAAGGGGTCAGTGTTCTGTCTGGATGGCTGGGACAGAGAATTCTCCAGTGTGAAGGAACTCACAGAGAGCCTCAAGTCCTTCGTGCTGAAGTCTGGTTCAGAAAGCTATACTGTCAAAAAGTGCTGTTTGCCAAAACGAGGTTTGTGTTTACTGGAAAACTCAGACACTCCACTTAAACATTCTTCCAGTGTACTTTGGTTTTCTGTGACTTAAAGGCATAGGGATTTTTGGAAGTGAGGTTGCATGAGCAAGTCCATCCACAGTAAAGGTCTCACCTTCATTGGTGTGGTTCAGCACTACTTTGGTGCAGAGGAGCCGAGTGCAGCAGCATTCTGTCCCTCAGCGTCGTACTGCAGTAGATGGGGTCACACAAAAGAATTATTTTATCCACCAAGTGAGCATCCACCTATAAAAAAGGTATCAGTTTACATCTATGCAACATGTACACAAACATTTTCACAGTTTTTCTTATTGCCATTAGAAACCCCCCTTTTTAAAATCCACATGTTTCAACTGGGGTGGCACGGCGGTGCAAGTGGTTAGCACGGTCTTTCTGTGTGGAGTCTCCATGTTCTCCCTGTTCCTGTGTGGGTTCTCTCTGGTACTCCAGCTTCCTCCCACAGTCCAAAGACATCAAGAGGGGACGAGGCTGATTGATACTCTAAATTGACCGTAGGTGAGACTGTGAGTGTGAATGGTTGTCTGTCTCTATGTGTTGGTCCTGTGATGGACTGGTGACCGGTCCAGGGTGAACCCCGCCTCTCGCCTGAAGGCAGCTGGGATAGGCTCCACCCCCCCCGTGACCCTTAACAGGATAAGTGGTAGAAAATGGATGGATGGATGTTTCAACTGTAGAACTTTTTAATGTTCCTGAGGCTACTGCTTATTGTGTTACACTGTAGTGTTTTTCTACTCAAACAGTTGATCTGCAATGCTGCATGTGACAGTGTTTTTCCTGCAAACCCAGCCCACAGCAGTACGGTACTGAGCGTCAGAGCGTCCTTGCTCTTGGCTTCTCTGCACAGAAGACATGTTACGACCCTCACTATGGATGTCTAGCTCATACCATTTGAAACTATCTCAACTATCCCTTTCATATCCATCTTTTGGGATATTTGGTTCTTAACAAAGGTTTGGGTCTATTTTAATGCAGAACCTTCCAACCTTCTTGTGAAGAGGCAAAGTGTTACTCAGACAGACTCCTTTCCCAAGAACACACCAGATATATGCTTCCTCTGGATAAAGGACAAAGAGATCACACAGGTGATGAGAACAAACCACCACCTTCACATGACCACTGGACATCCTGTTCTTTGACTGATGTGCTGGGTGTTGTTTTTATGAACAGGAACAGCATTTGGGTCGAGGAACCAGAACTAACATCTACTCAGGACGTCTGCGAGTGCAAGGCCAGAGAGGGAGGGATGAGGATAACGAGTTCAACAACAACTTCGCTGACCTTAAAGGGATCCGAGTGGTTCTCAAGATTTTAGACCAGAACCATAATGATATCGCTCTGGTAAGATAAAAGTTAGTTTTTGAAGTGAAACAGACATGAAAGGCTGTGTTTGATTTCTGTCGTTTTAATGTTCCTTCCTATGTTTTAGGCATTTTTTGAAACAGCAAGTCTCATGAGTCAAGTGTCTCACCGTCACATGGTGTTTTTGCACGGCGTGTCCATTAAAGGATCTGAACGTAAGAGCAATCACTCTGCGCCTTCGCAAACTCACTTGTACTTTTACATGTGTGAGTTCCTGCTTATACTTCCTCATGTCAAGGGAGTCAAATGCATGATTCAAGGATGAAGTGAAAGAAGAAATGAAACCAAACTTATTACTCACCCTGATTGTTTTCTTTTCAACATTGTTTGTGTGTTTATCTTAGACTGAACCTCTCAGACTTGTTCTTCCTTTTACAGACATTATGGTCGAGGAGTTTGTGGAATTTGGGCCATTGGATGTTTTCCTTCACAAAGAAAAGGCATCAGTGACTCCTTCGTGGAAATTCATTGTTGCCAGACAACTCGCAACCGCTCTCAATTACCTCGTGAGTTCAATGCTACTTCAGAGTTTTGCACAGGCTGTTTTCCGGCAGTGTTAAACTTAAAAAAAAAAAAACCGCTTATTTGTGTACCTTTCTGTTCTTTGTGTGAGCTTTTGGTCACTGAGACCCACAGAGACTAGCTTACCTCTAGTTAGCTTAGTGCAAAGAATGGTCGTGTTAAGTGCTTGCGTTCTTAATCAAAAGTCTCCAAAATAGATGTTGGCTACATTAATATATTCAGGGTTGTGCGTAATTTTCATAAGAAAATAAGTATTTATAATTAGGAAAATTTTTAATTCTAGAATTATACACGAATGTAACTTCTTTCCAGCCACCCATTACCTATCGCTATGCTAAGCAAAGTAGCGGCCAGCAGGTCTCTGTGGGTCTCAGCTTCCTATTGCACACACAGATAAGAGAAGGGTATCTGTTGTCTTATGTGGCTCTGGGCAGCACGAGAAGCAAGTGTACTTGCCCAAAAGATGGCATATTACTTTAAAATCAAGTTTATCCAGCTGCTCCAGACCAGGAACCAACATTTAGAATGAGTGAAGTAGTGTATGGTTCACTGTTGCACAGCTCTCTAACTGGACACCAAGTGTATTTTTAAAACGAGCAGATGCGCGCTCGTAAGCGATGATACGTATCTTAATCTTGATAAGTCCTGTAAGTGAAGTTCATTCAGTCTCATGTTTATCTACTAATTCTACAGTCTGCATAAATAACACCGGCAGCATTTGCTCCATTGTAGGAGACTAAACGACTTGTTCATGGAAATGTCTGCGCCAAGAACATTCTGGTGGCAAGGCGTGGGCTGGAGAATGGCACTTCTCCGTTTGTCAAGCTGAGTGACCCAGGAATTTCACTGAATATCCTTTCCCGGAAAGGTCGGTATCAAAAACCTATTTCACTCCACTTTGCAAATCAGTTTCAGATGTCTTCTATCAGGGCTAGTATTGCTTAGGATTTCCTGAATTGAGGTGATTCGGATTCACAAGGTCCCGCTTTGATGGAACTTATTATTAGTCTTCATATACAGCATCAGGGCAATGTATCAAATAGAACTTGTTCACATCACTTTCATTTGATGGCATTCTCTAGACACATGCATGCATACGCAGTTAAAATCCCATGAATACAGATATGCAAACAGACAAAATGACACATCCAGCTTTGGCAAGTTGAGGCAGCGCTCCCTGCTGAACAAGGGGAAGTTGCAACATCATACTTTGCCGATGCACACATCAGGGATAGAAACTTTACTCATATGTAGGAAAGTAGGCGTAGCGTGGATTCAGCATATTAACAAGTTAATATTAACAAGTCCCTGCAAGTGTTTATATATATATATAAAACTATATATATATATATAACTTTATTGAAAGAGAGTCTTTGGAGAGCATTTCTGGGTTTCACAGATTTTTTGGGGGGTATTTCTACAGTATCTCACCTCTAATTTGCCTGTCTTGGATATGGCTTTGCTTTTGTCCAGCTCTCATCTGTCATCATATCTTTTAAATTTAAAATGCAGCCAGATATCTGCCTCAGGCTTGTTTTTTTTTCAATGGAGCAGTTATATTTTGAGTTTTGTTTCTCTCAGGTGGACTGATTTAGTTATGCATGATTAAAGCCCCTTTCACACTGCACCAAAAACGCAGGTCAACACGGGTTTTTCGTCACTCTGAAAGGGTCGACTCCCCAAGCGACCCGGGTGTTTAGCAGCTCGGTTCGGTTCGCCTGCAGTGTGAAAAAGGCAACCCGCGTCGTCTCCGGTTTCACGCAACCTTCCTGTCGCATCCTGATTTTGTCACTGTGCCACCTGTCAGGCTTCGCCTGTAGTTTCTTCGGCTCCCTTCCAGACGAGCCAAAAACTCCATCCTCCTTCGCTGCATTGGCGCTCGGACATTTTCCAGTCTTCGCCGAGTTTGTATGCTTTGCAAAAGAGACGACATTGCAATGAAGGCAACGACAATGCTAACGTTCGACTCGGCAACGTCCATGTTGACGTTTGTTTACCTCACAGTGTTCTGGCGCGCGTTTATGTGAAATGATGACGTAGTCAGCACGATGACGTACAAGAGAGAAAAACACAGGCACACAGCCCTCACTGCTGGAGCTCAGACCCGGGTCTTCTGGAAGCTTGAAAGCGCCCTAGTGGTGAGCGTTGACACGCGTTTTTCAGTGTGAAAAGGGTAAAACACAGAGGACACAGGAAGTGCAATATTTTAAAGTATTGAACTGAGGATTTCATGAATTAACACTGAATCTTTCAAATGAAGATATAAAAATACAACCACATTCTCTCTTCTGTTCACTGTTCTGAGTTTTCTCAGTGTTTTAATCAGATTAAGGAAGTAGTAAACCTCATTCAGATGCACTTCCTGTCATTTTTCCACTTGTCTTGCAGTTGTCTTTGACAATGTTTCACAAACACTACAGGAGGAGAATAACCTTTTCTGGGCTTTCTAACTCATGTTATGTGGAGTCTATTAACAAGGTGACCCACAGAGAAGAAGAGCATGACTGAAGTTGTTTGTTTTGCAATGAAAGGTTTGTTGTAAATGGTGAACTTAGAGCAAAACTATCAGTAACTCTTAAAAACATGTTTTGTGGTTGAAAATGTGATGGGAAACCTAAACCCTAATTTCCAAATTCAAATATTTTTCTTGCATTTAAGCAGGCACCTCTTCACCTCTGCTTAACGCCTGCAGAAGGCCCATCTAAATATCAATATTTTAAATGTTTTTGTCAAAAAAGTAAGAATCGTGTGAAAATCACAATCTCAACTGATTTACATTTTAGCAAGAATCGTGCAGACCTTCCGCTAATATGCCAGTGAGGAGAACATTCAACAGACACAAATTGCCAGCGTCTTGCACTGAATGTATTCAGTTAATTCATGCAAAAAATATTCTTTACATTTTGTTTTAACACTGCAACTTCCCTGGACATGCGGCACCCGCAGGAGTCGGCAAACAAAACATGTAGATTTGAAAATAAAACCTTCAAATTAAAAATGAAGATTTGGCCGGTACCTTTTTGCTCACATATCTTTTTTACTTACATACTCTTACTTACTTATCTTTTTCATTGCAGTGATGCTAGTTTTGCTCTCTGATCAAGTTTCTTATAAAATACTTATTCTTTTAAAGATCACAAATGTAACTCTATTTATCCATTCACTACTGAGAAAATAGGTATTTTCATGTTGAATAAAATCTAGTATTTGAACATGAGCACAACGAACATTTCTCTTTTGCTTTTGCATAAATCTTTAGCATTTTTACGAGCGCTGTTCTACTTTGCAGAGCGTTTAGAGCGCATCCCGTGGATTGCTCCCGAATGCATCAACAGTAATTCACCCATTGGCAGTGCTGCAGACCAGTGGAGCTTCGGTGTCACGCTGCTAGAAATCTGCAACAATGGTGATCTTCCCATGAGAGGCAGCACATTGTCGGAGGTAGGCGCTCACCGCAGCTGTAAGTGTTCATCTGCATATTTCAACCCTTTGTCCTCTAATTGTAACACCAGACCCCTCTCCCCTTAACAGAAAGAGCACTTTTATGAGCAAAGAGGCCGTTTAGCTGTACCGTCCTCCCAGGAACTGGCCAGCTTCATCAACATGTGTTTGACCTATGAGCCTTCTGACAGGCCTTCATTCCTCTGTGTGCTCAGAGAACTCACAAAGTTCATGGTCAAAAGTGGGTTATTTACTTAATTTTCCTTTTTTTTTTTTCTACTGTTATGGATTTGATGAACTTTTTTTTTTTTCCTTTTCCCTTCTGTGCCTAGATCCTGATATATCCCCCAGTGAAACGCTCCCTCCCACAGACCCCAGCGTGTACCATATACGCCACCTGAGAAAGATACGGGTCTTAGGAGAGGTGGGCTCTGATACCACTGCAGTGTCCTTTAATGTGTATGTGAATGAGGCGTTCGTTGCTCATTGCTCTGTCTTTAGGGTAATTTTGGAAAGGTGACTCTTTACACGTATGACCCGTTCAACGATGGGACAGGAGAACACGTGGCGGTGAAGACTTTGAAAGAAGAGAATGGCCAGTTGTCTGAGGGCTGGCTGAAGGAGATCGAGATCCTGAAGTCCCTCAATCACAACAACATTGTCAAGTACAAGGGCTGCTGCACTGAAATGGGTGGGTGCTCTGATTCCATCACTACCTGCCTTTTAACAGTGCTCTGTAGGCAATTCAGGGACATGATTTTTGGCCTCTGCTATTTCTCTGTAAACATTGTGCAACACGATGTCCATTGCGTGCCATTATGTTGAATTTTTAACACAGCCACTTCAGCACAGGTAAAAGCAACAGACTCTTCTTTGAAAAATTATGGCCATAGGAGGATAAATCAAGGTGTGATTGTCTATTGACAGGAGGACAAGTGGTGCAGCTGATAATGGAGTACCTGCCTCTGGGGAGTCTGATCAGCTACCTTCCCAAACATAAACTTGACATGTCGCAGTGCCTTCTGTTTGCTCAGCAGATCTGTCAAGTGAGTTTTGGTGCTTTTCCAATCAGTGTTTCTTGTCTGTTTCCTTTCAGTCTAACCATATCTGCAAAAACGTAGATCTCTAATGAAATCAGGTCGGAGGGCAGCAGCCCTACAGGCGCAGTCACCATCACACATGTCTAGAGGCCCAGAAGTGATGACTCATCTTGTATAAGTCTATAGTTTGTTTGCTTTGGTTTTTTTTTTAAGGAAAATGACCCGACCTTTGATCAAAATGTACATCTCGTTATCACAAATAATAATTTTCCTCTCCGTGGCCACACAGAGGCTCTGTACTTGCATGCTTTGTTTGATTTGCTTTCTATTTTAGCTGACTGTTCAACAGGCTGTGGCGCTTCATTGAATTCATAACCTGAAATGTTAACCTCCTGAGGTAGCCATGTTGGATTATTGAATTTTTACAAGATCTTTAATATCGCTCACATAATCCATAAAGGTATGAGATTTTATTTTTTTCACTGGCAGGCGGGAAGGGATGGTTGACGAATGGTGTGAGGATGAGCTGTTATATTCAGCTGATACCCCTGGCTAAGGCGGCAACTGACCCTGTCTAGTTTTATCTCTGCTGCTGTGTGTAAGCTGCCGTATCAGATTATGTTATCTGTATTTGTAGTTCTTTATTTATTCTTCTACAGTACATTAACTCCTGCACAAATTGAAATTGCCTAAGGTAGTTAAAACATCGCTCGAATTTTTAATTTTCACTTTGCAGCACCACGTTCATTTGTTCTGGCGCTATCTTACGCTGTGGTGTCTCCCTTCAACCAGGAGAATCTCCACCAAGAAATCATTTTTCTCCAGTGTTGTTTCTCATCACCTCACTTCCTTGCTTACTCACACCATAATCATGCCTCGGTTCAATAATTGTATTGATTTTTTTTTTTAATTACTATTTGAAAGGGGATGGAGTATTTGCATATTAGCAAGCGTTACATCCATCGAGACCTTGCTGCCCGGAATATCCTGGTGGAAAATGATTGTTTGGTCAAGATCGGAGACTTTGGCCTGACGAAACGCGTCCCCGAAGGAAAGCTGTACTATCGCGCTCGTGAAGACGGGGCCAGTCCAGTGTTCTGGTGAGTTCTTGCAACACTCTGAGGAGCCCTCCAGGAGGGCTCAGTGAATGGAAGCGAAAGCACGTTCGTTCTCAAAAGACATCTTATAGAAGCACTGAAGATAAAGTGAAAATGTAGTGTAGAGACACAGTAGTTTAAGGGGACTGTGACTGTTTCCTTGCTTTTCAGCAGTCGAAAAATTGATAAATGAGCAGACGGACCATATTAGTATGTTTGGTGCACTGTCAAACCAATGTGAGGCTCGTTTGACTAGTTGAAGAGTTGGAACACCTCTTTTTGTGTCATTTACAGAAATTCTTCACGATGGATTAAGTGGAGTTTTATTTTTGACACTAAACAGCATCATTTGTACATTACAGGTATGCCATTGAGTGCCTCAAAGACTACAAATTTTCCTTTTCCTCTGACATGTGGTCTTTTGGCGTTACATTGTATGAGATCCTGACCCGCTGTGACCCTCGTCAAAACCCTCCAACGGTATGTCATCACTGGCCTTGTATATTGTGCTCAAACCTTGAAATGTTTAGGCTAAATTGTTTGTGTGTTGTAGAAATTCTATGAAATGATGGGGCCAGCCAAGGGAATGATGACGGTGGCAGTGCTCATCAGTTTGTTGGAGAAGCAGCTGCGTTTGCCTACTCCCAGAGAATGCCCCCATGAGGTGAAGAACATAAAACCAAATAGAGGGCTTGTTGGTGTCATGTGGTGCTTGAGGTATTCTTTTGTTCATTTCTTTATTCTACAATAACAGGTGAGGATTGTGATGGAGCAGTGTTGGGCCGCCGATCCTTCGCAACGTCCATCTTTCACTGTGCTGGTTGAGAAGTTCAAGAACATCCGTCAAGCATACGAAGTTCAGTTTAGAGACTAACTTTCAGAGGCTCACATTTGCTGATCGGTGAAGATTTGCTGAGGAATGCAGATCAACATGAGTCATCACTTTACTACGATGTCACCCTGAAATTACAGGGTCACCATGAATGGGTGTCCATCCATCCATCCCATTTTCTACTGCTTATCCTGTTAAGGGTCATGGGGGGGCTGGAGCCTATCCCAGCAGCCTTCAGGCGAGTGGCGGGGTTCACCCTGGACAGGTCGCCAGTCCATCACAGGGCCAACACACACAGACAGACAACCATTCACACTCGCAGTCACGCCTACAGTCAATTTAGAGAATCAATCAGCCTCGTCTGAATGGGTGTCCGACCATTCAAATGCTGTCTGCCTCCATTTATATTGGCTTCTTTAACCTCTCGTGATATTTACATTATAATAAACTGAATGTGTGTTTTGTTGTAAATGGCTGATATATTGATTGTCATGGGAGGGACAAAAAAAAGGGCCTCAGGCAGTCAGCTGAAATGTGTCTACATGTCTTTTAAAGTTACAGGTTTGCATATATCACTTTAAATCGTGTCACTTTTGGAGGTTACTATCTATCATGTTTCTTTCTTTTTTTTTTTTGCATTTTCAGATGTTGGTTAACCAAATTTTGTATAAGCCAAAAGATCATAAACCTAATAACCTGCTACCTAGTTTGTACTTGAGCTGTTGAGGGGAAGCTAAATGAGGTGCATGTTTTCACCCATCTGAAGAACCATGCTGCACAAACCTGGTCTCCTCACACTGTCTCTACGGTCCCATTAGGTCCTGAAGGCTCTTCTGAAGCTTTTGCCACGTGCTCCTCAAAGGGAAATACAAGGACTAAATTTGTTGTTTATTTGATTGTTGTTAATTTTGGGAAAACCAGTGGTGTCATCATCAGCTGAGTCTACAAGGAGGCATTAAAGAATTATTCGAGCAAAATATGTGGAGATGAGTGACGATATCAGCACGTCATCGGTATCAGTAACAGGACCTGTTTTATTGCTGATATTCATACCCACCCAGTTTTGCTACAACCTCTTTTTGTTTTTTGTTTGTTTGTTTTTTTGCCCATAAAGAAACGATATATGTACTTTTCCAGATGTTTTGGATATACAGATATATTTTTTCAAATTAACAATGTTTACATGTGTTTTTCAGTATGTACAAAATTTGAATGCTTAAAGATTTTTTTTTCTACATAGATAAAATTGACGTTGGGAAATATTAACTCTTGGCCAATTTAGATGTAAATATTTTAGATATTGTGGAAAATTATAATGTTGTGCATCCCTGAAAATAAATACGTTTACACAAAACACTTCGTATCGATTGTAATTAAGTATTTAAGTTGTTGTAGCTGCAGCTTAGGCCTAGATTTCAAGTAATGATATTATATGTCGTATAAATCTAGATAATTTTACTTAGTTTGCATGTAACTGTAGGTTTTTGGCTGTGGATTTAAACCGATTCACGCACTCCATTGAGGGGCTGCAGCGTAAGCCCCACCCACGCTAACGTTACGTCGTAGTCATGGAGAATGAGTCTCCCTCTCCTCCAATCAGAAGCCGAGCTGGGGCCATGTGTGTATTGTTTAAACTGCTCAAATCCGACAGAGTTTCCAGACCGATAAAACTTCCACCAAACTGAGTGATGGCGGCCGTCGTGTCTGTTAGCACAGAAGCCAGAGATGAAAGTACAGACACCGGGCTCAGTTTTACCACTCGTCCGCTTCAAGAAAACTACGACCTCGCTGCAGATCACGAAAACCGGAGACCCGGAGACCGTCGGCATCCAGAAATCTTCACCGGCGAAGAAGACGCGACAACGGGACGCGAGTGTCAGCGGAGGGTAGATGAGGACTTGCCGTCACTGAGCCCGGAGGAGATCGAGGGTCGCTTGGAGAGAACTCGCCGGGAGTTTTACAACCGTAGAAAAATCATCATAAAGAACCTTCCGTCTGACGTTAGCAACCAGGTACGAGCACCCGAGGTTGTAACACTTCAATGACTCAATCACTCCGCTAACGTTAGCCTAGCCTGTGTATGCTTACCATGCTACGCGTGTTAGCCTGCTAAACTCGATAGCAGTCTTTTCATATCTTAAGTAAATACACTTTTTTTTTCTTCTTCCAGAATCTACCAGTTGTTTTAAAGCCACCGCAGTTGTGTCACTAATGTTACGCAATGAGTTGAATTTGTGGTTTTATTATTTATGTTATTTTGTGTGTGCTGATTTGATCTTACGTCGACTGGCAGATAACTGTCAATTATGGCCATCTGTGGCCTGTATGACCAAACAGTCCGGCCTTGTACGTAGCTGTTCGGTTACCTTTTGTTCATGTTTTTAATCTCACTAGTTAATCA
The DNA here is from genome assembly GCF_037954235.1 of Aulostomus chinensis. NCBI lineage: Eukaryota > Metazoa > Chordata > Actinopteri > Syngnathiformes > Aulostomidae > Aulostomus > Aulostomus chinensis. The sequence continues at coordinate 5,731,843 of NC_141337.1, forward strand.
CCAAGTCAATAACTTACATTTAACCTTTACTAAACGATTACAAGCGTACCATCACCGCCGTTGTTTGTTTGCATCAACTAGTATGTGATTTGCTCATGATGCTACTTTTTTTTTTTTTTTTTTTTTTTGGAACGTGCCTGACTCGTGGGGAGCGGTGGGCCTGCGGGCGGTACCATTGTTCAGAGCATTTGGGGGGTGGGAGTTGTGGGAGTTCGAGATGTGAGTTGCATTGTAACAAAAGGTGGAAGGCGTGGAGACAAAACGCTTCAGAAAATGCTAGACAGCATCGCCGTTCATTTGTGAATGGGCAAAAGCAGCGCAGAACAAAATTTCCTGCAACAATGAGTCAGTTATTCGCCACCCCCCCCTCCCCGCAGGTGCACTTGCCTTGCTAATTTCACATGAACCAAAATCTGAGTAACGGTGGCTACTTTGTTCCCTTAGAAATTAACCTTGTGACTTTTCATTCAAGTGTCATTCAAATATGTGGTTTTAATTTTTTTTTTTAATTTAAATTGCAGGAGGTCCATGAGCTGTTGGGCAACTATGACTTGAAGTATTGCTTTGTTGACAAATACAAGGGAACAGGTTGGTCTGACCTCATTTCATCTTTGGGTTCGCCTACCACCAACAAAGATTGGATTGAATCATCTTGAGCTGAATTTAATGGCTTAAAAAACAGACATTATTTGTATAGAAACACATTTTCATGTTCACCCTCAGTGCTACTTTATTTTATAACTGGCGGTGTCTAGATTTTTGTAACCATAGATTTAATTATTATATTTGTAATTACTTTGTTCTGGTGTTAATCTGGCTCTCGGGTATTGTAAGTGTGGACTCTTTTTAATACACAAAGGTGTGTCAATTCTGGCAGCAATGGAAGGCTGTTGTGATAGTTTGCTAGAAAGACAGGTGTTCCAGCCATTGAGTAAATTTCTGAATTTTGTAGCCATCATGGAACACGCATTGGAAAGCTGAGAAGGAAAATGTTAAACTTATTTGTTTTAAAATGGATTAAAAAAAAAAAGATGCCCTTAAAAATCTATATTTGTGAAAAATGACCTAAAATTTGGAAAGGGGGTAAAATATGAATGATGATATAGTTATGTTACAACTATATGTACATTCATAGGAAGTCCTGCTTATGTCATCGCCGTTTACACAATTCAGGTGAGGATTTCTAATTCTGTACCAGCACGAATGAATAATATGCTAGTAGAGAACGAATTTAATTAAACAAACAAAACAAAGGTGGAAAACAGTTTAAATTTACACCCTGGATACTGGCTTGATACCAAGAAATGGGGTGTTAATAATCAGTGGGTGAAACGTTAAAAAGACCGGATGATGAATACGGGACATGACTAAAGTTAGAACTCGTGGTTAAATTTTTGTGTTACACGTAGATGGTTGGCTTTAAAACAAGGAAACAAAACTTCTGTTTCTGCTAAGTTGCTATCCCTCTGGGGGACTCTGGGCCACTGTAGCGCTCTGGTAATCCGTCTGCTCTCAGTACAGTAGTCGGCGTAATGGTTTGTTGCAGAAATGTTCACACTCAGGGCTAGATGTGGTGTTTTAGCTGTCAAAGTTTCAGACAGGAGGACTTTGACTCCTGGCAGCCACTGTGACAACAACTGGGAGTTTTAAATCGGCAAAATGTTGCAGTGACATTTGGCCTCATTCATGAGATGTTGTTGCACACCTCAGGATTTTACACTGCTGTTCTCAGGAGCGAGGGGTTGAAAATATCAATCAGACTTTGCCTCCTGTCCAAAACAAATTGGCGCACAAGAGACTGTCACTGTATTTGTTTTTTTTATTAGACCTGTGAAAGGAGAGAAAATGTCCTGACCATGTTTGCTTTGGGACCTTTGGTATGAAAAAGTGATGTGGCTCTTAATGAGCAATTGGATATTAAGTGTTGTTCATACCCCCTCTGTCCCTGGAACCCTCAGCATTTGTGACACTGCTCAATGGGGAACAGGCCCAGTGTGCCATCAAAGAGTTCCACCAGCATGTGCTGCGGGACCGGGAGATCTCTGTGCAGCTGCAGCCGACAGATGCTCTGCTCTGCATCGCCAACTTGCCCCGCGCTTTCACCCAGCAGCAGTTTGAGGAGTTGGTGCGGCCCTTTGGTAACCTGGAGCGCTGCTTTCTGGTGTACAGAGTGTCCACCGGGCACTCCAAGGGCTATGGCTTCGTGGAGTACATGAAGAAGGACTCTGCTGCCAGGGCCAAGTCCGAGCTCCTCGGGAAGCAGCTCGGCTCTCGCATGCTTTACGTCCACTGGACTGAGGTGGGCTCGCTCACGTATCCACTGCTGCACTCCAAGTGTCTGTGTGTGGACCGCCTGCCCCCCAGCATCCTGACCGCCCAAGATCTACGCAACGTCCTGGCTGACACCCATGCGCCAGTCTTCTGCCAGGTCAGATTTACCACACACAAACAATGCTACGTGTCAACAGGATTTCCCAGGTTTACATCATCCAGATTTAAAGCTATGAGTTGAATAATAATTGAAATAGCCACTATTCATTAAGCTTGACTAGCACGTAGACTACAACCTCCCACTTGACATCAAACTTGCCTTTAGAAGTTACGTAAAGGGGTAAAAAAAGAGGCCATATCAACCCCACTCCTGAGAGCCTATTTGATGTGAGGCCGTATGCAGTGAATTCCTTTTTTTTTTTTTTTCGATAGTGATACATTTACATGGCGGGGATCACTTTGTGAACTTGAATTCCATATTTGATCTGCCAGTACCACTCACCTTTAACCCAGATTTCATCTGGCCACTCGGAGCATTGCTGGTTTCTATGGCGATGACCACCTGACTCCCCCAGGTGGTGTCATTCATGCAGGCTTTTCTGGAATGAGAGAGAGGGCTGTCCTTTTAGAACACCATGCATGGGGGTTCTTTTCTGCTGGTTCCAGGTTTTTTGTTTTTTTGTTTTTTGCTTCTGTTGGTTTTTTTTTTTCCCAGGATCGTGGCAAAAAGCGTTGGTGATTTAAAGGTCAAGTGATATTTTCTTTCTGATTGCTCAGTTTCCTCTGTCTTGGTTTTGATAGTTTAAATTTTTCTTACTCAGTTATGATTTTATCAAAAGCAAGCAGTTCTCATCACATTTTAAAGAACTTAAAGTCACTGTAAGCCTAATACATGGGAATGAATAGGATACATGGGAATCTTCAGTACATTTGAAGAAGAGTAAAACAACGTAAGCCCCCTGCTGGCCGTTAGAAAGAATGCATGTGGAAGGTACCTTTACACTGGTTTTGTTTTATGTGATTGAATATATGGATTTAATGTACATTTTTCCCTTCAGTTGGCTCAGGGACAAGATGGAAGTTTCCGGCGGTTTGCAGTGTTGGAGTTTGCCTCAGCCGAGATGGCGGAGGAGGCACAGCAACTCACGGACGGCACGTTGCTGGGTGGCACGCACATCAGGATGTCCTTCTGTGCCCCAGGTCCTCCCGGCCGAAGCATGTTGGCTGCGCTGATTGCTGCTCAAACCATGGTACTCACACAGGGTCCTGCCTGCCATATATGAATGTCTTATTTACCATTCAGCTGTCTGACCTCTCTCTTAAAGGCTGTTAACAGAGGTAAGGGTCTCCTCCCCGACCCCACAGCCATGCAGATCCTCACAGGCCTCAATAACCCGGCCACCCTCAAGATGCTGCTCAACCCGCTGTCACAAGGGCACAAACAAGGTGAATACTCCTCACTGGCTAGTGCTGTGTTGCAGGGTTTGTTCAGGTGCTGTACATCCTGATCCTGAGCTCACTTTCTATGCAGGTCTTCTCGGGGCAGCCCCCACTATGCCGCTGCTGGCCAACCCCGCCCTCTCTGCTGCCCTGCTCCAGCTGCTCCTTCAGAACCAGGCCAAGGCCCAGCAGGTACTGCTTCCTTTTTTTTCCCCTCTGCCATGTTCCTCTTAGCTGCTCAAGCCTGTTTTGATTCACCCTCTCCTGCGCATTGCCCCCCCCCCCCCTCGCTCTCTGCTCCTTCCCACTTCACTATTAGCAAGCCTTTCTGGGAAATCACCTTCTCTGGACTCAGGTGCTGCACAATAAAGAGAATCCTCTTGTGCCTTATGTGAGTGCTAATGGTGTTCTTCTGCTGGTGTTGCTCAAAAGATCCTATATGAATTATGATAGAAAACAAAATGCCTGAGTGGGTAAGCTCTCGCTGGGAAGTCAGCTTGTTTGTGTGTGCTTCTGTGTGGGGTGTACTTTCGAGTGGTGCTGAGTGATGTGGTAGGTGTACTCTACTATTGTGTGCAAGAAGTGTTCTGTAAGGACATCATTTTACATGTGATGAGTAAGCCACCGTGTTGATTAGGCATGTTTGTGTGGCTCAGCAGTTTTCCAACATTTAAGTGTTGAAGAGAGTTGGCATCCCCCCCATGACACTGAACTCTCTGCTCTTCCCAGCAGGCCGGACTCATCGGGGAGAATCCTTTGGCTGCTCTGCCTGTCCAGCAGGGAGTCCATCTGCTTGGAGACCTGCCCCAAGGTCTGACATCCGCTCACTCCAGCTCGAGTTTCAGAGTTGCAGAGTGCATGTTTCTGCTTTGCTGTGGATGCTAAACATCTGTAGCCCATCTGTAGCAGTTGTTGCCATGATAGTTTAGCCACAGTGCTGGATAAATCTGTGGTAGAGTCTCAACTCTAATTTATTGTAGTGGACTTTGATTAGGTGTGTCGTGTGGGGTTTTTGTGATCACATTTGCAAACGTATTTTTTTGTCAATGTAAGGTTGTTAAACGGATTTTTTTTTTTTAAATGCAAAATTGCAAAAAAATCCAGCCTAATTTTGTCAGTGTTTCTGTTTCAGGTCTTGGTCTTCAGGCAGACCCACTCGCCCCTCTCAAGCCGCTGCCACTTGGCAGAGCTCTGGCGAGGGATCAGGAATCTCCCACTGCAGTGTGCACCTTCCCCCAGACTTCCTCTCCAACTCTGCAGGGCATCTCCATGCCTCTGATGGGGGGCCTGATGGGGGCAGATGGCCTCCCAGCACAAGGAGTGCGGTTCCAAATCATAAAGACTTTAATTTTCTTTCCTATGTTTGTGTTTTTCCCTTTTTAAAGGCGAATCATCTTTCCCCTTTGACAGGTTTCCATACTAGGAGACCCACCCAAAGATGTGAATCTTCCCCAGAGTTCTTTTCTTAGTGTCAACAATGTTTTTGCCTCAGGTACGCTTTTTTTTTTTTTAATAAATAAACTGTGGTTCTGGTTTTCTGGCATCGTCATGGTTGGCTGCACCAGTATCTCACCCCCATCCCTCATTTTTCCCGCATTTCAGGAGCAAACAGCAGACCTCACCCCTACAGGAAGAGACCTACGTTGAGTAACGTGTCCAACCAGCACTCACACCAGAGCCTACAGCCAAGCTACAACCTGCGCTACCAGGAGTCCTACAGCCCCGACTACCATCCACTACACCAGGTGACTTCCTGGAGAGGCTCACCTTGGCTCCCAACTCTGATTCTTCACATGGTGCTTCTGCTCATGACGACTCCTTGTGATTTCTGATGTCCATCTGGCGTTTCTCCTCAGGAACCCCTGCACCACTTGTATGAAGACCATGAGAACCATTACACGGGGGACTTGACAGGGTTTGGACAGCAGGTAGTGTGAAGCCAACCGTCACCAGACACAAGCACATTTTTTCATGTTGTCATTTCAGTAAATACTTATGAGTGGTGTCCTTGTTTGTCTCCGCAGCTCTCTCGCCACCCCGACTACAGCGAGCAGTTCTCCCACTACAGCTACTCCCCCAGCCCGCCCCTGTCGTCATATTTCAGCTCAGGATCCGAGGCCCCCTGTAACGGGAGCCTCCCCTCCACCCAGCTCAACAGGGTAATTTTTGGTTTTGTTTCCAAATATTGATTACATGTGGATTCAAGAACGTGACAACAGCCAGATTAAATGAACGGCGCCAAAAATAAGCTTGTGTTTAATAATTAACATCCCAGTCAAGTAAGTGCTTGCCACAGTAAAAGAACTCTGGCTCTTGAAATGCACCACGCACATACGCGGGGCGAGGTGCAGCCGGGGATCCCAGTTTCAGTTGAATCATAAGCTTTAATGTTCTAGACAGGTTCACACTCCACGCCGCGGTCACGCAGGAAGTCTGAGACAAAGGAACGCCAGAGAATTTGGTCGATCCCCCCCCCCCCCCCCCCCCCCCAAATAAAACACCCAGTGTTGTTCATTAGTACATCGTTACATTTCTAACCAAAGCACTACAGCAAACATGACAAACATGAATGCGCAGCCGGCCACGGTACACAGTTGCAATTTAGATGAAGGCAAATAAAAATGAATATAAAGACAAAATGTAAGTGGCTATGTCAGAGGCTCAGAAATGAAAGGAATGATGCTCGGTGGAGGACTGAACAAGACTAACGTCTGAAGAGACGTGCCCGCTGGAGTCAGTCGAGCATCTCAGAGCGAGTACAATGGAAGTGAGCTGCTGTGACAGCCGTCATGCCGCAGATGTGCTCGGCGTATTTCAGCCAGTGACGTGCGTCCCTCCGTCTGTCCACAGGCTGTGGGAATGCCTCCCGTGAGCCACTCCACCAACTACCCTCCAGGGCTGGGGAATGTTCTCAAGGTATCATGGATGTCCTCTCGTCTTTTACTGTACAATTTTTGCTCATATTTTCACCAGCTAAAATTTTTCTCCTTTTCCTTACTTGGTTGAAATTGCTAGACTCCCATTGGCAGCCACAAGCGAGTGTTCTCTCGCCTGATCCCATCGCCCGAGCCCAGCCCTGAGGGCGGCTACGTGGGCCAGCACTCCCAAGGCCTGGGCGGCCACTATGCAGACTCCTACCTGAAACGCAAGCGTATATTTTAAATGCAGCTTCACGCTTCTTGCTGTATAAGAAGCCATTCAACAGCCGGGACACAAAAGGATCTCCTTCTCTGAACTCTTGAACTTGGCGCTCCTGAGGTTCGTCTCCCTCGTACTCCTGCGAGTGACCCTATGGGGGCTTTGAGGAGCGTCTCCTCATGCTATCGGGACAGTTGTCACTCCACGGGAAATATTGGTGGTTGTTTTTTCTGTTTGTGTGTGTTTGTGTGTTATTTTAGTGTGTTGGTAAATTAAGTTTTTAATTTTTTTTTTTTTTAAATTTACCTTTTTTTATTTTCCCTTTTGAAAAACATACAGTTTACTCACTGTGCATGTTTTCCTGCAGGAAACTAAAAGAAATGGTTAATTAGCTAATGAAGTCTTTTCTTTTAAGCATCTTTTTTTCTTTTTTACTCCTGTCTTGAGTGTGGTGTGTCAACAGAGCTACTGAGAGTTTGGCCAGTTTTCAATGGCGGTCATGAGCTGCTTTTATATGACGTTTGACATCTCACCAAAGTGATGCTGTCCACAGTTTCAGGCAAAGGGACTTGCAAAGCATGAAAAGAAGCTTCATGTCAAGCCTCGACTCTTTGATGGCCTTCTTGATTTCATGTAAAAAGTTCAGCAATTTGTTAAATGAAAGTGTATTTTTTCCCTTTTACTTTTTTTGTCCAGTCTTTTTTGCCCCCCACCCCCCCCCCCCTTTCTCTCTCCCTCCCTCTCTCTCTCTCACAGGGTTGTGTATTTTGATGTTTGCCGCTGTCAATCAGGCTTCTCCTCCCTGGTGAACACGCCAGCTTTTCCATCCACCAGTGACGAGCTGTGTGTGCACCATGTGTCCGTGACTTTTTTTTTTTTTTTTTTGATCTGGTATATTTTCTCAAGCCTTACCACGTCACCTCTGTCTTTTCAATCCACACAACTTGTTCACACTGGTTTCCTCTTGGAGGGCACAGGTCACAATGCTTCTCTGTTCTGAGCTGTATATGATACTGAGTTTCAAGCGTTTTCGGTGTGAGTTCTACTTTTTTTTTTTTTTTTTTTTTTTTTTTGTGGCTAAGTTAAAGTTTTGAATGTCTTGCTGTCCGAATGCCACACCTCTTATGTTTGGGTGGGTGGGGCAGGGGACATGGCACCGTGCGCCACTTCTCAAGCTGCTAGCAGATGACGGCTCCGGGGACCTTCACCATCTCCCCTAGATGGCAGTTGAAAGATGGACACGGCTCGTGTTCAAAGTTTTCCAGTGATGGTGGGAGTTGAGTCTGTCTTGGGAATTTATAACGGAAGCTTCTGGCAGGTGACTGGTCAGCGACATGCTAGTCCTTGTTTTTGTTCTTTTTTTTTTATATATATATATATATATATCTCTATATATCTATCTTTAATTATCTGGTTGACAGTTTGATTGTGATAACCCATTACCTCTAACTTCTGCTAATAATGCAGCTATTCCTGAGCCTTGACAAAGTGTTTTTTGTGTTCTCATCCTGCCCTGTGTTGGCTTCCACCTACATTTAGCATTTCTGTGTTTATTTGCTGTGTAAATAGTTGAGCTTGATCATTTTATTTTATTTTTTCCTTTTCAGAGTCCAAAACTTGTTTTCTTTAATCATACCTGCCTCTGGTCTGGTGTTTTTGAATGAGTTTTGCAGCGTGTCGTTCGTGTCGTTTGCCCGCGTGTGTGAAAGCTGACGTGACCCAAGAGTGGCGCCAAAGCAGACTGCTCATGTTGTGTATGGACCAAGAGACGCAGCCGTACTGTATGACCGTCATTCCTTTGAGTGACTTTGATGATACCTGCTATCCTCTCAGCTGTACCACCATGGTTGTCTCTGTTTGTGCGTGTGTGTGCGTGCGTGAGCAAGTAAATGTTATTTAAACTCATGAGGTTGTCAATTCATTTCATATCATTTTGGGGTTTTGAAGTTTCACCCTGCCCTCTCAAATTGCACTCTGCCATAAGTACTCACAAATTTGAGCTCATGGTAGTTTTCTTTTTTTCTCTCTCTCACATTACTTCTTCTCAACTCTAGAACGTAGAAAGAGCCAGCCACGTGTATTTAGCTTGAAGCTAATGGCGTAGAACTAATTTGCAGTTTTTAATGTACTAATCCAACAAGGGTTTGGGTTAAGTACATCATTTTATTATTTTTACATGATGTGATTACAATTTTGTAAGCATAGCTCAGGTTTTTTTTGTTTTCCTCAAATTTAATGTCTGTGGGATTATTACACTTATAACTGCATATTCGTACTACATCTGCGGTATGCTACGTTTCTAGGTGTAACACAGCTAATGGTGGCATTTCGCTAACCCTAATTTACAAACTCAAAATTCACCGTCCAGTATAATCCAACATTTATGCAACGTGTATGCTCAGTAATCAGCATCACCTGTTTTAACCTCAAATCAAACTTTGAACCCTTCATTTTCTGGCATTGTTGAACCAACTTGCTCATCCGAACCTGTTCATGTTAGCGCTGAGCTGGTCGTTTCTTTTTGTTTTGTTTTTCATTTCTAATCAATTTTTTTTTTTGTGGTTTACTGAAAATACAGCTGGATAAAGATAAAGTGGATTATATTTGGTGTGCTTAGGAGTTTGTAAATGGATGTTGTTGGACAGTTTTACTGTTTTATAGCTGTTAGTAACCATTACCTTCAAGCTACGTGTACACGGCTAGCTTTTTTTTTTTTTTTTTTAGCATTCTGGATTCATAGGAGGGGAAAAAAGATCTGAAAAATTGCATTTTTTTTTTTTTTTTGGGAACACTTGAATGGCAAAATACACTTTTTTGGGGGGTGAGGTACTGCTTTCGGTTCATCCCTGTGGTTAATATGAAAATCTTACTTGCCATTGTCTAAACAGTTGAGCAGAGAAGTGGAGGTGAGTCAGACTTGGCCTTTGGGGGACTGTGAAAGGCCTAATAGGACTTCCCTCCACATCTAAAATTAAATCTCCTGGTATTCTCTACCTCTGTGAGAAATTTCATGCCTCTCTCAAAGTGCACTCTTTTTGTAAAGTAAGAGATTATCTGCTGTAGTAAAACTGCTTTATCTGTTTTTAGAGCATACTCTAACATTTGGTTAACCATTCAATAGTCAATAGCAAGTTTTACATGTACATCTGTGCCAAAAAGTGACATTTAAAGCTGAGTAGTGCTTCGTGGAACTTAAATTTCTGCCTCGAATTTGTTAAACGTACAGCCATCTGCTTTAGACTTAACTTTCTTAATTGTGATCATTTCACACGGACCCACGCTTGAAGAGTCTTTATCTGTTGTGCAAAATTAATCTGAACGTGCCAACAGTGAAACTGAAATAATCTATACTTATGTAACCAGTAAAAAAAAAAAGTACCTTTTTTTTTAAACTTATGTAGTGCTTTTCAAGACAACTTGCAAAGCACTTTGGATACAATGAAAACAAGAAGAGCAACCATTCCTAAAACAGGGAGTTTTTTTTTTTGTTTTTTTTTTATTTAAAGTGATTCAAAAGAAGACACTCTTCCCCGAGCTCCCTCAACAGGTGGTTCTGGTCCGGAACGTGCAGACACAGTGACAAAAATCTAGAAAGTAAAAGCTACACTGACTTATCAGGCTCCAAAAATGTGTGAATTCTTCAAATTTCATTTTCCAGTTTACCAGCAATGAATTCAGAAACCCCCCAAAAAAATTACTTTTAATGAGTTTAGTCTTCACATTTTGCTGCGCTCAACGGTATAAAAATGTAACTACTTTGCGTACATTGTGGGTTATAGATTTTTGGAGGAGATGAGGCTGAAATTCCAGCCACCACAACAGACACTTGCACCAAATGCTCTGCCCCCATCAGCCAAAATTATGTGGTTTTACAGCAGGGCTGCTCAAAGTGGGTTCAAACCGTTTAGTTGAGATTTTTTTTGGCCCCGCCAAGTTTGGACGCCCTTGTCTTAAAGGGTTAAATCAAACCGATGAGACTCAGACTAGAAAAAAGATGAAACAAAACAAAGAATAGCGTTAAATGTCAGGCTGTTTTTTTTTTTTTTTTTGTCCCCAAGCCTTGTGTTTCTAGCCTGTGAAAGTCTTAAGTACCCTGGAGGAAACCGCGGGTCAATTGAGGTTTTATCAGTGATAAATTGAAAAGTCATCGGCCCACATGATTGTCTTCGTGGCGGCGCTGAGCCCTTTGCATTACCGTGCGTCACCCTTCGGTCTGAGGTGTTAATGGGCGAGAGGCAGCTGAGTGAGCCCGTCCTCTCGATGGGCATCGGGGCGAAAGGTTCTGATGAGGTGTTGTTCTAGGGGTCCTGGTGAGCTTGGAGGCAGCAGATGGATGGATGGAACCTCAGCTGCCGCACATCGCTCATGAAAAACAAAACAAACCCACAAATAAAAACCCTCTGATATTTGTGACATTTCTCACTGCCTGACACTCGTGTTTTGTTCTGCCAATGCACGCTACTTGAGCCTCTAATGGAGAATTTTGAATTAATCGACAATCTGAATGCAAGGGACAATGGAAACAAGGACACTGGAGAAATGATGGCTTGTTTGCAAGACCTGCTGCCTTTATATTAATGTCTGCCTCTCAGCCGCTGGGTTTATTTCTGCAATATTTGCCTGCAATGCTTCAGGCACCCCTGAATTATGTTCTCATACCTGCAGCCAGTCTACCCAGAGTTCTCTGAGGGATCTGCCGAGGCTCGGCGGACGGTGTGTCAGACACATTTAGATTTCTGCCTTTCATATTGCCACCCACACAGTCACCCTGCGCAGTTGCTGCTGAATGCTGCTGAAACCTGAGATTTTCCCAAATACGGAGAGGAAGCAGGGAGAGCTCAAACGACTGCAGCATCGTTGCTCACAAATTACAAACACGCACAAACAAAGGGAAAAGTTAGGTCATTTTTTTTTTTATTGAGTGAGCTAAGAAAAAAAAACCAACAACCTGTCAAACCGCTAAAATGTCAAACCACTTTATCGTGTGTACTGGATTAGTGCATTTACATAAAACACATCGAATTCGGACGATTTATCACTTCTTTATTAGGCGAGATGTAAAAAGAACCCAACACGTAACCAAAAAGAGTCCATCAACAGAGCTGTTTATAGCAGGATTAGTCAGAGAAAACAGCCCACTCCCCTCTGTGACAGTCTATTAGAGCTTCTAGGTAGCTCAGGAGAAATATATGAGTCTCCCTTTGCTACACTCAAAGGAGCCAAAGACTCAGTTTGAACTGTGCTCCTGCTTATACACCCAAACAAGATTATATTATAGAAGGGATTTTCATTCCACGCCGTAACGCGTAGCCTTACCCCCCCCCCCCCCCCCCCCGAAATAAGCTCAGGTACTGTTACGCTCTTCATCTTTTCCTGTCGATCCTCTGTGTAATATGACCGAGGAATTACGAAATGAGGTAACCATTGATGGGAAATACAAAAAAAAAAAAAAGATAAATAAAGCTATAATGATTGCTAACAGTTTGTTGCCGTGAGAGTAACAGATTCACATGGAAGCCCGAGGAAACATTTGAAGAGAGAAGCCTTGATCTTGGAAGACGTTCCCATGGTGAGTCTCGCCGGACCCAAATGACCTCTCGCTGGGTCACAGATAGGATGGGTTGGAACATTCTTTTCCGGCGCCGATCTCCTCGATGGGGTCGAACGTTACAAAAAGTCTTCAATTCTTCAGGCATTTCCTGTTATAAAATCTATCTGACTCGAGTTATAATCCGAGAAGTACATTTTGATTCATCAAACCCTCATCGAAGCAAAAATTACCATTAAAATGTCTGTCAGCTGAGATAAAAGCTCGTAATTCTGAGATCAAAGGTCAGATTTCTGAATTTACTTGTGAATTCAGGTGTTATTAGAACTCAACATTTATGAACGCTCATGATTTTCACTGTTAAATCTTGTGATTATTACTCTCTGAATGAGTTATTTCAACTTTTCAATCCCAAAACTTTCATTTTATTCCTTAATTTTGCACTTCATCTCAGAATTACGACTTCACATGACAACAGTTTCGTTATACGTCTCCAGCCTGCAAATGTGTAATAATTACTGTGTCACGTGTGTGCCACATTTCAAGCAGGAGAAAGAAACAATAAAGAGCCTTGAAGTCCTTTATAAGAGGAAGAATGTCCTCCAGGCGTGCCGTCTTCCTCTCTCCTGTCCCATGTCCCCTTCCTCAACATTAATAATCAACACTTTTATCTCTCCTTTGCTGCCAGTTTGTCTCAAAGAATCACGGGTTACCGTGAGAACAACGTGAGAACAAGGGGTTCATTTTCTCCTTTGCTTTTAATCACTTACTATAAATGATGAATGATAAATGTTTATGGTTATCTATTATATTTTAAGACAGTAATCTGTTGGATTGAGTGGTCGGTTACTATGCCGTCAACGACAATATGATGAAATAATAATGTACTGATATTCCAACCCATTCTGTGTTGAAATATTATTTTTTTGTTTTTTGTTTTTGTGAGAGGAAAAAACTGAATGACCTTGCGGTTCCCTCAGACACTTGATTCCCATCTCCAGTTGCCATTACAGCTGCACAAAGCCATTAGTAGAACTTTTTGGAAGCTCTGAAATCTAGTTATCACGTCATTCGCAGTCTCACTGGTCTTCAGCTTGTCCCTAAAGTGCCCGGCTTTCCCGATGCAGCACACCATCCTCTGCCGTCTGAACCCTCCTCTGACCTCAGACGTCTCGCTGAGACTTTACCGGTTCAGAGAAAAACAAGAGAACTCTTTAATGAAGGTGAGGTGAAAAGTGGTTCCTCGCCAGCTGCTTGTGAGCTGAGAGTCGCTGATGGATGCTGTTTGCTGGTGTTGGTGCAGCAATACTCCAAATATGAATCATCCTCACACTACACACACACACACACACACACACACACACACACACACACACACACACACACACACACACACACACACACACACACACACGGGCAGGAGGACAGTCCACCCCCAATGCCGCACAATCCCACGTTATTTCTAAAATCCTCTCACAACTTAGACAATAGTATTAAAGGGAAATTCTGTTATTTTTTTCTTTACCTGTTCTTTCACTTGTGCGTGAGTGGAAATGATGATTATGGACAAGAACTGAGTGAGAACGATGTGATATGGAACCATAAAACACGTGCAGTGATCGATTTCAGAGTGCAGTCAAAACTTTTTTTTTTTTAATCTACTGGCAGACTGGGGTTGGTGTCATCAGTGCCTGAAAATCAAATAAAAGGATCAATACGCAGTGGTTTTTGAATGTAGCTTTTGAGGAACTGCCTACATTCACACTGCTCAGATCTGCGACAGCACGAACAGCTCAAATTGCCAGGAATCCAGTCTTTTCAAATCACAATCGGCCCGCTTTCATATGTGGTCTTGAAGTGGATTTAGATCCGATTTTTTTGAGGGTCTAGTTGAGGCTCGCTGACAGACGATGTCAAATTAAACTCTGAGATTCTGAAATTTTTGATGAAACTTGTCTTTGTGAAGCTATTAGCATCACGATCACACCACTCCGGGTATGCATCCACACATGCACACATGCACACATGCACACACACACACACACACACACACACACACACACACACACACACACACACACACACACACACACAGCTACTGCTCCACAAAAAGCCATAATTAAGAATCCCTTTCTGCCTTACTCTCATTTTCAATAACACTAAATTTTACAAACATCCACACCTTAACAGCTTATATATCAACCCGTAGACACTGAGTTCGGTTGTGTGATGCGCGTGACATCAGATGAACCGCATGTCAGCAGCACATATGAACAACCAAACCAAAACAATCAGACTTGAGCAGGAATCTAATGAACGCAGTGTCAACGTAGCTTTCACTCTGAGCTGATTTCAGCATGGATGATGTGGCTGTGGCGTCCCTCTTTTCTGTTTTTCTCTTAGATTGCTATTAAAGGCGGAGGAGTCCGAGCTGTGAGTGGAAAGGTCTGCTATTATTTTGGCGATCCGCACGAGTCCAGTAGAGACTGGTTCCATCTGTCTGATCAGCATCGCTGTGCTTGAGACATTCTTCCATTTGCCCAAAATAACTTGGAAGAGACAGCCGAGACCAGAGGGCCCACATGGGAAACTACTGTATCCATCTGGTGAGTGAGAGCCGATAATGAGACTTCAGTTACATGTGACACACAAGTCTACCTCCGTGGGGATCCTCTCAGTGACGTCACACACTCATAATAACCATCCGGGCCTATCGGTTAAAAAAACTTGAATTTTTTTTGGGATGAACAAAGTGAGGGTCATTACCATGCATGCTGGTTGGTCTCCATTCAAAAGTGTATTTTCCTGCAGTTGAATGCTTGAGCTTCACTGGGCGCCGTTTGATACTGGAAGACTGTTTTCACCTTTTATGGCCAACAACAACAACAACAACAACAACAACGAGAGCAAAACCGTTGCAAAACCTCAGCATGCAGTATTGTCCTGTATGCTCGGTAATCCACAACACTCGATTTGAGTTTAAAACAAAGGAACTGTAGTATTTCCGCGCTACTATGCTATCTATACATGGCTGGCTCTCTCTGCGTTCTGGAGTCACAAAGAAGTAATACTGGAGAGAAAAAAAACCATCGCCATGAACTCAAAACAGCTATTTCTCAGTTCTTGAAAGCCAAAAATCAAATTTGGGGTGAAATATGACTCTAATTCATGCGTTGAAAGGATCTTTAACTTATTTTGTTCACAATCAATCGTTTTGATCCATGCACAAGAAAAGTAGGGCCCAGGTTAGAATTTCCCTTTAAATATTCCTTCGACTCATCTTCTCTTGGTATAACTTCCTCTCACATGCACTCATGTTACACACATTTGTAAACACAAAGTTGGACACACACACATGCACATTAGCCAACAGACTATTCCTTAGTGTCAGGAAAGAGCTGTAGGTTAATATTTCATGGCCTTCCACTGGCAGAAAGTGGATGTATTGCCAGTATTCCCTGATGTGTAATGTATTTCTGCTGGACGTGCAGGGTTCACCGTTTTCTATGACTGGCTGCTGCAGGCTGTAATGGAGAAATCGATCATTTTAATTCCTACATATACTCTCCATTCCTACCCTCTTACATTAAAATTAAAAACTGGCCAGAATGCATTATTTATAGAATCCAAGAAGGGCAACTGGACACTTGCCCTTGCTTCAACTCTCGTTGGGTAACCATGACCTGGATGGCCGAGAATCTTCAGACATTATTTATAGCACTTTTTTATGGCCTGCACAACGGCCTCATCCACGTATACATGAGTAAGTAAGACTGCTTGGCATTTCAATTATTCCTCACAATATGAATGTATAACGTGGTGAGCCATTTGATCATGATAAATCAGAGGCTCGCTAAATGAAGTGTGCAGCTGAGTCGAGCAAGAAGAACATTTATGGAGCAGTCCGGTCCGCACTTTGCACTCATTTCATTATCCAGTCTCTTTACTTGTTTATTGATTAAATGCATAATGATTCGGACAGCCTCTCCACTGTGTCATCAACCATCACCTCCGACCGAAGGAATACATTAATAATATTTCATTTGTCGGTCAAAGTTTTTATGCTGAGAAGATGGTGTGACCGAACGCTTGGTGATTTAATAAGGATGGAGTACAGCACACAGTGTGCATTTTTCCTTTGTACTTGGTCAGGATTTTTTTGAAATGAAATGCTTTCTGCTCGTATGCAAGAATTAAAGACTCCCAAGGTCTCTGTGTGCACATTCCAGCTCTAAAGAAGCAGCTGAATTAGATGGAATTCCTGGCAGTAAAGACCTGGGTGTTTCCCTGAGAAACAATTGTCTAGTCTGTGATTCTGACAAGAAGCCTTGAGGGGCTCATTTAGGGGTTTCTAAACTTTTTCTGAACCTAAAACAAGCTCTTAATAAAACAATGCGTCACGATCAGCTGCAAACACGGATATTCGCACAGATTCTCTCCGGGTCCAGTTTCAAACACTCTTTTCATTCATTTTCTGAATCATTTTTCAAGGACCATGATTGTCATGTCTATCAAGGACGCAGCTCTGAATGTACAGACCTGCAGTCGCTTCCCTTTTTTCATTGAAATTCAGCTGCAGATTTATTCTCTGGTGCAGGAGGCAAGAAAAGTAAGGAAAAAATAAAAGCAGTGTACAAAGAGAGAATTTCAGTATATTTGGATTAAAACATAAATGTGACAGTTGAACTGCTGTTGTGAAGTTCCAATAAATCAGACCAGTACATGCATTTGGGTAACAGGTTATCTTACTGTTTTAATTCAGTTCCAAAACACAATTATGTATGAGCTTTTTTTTTTTTTTTTTTCACGCTTTACTGATGAGACGTTGAAGTTTTCATTTGTGTCTTTCTCGTTCATTAACCAGCATCCATTTAAATGTGAGTGGCTGCCGAATCCGGCGGGATAAACTGTGAGTGCACAAAAGAGGTTCTACAAAATGATGTGCCGAACCCACAGGCTCTCTCCCACACCACGCCTGCGGTTGCGACCCAGGGGTGTGGCAAACCCACAGGTAAGGTTCGTTGTGTGAGTCCTCAGATATTCTTGGAAGCCCTCAAAACTAAGAACTCTGAGATCCTCGGCAGCTTGACATTTTGAGCTTGTCATATTGAACCTATTTTCAAAATGCTAAAGCTAAAAGATGTTTTTACTCAGCTAGTTAAATTACGCCTGCCCTTTCTTGAAAAAGAGACAAAGCAAATGATTAATGCTTCTCTTCTGCACCTGAACAAGCGCGGTGCTTCTTGTATGTGCTTTCAAGCTTCCGAAGCTCAGATCGAGCTTTCATGCTGCTGCTGCTGCTGCTGCTGCTGCTGCCGCCGCTCAGCTTCTTACAGGAGCACCATTCAATTTCCAAATTTATTGTAATTGCTCAGTTTTGTGGAAAGCATTTTATATAGGAGTCCTTTGAGGTCCATTAGGTCGTCAAGATGAGAGTTCCTGGTGATTCAGATGAGACAAAAACTGATGGATCTCTGTGAAATGTAATGACTCCGAGTCCGTATGAAAGATCCCGATGCTTCGCAGTCCAGGGCTGAAGTGCATGTTCGCATTCCAAGTTGAATTTATGTACTTTTTCAGCATCCACCTACATTTTACCATATTACATTTAGAGATCCACATTCCATAACATAGAATCTGAACTTTATTACCTTCAAACTCATCCATCCATCCGTCGTCTTCCGCTTATCCTGTTAAGGGTCGCAGGGGGGCTGGAGCCTATCCCAGCGGCTACGACGAGAGGCGGGGTTCACCCTGGACAGGTCACCAGTTCATCACAGGACCAACACATAGAGACAGACAACCATTCACACTCACAGTCACACCTACGGTCAATTTAGAGTATCAATCAGCCTCGTCTCCTCTTGATGTCTTTGGACTGTGGGAGGAAGCTGGAGTACCAGAGAGAACCCACACAGGCACAGGGAGAACATGCAGACTCGACACATAAAGAGCCGGGACTCGAACCCGGAACCTTCTTGCTGTGATGTGACAGTGCTGGCCACTGCACCACCGCACTGCACCACCGTGCCGCCCCCCTTCAAACTCATTAGTATTTAAATTTTGCGATCTATGCGTCTCTTTCCCTGCTTGGTCTTGTTTTTTGCTGACATGTATCCGTAGTTCTCAACAATATTTGACAGCAGTTTTTCTTCAGATTCCCATCCAACAGAAAACTGCAGCAGCAACATGTTTTTATTTCTGTCCGGTTTGTTCTGAAATACTGACAACCGGACAAGGGCACAGAATGAAATGATGATTTAATTTTAGCTGAGGTAGAAAAGAATGAAAAAGCATGTGGACAAGACGGAAACAATTCTTCAGTGTCAGCCTGTTTCTCAAGCCAATTATTACAGTATTGATGGAATCCAGGCCAAGGCTGCGCACAGAAAACCAGATCGTTGAGGTCCAGGCCAAAACTATGCATGATATAGATGTGGATTTATTAACAGAATAATAAGTGTTTTTTTTCTTTTTAACGTGAGGAGGAGAACATTTTTCAAAACATTAGAGTTCACAGGAAGTCTCAAATGCCTTCCATTGCTTTCTGGTCACGTCTGTTCCCTCTGTTTCAATTTGTCAGAGTAGAGGCACCATCGCTGTGGAGAAATATGGGAATAATATCGGTGGACCCCGAGCAAAAAGTGGACTTCATATTTACTCCAAGGGGCTTCACTGCCTTCCTAATCCAACCTTCTCTCTCCTGGGAAAGCGTGATGCACATGAAGGACGGCAGCCCCGCATCGCAATAATAAGCTGGGCACGCCTGAGGTGTGACGCCCGAGGTCCAAACCGTCTGGTATCTAGTTTTGTTTTAGATGAAGTAGCAGGTTGAAGAAGAGTATTTTTTAGTCCCATTTTCTCTTTCTATATTTTGGCACCTGATACTATTTTATTGCCCCGTCCTTAATGCAGAACTACGCGCTGCACCCAAGCATTGCTTGAGAGCACCGAGATCTTCCATTCACGAGGAGTTTAAAGCTGTCAGCTCCAGTGTTATTCTCAGCTCCACTCCTGAGAGCATTTTGAATGTTGGCAGAAAAAGAAGAGCAGCAGCAGCAACTTTCAGAAGTTCCCATCACATCAAGTCTGTCTGTTGAGCTTCATATCTGTGTCAGGGTCACCAGTGGCAACAAGCAGACGTCCCGATTCCAAGCAGCTTCCACTTCCCGGGAAATCTCGAGGGAGCTGCAGGTCAGCTGAGGATTGCTAACGAGTCCAGCAAACACGCTCCTGTATTTCCTGGTTGTGGTCTCACAGGCATCTTTTTCTTAACACGCGGACCACAGCAACTAAGTTTAATCGTTCATCAACAGAACTGTCTCCGCTCCAAGATTTGTTTAGTTTTCCGTTCACCGCCGTTCTGATAGAGTCAGAGATCGTATCTCCTTCTCATCATGAGTCTTTCAGCTCCATCCAGGTGCAGAGAGGACACAAGACTGACACCAGAGATGCACCATAATTTCACAGATCAGAACGCAGTCTAGACTACAGCTGCACCGTGATTAGAGTCTGACAATTAATGTCTAATCTTTATTTATGTAGTACCGCCGTCGGAAAAAAAACGTAGAAATGTTCAAATGAGTTATAAGTCTCACCCGCAAAACGAAAGAATGAGCGAAAGAAGAACTCATTACATTTGGATTCACTGCTCGTCTCACGCTATCCAAGTTTTAGCCTAAAAGTACTTTGAAATGTTTAAAATAGATTAAAAAAAAAACTTGTTTAAATTATGAACCCAAAAATGTGAATCCAGACAACGTCAGGAGCACCAACTTTTGCCCAACTCATTTCAATTAAGGTCAGGCAGATTTTAATTTGAGGTTCCAAGTTGTAGTACTATAAGTATGATTTTAACATTCTGATCTGAGTTCGTGTATTAGTCTGAGAATCATTGTTTCGTAACTATACATAGAAAACTCACCATCCCAAGAAAACCAAAGTGGTTCATCGGGATAAATCTACCTTTTCTTTTGATTCTCTAGTGGGACACATTTTTAGCCACAAAAACACTGAGTTATGATGAGGACATAAGCTAACATTCATGAAGGTGACACAAAAGCTGACTCCTGCTGCACCTGCTACCTGCAAGCAACCGTACAGGTTCCAAACATCCGATCAAAGCAGTCCCCCCCCCCCCCCCCCGATTCACACGAGTCTCTTGCACCACACACTGCCTAGCTATCCATCCAATGCCCCCTCCACCTCCGTATACAGATTTTCTTATGTTTTGTCACTTCCTGCTTCCTTGTGGTCACAATTACCATGGCCACTAGATGGCATCAGTGTGATCATGCATAGTTTTCACCATGTAGTTATCTGCTTCATCCTCTTGAGAGGACTGGCTGAAATTAAGATAGTCGAGATGGCACATAAACTAGCGATCTCCTGACGATGGCTTGAAGGAAAACAACAACAACAACAATAACAAGCATGGCCGCTCTGGGCTTCTGTACAAAACAACAGGATGGTTCATACTTTTGTTCCCTGCTAAAGAATTGGGAAGAGTGGAAGGGATTGGGTGCATCACTGGGGGGGGGGGGGGGGGGGTGCTGGCATGTTTTGTTGAAGGAAACATTCTCCTCCACAAATAGGTAAGAAAGAAAGAAAGAAAGAAAGAAAGAAAGGAACAGACACATTTTAGCAGGAATTCATGATCTGATAAGCCTTTTGCCCAGGCTGACATCATTTGAGCAATTTATTGTGTTTGTTTTCTGTCAAGGAAATGCGCAGTGAGTTGGGGCACAACAGAGACTGGATGAGCGCATATAAGGTTCAAACCCCTCCAGTGCTGACAAATCATAGAGGAGAACAACCACCCAACCAACCACCACGAAGAGACAGACTTTACCAGCAGAGAGAGAGAGAGAGAGAGAGAGAGAGAGAGAGAGAGAGACAGAGAGAGAGAGCGGCGTTGTTTGTCGTCGAACTCCAGCAAATATGAGGATGGGAAATTAACGGCTCACACTGAACAGCACCACCGGTGACCAGCTTCTCTCCTTTTATGATGCAGTTTGACAAAGGAAAAGACAGTGTGGACAGCAAAGAACAGCGGATCGCGCCTGTGGGTTTTTGGAAATGTCCAGTTGTGCTTCAGATCATCATGACGGTTTATTGAGGAGGGAGTCCAGTCCAGCATCTTCTTGTGTTATTGGATCAAACATCTCCATGGAGGAATTACCGGAGACTTCTGTGGGCGCGCAGAGATCCCCTATAGCTCTACATGAAGCGTGATAGATTGGCTACTTTTATGGGAAATTGGTTGGAAATTTCAGCTCAACTGAGGAAAAAATTTAAAAAATGAGAACATTTTAAAAACAGGGAAAAAAGAAGAGGGGAAAAAAGGAGACACGGCCAGCAATAATACCACAGCACAAGCACAGAAGCCAGATCGCCGGCGATCTGTGTGTCTCTGTCATAAGTGGCTGATAAAAAAGCAATAAATTCCCTAAAATAAATACTGTCATCCGGCTGTGCGCAATGGGCGACGAGGCGTCAAACTTCAGGAGAAGCAGCAGCAGGACCGGTGTCTGTTCATCTAAACCCGGGACTGCTGCGGATCACGGCAGAACGGGGATTTGAATCAAGACTGGCCGTCAGTGGGGGGAAAAAAAACAAACAAACAATGAGATTAACGATTTTCTGGATGGCTGACAGATCACCACTGTGACAGTTTTTGATGTTATTCAGAAAACAGGCTTCAGATCCGGGCTGTGCTGGACTTGGTCACTTTGATTTGTACACTGAGGGATCAAGTGGAGGAGAAGGACATGAAACGTCTTGTTTTATGCTTGAAACACACCAATACAGCCATACTATTTAGACATTAAGTGGAAATAAAGGGATCTCTCTTAGGTTTTTTTTGTTGTTGCTGTTGTTTTGGGGTTTTTTTTGTTTGTTTTTTTGTTTTTTTGCACTATGATGGAACCACCACCATGCTCAAAGAAGAGCCTGTCCCTATCGCTCCCGGTTCCCCGGGAAGGACAGGCGACTCTGAAACCGCCGCAGCATCTTTGGAGACAACCCCGGACCCCGATCAAAATCAAACACCGGGGGTACTCCGACACCGACCGGCACCACCACCGGCACATGGAGCGCTCGGACGCCGTGGATACGAGCGACCGACCAGGGCTGAAAAAGTCTCGAATGTCCTGGCCGTCTTCCTTCCACGGGACCACAAACACATCCATTGGAAACTGTGTCGGGCATAAACGGTAGGCGAGAAAGGGGTGTGCCTTCCAACCATCCCAATAATAGCCCATGTCAGCCCACAAGGCATATGCGTAAACTGGTAAGGGAGGGAGGGGTGCATTTTAATGAGTGCGTAATAACGCGGTGCGCCTGAAGGGTTAACTGATATGAGGCGTTTTATACCGGGAGGCGGCGGGACGCGTGGGTTCTCGGTGCTGATGCGCCGTTATGCGTCTTTGGGTAGACTGTGTCAGATGGGTTTGAAACCAGTCCGCCCACTCGGAACGCAGGAGCCGCATCTGTAGATCCTTGGAACCCTTTTTTTATTTTTATTTTTTTTAAAGAGGAGCCACATGTTGGGTTCCATGATAAGAGAACAGCGGCACCGTGGTTTCAATGGTACCAAAGGTCGAGTGGGTGCTTTCATGCGTGCAGGACTAAGATAGTGGCACCATTCGCATTACAGTCCAGGTCTTTATCAGGGTGCTTACAGGAGGTTAGGGCCCCCCCACTGTGCATGAGACAGAAAATTAAGCCCCCCCTTCCCTTCTTTCTAGTTTGCAAGTATTCACCCTGGGGTGTTTTGGTTTTTTTGTCTCTAGGATCTGACCTCTGACCCCACTATAGGTGTGGCTGCAAAGGGAATCTGCTTTCAGCTATAAATAGAAGTTATAAAGAGCAGCCATAGCTGGACGTGTGTCACCAGACCGTCCCACAGATGGTTTCAGACAGCAGTTAATTGGCAGACGCTTCCCTTTGATCAGATATGACAGTGAAAAAAAAAAAAAATGGCTGCATCACCGAGGGCACTCCGGCCGACAGTGGAGACAAACACTGCAGAGTTATATGATACTTCAACGAGCTCCACCAGCACGGAAATCAAATTACATGATGCATGTTAATTAAACAGATTAGATTAAAGGCATTTCATTAAGTGAGTCAAGGAAGGATACAATTTTGATTACTTTGTTCTCACACAACAGTCGCTCCATTTATCCTTTTAACAAGATTATGTGAATGCAGCACGGTTGTTTACTGGAATTTTCATCTGCACTTTGGGGAGATTGAGGAGTTGCTTTTTTGTTGTTGTTTTGTTTTTAACCCAACGTTCTTCAGGTAAACAACTTGTTTATGTGTGACTCATGTGTCTTTATCACCGACCCCCACTCTCTCTCCCAGTCACGCTGGAAACCCAAAAGTGTTCCTTCCTCAAGAAGGGGATTATTAGGCTAGTAGCACATCTCTGAGAGTGAAGCAGCTACTTGTTTTTTTTTATCTCCTTTTATTATTTGTTTGTTTATTTTTAATGTCATGGATGGCCTGCCTGGTCTCACACACACACACACACACACACACACACACACACACACACACACACACACACACACACACACACACACACACACACACACACCCATGAGAAGGGCCAACTTCAGCTGACTGGAGGAAAGGTTGATTTGTACTTTAGTCCCTAGGACACACTCCAGGGCAGTCCAGTTTTTAGTGCACTGGATCTGACTCTGCCTGCCCTTCTCCTTCTGTGGGCGGCAAACCATGGAAGATAGATAGAGGGAGAGAGAGAGAGAGAGAGAGAGAGAGAGAGAGAGAGAGAGAGGGAAGGAGAGAGAGAGAATTCGATTCCTACAAGCTCAGTTCTGAGAGTGCATCAAGCTGGCTCCAACTATTTGTGTTTGTGTGTGTGTCTGTGTGTGTGTATGTGTTTGTGTGTGTGTGTGTGTTTTTCTGCGTGTGTGTTCATGAGCACACATCTGTGAGGTGATGTGTACACTGTGTGGGTGTTTGTGTTACACACTGCTCTGGAAGGAGGAATGGAGGCTGGTAGATGAATGTTGTGTGTCATGGGTTTTGTGTGTGTGTGTGTGTGTGTGTGTGTGTGTGTGTGTGTGTGTGTAGGCATTTATGAGTGGGCTGTGCACGGGTTAGTGTCTGACCTGTAGCCTGTATGGAGTGCAATATGCCTTGTTTTATCTGTTTTCATATCAGTGGGAGGCCGGAGGGATTTCCGTTGTGTTGATATGATTTTCATTCGTATATTCAGCTACTTTGCTTATATCTAAATAACGGATGCTCGAAGCTGATGTCTCCTCGCTTGACTTATCAGGCTTTGTAAACATCAATCCTGCAGCGCTATGTTTAGGTTGAGCGAGTATGGGAGGCTCTCACGACTGCTGTATTCTCTTATATGCAGCTTCATTCGGGAATATTCATCTCATCTTAATTTTCTTCTTTCACGAGAGGAGAAGCTGAACGAGAATCAAATGTATCAGCAAAGATAAGTTGTGTGAACACAGAACCTAAGTGTTCTCCGTGCATGTGAACAGAGCTCAAGGCTGACTGCCCACCTTCAGAGGAGAAAAAAAATCCCATTAATTTCCTCCATTAAATTGTCAGCATAATTCTTTCTCGAGGAGTTTCTCGCCAGGGACCAAGACGACTCACCAACAGATGAACTGTGACCAAAAAACATTTCACTCGGCCTAAAAACATGACAAACAAGACCGTGTACATAATCATACTGAGAGTTAAAGAACTACCCACCCCATGATGCACCACAAATGATATATCAGCTCAAACGTTTCTCATCAGTAAAGGAAGTCTTGTTCCTGCAGCCGGATTTCTCTAAAGCCACGGCGGTTAACTCGCCAAATAAAAATATGGCTGACGACGACTGATTCAATTTCCATGACAACAGCGCGCTCACCAATCTGATACACTTTAAGGTTGTGAGTAGAGTTTTAATTCTCCGTGAGATTGCAAATAAAAATTTTTTTTTTTTTCACAACCTGTCCGTTTCGCGGTGGGTCGACCCTGAATGGTTACAACATGTTGGCTGATCATCTTCTCTTCTACGGAGAGTATGAGTGGGATTTTCACTTCCTTTAGCAAGGCGGTATTCACTGTTGACCTCGATGATTCATGATAATAGTAAATTTGCATAACTGATGCCCTCAAAACACCGTACAAGGTCAGGCATCTGGCACAGTTGTAGAGGAGCTCTATTCAAAAAGAACTTAAGGAACTCTGGAACTCGGGAATATCATTTAGCAGTGTAAATTCCCGTGGAATGGGAAAAAAAAAATTGCCCCGGCTGTGGACGGTGTCCCAGCTGTTGTTTGCAGCAGATTATAATCTCCATGCATTCTTGCATTTAATCCAAGTATGAGGGCTGTGGATAACCACGATGATGAAGCACAATTGTGATTCTGTATTTTAATTAAAACTGTCTTCAAAATAAAGAGCAGGGAACAGCCCACCGGTTAGCAACCGAGTTTTCGTGATGTCCAGTCGCTTGTGCAATAAACCGCTGGTAGATTTTGTTTGTATCTACGAGAAAAGTCTAAAGAACATTGGTGAACATGGCAAGAACGTGGCGTCATGAAATCTTACAATGCGGCTGCAAAGACATATTGAAGATGCCACATTTCAACACCAAAGGAGTAAATCTCCAAGGTGCGGTTTAGGAGAGTTGAAACAGATAAATGAGTGAAACCGCATGAATGTTTTCACGTTTTAAAATTGTTTTGAGGGTTAAAATGCACAAGAGCTGAAAACTAAAACCAGACATGACGTGTGATCCAGGATCCATTATAGAAGTATCTGTAAAAACACTTCTGAGCGAAAATCCCATTAATAATGACATTAATAATGGAGATCACGCCGGTTTCGCTTAACGAAGACGAAGTGGCTGGTGTTGCAGAGTGAAAAAAAGTAATTGGTCTTAAATTGGTTCAGTCCCGATCGATCCAGCCGATGACCTTATGGTCTTGAGACAATCGAGCGTTCAATCACTGAAGAGGTGGTCGGGACCCTCAGCTGAAGGTCTTGGAGGATCAATCTTCCCAAGAGCTGCCGCTGCCGAAACAGTTTCAGGCGAGACTGAGAGGAGAACAGATTGAACCCTGTTACTGTAACTGATACTCCAACAGCCTTGGCGTGAATGTTACACAAGAGGGATTCTGGGTGTTTCATATGATTGTTTGAAGAATCATTGTCTGCAACTGTTTTCACTTGTCTATTTCTGTCTCGATGATGTATCCCACAAAATGGCAGTCTTAGTGGCAATCAGCCCCCCCCCCAAGAGTGTTCGTCTGCCTCCTCTTCCCGCCCCCAGTGTCTTTTGTTCGACCGTCTTGTCAGTGCTTTTGTCAGAGTATGCTAATATGAGCGTATCAGTCATCAGGTCCCATGCCCAATGCGCTCTGGGAAGTTCCAACATGAAAATGAATGACTGACACTGAACAAGTAACAACTCTTCCTGCAATTCTGTTGCTATGGTTACCTGTTTTGTGCACTTGTAGAATAGATTTCATTTACCCAAAAAGGCAAAGCTCGCAGGCACTTGATGGGCTTAACAGTGTAATTCGTCAGCGTGTTGCAGATCTCGCTGGATATGACTTGTGTGTTTAAAGTGAATAATAATGCACCTCTGCAAGTCTGCTGATAGTTTAATCTCAGTTCTGCGAAAAGAATTCTAAGCTGTGCATGTCCTCGCTCAATCTCTCTCTCTCTCTCTCTCTCTCTCTCTCTCTCACACACACACACACACGTACACACACAGACACACAGACACACACACTTCATGGATTCTTTACTCCGTTTCTCCCCCGGCTGGGATGCGGGACTGATTTGTAAACTCTAGCTGCTCATGTGCCTGCCTGACTGGCCAGCTGCCATAATAATTTAGCCCATAATGAGGTACAGCTCCAATTAATTACAACAACAGCTGCAAATTTGTTGTTGATCGTACGTTGAACATTTTTAAACTCCACAAACAAAAAGTCTCATGTATTCGGGAACCATCCCAGCGACGTGCTCTAATAGCGCTAAGTAACGCGGCTCTTATCTAATTTGTGTAGTGGAACCATCTGTTTAAGCTACAGATTGCACTCTTCTGTGAATACATTGTGCTTTCTCGCTACTCTCTGCTCTAATTAGTGTCTGGAGGCATTTCATGTGCTGGAACGATGCTCCAGCAGATCCTAGAGACCCCAGGTAAAACCCCTCAGAGATCTTTTAGCAGTGACACTAAACAGGTTGTTTGCTTGCAGGGGATGTGTACAGCTCGCATCCAAGGTCCCTCCTTGTGTTTGTTCTGGGCTCATCGCTTCGTCTCACAAAAGCTGCTCACATACGCAGTCCACTGGTAACCACTTTTTAGCTTAGCCGGTGTGCTTCCACTGGAAAAAAAACACCTTGGCATCTTTGCATTGTAATTAATTTCACACTGAATCCTCTTAAAGTGGCGATACACTAGTCATTTGTTTTTTTAGTACTCTGACAAGTGTGGCTGGGCAAAAATCCCAGCAAGAGGAAATAAAAGTGAGCCACGGCATCAAAAATTCAAGCCGCACAACAAAGTCCACCTGTTCCCCACAGATTCCTCCCCATTTGCTTGGAGGGTTTCATTGTTTGTTTGTTTTTTAATAGCAACACATCTTTCATGCTCCCTTTTTTAATATAATGTTCATGTCAATTAGATGGAACATTCTGCCAGTTTATAATTCAACAGTTTGTTCTGCTTTGTGATAAACCTCCGGCTGTCTGTCTTCATGATCTGATTCACGCTTTTGTCCAGGTCTTTGATTGCTACATGTCTTCCTTTTCATCCTTGACCTGCTCAGTGCTTCATTTCACTGCGGCGTAAATGGGGAGTATTGATTCCATCTTTTACTTCTGTTCTCTGCTTTGTCTCTCCATTGTGTGTGGACGGATGTTTCCTCCTCTTGCTTACAGCACCCAGCGTCCTTATCATAAATCTATCACTCCCTCCTTCTCTCCCTTTCTTGTCCGCTGAGATCATTAGCTTCTTGCCGAGTCTCCGCCACCCCCCCAAAGCCATATCTGATTCCCAAACCTTCATATCCCCACTGAAGGAATGGGCGGCCTGCCACTAACAGTGTGCGGCGCTTCATCTCATGGTGTAGTTTTTCATTCCTCATGCTCCAGCTGGTTCTTGGAAATCACAGACGCAGCAGATGCCTTCAGCACACGCGTCTGGTGCGATGGATCTGGATACCATCTACATTAGGAATACAATTGATCGTATCGAGAGTAGCAAAGGTGCAAAAATATATATAAATAAATCAGTACAATCTATTATCACTCAAGGTTGCACAAATGATTCAAGCTGCGGCTGCTAGGGCTTCGCCTCCAGTAAGGAACACAACGAAAAAACATATCAAGATTACTGCAAATATGTTGGTGTGAGTCCCTTTACGTAAACTGTGTCAGCTCAGGTTGTTAAAACTACAACTTGCAGCTGATTTCGACAAGCTAATTCTCTACATTTGTCACCGCAAACCAAAAGGAGGCAGCAAATATCATGGAAGTTGTGGTGTCCGCCCCTGTGGTAAGGAACGAGGAGCTTCTTTAACGGTTTGGTGCATTTATTGAGGGGCTTTCACGAAGCAGCAGATTCATACATGTGCTTGCAGAAGTGTAGCTAATTGATCCAGAATTTTATCACTGGAAAATGTAAAGTCTTGGATCAGGGTTGGTTTGTGCCCTCACTGCAATCGATGGGCTACGGTTTCGAGTCCACCTTTAAAACACAGTAAAGTGGTTTTACGAGATAAGACAGACTGCTGATAATGCGTCGAAGATAAAAATCACCAAACAAATTATACATTTGATGAAAGAGAAATCTCTCTACATAGAGTATGAGACGAGGAAATGGGGGGGGGGGGGGGGGGTCTGGATGGCTGGAGGTTCCTCCCTGCTACAGTCGCTCACTGTCGCCTCTTGAGGAACAAAGTGGGATTGTGAGACAAGGACCGCTGTCGCTCGCTCAGGCTGAAACCATCACTTTATCAGCGCCATAGAAAAACACCCCAAAAACCTGAACCTCTGAAACCAAACTGAGATTCATATAGTAATAATTAGAGATCTTCATTTTTCACATTACTCTTATCAACATATTTTTCTCAGAAGAAGAAAAAAAAACGTTTAAACTTTGTTCTGAACGCAGTCCGTAAAATTTCGATTTGCTTTATTTTTCTCTCACTTCAATAAAAACCTTCTGGAAATGTAAGATATCCTCATGTTCAGTCATAACAGGTATGTCTGAAGAATCATTTTATGAACATGTTTATTCTTCAGTATGTTCAAAGTGTACACTTCGTGCACTTTTGAAAGGTAGAATTGTTCATTTATTCATATAATCACATATAGAGCAACTTTCCATCCACCACATGCTAGTTGAAAGGCAGTCCTGAACTGGGCTTTAAATTTTTGGCGCTGAAATTTCAAGATTTCTTGCAAGTAAATATTGGCTACAAGTATCTAATCTATAAAATCTATACTCATAATCAAATTTTTAAAAAAGACAGTATCAGTTGATCCATAGAAGGTGTTCAAACCGGAAGGTACCACAAGGGACAAAAAGTCAACTCAAATGGAAATAAATATCATTGATCTGTGAGAGTCAGGAGAAAAGGAGCAGCAAACTTTATCGGAGAATAAGAGGTGGTCAGTAAACCTTCTTCCAAGCTGTGGGCCAGAGTGTTGCGTTTGTGGATGGTCCCAGCAGGCAGCGTAGGCCTCCCTGACTCTCCAGCTCTGGTGCACAGTGACGCCACTGAGGGGACGGGCCCAGGCACGGAGCTTAGGGCTGCTGCCTGACTGACTGAGACAGACAGTCACTGTGTCAAGCACGTGTGTCAACACCTTACACACACACACACACACACACACACACACACACACACACACACACACACACACACACAAACACGATGGAGCAGAGAGAACAAATAGCATACACCTGTCGAGCCGAGCGCCGTGTCAGACTAATGTGAGGAGGGAATGCGCCGAGTGCTTCGTTCAAATCAGAGCTCACTACAAATCACAGCTGAAAAGGATGAAGGGGCGCACCTGGAGACCAGGCTTGTCACGGCCACACTCGGATAAAGACTGCATGCTCGTTCAACCGCCTGGTGCAGCCTGCTGATGCCAACGTCTCATCTGAGATATCGCTTCCAGACCTCACGCTCCTCAGTGGTATTCTTGCCCAAAATTACTGGCAGCGTGTCAGCTCCACTGGAGTGTCAGTCCCGGTCAGAGGACAGACGGCACTAATAGTGACAAACTTCTGAACTCTGCTGTTTGCTCCTGTCCAAGCAATCTTTGTTCACTTCATTGTTTGCATTCTGTCCACAAAATAATCATACCTGCTGCCTATAAACATTAATCCAAGCACCGACACAAATACAGCTAGAAATGATTTTGTTTTGCCCATAACTGCTCTGACTCACCTCCTTGTGTGAGCTTAATTGCAAAAACGCTGCAAACAGCAGCAAATCATATTCCATTGCAATCAAAACAATAACAGCACATGCTAATTGAGTCATTAAATATTTCATGTCCTGCTAATTTGGAAAGCGAAACAAAAAATGAAAATCCGCCGTTCATTATATTGCCAGGTGGAACCCTCATCTCTTTAGAGTTTCGGGTATATTTCCATCCTGATTGTTTTGAGAAAAGAAGATCCTGCACATGCTGCTCTCCCCCACCACCACCATTTATTGTGATATGTTTCCAGCCCTCTGGACCTTCTTCAGGAGAGTTTCCAACAATTCTCACAACAATGATCCTGGAGGTAATGCTCCTCCCGCCCTTAACGCACAGCTGAGGGTCGATCAGCCCCTTCTCTCCAGTCACTCTGCTGTAGAATCTGACACCTTCAAGTCCACATACTAAAAAAAAACAAAAACAAAAACAAAAGAGACAAAACTCAAACTTGGAAGCGAAAGCTAAGGGGGGACAGAGGCTTCTCTATTGCTGAGCCTGAACTTTGGAACCACCTGCCTCTGGTTGTTAGGCGTGCCTCCTCACTGTCCGTTTTTAAAACCAATCATAAAACCAACTTTGATTCCCTGGCTTTTGAACCAGCATGAGAAGTTGCGTCTGTGTTACTGTTCTTTTGTTGTTCTATGTCTTGTTGTTTTCATGTTTTTAACAATTATTCATGCACAGCACTTTGTGTCAGCTGTGGTTGTTTTAAGGCGCTTTATAAATTAAGTGGAGTCGAGCTGAGTTGAGAAACGTACATCTCTTTAAAAAATAAGACACCAGCGGCTCGTTCTAATCAACCACACGAGCTGACTGGTAGTTGAGTTCAGTTTAATCCTCAATATTTAAACTTAATCCCAGAATTTGACCTCAGTCTCAACATTTAAGTTTTGAGATTTCGACTAATTTTCATTAAATGATGTTTCAACTTGAATTTCTCAAAAATTCCAGTTCAAAAACTAGAGAATGGGTGGTTGGATGAATGGATGGAGGGTGTCCCTCTATCGCCAGTGACCTTTTGAGTCAATACATTTCAACTTCAGTTTTGATATTTCCACCTGTTCAGTCTCTTCAATCCCACCTTAATCTCCACATTATGACTCTAATCTCCACCTTTTTTCATTAATCTCAACACGGGGAAAAAACAAACCCTCCTCTTTATTTCCGTCTGCTTCATCGTCTATGCTGTTGCTCAACATGTCCTGTGCCTTTAAACGGTGATCTTAAACGGCCCTCATTACCGACCAGCTCTGCCTTCGGCGTGTTAATTGCACTTCTTGAGGACACGCCCCCTCTTGGTTGAACACACCTGGGTCTAGTCCCCTGTATAATGTTTGTTGGGTGCCTAGCTGAAAGTTGAGACTTTGTTCATTTAAGTGTGACCACATTCCCTCCAGCTTCATCTTGGTCCACAGCAGCGCTCCACAACTGGTGTGTGCCGCCCCCCCTCCCCCCACACCTTGTCTGTAAGAGCACGTGTGTGTACCATGTTGTATTTTTTACTGGATGGTGCTGCTGATGCCAGCTGAGGCTTGTGTTAGGAGCGCATTACGCTTGTAGCCTCCTGTTGAAGTCGAGGAGAAATCACTTTCATTCTCGCCGAAACAGGATGACCCACTGAAATAAAACAGGTGCCATAGATTTGTGTGAGGAAAATATAAAAACTGCTGCTGCTGCTGCTGCTGCAATATGGCTGGTGGGAGCACTTGAGAATTTGACTGAAGGTGTGGTATACAGGCCAATAATGGTCACCTCAGCTGGAAAATGATTCACTGCTGCTGCCGCTGACGGGATTGATGTGTGTAGCGTCAGTTGTCTTGCCATTTCGTGTAGGTCACGTTCACACTTTTAACACTCGACATTCAGGCTGTCGGAGGGCGGAGAGAGAGAGAGAGAGAGAGAGAGAGGAAGAGAGAGAAGCGTGGCCCGGGGGTCGAGAACGGTATTCTCATTTGATGTTCTCGGTTTGAGATATGTGTGTTATCCGAGGTGATTTATTTATTTTTTTAAACAATTGCGTGGTTTTTTTTTTCCCACGGGCCTCAGCAGGAATATGCAGCACCGTCCATATCAGTGTGACTGGACAGGATGCGTAATGATGCTGATTTAACCTTAGAGATGTTTTGGACCCCAACAAAAGAAAATCAGTTAACAAAACTCCTTTTTTTTCTCAATCTTTCTCTGTCTGATTGTGTATGTGAGTGTGTACCAAGGGGGATATTTGTAGGTACGTGTGTGTGTGTGTGTGTGTGTGTGTGTGTGTGTGTGTGTGTGTGTGTGTGTGTGTGTGTGTGTGTGTGTGTGAGAGAGGTTCCCCCTTACAGAAGATCAGAACGGAGTCGTTTCTCCCCTGAGTTTCTTCTGCGTTGTTGCTAATTTGTTCTTGGAAGAACTTGAAAGGTTTGCTGATGTTATTCACTTTCAAGGCATCCAAGAAGAACAGCACCTCTCCTCATTTACACCCGGCCGCCAATTTATTAGGTACACCTTGATAGGACTCATGTAGCGTAGTGCAACAGCTGGGCGTTTGCTTTTGCATTGAAGTAGTGTTACTCATAATATAAAGAATGGATAAAAAAAATAGTGGGGACGCTTGTATTCGACAGGGATATCATCCTTGTGTATGGAGGACTGTTGTTTCATCTAATAAATCGGCAAGTGCGTGTACTGTATAAACCATAAAATCAGGAAATGGAAAAAACAAATCTGATATCAGGAGTGTCGTCTGTAGCAGCATACAGTGGTGATGAGAGCTCAGAGTAGTGAAAGTTTATATATATACATATATATATATATATATATATATATATATGTATATATATATATCCAATGTTATGGTTTATATTTTGAAAAAATGACAGCGTATTTTAATTAGAGAGAAAAGTAATATGTTTCTACATTTTTATGCTTTGATCAACCTTTTTTTGGCAGTTGGGAACAAAGTTCATTTTGGCATGACGTGGTCTCTTTGGTGGAGCTTTCTAGTTTTAATATCGTGTTCACTAAAATTTAAAAAAAAAAAAAAAAAAGGAATTTGCAGCATTTCTGTCTCGTGTTGATGGAGATCTTGCTCTATTCGCATGTTCTTTCTTAACTCCTCTCGGCCGCACCTCAAAAGCATCTTGGTTTACGCCTTTTAATTGCAACAGCGGAAGAAGAACAGTGTGTTCTTCACATAGATGCTGCCCTCTTTAATAGAAGACAACCCCTGAGCTTATTTGTTGGCGTGAGGCAGGTGGGACGAGGGAAGCTGACACCAGTGAGAAGGTGTGAAGATTAGAAAAGCATCGCGGAACAGAAAGTAAATGTAGCAAACGGGGGGCATGTGTCTGGAGAATGGAGAATGAGGTTGGTTGTCTTCACAGATCACAAGCAATTGTGTACTTTGTCACATCAAATTTGATGCAGGACCTGCCTGTGATTGGTCGTCTCCCTTGCCACTCACGGCTGCAGTTGCGTAAGCCAGTGATTTTGTGAAGATGAAGGCCGGCCTTTCTCTCTCTCAGGGTGCTATAAATAGGGAGAGAGAAGCCTCAGGCTCTCAGTGTAATGAGATTAACCAAACCAGCCTCAGCTCCCAGTGTTTTATTGAGCTTTATTTCAGTTTCCATTCTGTGTTTCAATATGTATAGAGCAGATATTGAGTGTGTCTGCTTCTGCGTGATAGACAGAGCTTGTGTAGGAACATTTGGTTGTGCATCAGTGTGTGCTTGTGTGTTTGCATGCATATGAGAAGGCAGGGAGTGAGATAATGTGAAAGACATGTGAGTATGTGTAATGTCCTCGTTGTGCGCCCTGCAGGGCATGGCACATCTCCTAAAGACGTGTTAATCATGATGATAAAGATTTGTCAGCACGTCGTGCCGTCACGGAGCTCTAAACCACTCGGGATCGTCATAAATTCCCAAACTTGTGACTTCCCTGCTCTTTCTGTATTGTGCGCAGGACCATCTGTTGCTGCGAGTAGAAAAGTGATCAAAAACCTCAGTGCACATGCACGGGTGTGTGTGTGTGTGTGTGTGTGTGTGTGTGCGCGCGCGCGCGTCGCTGGTGTTGCTCCGGAGCAGACAGAGAGACACACTGGCAAAGCTATTGTGGCTGATCGCTTGTGTGTTAGCATGTGTTTGTGCGAATGCTTTTGTGAGAATGTCTGGGGACATGCAGAGTGAGAGACATCCATTCTGTTTAGACATACTGCTGATTCTCACAGCCCATACTCTCCGTCTCTGACGTTTTAGAAGTGTCTGCCAGACTCTGACTACATTTCCTACCACAAAGCTCAGGCCTCATTACCCAATCGCAGCTTCTCCCTCCATCATTTAGCCATCGGTTAGAGAGCGCTTGGTTTCCAGGGTCCTCTGGATGCTCTATTGAGATAGATGGGTGGATAGATAGTTAGATAGATAGATAGATAGATAGATACATAGATAGATATAGATCTGTCACTGAGCTCCTGTGTCTGTTCCACTGGAGAGCACAAACATACGATTTCTTCCGTGGTCAATGAAAGAGAGAGAAAAATGGAGAAGACAGGCAAAGGAAGCAAGAATAGAACGCCTTAGCATTCATATCTAAAGCCAGCAGGAATCTGCACCATTAAAAACGAAACATGTCTGCAAAAAATGTATAAAACACTTCCAGTTTTACAGAGTAACTGCCCAACTTACAGTGCAACTTTCTTGTACATGAAAAAAATACACGCTGGCTCTTCGTTGTACTGGAATGTAGCAGAAAAAAGGAGGAAGAACTGGTGGTATTACAGCAAATAATAAATTTAAGGATTTTATAAGCACTACGGAACAGTGACAACAACTGCAGTCTGTGGTACTTCTTTAAATAATGATGCTGTAATATACAGTTGTAATGCTGAAGCAGATGTGCTGGCTGAAGTACTGTAAAACGCCTTTCGGTTGTTTCTCATGGCGGTCGTGATCATTTTTTTCAGACAAGCTACACACACACACACACACACACACACACATACAGACACACACACACACAGGCACACTGTCTCTCTCCAGGGATTTGTTATGCATGTATTCTACTTCAGGGTGTGATTCTGAGCAAGTGCATGTCAAGGTTGTTTCTCCTTATAGAACATTATGAACATAAAGACATTCGGCTGGTGGTCACGGACGTTCTTGTTCAAGGTTTCTAACGTGAAAACCCGTAGTATTTACAGTACTGTGTGCTTCAAGGAACTTCAAAATCAGGGCCGCCTGCGGTTGTGTTTATAATGAATGTTACCTTAAGATTTCTTGACATGTTCTCTCACATTGCTGCTTAACAATGTTCATTCACGGTCACCAGTTGAACATCTTTTGACATGATTCTTGACTGAGCTTGTGTATTTAAAGCTGAAGCGCAGCCTCTTCCTTTAATTGTCTCCATCTTCTGGCAGTCACCATCATGACCAACAACTAGGCTCTGTTGTTAGCTTACTATTTTGATACGGTTTCATTTGTATCACAGTGGATAAATGGCACTTCGCTATCGGAATTTGATCCATTTGGTCTGATAACATTTGGGGAGTCTGGAAAAGCTGAATGATTAAATTATTCAGCTGCATTCATTTTAGCAGATGTAGCCCGGAGCTGACATCAGTAGCAAAGTAGCCAGCTTGGCCGAGGCAAGTCACCCGCTGAGAAGAGTGGATGCATTTATGTGGCAGCTGTGTTTATTACCTGGTGGGGAAAGCATCCCCCCTTCTCCAACAAAGTGAGTGCAGATGAAATTTACATTATTCAATCAAAACTGACTAAACTTCAATTCACAGATGTCCAGGTAACGTCTCAGTGTTGATCCTCTAGTGTCTTAACAATCAAACCAGCAAAATGTACATCCAAAACTCATCGATGTCCAGTGATGATTGCGCTTTAACAACAAATATTACTTGGAAAACTACAAGAAATAACTAAAGAGCATTCAATATTTAGAAAATAACATTCACCACCCCTGTAACAAACTGGGCTCTTTTTTTTAAACATTTTTATCATTCATTTATTTATTTTTTTTACATTTTTTTAAAAAATATTTAACACAAACCAACTCAGACATATTCAGGATTTTGACCTGGTCTTGTTGTTATTTACTGTCTCTGCAGCAACATTTCCAGATGCCTTAAAACAGAGGTGGGTGGACAGCGACATGTGACCACTGACATGAGGTGATGTGACGTCAAAACGGAGGGACGCATTTGAATTGTGGGACATTTTTAAAGTCTAAAATTATGATGTTGAGAGAGAGAGAGAGAGAGAGAGAGAGAAGGCTTTAAGGGTTGCAAAGGCAGTGACTGACATAAGAACACATACAACGGATGGACTGACTCATCCGACAAGCATGTCGCATTCACTGGGCTCTGCTGCAAGGCGAAGGCAGTATCAGGACAGATGCATGCACTCAGCTAATCCTGCTGTTTTCCCACTAATGATATCGTACTGCTATCTAGGATGATCTTTCTTATTGTTCCTTTTCAAATGCGATTCCCCTGATTACCGCTTATTACTATAAGTGCGGTACAGTTATGCTAATTGTTCTATTTTATCTCCGGGGATGTAATGAAGCTTTTGAGTTTGCAAAAGGGATATTATTCATCATTTTAGAATAAACACTCGGTGGCCTCTTCATTAGGGAACTGTGTACAGTATCTATCACAACAACGTTGCCTTGAATTCTGCTTTCAGGAAGCTAATAATTTTTCAATATTTGTTGGCACCGGCACAATAAATATGTGTGGGTCTGGAGCAGTTAGGGCCTCAGTATCTTGCTCAAGGATACTTGGACATGGTCACCAGGGGAGGTGAGGATCGAGCCAGCAACCCTTGGGTTACTAGACGGCCTCTCCACCTCTGAGCCATGCTGCCCCTTGAACAGCGGCCATGGATTCTTTATAAACCAATGATGCTTCAGTCTGGTGCTGTTTTGAAGACACTGGTCACTTCTTCCCACCCACGTTTGTGATATAAAAAGGTGTCCCGCCAGGAAAACAGAGAGGGAATTCCACTGCACGCCACAATGGGATCAATCCAACTTTTATTAGCAGGTTTACCCGGGTCTGAAAAACCAGTGTGTATGTGAGTGTGTGCAGGGAGGAAGGGTTTAAAACTGTTTCAGTAGACTTAGCAACTCTGTTGCATTCCTGTAAAAGCCCCAAACCAGTCTTAAACAGTTAATTAATGCTTTACGACCTAGTTATTATGCCAGTAACTCAGCTAACGCTCCCCCGAAAAAAATTTAAGAGGAGCAAGCTTGTGTCAGCTGAAGTCAAGAGTAGCATGCAGGTCTTGTACCATCTCCCTTCTGACTGCATTACTTTTTAAATCCCTTGATTAGCACTGCCACGGGGTTCAAAATGAAGGACAACACAGCAAAACAAATGAAGGGAACGACTCTTCGGTGCACCCGCTTTTGTTCAGCCATGCTGTGAATGCATTACAGGCCAGCTCAGAGCATTAAGCTAAATGGACCATTTCACTGCACGTTCAAATCAACCTTGTATGCTTCCTCACTCTGCTGCATGCCTGCCCGCCCTGCATTTGTTTTTGCACCACATTATATCAGTAATTATCCATCATTCTAGGGCGATAGTCAGCCAGCCATCTTTGTGCAGAGCAATCTGTATGACAAATCAGATGCCAAGATTACTTATTAGTCTGCCTTTCACTTTTAGATTGGATTAAATATGACAGAAATTAATAAAACACAGAGGATATGGAGATTTTTAAGATGATGATGATGTGTACCATGATAGATAGATAGATGAGGGAAAAATGGTGAGGAGGAACAGAGCCACAGTGACACAAAGGTAGCTCTGGATGACTCACACCGCTCTCTCTCTCTCTCTCTCTCTCTCTCTCTGTCTCTGTCTGTCTCTCTCTCTCTCTCTCTCTCTCTCTCTCTCTCTCTCTCTCTCACACTCTCTCTCTTCATCTCTCTCCAGTCTGGATTAAAATAAAAGAGGCCCAGCAGCCCCAGCCTGCAGAGAGGGAGTTACGAGCTCCATCTCAGAGATAGAGTGATGCGCTAAAAATACCACTCCTTGTGTGGGCTTGTTGGGGAGGGAGGGTTTATGGATTTGGTGGTGGGGTAGTGTGCTCACACTACTTTTTCCAGTCCAGCTTGGTGGCATTTCCAGCATCTCTCAGCCTGCTTCTTTTCTCGTCATGCCTTGCCCCACAATGGCAGTAATTGGGTTGGTAAGAGCACTCTTCCACTTTCTAGGAATCCTGGTCAGTGCTATTAATGTCAGGTTCATTAAGCAGGATTCACTTGCTTTTATCTAGTTGACCCCCCCCCCCCCCCATCACATCTCAGAGAAACTCCATGAAACATCAAAGGCAAATCAATATCATCCTATTGCTCACGCTGCTGCAGAGCAGTTACTCTCCGTGTGTGGAGGAGTTCGTCTCTCAACTCCTAATTTATCCGGATGCGAGTGGCAGGAAACTAAACAGGGCAGCAATTGAACACGTCTCTCCATCTGTCATCGCTCAGGATGCTTCTGCATGTCAGCTGATCCATCTGTTCAACCCAGCCTCAGTCTCAACAACAGCAGCAGAGAGGCGGGGAAATACCGTGGAGCTCCCAGAGAACAAGGCGTCATTTGAGAGATACAAAGCTCATTAAACAAACGCTTCCTGTAGTTTCCCCCCTCCGTGATGTTTCAGCAGCACTGGCTATAAAAGGAGCAGGATGGTGGGAGTCATGATTCTTAAATGCTTACCTTTCACACTAAACGGCCTCTAGGGTCGTAGGGAGGATTTACATATAAAAGGGTTGGGAGCTCCGTGGCCAGAAGGATGAGTGAGGGGATGAAGAGGAGAGGAAGCGGTAAGGAAGAGTTTCTGCTGGTGCTGATGCGCCTTAAACCAGTTGTAATATCTGAAAGAGACACTTTTATGGACAGTGCTGACCTGCAAAATCCTTCAGCGGACAGTAACTTAATAGCAGCAAAGATGTACTGCAGTCAGAAAAAAAAAAAAGGTTTTTACATGATTTTACACCATGAAACAATGATTAGTGCCCCTGTCAGCGAGATTTTTGATCTGAAAGCAGCAACAATCTCATTTTTGGAGTGCTTTTCTCAAGTGTCTGTTGTTGCTAAGTTACAAAATAAAATGAAATAATTTAAAAAATAAATCCTCCCCCACCACATCGGCATTCCATCGCAGAAAGTGGAAAGAGCTGCGACGTTCTGACAGACACTTCTCCACGCTCTTGACTCCAAATATTGATCTTGGTAACCCTTTTTTGTTTGATCTGTTTTCCATAATTGTCGGGATCAGCGTTAATGAATCAATAAATCCCACCCTTTCTTGATTCTGATTGGTAGTGAGAAGTGACTTAGCTTGTTGGTGCTTCAGCCATATTTTCCAGCTTACTGCACTAAATTAGATTTTAATATTTCTTTTTTTGATATATATATATATATATATATATATATATATATAAATTTCAATTCATGGGGTCACACATTCAACAATGTTACATTGTGAATCTTCTGAGTTTTTGTTAAACTACGTGGCCATAGCCAGGTGGTGAATTTGGATGATTCACCGCTAAAATCTGTTGTAATTCAACTCCACATGGCCAGAATGAGAACTCCACAGAGGGAAAGAAAAGTCTGAGGACATTGTCAGATTTAAGCTTTGTTAGATAGAAAAAAGATGCTGCCAGCACACAAAAAAATGTGAGGTCTAACTTGCATCCGCTAAGTAAATATTCATATGTAATGAGATATACATATCTACATTGTGTATTCATGTGTCCCTGAGTTTTGGATCAGCACATGCATCCTTCATGTAAATACAACCAGGGATTTTCGGGACTTCCCTGTCAAATACTGCCTGATTACTTCATCTGACCCCAGTCCAACTGAGCATGTGTTTGGCTGTCCACAAAACAAGCAAGGAGAGGAGCTGTTCAGCCAGGCTTGAGCCAGCACAGCACCACTGGGGGAAGACACCAAGCATCTGCGTGCTATGACTGTAAAAGATCTGAAACCAACACGGCTGGGACAGTTTCAAGCGCGTCGGTGTAAACATCTTATATTTGAGATGAGACCACGTCGTCACCTTCCAACAGTTCCTGACCAGCATTCTGGCTCCTGTCATGATACACTCGGCACTGCTGTATTGCTGTATTTGCAAAGTACTGGATCACGCTGCACATCAGCAGTGTTCTGTGCAAATAGGTGATGACACAAAGTTGACAGGTCCCATCCATACTGCTATAGAAGTCATTTGTTCCGACCCTCTGATCGGAGCTGTTTTCAGCACGGCCTGGTTAGGTTCAGGCTCAAAAAATAGATGGTTGGGTGTAGGAAAAAAGATCACGGTTTTGTCTGGGAAGAAAAATGTTTTGACGGAAACGGAAAGCCAACATTCACCACTGCCGACATAAAATCACAACATTTAGTCTCCGTCAGCAACTCCACGCCATCCAAACATCCTGTCAAAACAGCTGCGCACCAGCATGACCCATCAAAAAAGGCTTTCTCCTCTCACAAGCCTGAGTGGCGTGAGTCTCCTGCCCTGTAGGTGCAGATCTATCCAGCCGCTCCCTCCACCCTCATCTCCAGATATTTCTCTCCCCTTTTACAGATGTCAAGTTACTTTCCTACGGTCATAATACATCCTTAGATGATGTCAGTCACTCGTAGACGAATGCGTTGTTTCCACCTGGTATTTACAACTTATCTTCAGAGGGAGGACAGGCTGCACAATGTTGCATCTCATTCTTTTCTTGGGTTTGTAGAGCCATCACCCGGCTCCCACCTGTTTAGTAGTTTCTCCTGGGAAACTTCTATAATTTGCATTACGATGAATGATAATCATACTAATAATAATCTATGGATCCATAAGTGTTGTATGTTTGCCTGAACTTACTCAAGTCGCCAGATCATCTGTGAAACACAATCTACACTCATTACTTGCAGTTTCTTTCGACCCATCTGTTACTGCAACCTGGCAACCACTGTGTGTGTGTGTGTGTGTGTGTGTGTGTGTGTGTGTGTGTGTGTGTGTGTGTGCGCGCGCACGCGTGCGGCAAACGTGCCAGTTTAAGGCTAAACAATTTGGGTTTAACTTTGATTTACGGGGTATTATTGAGGTTACGATCCTTAACTTTTCTTTTCTTTTCTTTTTTTTTTAAATTTGATAATACGCATCAGCAAGTGTGATTTCATCATTGTTTCCAGAATTCTGGAGGCAGCCAAACAAACTGTTGTCATTCAAATAAAGAAATGAGGTAATAATTGGCCTTTTTGTTTTGTGACTAACTCTGATCTCATTTCATGCTGTACACAGCATGAGTCTGTGAATCAGCAGGACAGAGAAAGGAGTTGGTTATCTCACAGCGAAGTTGAAGTTGCAGCCTGTCGCCCGCAGCTCTTCATCTGTCAGCTCACTGTGGCGGCTCCCTCTCCTTCCCTCCCTGCAGTATTCCAAACGGATCTGCAGTCCAAAAAAAAATGCCATGAACTACTGGCTTTTTCCAGATGATTTTTGATGAACAATCATGGCCAGTGCTAAACTCACGGACAAAAATGCTGCATTTCCTGTGAGTTCTTCACAATAAAAGTTATTTCATGTTTCTTCAGTTGACAACTTTTAACGTGAAGCTGCAGAGGAAGCAAATGTCAGTACAGATTTTCTTTTTGTGAATGTTCCCACTGACATCCAGCTCACTCACTGAATTAAAACACATTCATGTAAAACAAAATTGTGCAGCATTTTTAGCCTAAACTTGCCGTTTCAACATCATTTTGATGGAGCGCTGCTTTGTCAGTAAGGTCGACAGTCTTCTTGTCCCACTCCTGACTCCATCAATTCATGTGAAGTTGCGAACGTCCCCAGATTGGGGTGAATTTGACCCAGAATCTGAATAATTCTTCAGAGCAGAGCCAGCATCAGCTCGCTATATCAGCTGTTCTCACACTGTCAGGGCAGGAGTGTGTTCCACCTGTGAAACCCAGGTACACCTACATTTAATCAGAACTGGGCAGTAAGGGAAAAAAGCGAGAATGACAAACATTATTATACTCATTTATACAAACCCAGGCAGATTGTGAGAGGATAAAAATAAACAATACATGTTAAAAAAAAATTATTCCAAACCCCAAAATCCACATGCTCAGCAGACCTCATTCGCTTCATCCAACCGCTTTGCCCAACACGTGTTTGTGCC
Organism: Aulostomus chinensis; assembly: GCF_037954235.1. Classification (NCBI taxonomy): domain Eukaryota; kingdom Metazoa; phylum Chordata; class Actinopteri; order Syngnathiformes; family Aulostomidae; genus Aulostomus; species Aulostomus chinensis. The sequence goes on from NC_141337.1 coordinate 5,774,927, forward strand.
ACCAAAATATCGCACGTGTAGATGCTTTTACCGTCTGTGCGCCTCAAACGTTCCAGCGCTCTGCATTTGTGGTTAAAGCAAAACTCAGGGGTGCGCCATCATATGTTTGTAATATTGATGATCTAAACTGCAGCATTTCTAGAATGAACTGATGCATTTTTGATCGGCAGGTGTTTTATTTATCTGGTGATTGACTATCCACTACTGCCCCCCCCCCCCCCCCCCACCACCACCACCAACAACAACCGCAGATGTTGATGTAAAGTGACAGATGCCTCTCACAGGGATGCAACTGTAAGACAATCCACACCGGGCAACAGAGCCGAAATTCCTCAGGTGAAAGAAAATATTGTGCTGAGAGCTTTGTGTGTCCAGCGCCAGCCACACAATCTGGGCGGAATCTATTTCCTACAGTGCATTAATAGATTAAAAGGGTCGGCTGTGGCCGTCCTCTCTCGATGTAGGGGGCCTGTTGCTGTGAGGCATAAAGGCTGATTATTCTTCCCAGTGTAGCATATAAAATAAATCCTTTTCCTGTGGCACTTGCCAGTTTCGGGATTGTGGCCAGCGCCTCTTGGTTCTTCCTGAAAGGCGTGCGTTCTCCGCTTTCAGAGGCTGTGACCGGCTCTCTGCGTTTGGCTGCCCAGCATTAGGTCAGTGATCCTGTGGGCAGGATAATCTGCTGTAATCCCCGACTATGTGATCTGACCACAGCACAGCAGAGAGCTGGATGGGTGGGAGAGGTTACAACTGGAGTGGACAGATGGGGGGGTGGCAAACAGAGGAGGAAAGGCAGGGCAACTGTGCTGTAAAAACATTACATTTCCTAGCGAGAAATCTAATTTAAAAACTGTCACTAGAGTGGGCGCGAGCTAATCAAGCACTGAATTGTTTGTTGTGTTTGTGCGTTATTGTGAGATTAATGTGAGACTCCTGAGCTGATGATGAAGCTAAGCTATTAACAGGAGTCTCCAGCTAGCTTTGCTCTCCAGTCGCATCAGTCCTCTAAGTTTTGAACTCCAGGGTGAAACAGTTTATTGAGCGAAAACAAAGGCAGTTTTTCCTCCTAACGTGAACAGAGACATCGGTTTTGCTATCGAGATGTGGATATGTAAATGCGCGTAACTTCGTAGGGTTGGAGCTGAATTGGATTTGAACTTTCATCAGCATTGTTTTTTCATTTTTTGCTGAGAAAATATCTGTGACTCATCTGAGGCTGAAGAATGAAAAGACTGTAATCAGACGGGATAAAAGAATGATTTCTGGAGAGCTTTTAATCAAATACAGCATGTTCTGTCGAGTATGCCTATGAAATAACAATGTTTCTCAACCAACAATTAGTTTAATGAGGGTCCCACAGGAAGTCAAGATTTGACTTCATGTTCAAGTACTTGAGATATTTTCTGTAATTTTATTGAGCTAAAAAATGAAGAGAAGAAAAAAAAGCCATTTGGAATTGTAACCTTTTTCCTGACCTTCCCTTGACCTGTGAGACACCCAAGCTCTCTTGATTGCCTTTCCTTGTCCACCCCCCCCCCCCAGACTTTCTGGCTGAAAACCCTTGGGGGTGTCATGTGCAAAGGGCAGACATGAATCTGAAAGGGATGTGGAAGAAATATACATGACATGACAATATACGCTGAAGTGTCTTTGAAGGGGTTAAAACACTGCTCCAAGATGGCGGCAGCAGAGACTCACAAACAAGCCTGAATGTGGTGTCTACTCTAAAACAATTCTCTTTTGAGGGGGGGGGGGGGGGGGGGGGGTCAATACATGATATTTGCCTGAAGCAGTCTGGACCACGCCAACCGCATAAAACCCAAACTGCTGGCTAGCTAGCTGGATGAGCATCCGAACTCCAACCGGCGGATTCTTACTTGCAAGCCTCTTAAACATCTGGTGGCACAGCGACTTGTCAACAGTGATTCACGCTTCTTTTTAGTCATGAAGCAAAATTCTAACGATAGATGTTCAGTTTCATGTGGAACAGTAGTTCTGGAGGCAGTTCCAGATTTACAAAATAAAGAGTCATTCCTGTTAATGGAACCCTCAGGGACACTTTGAGTGTTTTCTTGTCAATTTGTCACGAATGTTCAGAGGTATTTGAGAATGAACTCTGCAGGTCAAAGGTCAAGGTAACATTACAATGCGACGTTTCAGGGATGCTCTCAAGAAATTTCTTCAAATTTGTCCCCAGCATCCAGTGGGCCTTCAGACAGAAAGGCTTTGCAGGAGCCTACAACAGCAATGCAGTATTTCCTTGTTTTGTTTTGTTTTTGTTTGTTTTAAAAATAACAACCTCCCACACACACACACACACACACACACACACACACACACACACACACACACACACACACACACGCGTAAACTGCTCTCCACCGTGATACATTACAAATTTTGCAGCGTGGCTACTGACCAACTTGTCACATCCGATTGTAAGCTTTCTCAAGAACCTTTCCGACTGTTTATGCTGCTCTAGTGTCACGTCTCATATTTTCTTGTCCTCGTTGTAAGTCATTGCATTACACACATCCTGCTTCATTGAAGCTCCAGTGGCCAGATGCCCTCTCGTTGCCCATTGGCGTGGAGCCAGTGTTTCCCCTTCCGAGCTTCTGCTTCTTGTGCATTGTACTATAAATGTCAACATTAAAATGGAAGCAGGCTTGAGCGTGCTTCTGTCTTTCTTTCCCTCTTGTGATTGCCTGAGAGGCAGAAAGGGCAAGCTGAGGCAAGCGGAGATGGCAAACCCGTTCTAGACATGTCATCTGAGATGTGTCAGTTACGGGCATGTTGCCCCAAAAGCATGCCCTGGCCGGGGAGAGAGCTGTATAATGGAAGGGGGGAAAAAGAACCCTTATATGCTCAATAGATCACTGGTTGATTCAAGTGCAGCAATACAGCTGTGATTATATTGTCGCTTACAACAGCAGCACCCTCTCCCAATTTACAAGTCCCCAGTCTTCTTTCTCCCTCTACTCCCTTTACTGCCACCCCCACACTTGTAGCAATCAGCCAGGTGCTAAATGCCTGGGTGAGGCACTGCTCACGGGTGGGAGGGATGTGTGTGTGTGTGTGTGTGTGTGTGTGTGTGTGTGTGTGTGTGTGTGTGTGTATGGGGGGGATTTAAATTGCACGTGGAAATAAGCATCTGTGCTTGCTTGGCAGAAGAGGAAGCGGGGGCAGGAAATAACTGTCATTCTGCACTGAGGCTGAGTACGGACTCGTGTGCGTGTGTGTGTGTGTGTGTGTGTGTGTGTGTGTGTGTGTGTGTGTGTGTGTGTGTGTGTTAGCATCAAGGGGAGCAAAGAGAGGGTGATGGACTCAGACAGGTTAATCATTAACTTAGTGAAATGAAGAGAATGAAGAAAAGGGTTTGGGGAGCAAAGATTGACTGAGAATGTTTTTTTTTAAAGTAGCTTAAATGAATGAGGGTTGCTTCATCCCCTCAGAGAGGTCTGATTAACGGCTGCACACAGTGTGATGGAGGGAAAAGAGCGCTGACACCCACCAGACTATTGGCAAATCGCTGATGTGGCAGCAGCGAGCCTCAAGCTTCTTCATGATGATTGTTAATGAATAATCGATGGCGGGAGAGGGTCAATGCAGGGGATGTATGTAAATCTCCTCTACACTCCCATACGGACTTAAAAGTTTAATTAAACTAATCGCTGCATTGACTCTGGGCTCCGAACTCCTTTGAAGCCTACCGTATTAATGACATGAAATCAAGCTTTTGTCACATGAATGTGTGCAGAGATGAGAGAAAATGAAGAGCGATTCTCTCGGCTTAGTCAGCGCACGGCCGTCTAGATGAAGATGCTCTAATTTAATAACCCAACTAGTGCAACACTAATACCTGTGTGGAAGGTTTCTCAAACAGAATTCAGCTTTATCTTCCACAGCTACTGCACAGTTGATAAATGAGTTCTACATTTTGCACATCAGTGACCACATCTTTCAGGCATGCAAAGTGAATCAGAGCTAACACATCCATTTCTAGAGGGGTTTCTTATCCGCGGGGCTGGATACGCGCATATTTGAACCGATATCAGCACTGGTACCCGTACCTGGAACTCAGTGCTTTTTTAACTTTCTCATTAATAAGAAAAATGTAATTTCAGCTTTAGAAATGAATTCCAGACTTTACCCTAAAGGCAAATGTGTTGCCATGGCCAGTGATGTTTTTTTGGACCACCCAAACGGCTCACTATTGACTTATTTCTCTAATTTGTATACTTTCTCACCCAGAAGTGCTGTCAGGTACTGACGTTCGCCATTTAACAGCCGAACTTAAGTTCGTAGTTCCCAAGTGTTTTTTGAGTCCCACACCCCTGAAACATTCAACCTCTACCTCAACAGATGGTGCCAGCACCACTAGCGGAAAGGCTAACCAAGCACTGACAGTTCCTGCTGCTCCCGTGGGTGCAGGATGAGGTCTTTGCAACCATTCATGCATGTTTGAGCAAGTTAGGAAACATATCAGTTGTTAAAGGGCCTTATTTTTTTCCAATCTATAAGCAAACTGGATGTGCATCCCCAGGGGACCCCACTCTCGGCCCTATTCTGCCTCTGACTGGCTGGTACTTGCTGCCTTTATGAGTGTGTCATGAGATGGATGAGGGTCGGATCCAATCAGAAGAGGAGAAGGGAGTCCTTGCAGACAGGTAGTAAAAAAATAAAATGCTGGTTTATTTTAGATTCAGGATTTAGAGATGATGCCACAGACGTTTGCGTAGCTCCTGATGTTACTTCGCACACCCCCGTTTAGGTATCACGGGCCCATGGAACCGGATCTTTACCCTGCAGTCATCAGGCTACCAGAGTGAGGCGGTTCAGGTAGCAGGGCCACACCAGGGACGGCAGCTTTAATATGCTCCTCTCTATCCTAACACAGACGGTTTGTTATCTTCCATAAGAAGGACTCACTCAGCCGGCACAAATCCTCTTCCTCATGCAACCTCTGATCATCATGTCATTGTCCGCTCTCCGCTGTGATACACTCCAGAGACCCTGTTTTCACATAATGAAACCAAGGGAGCTGCCCACATTCCGGCTTATGATCACACCACCGCCGTGTCTGTGTGTGCATGCATCTAGGTTGCCTTTTCATTATGTTTGAGTGAAAACAATAGAAGTTCAGCTTTAACGCTCATCTGCGTGTGTGTGTGTGTGCGCGCGCATGCTAAAGTGGGGGTGTGTTGTGTTTTTTTTGTTGTTTTTTTGTTTTGCAAGCGTGCAAGGCCACATGTGTGCCTATGTGTGCGCATGAGTCACTTTCAACCGCCATTGTTGAGCGGAGACTCTGTGTTTAATGGGAGATAGAATAATTGTCTCTTCATCAGCTCTCCAGAGATCACAATAGTAACTGTCATGTCAATTTGAATTCTTGACATTTTTCCCAAAGTCTGCCTTTGACGGGGTTTCTTCAAACAGCCTGTATGTGAGGCCTTTTTTTATAAATGACTTTCCAAGACGAGCTCCACCAACCGTCCCCAGTGCGTCACAAACAAACCGTAGTTGCTTTCTACAAGGAAGGGAAAGGGAGAAACAAAAAAGTGAGAACTGAATGAAGAAGAGGAATAAATGACTAGACAAGGCATCTTATCTTCTGTGTTCCACACTGTACTCCAGCTTTAAGCTCCTTGCTGAAAGGTGTAAGACTGAATTCACACTGCAGTTTCTCCCTATTTCATGCTTGCTGCACCTACAGAAAAAGGCGGAGGGAGACACATATACTCTCAAGTCTTGTCTGCGCTCTCATTTGGTATGTGAACAGTGTACATGCAAATTGTGACACACACACACAGACACAAAACTTTGACTATCTTCCTCTTTGTGTCTCGCTGCGACGGTTGAAAATAAACACACAAATGTAGGTCGGCACACAGACACGGTGGCACTCAAAATCTCTCTCACTCAATTTGACATTTCTGATTGGTGTTCAAAACACTGATAAAATGTTAGCCTCGCTTCCGTGAAGGGTTTGGAGGAAGTTTTCCACAAGCAGAAACGATAAGACTTCATCAAAATCAGGTGTGTGTAAAATAAGAACCGGTCATATTCAGCTGACAGGAGCAAGCACTGCAGGCGTAAGAACCAAAAATTGCATCCCCGCCCCCATAAACCTAATTTCCTTGAAACTCTTATCATTCTTAATATATCAGCCCAGTCTCACTGCAGTGTGTGTTATAGTCACATAGTCGTGTACGTGGACACAATCCTCCCAGTTTATTCATGAGCACTCAGCACTACTTTCCTAGGTAGCACAGTTCAATTGCAAGTTCCCTTTGTGCCTGCAAAATGATGCTTTTTCTGTGTTAACGTCACTGTTCAAGGATATATCGTCATGCGCAACATGAAACAGTTTTTCTATTTCAGAAAATGTTATCATTATTCACAGACAAACAGCTTCTTTGAATCAAATGTTGGAATATCCACTTTTATGATGCGGCAGCGTAGTTAAGGGTAGTTGTTGAGGACATGTTGAATTCAAATATCCCTCTCCAAATGAAAAGCTATATTTTGGCACACAAAACACTTGGTTAAAGGTAAAAAAAAACAACTTTCCAAGTCATGAGATGCAGCGCCATCAAGACTTGAATGGAACTCATCTACCGCCGCATCATCTGGAGTTTGTTTGCTGTTGGAGTAAGGTGGACTAACCACCACCCCAAGCTGCCGCCTCCTGCTGACTTTCTCTTCTTGAACAGAAGTAACCACCACCCATCACGTGGAATGAGAACTGGTGCAGTTTTAACAACTCCACGTATCATCCTGGCTCTTTATCCTCAGTCATTCCTCATCAACTGCAGTTCGGAACGCAGTTTTTCAACAGTTTTATCGTGTCTGACTCTGGACACAATGACAGACTACTGTAGATAGAAAGGTCCGCCTATGATAGCGGCACATTTCAGAGTAAATTACACTGCCCTTATCTTTCCCAGAGCGCTGACACGTGACAGACACTTGAAAGACACTTGAAAGACACGTGACAGTCACATGACACAGAACTCCTTGTTTTTGCAATCAGCGATAATCAAAAACAAGCGCCGGCATTGATTAGAACATTTCATGTTGACTCGGACTTAAAAATACCGATTCTCTCACGAATCTGTCTCTCGATGCTCTCTCTAACATCATATGACGGTGATGATGACGATGTTGTTGAGGAACCGGGAAAAAGGCTTGAAATATCAAGACACCACGCAGAAAGTGATGAAGAATTCATCTCCTTTGACATGAAGAACTAAATTCCATTTTTAAACTGGTTTCTTTAAGTCCGCAATTTATGTACGTGGAAAAAAACAACAACTACACAACATAACTGTATTATTTAAAAGCCTGTGGTCACTGAGGTATTGTTATGTCAAAGTTACATACACAACTTATTTCCTTCTCACTTTGAGGAAATTACCACACTCGCAAGCGTTGTTTCTAACTGCCATTTAAGTAACTCCAGGGTGAAAACACTGCTGTTAATCAATAACGCCATTATGAATGTAACAAATAACACATCAGGAACCGTTCTGTCTGCCAACAGTCGCTCGATAGCTCCGGCGCTATTCGCTCCAAAGAAAATACCTTTTGCATTTTTAGGGTGCAGCCATTTGTGACAAACACAAAAAGGAAAAAAAAAAAAAATCCCTCTGGAGGCTGCAGTCTAATATTGCTATCTCACATGTCATCACTGAATTAGTCGTGGCTGACCTAATGCACCTTGTTTGAAAAAGCTATTTCATGGTCTAATTGTTGCTCATAGAGAGAATAAAAGCAGTGCTGTGTCTGTTCACATCTAAAGGCCAGGAAAGTGCTGTTGGTGAGCGAGGCTGTTGATGTCAAAATACCAAATGTTTTGGTGCAAACCTCACATGCTCTTTAGCAGAACACGTAAACATTTACACGAGGGCATGAGTCAACTTGTTGTCCCCTGACTCTCTCTCTCCTTTCTCCTCCTCTTTTTCTTTTTTTTTTGTTTTAACCTTCCCTTCAAAACCTCATCATACAGATGCCATTGCACTCTGTATTCTAGCGCCTGTGGTCTCTCACTTGTACTGATCAGCTTTCCTGTTGCTGCAGAGGAACTGTGAGCAGTGAGATAAGGACAGTGAGAGCACATGCTTGCAGGAGGGAGGGGGGGGGGCTGAGCGAGGAGAGAAAAAAAAGTCACAGATACAAGCATGTGAAGGGCAAAAGGCTGGCTAATTAGAAAACTACGAGAGATCATCACAGGTCCCTTGGTTGTTTCTGCAGCCTGAGGGGTGTGAATGTGAGGCAGCAGCCACGGCAGCCCTGGAGGCAAGAAGCGGAGAATGGTCTGGTTCGGGCCGGCTGAATTTGCAGCAGCGGTGGGAGTTCAGCAGAGCTGAGGTGGTGAAATATCAGAGGGGCTGTTCTTTGTGGGGACCGCTCAGAGGTTGAAGAAACTCAAACACAGGCAAGGATTAAGGAGACCTGCCAAAATCCAGGAAACACACTGAGGAAGTCGAAATGGGGAACTGGATTTGAAACATCCATGGCCTGAGGATCACAGCGCAGGAATATGCATGTTGATGCACTTTGACTCCTCTGGCATGAGGCACGTGGGTGAGCAGGACCAAAGGGAGGACCAGGCCTTGATATTTGATCTCGATGTGGATGTAGGACAGTTTGCACCGCATACAGCAGGTGTTATGGTTCTGTCTGACGGAGAAGTCGGTCAATTCACTGAAAAGTAGATAAGGGGGACTGCGTGGGAGGGAGATACCCATACAGAGACAGCCAGTTTCGGAGGCCAGGGGAGTTCTCTTTAACTTTGTCGACTACACCGGGGTGAGAGCTGGCAGCGATGAGTCAGAGGAAGCTGACACGACAGCTGAGGTTGTGGGAGAGTCCTGAGGGTCCACCTCCTGTGCCCTCGCTCACCTCACCTGTGTCACCGGTCGATCGTGGACATGGGGGCTGCGCTCTGTTTCGGCGCATGAAACTGAACCGCAGCATTCAGGAGCGCAGACGCTCATCTCTGTGTAATTGCAGGTACAGTTCTGCAGACATCTGATCTCAACTTTATCCCAATTCCCACTAACCTGCCTTCATCAAGAAGCTGCAACCTTTCAGCATTTGCTCATTTGATCCGCGCAGTTTGACTCTAATATGATTTACTAACGATTTCAGAGTGAATTACCCCATACACACAACACTCGTAAGATGGATTTGGGAAATACAGAAAGTCTTATGAATATGCTAAAGCTTTGCGGAAAAAAAAAAAAAAAACAGGGATTAGCATGCGCAGCTTGCAGAAGGTCTCCCCCCGGCAGACATTTTTGATGTGTTTTTCATTACAGGGAAAAGTTGTGCAATGATAATCTGATCTGTTGCCATTTTCACAAAACCATCCAGGGAGAGGAGTGTCTCCTTATTAGCTAATTAAGACACTTCACAAATACCACACTCATTTTTTAAGCATTGACAACTTTGTTGACAAGAATGTTAAAGGAGATAAAAGATATCCAGCGTCAGAAATAGAAACTGCAGGTACGTTGGCTCTTATCTGTCCCTGACAGCCCAACATTTCACTGCAGCCTGAAAGCTACAATTATAGATGAATAACATCATGTACTGTATGGTTAAGTTTTATTTTGTAACATCTGATCATCGTTTTCAGTTTATTAATTCTGAATTGCGTCAAAAAAAAGGTAATTTTGAGAATGTATTGTTATGATATAGAAATATAGTATTGTATAATGTACAAATATACGTATTCCAACAAAAAAAAAACATGATTAAAAACAAGATCCAAGCATAAAACCAGTACAAACCATTTAACTCTAAAACAGCATGATCATTCAAGCACTTATTATATCACCATAACATTTTCAGACAAAAGTAAAATCCACATTATTGAAAACCCTGCTTAATTGTCGGTGCAGTCGCGTCTTAAATGCAAAATTACATCTTCTCGTCATCTTGAGCGTTTTGTTGATGTGTGTGCCGCTGCTTGGTGTACTCACACGGCCTTCGCGACAGCAGGTGATGGTGAAAACAAGACGAGTGTAAACTCCAGAAGTGTATTGCTGTGTTCCCTTCGACTAAGCTCGTCTTCGAATGATCTAGCAGATTAGTTTCACCCTTGTGTTTTGGATTTAATGTTAATTGGAAATGAGTCGAGTGGGCAAATGTTTTTCGGGACTTTGAATGTCTTAAATTAGAGCCTGTGTGTATTTAGTATTGTCTCTTTTGGTCCAAATATGTCGCCCAAGTGTTTTTAATCAGTTAAAAAGTTTGGCCGTTGGGTCTAAATAGATCTAAATTCAAATCTGTAGACAGACAGCTCTGGCCCAGACAGAAGCTGGCGTGTTGTGGCTCATTTTGCTCTCTTAAACTCTCCAGAACATGACTTGTCAGTAAAATGTAACTCTCAGAGCAGCCCGGTGGCAGTCTGCCACTCCAGCAGCACCCAGAGTCACAGCTGCATGACTTCATGGTTTTGTGGCTGTCACATCTTCTTCCTCAGCTTCCTCTATTAGACGAGCTGAAGGAGGCTTGAGAGCCGCGCTTGTGTCACTATCAGATCATTAAATATATCAAGTTTAAAACCCAATGTTCTCCCTGTCCTCTTTTCAACTTCAGCTTCGACTCAGAGAATGGTCCCTCGCCAGGCCGAAGTCCCATGGATTCGCAGGCGAGTCCTGGGTTGGTGCTCCACCCCTCTTTCCCCCAGAGCCAACGCAGGGAGTCCTTCCTGTACCGCTCAGACTCAGACTACGACACATCCCCTAAAACCATGTCACGCAACTCCTCCATCAACAGTGAGGGGTAAGACGTCATCCCTTATCCATCACGAGTAAAATATGTTTTGGGTCAACTCACATCCAGCACAGCAACGCCATATTATCCTAATCAAGGCAGCACAGGCTATGACTGTAATTATGCAAGTATTATGCAAATGAAATCATGATGAATCTTCTTAACATCAACTGTTGTGCTTTGTTTGCTGGCTTGTCTTTCAGTAAGTTTCAATGTCTCTTCCATCTCTCCAGACTGCTTAGACCCACATAAACAGATGCAGCCGCTAATGTAAGCCTTCCTAAACATTCATCTGGCTTTTTGTTGTCATCTCACATCCTGCAGGCACGCCGAAGACATGATCGTCACCCCTTTTGCTCAGGTTTGTTCTCCGCCTTGTTTGACATTGCAAATTACTCCAAATGACTTATTAGTGTGGTGAACTTCCCCGCCCCCTCCCTTCTCCTCCTCCTCCTCCATCCCTCAGGTGTTGGCCAGCCTACGAACTGTAAGAAGCAACTTCACCATCCTCGCCAATGTCACAACACCCACTAACAAGTCAGTATCATGCTGTCGAACACACACCCCCCTGCCCCCACTTAAGCTCATCATGACTGCCTGCCTAGTTTGCAGTGAGCGTTTGCTAATGTCTTGTTGTGTTTTTTTTTTTCTTGCCCCCATGGGGAAACAGTTTTGCCATCATGATGAAGCAGTCAATAATTATAGCACTATGTTAACAAAGCCCTGAGTGCAGAGAATGCCACGCATCAGATGAATGTCCCTGACTCTGTGAGCCTGAGATGATCAATAGCACTGAAATTATTCTACTTAGTAATGCGGTAGAGTGAAGGAGCTGCTGTTGGCAGGCTTTTAGCTCCGTGTCAATATGAAATATTAAGCAATGTTCCGCAGAGTTATCAGCATCTGTAATTGTAGTGTTGAGCCTCCCTCACCACCTATTAGAAACAGGGCAGACTTGACGATTCCAAAATGTTAAATATTTAAAGTAAAAGATTTTCTTTCAAGTGCTTTTCACATTATTCAGAATTCAAACTCCTCCACATGTCTCTTTTTAGGTGCATATAAATGAATAAGATACATAAAAGTATTTATATCCCCCATGTGAGCCAAATCTTTTGTTGCCTCAATTTGTAATGCCGCTGGATCACAACAGGGGGCAGCAGCTTGTGGTTCTCCCTCTGATGTAATGATGTTTTTGTCCACAGGAGGTCACCAGTGACAAGCCAACCCACTGTTCCCCAAGCTACGCTGTCTGGTATGTGGGGTCCTCAAACAGATACAGTTTTATCCCCAAATCCATCCTAGTGAAACCTCCCAGAACTTCAGGAGGGTATGAGAGAACTGCAGATGTTTCTCAAGCCTGGCTAGAGATTTTCTAATCATGACTCATCATATTACAAGATGCAAATAGACTTGTAGGTCAGGAAAAATAATGTTAGGAGTTTTTCATCTCCTCATGTGTATCGAGATATGAGGAGCATCATATTGACTCCACAGAATATTTTCATCTGTTCACTGGAACTGAGAGAAAATGCTGCTTCGTATTTGTTCGAGGGCACAATGACCTGCAAGACCACAAACTCTTCTCATTCAACCCGCAGACCTTCAGCGGTGAAGTGCCTGACGATGACTGCTATATTTAGTGTCTTAGCAACCAAACACTTATGTATAAAGCCAAATCAGTAATCCTTTCACCGTGCAAGTATAAATACTTATTAAATATTATAGTTTCTGCAGCATCAACTCAAGTCAAAGTTGAAAATATACATCATAGGTCGCTGAAAATGAAAGTATTCAATCTTGTTCTGATACCCTTTGAAACTTTTCAACCCCTACAGTGTTAAGACAAGTTGATGCCAGTTTAGTGAGCTACAAAACCAGCGCTGCTGCAATTTCTAACAATCTTAGATGAAGGTTTATTCTCCCGTTGTCACCTGTTCTTTTTGACTTTTGTCTATGCTCACTTCCTTTCACTAGCTTATGTGTGGTTAATGTCCTTTCCAGAGGAAACGTATCAGCAGATGGCTCGGGAGACACTGGAGGAGCTGGATTGGTGTTTGGACCAGCTGGAGACCATTCAAACCCACCGCTCCGTCAGCGAGATGGCCTCCAACAAGGTGCACACCTGTCCACACACACACACACACACACACACACGCACGCACGCACGCACGCACGCACGCACGCACACACACACACACTTGTACTTTCACTGTCCTATAACAGTATGGTGCCACTTCTTGATGAACAGCACAGTACAAACGTGTTATGTGGTGCAACGGGGGTGTACCTGTAAAAGAAAAACCCACAGGATAAAATTCAGCACTTTAGGGAATCAAAACAATGTGGATCCATGACAAAGGTGAATTAAATGAGTCAAGGTGAATCTTAATGCTTTTAAGAAGAAAATGTTTTAAACTGTTTTTTTCACATGTAACCTTGGTATGACATTGTTGTACGATTCGTCATTATTTTGAAAGCTCTTAATCTTGAGAGTTGGTGGCTGAGTTTGTTTGCAGTCTTGTGGTTTAATTGATGAGCGGTGGACCGAATGTGGTTTTTTGTTTGTTTGGGTTTTTTTTTTTTTTACAGAGTTTTATAGTTTTTTTGTGTTAATGTACTGCAAAAGATGCAGCCAGTGAATTGTGGAGCAGCGTGCCTGTTGTACTACTACATCCTCATGGCTGTATGTGAACACATGGGGAGGCTTCTGAAGTATGCATGCACAGGACAAAGAGGGAGGGAGCGAAAGATGAAGGAGCGGGGAAGAGGGGGTTGACAGCCTCTGGGTGGGGAGGATATGCGAAGGAGGGGGGCGGGTCCTGATGCTGATGTCTCTGCTGTAACCTTGGTTGCTATCGAACAGCAGCAGGGTCTGCCTCTCCCGTTTAGTCATTGGCTTGTCTCTCTGACCGCAAGCCATGTGGTTTGGGCTATAACCAATGAAATAAAGACGATGCTCTTTTAATAGTGTTGTTTCTTAAAGAGACAGTACCGTGTTTGTTTTATTCCAATATTGCATTTCATTGACAGACTTCCTTATGTTTATAATGTCAAGCTCTGCATGAAAGGACAGCTGAGGAGATTGTGTGGATAATAGGGTTGTGTGAGATGTCTTGTGTAGGTGTGTGTTTACACCATGTGTAAAGAATCTCCAGAAGCGCTGTGATTATGTTGCTACCTTTTTATCAACTGCGCTTCAGAAATCCTCCGCTATGTGCCAACATGGAGGTACACACATGAATATTCCTACTCAGTCTCTCACTTACTCACACCCTTGCTCACACACATATTTTCGACAGACGTACATGCTGTCTTGTCGCACATGCGCACTCAGGCTGTGAGCAGAAGCAATAACAGGCACGCACACTAACACACACACACACACACACGCGTGCGCGCGCGTGTGCACGCGCTCGCAGCCACACTGCCTGATTAGCTTGCGAGAGCTGTCTACAGCATCCAGGGAAGAGGCGCAAGAGGCAGAGCATTGGAGGAGGAACGGCAGCCTAAAGCGGCAGGATTAGACTCTGGCGTTTTGGCCAGCTGAGACATGGATTGACTCGGAGCAGGTGACCGGGCTACGGCGCTATCAGGAGGCAGCCTGACTGACTGGGGAATGACTGTGTGATGCTGGGATTGGCGTGAGATGGCACAGACAGGCTGATGCACTGGTAGGACTGGGCCGGCCCTCTGGATCCGTACCGTGGGGGAGGGGCAGTCGACGCAGGGAGAAGGAGTCTGTTTTTCCAGAACACATCTCTGGTGTGATTCTTCAGCCTGACCGTCTGCTACAGGCCTGCTGCATCCCTCTGTCTCGTTCTCTCTCTCCTTCTCTCATCCTCTCCATCCCTGTTTTTCTCTTGCTGTTATTATTGTTTCTTTCTTTTCCCTCTCCGATGTCCCTGCTGTCATCCACACTCCCTTTACCTTCATTGTTTGATACTGCCGTCATCTTTCTGTCCCGCTGTCACCATCTCTCCACTCCTGTCTTCTCCATCATTTAAATTTTTTATTACTGTGTGTCAAGCAGCTCCAACATCATTTTTTCGTTTACATCCCTCTCACTTTCCCCTCATCTCCTCCATCGACTCCTTTCTTTGCCCTTCAGACGGTCCCTCGCTCCCTCTCCCTCTCTGTTTCCCTCCATCTTCCCTCTTTCCGCTCCCATCTACCCTGCAGCGACTGTAGATTTGGGTCAGTCTGATCACCAAATGGGATGAGATGTAGTCTCCACAGCAGCCGGATCCAGGGGGCTCCTGGTCTGCCCATCAGGGGACCCACATCTTCGGACCACGCTGAGGCTGGAGCCTTACTCTGGACTGACTGGGTGGCCTGCTTTGGGGTGCTGCATGTAGGCAAGGACAGTCTGCACCCGCAGCCCCTTCCCTCACCCCCTTCCCCCATTCCTTCATCCCCTCTTGGGGCAGCCTTCACTCTGGAGTGTCCCGGCTTGGCTGGCTGTGGCCTCTCCACACACACCCTGACGACGCCCTCATGCCAATGGGGCACCTGCAGTGCCCCCACCCCACTCCACTACCGCACCTCCTGTCTGTGCCATCGGCCCAAACCCCCTGTCACCCTCAACATGGGTGTGGTGGAGGCCATTGACCCAACGCCATCCCCCTGCCCCTCGCCTGTACCAGGGGGTTACAGGCTGCCCCGCTCCTCCAGCTACAGCCCCTTGCAGGGGAGGGCAGGGGCAGAGCTGGACCTCGGTGCGGCTTCTGGAGGGGTTCTGGAGGGGAGTGGGACAGCAGCTGAGCGCAGGACACCCTTAGTGGACCTGTTCTGTGAGACCTGCTCCAGGCCCTGGCTCATCGGCTGGTGGGACCAGGTAGGGCTCAGAGGCCTAGTGGTGGCCATCTTGGAAAGATGCTCTGGAATCCTCAAGTGTTACATCCATGCATGCAATAACACATCATCTCTCATCAAACACATGTTCCCATGCATCAGTATGTATCAGTATGTGAGGGTTTTACCTTGTGATGGAGAGAATATAGCTGCGATTGTGCTGGAGGAAGGTTTGTGGGTCTGACTGAGGTTTGTGAGAAACTACAAGTCACAGTATTGGAGAGTGTGTATATTTTCCCCAGATTTATACATGAACCCACAGGAGGAGTATGATGATGAAAGCACAGAGTTTATTAACTTACACTGTAAACAAAAAGACAATATCACTTGTATTCATCATTCTATACCTTATCTGTCCTTTGACATTGGCTGCCCGAAATAAAAAAGTAATCCATTTATCTTTACAGCAGGTACTTGCAGTGTCATAATGTCCATTTCCATCTACCACACCTGCGTCCCACATCCCGTCTCTCTCTCTCTCTCTCTCTCTCTCTCTCTCTCTCTCCCTCTCTCTCTCTCTGTCTCTCTATGTCTCTCTCCTGCTACCCTGAGGCTGGCCTCAATACAGACTTACGGAAGCGTATTTTCAGAGGACAATGCTCATTTTCTCAGTACTGCAGAGAGATTTCTTTTTGTTACTGGTTCCTTCATGCATAATGAAATTAGGTGTGAGTTGGATGTCCTTTCACTGTTCCAACCCCCCCCCTCCCAAAACCCCCCCCCCCAGATACTCAATTTTTTTTCCTTTCTGTGTTTTATTGAAAGGCGCTGGTCACAATAGGATCATCTGCTGCAATATTTTCAGTTGAAATCAGTCAAATGCACAGGTTTTAAATTCAGTGGAAGGTCACATTTAGCATGTTTGTGTACTCAGGATCACTGACATCGCTACACTGCCCTCCATCGCACATGCAGGTGTGTATGTATGTCATGGTCACGTCTGTGCAGGGTTTGCTTCATTAGTCAGTGTCAGAGGAAGAGTGTTGTTTGTCCTGGCACTCAAACTGGCACTGTGGAAGTGTTGGTTGGCAGCTATGACTCAGCGTTACAGCATTAGGGAAAGAACGAGAGAAAGCGACAGGGAGAGAGAGGAGGAGGTTTGGGCTGAGCCTGCTGCCTAAGTGTGCCAGTGGGCTTGACTCGCTTTCCTGGCCCTTGATGACTGATTCTGCCTGACAGCTTCTACGATGTGCTGTCAGAGCACCTATTTGCTGGGCCTATCATGTAAAGACTTCCTGGTTGGACAGGATGGGTGGAAGGAAAGAGATAAGTGAGAGGAGAAGAATAAAAGATGGTGGGATTGCATGTGTGCGAAGTAGCATGAAAGCAAAAGTGTGACAGAGGTTTTGGGGGCTTGGGCACTGTAGTGTTTACAGCGCAAGGAAGGGAGGAGCAGTTATGAGAGGGGAGTGAGGGAGAGAGACAGAGGGAGAGAGAAAGAGGACAACAGCAAAGAGGGGAGGAGGGTGACCTTGATAAAGGTCAGAGACACCTGCCTACTCCCTCAGATTGTCACCCAAGCAGCCACCGCTCTCACATCAAGCTGAAGGACTGACTGTGAGGAGGTAGTTGCTACGGCAACCACTCGGGTTGCCTAGGAGATTATGTGTGAGAGATCAGTCAGTAGGACATTGCATTGCGACTTCGCATAACTGTATGGATTTGGAGTCTTTACCTCCAGAATCCGATTGATAATAGAAATAAGAGCAGTCAGAGTGTTTTGTGTGTGTGAGGGGAATGTATATGTATGAATATATGTCACCTAAACATGCATACGTTTGTATTTCAGCAATCTTCACATCAATAGTTGTTGATTTATTGGTTACTGGAGCAGGAAAAATGCCTGCGTATCATTAGATGTCAATCAAATGTGTTTTGAACAGTGTGTTCTCTTTTTTTTTCTTTTTTTTTTAAAGATTCATAATTGATTTGCTCACCCTTCAGTGAAATGAAGTGAGATAGAGGATGATAATTTATGTTCTCATATATGACTCACAGGAATCAATCTGAGGAAAATATTCATCGTTCTGGAGCTTTCTCGAGGGCGGCCCCTACTTCTTTTGAATCTCCATGTCAACTCCTCCCTCTGTAACTAAAGTGTTTTGTTTCTGTCCCCTCAGTTCAAGAGGATGTTGAACAGGGAGCTGTCCCATTTGTCAGAGATGAGTCGCTCAGGGAACCAGGTGTCAGAATACATCTCCACTACCTTTCTAGGTAAAACAAACCTGTCATCCACTAATGACAAAGCACTGCAGCATTCGCCTTGTAGCTTTGACCCCTGAGGGAAGCACAAGCCAGCTGACATCCTACTCTCCATTCATCTCTCCAGATAAGCAGAACGAGGTGGAGATCCCGTCCCCGACCTTGAGGGAGAGGGAGAAGCCGATGTGTCACATCAGCGGTGTGAAGAAGCTCACGCACAGTTCCAGCCTTTCCAACTCCACCATGCCTCGCTTCGGTGTGAAGACTGAACACGAGGATGCGTTAGCCAGAGTGAGTGGAGGGGTAAAGCAGCCCACCAGATTCTGCCCACGTCTAATACACACATAATCACCGTAAAACAACTGCAGAGTTCCTGTCACTCATCCCGACATAGTTTTATCGTCAGAGATGGGGACTCCAGTCACACTATGCCCCCCCCCCCCCCCACACACACACACACACACACAATATGAGACTTGACTCATACTTTTGGACTCATGAACAATTTTTATCTGGAGAACTGAATTATTCGCTCCTGTCACGTGTATCCTAACACATCGGCGTGATCCTCAGAGAAACTGCAGCATCAAAATCACGAAGAAAAAGCAGCACATTTTAGCCAGGGTTTGGCAACATATCTCGAACAGCATGTCTGTGTGTTTACAGCAAATTTGAGCCAAGGTTTAAGAGGAAGGCATAATTGAGGGAATTGGCAGAATTGCTAAATTTGATGAAGGAGTTAACTTGAGATTTGAGACTTGTATTTTTTTTTTTTCCAACTCTAGACCATCAGAAAATGTATAGCATCAGAGGAGGGTTCCTCTGTATCCTGGAACCACTTTGTCACCTAATTATTCCTAATGGAGCAAGTTTTAATGGGAAGAACACCAACTATGATAATTATGTATGTTTGTGGTTGGCATTAAAACTGTGTTATCATCTTTCTGACGCATGTTAATGCTGCGCCCTCAGGAGCTGAACGACTTGAACAAGTGGGGCCTTAATATCTTTCGTGTGGCAGAGTTCTCGAATAATCGACCCCTAAGCTGCATTATGTTCGCCATCTTCCAGGTGAGAGAGAGCAAGGTTGGGCTCTAGTATTAGAATCTATATCATCAAGTAACTGTAACCCTGACCCCTGCCTGTGTCCCTGCTGCAGGAAAGAGATCTACTTAAGACCTTTCGGATCCCTGTGGATACATTTGTCACCTATGTGATGACCCTGGAGGACCACTACCATGCCAACGTGGCCTACCACAACAGCCTCCATGCTGCAGATGTCACTCAGTCTACTCATGTACTGCTGTCTACGCCAGCTCTAGATGTACGTGGATGCAAATCATCAAAACAAAAATAACGAATCCTTGCACATTTATCCACTATCTTATGTAATCCATCATTCGAAGGCTTATCAAAGAGTTCAACTGATTATTTATTTCCTCTGTGTTTGTCAGGCCGTGTTTACTGATCTAGAGATCCTAGCTGCATTATTTGCCGCCGCTATCCACGATGTGGACCATCCAGGAGTATCCAACCAGTTCCTCATAAACACCAGTAAGTTGGCCAAGATTAAAGGACCACCACAAAATTATAATCATAATCCTAGTTGGGGGGGGGGGGGGTATGTCATGATCTTTAGGGCAAACATAAAGCTGCTTTTACTGGAAAACTGAAATGGATTTTCATTAAATATTAAATATAAAGCGCCATGAAATAAAATCAATTCTACGACCAATTGAAAGATCCCTGAAGTGTTCGCTTTGCAAGTGAAGAGGAGGAAAGATCCATCAAGAGCAACAATTAGGATTCCTGTTTAATTTGTATGTAGCTGCAGGATGTTTTTTACTCAAAGCTGTTTAGGAGGGTGTTACTCTCTCTGAGGTCATTCATAGGATCATAGCTGAGATTTATCTGTGAATCATTATGACTATAAGATGTCCCGAAGGTAAATACATAAATAAAATTGGAACAACGCTGAACCTTGAGGCACTAGATAGCTCGGAATGTAAGTGTCACATCAGGGGCCACCGATACCCACAGGGATGGTTCTACAGTATATTTTAGGAAAGATGTGGACTATTCTAAAGCTAACACCAGAGCAGCTGCCTCAATGAGAATCATCAAAATACCAAAATCTTAAATTTTCTTCACAGCTACCAAAATGAGTCCTTCCAAGTTATTCGTCTCCATGGAACACGATTGGATATGATTTCTGTGACGTGTTCAGAAATACCACTAACATCCTCCCAATGACCTGTAAAAGTCTTCAGGATCCCAGTTTGATCCAGATCCCCTTCACAAGTTTATTATTTGTTCCTTCTAATATTTCAAAATATTCCTGGCAAATTTAATCAAAAATCTTTCCATTAGTTTTTATGATATATGGCTTTGAAAATACAATTTTCTAAATTCACCCTTAAATTCTTCAGGAAATTTTCATCACTGGAAGCAACATTTTGGGCAATAATACTGCACTGTGATTTGTGATATATATTTTTAACTGTACAATAAAAGTGTTGCTCGGTACGTCTGTCAGACTCAGAACTAGCCCTGATGTATAATGACGAGTCTGTGCTGGAGAACCATCACCTGGCCGTGGGCTTCAAGCTGCTTCACGAGGACAACTGTGACATCTTCCAGAACCTCAGCAAGAGGCAACGACAGAGCCTAAGGAAACTTGTTATCGACATGGTGAGGCTATTTTCCTCACTCCTCCCATCTTTACGATGTGGTATCACGTTTTTCCACTCATATAAACTTCAATGTTCTTCCCAGGTTTTGGCAACGGATATGTCTAAACACATGAGTTTGCTGGCAGACCTCAAAACTATGGTGGAAACCAAGAAAGTGACAAGTTCTGGAGTACTGCTGCTCGACCACTACACTGATCGGATTCAGGTGAGTCGAGATCTTAACGTCAATGCAGGGGTGGGAGTAAGTCACAATCGTGCAAGTCAAAAGCAAGTTTAATCTCCTGCAACAGCTTGAGGATTACAAGAGGTTAAACCATAAGATGCCCGGACTCCCTCAGGGGTCTGATGGCTTTGATTTGGTTGTCTAAGCTTAACTCAGCAAGATGCAGCGGAGGGGAAGAATTTCTCAGTATTGTCTTAAGACTACGAGATCTCACCACGGACGTGTCAGGCAGCCACGAAGGAGATGTGTCTGACCTGATTCGACCTATGTCAGGGGAGTTAAAGAGGTAGAGTTAGGATTCACCACGAGGTTGTATTATGAAAGCCGTGAAGAGAAAGACAGCCTGCAAATGCATTCCCAAAAATAATCCCATTTTTTGCAAGAATAACGCAGAAGAGGTGGATTTGACCATTTCAAAAGCAGGTCAGTGGAGGAGTGTGTGCTGGTTAACTCACAAGGTTCTGCCGAGCCATTTTACAATAATCCAGTCATTCAAAGTTGAGTGGATGAGAGAAATGATGCTAGTCTGCAGCTCTTGAAAGTTCTTGGCTGACAAGTTATTCCTGAACAGTGTGGTAACTATATTTGCTTGAGTTCTACCAGCTGTGTCAAATATTATATTTCAACTATGATGCCAACATTTATCTGCTAAAAGGAAAGATATATTGGCGTTACAGAGGCATCAGAGGTAGCAAAGGGAAAGCAAAGGGCCTGCAGCATTCATTACCATTGTCAATGATATTGTAGCCCCCCCCCATGGCCTCATGCTTTGGGTTCTTGGGTGACTGTAAGTGGGACAGTCGCCACTTCCAGAGGTACAGTTACGTGTTGAGAGTAAACCTCAGTCACCTCGAGAGACATGCTGGAAACAGGTGCTAGCATCCATGCGCTGTAGCCTTATTGTTCGCACTATCGTGGGCCACGGCTTTATCGTGAGTTCAAGTCCACTGCAGGATGGCGCTCGTCTACTCAACACAGCTTTCACAAGCATGAGAGATTCATCACACGATGATGATTTTCTTCTCTTGAAGTTGTACTGCAAAACCAAAACGATTCAATTGCAAAACCAGAAAAAGGAGGCAATAAGTGTTTGCAACTTTTCACCTGATACACGCATTTGTGCAGGTGTTGAGGAACATGGTGCACTGTGCAGACCTGAGCAATCCCACCAAGCCCCTGGCCGTGTATCGACAGTGGACGGAGAGAATCATGGAGGAGTTCTTCAGGCAGGGAGACAAGGAGAGAGAGCGAGGGATGGAGATCAGTCCTATGTGCGATAAACACACAGCATCTGTGGAAAAGAGTCAGGTAAAAGATCGGCGCTGACATGTACACATCTATGATGTTTTTCTGCACCACTGGATATCTGTAAATACTGTTGGTGGGTTTATAAGTGCAGAGCAGACAGTGATCCATCATCTTTGATCGCAGCAGACCTCCTCGTACATTTTTAATGCCAATTCGTACAGAGTGAAATAACATTGCTGTGCTCGTTTCATTGATCTCACTCATATTCTTCCTTTCTGCGGGTAGGTGGGCTTTATTGACTACATTGTCCACCCTTTGTGGGAAACATGGGGGGACCTTGTGCATCCTGACGCCCAGGACATCCTAGACACTTTGGAGGACAACAGGGACTGGTACCAGAGCACTATTCCACAAAGCCCATCGCCTCCTCCTATTGGCCAGGACAAAGAACTTAACACCTGCATGGACAAGTTTCAGTTTGAGCTTACCCTCGAAGACAGCTCTCAGCCAGAGCAGGGCGACGAGGGAGACAAGCCCATGCCAAACCACATGGCACAGGACTGCAGCCACGACGAGGGTAAAAAGGAGGATGAGGAAGACATAATGGCAGAGGAGGAAAACGAGGACATAATAGAGGAGGAAGATGAGGTGGCAATGGAGGAAGAGGAGGCTGAGGAGGAACAGGAGGAGGAGCTGAAAGCTCGGCTGGAGGTGAGATGTGAAAAGGAGAGACTTTCTGACACAAGTCCTGTAGAGGAAGAGGAAGATTCTTCTTCACAAGCTGAAGATACATGAGTTCTGCTCTTGTATCTCCCTCCTCACTTGCACACATTATCTTGTTCATCCTTTCAATGGCCAAACCAAGAACAAATAAGACTGCAATGACAATACAGACCTTTAAATATATTTTTCAAAAAAGGGAATAAATTCAAATTGCTTGAAGAGAAGTTAATTACACAGCAACTGTAGATCTGGAGTAGAGACAAGTCCTTCGACTGACACAGCAAACTTATAATGAGAGGAATTTAGGAGGGCAAGTGAAGACAGCGTAGCACTCTGGGAATGAAATGCATACAAACAAACACACGAAGTGAAACGCAAATAGTAAACATCAATGCAATGTGTGGGTGTGCGTGTGTAGGTCATGCAGTGTGAGTCAAACGCACACACTTGACCAAATGTTTGCATGTGTGCATTTACACGAGGGACACTGATCAGTAATGATTCTCTTTGGAAAAAGCCATCTCTTAATGGAGTATTAGCTAGTGTTTAGTCAGTATTAGTAATTCATGTTTAATAGAATCTCAACAGAAACTGTTCTCCTCAGAAAATGTCCGAGTGACTTTTTATTTTCCATTTCTGTCGGAAAGAAAAATATGAATATCCACAGAGTTGGAAGGGGGAGAGAGGAAGATGCTGCGATGAAGGGACTGCTGGGTCCCACGCCCCTTTTCCCTTTACAAGGAGAGTGCTACTGGTGCAAGATGGCTCTGTGCCTTTCTGACACACCAGCTTCCTGAATGGAGCTGTCGTGAAGCAATGCATTGTGGGACAGGAGTGTCTGATTTTGTTAGCATTTCTGATTGTCTCTTGTTGAAGATCTCTTTACTGTTCATGGTATTGTGGTGTGTATCTCACACGTACAGTCTCTCTGTGGTGATATGTTTTAAGCTGTAAGTCTTCCTTTGTTGCTCTTCTGGTAATATAATAATTCAGTACTCTAGATGCAGAGCAATCACTACCGCCACCACAACCACCAGT
Organism: Aulostomus chinensis; assembly: GCF_037954235.1. Lineage (NCBI taxonomy): Eukaryota > Metazoa > Chordata > Actinopteri > Syngnathiformes > Aulostomidae > Aulostomus > Aulostomus chinensis. The sequence goes on from NC_141337.1 coordinate 5,798,693, forward strand.
GGACTCTTTCTCCTTTTTTTTTTTTTTTTCACTTTTCTTATTAGATTTTTTTTTTTTTTTTTTTTTTTTTTACTTTTGGAGAAAAAAAAGCCATGTGATGCTTTGAAGCATATGTTTGCCTATTTTCTATTAAATACGTTGAAGGGATAGAGAAGTATTTCATCAGCAGAACCATTTGTCACCCGCCATCTCACTTGTGTGTTTATGTCTCCACCTATACAACAATTATCACCAAAGCAGAGGATGAGAAAAGTGATTGAAGGAAATTAGGTCATAAAATCAGGGAAGGCAGAATGTCAGGGAGAAGACGGAAGGTGGCCAAATGAGGGTCTGGCAGTCCCTAATCATCCTTGTTACGTTTGATGCTTTTTTGCCTTAATGTCACAAGCAGGATTCACGGCTGCTTGTATGTAGAGTTCTATACTCGAGATGATTCTATCACATGCTTAGCTCTGAACCCAGCATTGCATTCGGTGGATAGATGGACGCATTGCTGCCAAGTTGTTATGTTGTGCTCTGATCAACATAAAGAATGTTTTTTTTTAATCACATGCAAAGGAATAAGCAATTGGTGTTACCACTTTTCAAGCAATGCATTTGTTTTTTGTTTTGTTTTGTTTTTTTCTTTTTCTCAGTTTGAATCTGACCAGACATGTTTGTTTGCACAGCTGATTATGTGGTCGCGTGTAATCGAGTAACAGAGAGAGAGAGAGAGAGAGAGAGAGAGAGAGAGAGAGGGCAGGATGCTGAAAGATGTCATCATACGTGTCATTGTCCACTCATGTGTATTACAAATCAGGATTTGATCAGCTCTAATAGGTCGCAGTTTGTTTAGGTGTTTGTTTTTCACAGGGTAAAAACATGAGCGTGGTGAAGGCGAGAGCAAGTTTCTGCAGGTCAGAGATTTATGTGAAGACACCACAGCTCGGTGACACAGAAGCCTGTGTGTTCGACCTGCTCTGTCGATGGATGGAGCAGAGCTGCGGGGCCGCCACACAGGCTTCCACGCAGTGGAATGGGAATCCAGGATCGCAGTCACATGAAAAACGATTCCCATATGCATCGGCCTGTTACTTTAAAGATGTTGCTTTGTTTTTGTGGCTTATTGTTATGTCATGAGCTATAAAAACATTAATATTTAATTGCCATACAAACACGATACTGTAGCAATTGTTTCTTATTAAGAAAATTATTCAATTGATTGATTGCTGCCATTCTTTTTAAATGATGAAAAGAAAACCATGGGAAGTGTTTTCTTTGAACAGTTTGTGTACAGTTTATTTTTATATCATTCTGGTGGATGGTGGGAAAATGAATCATGCGTTGATGATATAGCTATAAGCATTATCACTCTTGTAAATAATGTAATATCGGATTGTAAATTAGAAATTTATCAGAGTCATGATAATAACCACTTAAGGTTGAACCACTGAAGCACTGCAGGCCACATCCTCAACCTTTTTAATTCTCAGATTTTTTTTCTTGCTTCTGTTGTCACTTTTTTTTTTTTTTAATCTGTCCACGTTTATTGTTCAAATCGAATATATTTGTACCAGCACTTTATTTTGTCAGGTTGTGAGGAAGACAATTTTCAGATAGTGTGCAGTCTATGCTGGTGGTTTGGTCATTGGCAGTCACTTTATATCCCACTGGGCCAAATCACAAACCCTCATTGTACAGTAGTCAAAGTCAACCCCTTTCTAGAGACATAATCAAACTAACCAGTCATTCTCTATTAATAGTCCATGTGAGATTGAGTTTATTTGACTTGTAAAGTCAAATGTAAGCTGATATAGTCACACAGGGTGTGACATCTTCAAAGGAAATAAATAAAGGTGTCCTTATCTATCTTGGCCATTTCTCGTACTATCACCACCTCTGTTTCTTAGTAACTCTAATCAATAACCTGATGTCCATCCGATGACGGCCAAACTTTCTGGCTCTCATCCGTGTTGCTGTCGGGTTACGCTGTTGCAGACTGACTCCCTCTAAGAGTATTTTTTGGGGCTTTAATTCATGTGTTTGTTCAGAGGTAAGAAAAATTATTTGAGAGGGAAAAACAACATGAAATGATTGTAATATTTGTAAATGATCTTGCTGTAATGTGTAAAATGTGTCCGAGTTATTTTTTATTATATTATTTTTATGAAAGTTTTTCCTCTTAACAGAGCTGAGGTGTCATTTTGTGAATAAATGCATTTAATAAGCAAACATCTATATATAAAACAATATTAAAGTATATCAGTATATATTTTTTTTTTATTTCACTGTTCGGTACTGTAAAGTGTGTTTAAAAATACAAATAAAGTAAGATTTTTATATTAAATGGTGTTCTATTTTATATTTGTCATTCTTATAGTTTCATTGTGTAACAGTAGGTTTGGAAGTGTCATCTTATTTACCTCAAAATGTAAACGCATGTCATGTTTTGGACTGTGTTGAGTGACTAATGATTTATATCAATAACCAATAACAGAACAGAAAACTATTTTTTTTCCCCTATGAACAGATTGTAAAACTGGATAGCCCAGCCTACGTCACATATGACTGGACTGATGATAAAAGCTTGTGTTTGCGTTCAGGATGAATAAAATGTAAGGGGACCGTGTGAACATCGACAATCACCTGCACCTGTCTGACCCAAGCGTGAGATGGCTGCATCCTCTTTGACATGCCCAGGATCTCATACGTCAGATGGCTTCTTCTGCTCTCCACCAATCACAGTGCCGTAGCTCAGGCTCGTCCAATAGTAAGTTCACAAAACAGAGGAAGGCGTGGACGCACGCATGCGCAACTCATCGCTACGGAACTCGCTTGGCGGCGGGGTAAGTGACCGGTGAGAAAAGCCATTAGTTTGTCCTTTCAAGAAGAATATCAAACGCACAAAGTCTGGTTTTGTCGAGGTAGTTTAGTGTTGCTTTTTGTTGAGTTGTACTGCTTGAGTTTGTTGAACGTGTTAGGGTTTTACGTACGCGGAGCGAAATCGTTAGCCAATGTCGCTAAATAGCATCCATTTGTTAGCTAGGTCAACCAATGACCATTGTATAGTCGTTTGTTATAAGCTAAAATGAAATGTTTGATTTTTATGTTTGTTTTTTGTCACTTTTGCATTTGGATTTACGATTATCAGCCCCGTTAATAGCGACCACAGAGTATATTTTCCCCCTCTTATTTACCTGGACAATTTGTTTGACAGAGATTAGCATTTCCGCTGCAGCTGCTTCACGTCACCGTACCATCACGATGTCCTGTCAGTACTTCCTGTTGTTGCTCCTGGGGCTTGGGGTCTCAGCGGTGGAAGTCCAGCGTCCTCGCGGTGTCCCTCTGTCTAGTAAGTTATCTGGCTTGTAGCTTTAATACTGACAAGTCATATTTATGAGTACAGTCATGTCAGTTGCTCCAGGATGCATGTTAATAACATGTTTTCTCATTAGTACTGTCATATAATTTGACTGCATTTTTCAACCTTGACAGAACGGCAGTTCTATGAAGAGGGCAAACCTTTTACTTGCCTAGATGGCTCTCGGACCATTCCGTTTGACAGAGTGAATGATGACTACTGTGACTGCCAGGACGGTTCTGATGAACCAGGTGTGTGTAACCTAAATGCTTCCTGTTCATCAGGTACATATATGATGTGAATTGTCCTGCACACCGATGATCCATGAGGAAACAAATCTTGAAATGCACTTCTGTCTGTATGTAGTTTTGTTATATTTAATATTGTTTTGAGTTGTGAGGGTTGTGTTGAGATGGGATGTTGTGAGCTGGGGCGAGTTATTGATGTAGTTGTAGTTCTGAATTTACATGAAGTCATAGATGTTTTAATTATGGACCTCAGGAAGAGTAGATGTTGCCCTGGCAACAACTTATGGGGAGCCAAATAAACAATAAACTTAATTTGTTTATCCAACTACTTTTGCAGGCACTGCGGCTTGTCCCAATGGCAGCTTCCACTGCACCAATGCAGGTTTCCGTTCAGCTTTTATTCCCTCGTCCCGCATCAATGATGGAATTTGTGGTAAGAACCCTTCCTCTAAACAGCACAGAAAGTTTTGTTTTGTGGCAAGGATTTTATTCAACTTTATTGTGTCTTTTGTAGATTGCTGTGACACAACAGACGAGTACAACAGTGGTGCCGCCTGTCAAAACACCTGCAGGTAAATGGCAGCGTATTTAAATCTTGCATTGTCTTCATCGTCATTTTGAATAATACATTGGGTTTTTTAACAAGAGTCAAAGCATTGGAGTTTCCGGTGAGTGCCACATTTTAAATTTCTTGCATGATTTGCAGGGAATTGGGGCGCAAGGAGAGAGAGAGCCTCCAGAAGATGGCAGAAATTGCAAAGGAGGGTTTTTTGCTGAAAAAGCAACTTATCCAGGAGGCCAAGAGGGGCCTCGAGGACAAGAAGGTGTGAATGAAAAGAACTTCTGAAGGTTGAACTGGGGAAAGAATGTGGTCTGCTCTGAAATATGGATCTCATTCTTGCTCAGATTTGTAGATCTTATACAAATACAATTATGGTAATTAAGTTTTCTAAGATGCTATTTAGGTTGCTGGGAAGTAGAACTGCATACGGTGTCAATTTCAAACTGCTGTAGAGTCCATAGCTCCTGTGGCTGACAGTAGTTTTCTCTGAAGTGGAAATCCAGTGCACACGCTGTGCCAAACTGAAGCCAGTGTTAACGCATATGTATTTGTTTGTTTCTCCAGGCCAAGTTGGCAGATATTCAGGCCAGTAAGATGGATCTGGAAGACAGGGTAGAAGCTCTGAGAACTGTGAAAGAAACAGCTGAACAGCCAGAGAAAGAAGCTAAAGAGCGCCATCTGAAGGCCTGGGAAGGTAAATGTAAATGTATATTACCATCTGCTGGTAGTCAGGAGTATCACATTACAGTTCGTACATCACATGGCTGCCACTTTTACTACTTGAACTAAAACTTACTTAATGCCAGACATTTGAGATGTTGCATTAAAAACTTTAGTGTGTTTTATTCTTTGTTTCTTTCAGATCAAAAAGCTGTCATTCGCAAAGAGAAGGACCAAGCTAAAATGGCTGAGGTGTTTCTCGAACTGGATGATGATTCAGACGGCTTGTGAGTATCTAGCTCAAAGAAGAATGGCAGCATTTTGATGAAGTCTTAATTTATTTGTTGTTTGGAACCCAAAATGCCATACGGTCCACTTGTAGACAAGGTCTTCATGCCATTTGAGTAGCGTATCTCAAGACTCATATGGTCATGAGAAACCTGGGAAAGTCATGGAAACGGGCTGCACAAATCAGAGCTTGATGTGTTGTTGTGGTAGGGTTAAGATTGAAACAAAACTGGCAAATATTCATTTACTGATGTACATTTTTAGGTTGCATTAAAACCACATAGTTTTTCTTTAATGTTTGTTAAATAACCTGGTAGTTGTGGGTAATTTATGAAAAAAGTTATGGAAGTTTAGTGGTAAATGTGTATGAGTACTGGTATTTGCTGGTTCATTAGCACTGCACTGCTTAATTCAAGTGGCAAAAGCAGGATGCGCGCCTACCTCAAGCACGTGACTGATACAAACTTTAGCATGAATGATTGAGTGCTATAAAATGTAATTATCAAAGCAGAGCAGCCAACGCATGCTGGCCAGTATCTTTTTCTCCTTTTCTATCTTCCTCCGTGGTGATGTCACACTCATCAGCGTTTCACAAAACAAAGCACTGATCACTGAGAGATCTGTGTTTTCTTTGGTGAGGCCTCCTCATTCTGCCTACAGATGTTTTCCCCTCCATTTAAGAGGGCTGTTCCTCCCTCGTTACTCATCGCTCCTCATCGGATTAGACCCTGACTATAGGAAAAGGAGTGCACCCACTCGAATTGTGGATGATGTCTTTTGTTTATTTCAGTGTCTGTGTGACTGAGCTTCTGTCCCATCCAGAGCTTGACCCAGATTCAGATGGTTCGTTCACAGAAACAGAGGCACAGGTAATGTACTTCTTTCTATATTGTCCCAGTGTGAAAATGCTTTTAGTATTAATTAAATGCAAACGTCTAAAAATAAAAAGGCCAAAAAAAGCACTCCCTGAGATTTGTAGGAAATTAAATTGTGACTATTTTCTTGGGTTGGTATAGGCACTCTTGGGTGGAGTAGACAAAGTGGATACAGTAGCTTTTGAGGCTCTTTGGAATGACATCAAAGAAAAATACACATCTGAGGTAAGAGGTCAGCTACTCTGTTGGTAAACTCCATTCTTAAAAACCTCCGCTCTTCTAATCTGAGACTTCCTGGGCACCAGGCCAGAGAACCAACACCAGTGGAGCCTCCACAGGAGGAGATAGGCGAGCCAGTCCCTGACAACGACTCTGAACAATACCCTGAAGATGACATCCCTGAGGAAGAAGAGGATGATGATGAAGAGGATGAAGACGAGGATCCTGAAGATGAGTACTCTAAGGTAAGACAGCTGAATCTCTGTGTTTAACTTCTGCAAGAGGAATCGAGTTCAACTGAGTGAGTCACCCTATCTGTGTTTGTTATGCAGAGCCCTCCTACGGTACAGACTCAGGAGAAGGATGACGATGATGAGGGGACGATGCCACCCTATGATGAAGAAACCCAGAACCTCATCGATTGTAAGTGTGTGTGTGTGTGTGTGTGGAAGACAAAGTGACTCAGCCAGTCCTCAGCTATGAGTAATTGAGTTACTGTGAAATACCAGGAAGTGAGCACAGATGTGACTGCACACCTATTACTTTGAATTTGAATGTGCTAACCTGAAACTGATCCCTCACTCTTGGAGTGCAAATATATTATTTATTAGAAGAACAAAGTGGCTTTTTGAATAGCTGTGTTATTTTTTTATGATGGAGGTCTGCTGTCCTTTTTTTTACAAAAGCATGAATTAAGAGGAAGTCATGATTTGATCAGGTTTCTTTGTATGTCAGCCAGCCAGAAAATTGTTCACCAAATACAACAGTAAGTTGTCTTTCTAGCTAAATTTGATACTGTCAGCCTCACAAAGAGAGAACTCACGTAAAAATGTTTTTTTTTGTCTTTTCAAGTATATTTACAAATGTGTGTTCTTAAGCTAATGTCATCTTTACTGCATCACTTCTTTTGACTGAAGGATGCAGAGAGAGCCAGCCACATATATTTAGCTTGGAGCTAATGGCAGTTTTGCTCATATGTTGCTGAAGCTGTTGTTAACCGTTAGCTTCAAGCTAGGTATATGTGGCCGCTGCCTTCTGGAGTCATACACAATCAACGCAGGAGGGGTAAAACATGTTCACGAGCTCAAGACACCAATTTAGTACTTTCTGCCCATTTTGGATGGACTTTCTTTTCAATGTGAGGAGTTTGTCATTTTACTTGGACTTACTTGATTTTAAAAATTGATTTGTTACCATTTCCTGACATACAGACAATATTCTACTTGTAATTACTGCAATTTCCAAGCGTAGTTTCAGTCCTGTAAGCAACTGCATGTCTGTATGACTGATTCTACAATGAAGGCCTATCTTGATGAGCTGTATTTGATTCCCAGCTGCTCAGAAAGCCAGAGATGAGTTTGATGGGGCTGAGAAGGCTCTCCGGGAAGTGGATGATCAGATCAAGTATGTTCTCACTCTCAATATGATGGCGCTGATGATGTCAGTAATGCAATCAATGCTCGTGACACAACTCCGGTCTTAGCTCTTAACAGCTACAACTGATGATGATGATGATGATGATGATGATCACACCAGTGTTATGTAAGATCATGTTTTGGCTTTGCTTTTGTTTCTGCAGAAACCTTGAGAAGGAAATTTCCTTTGACTTCGGACCCAGTGCTGAGTTTGCTTACCTCTATAGTCAGTGTTATGAGTTGCCAACTAGCGAGTAAGTACAAATGTTTGGTGTCTTTCAATTATTGCTTGGTACAAGTTTTCACCTTGTGAGGAAGCAAGTATATCTTTTGTTTTTCAGGTATATCTACAGGCTCTGTCCATTCAACAGAGTATCTCAGAAACCCAAGTATGGTGGATCGGAAACTAACCTCGGGTAACGGACTAGCTCTGTTAGCTTTGTGCTGTTTTGGTAGCACACTTGACTCACCTCTTGTTGAACAATCGATGTGTGCTCTCTGTAGAACGTGGGGAAAGTGGGCGGGTCCTGAGGACGACGTCTACTCTGTAATGAAGTATGAACATGGAACTGGGTGCTGGCAAGGCCCCAACAGATCCACCATGGTCAGACTCTGACGCGCAGCTGGAACTTTTTCTACACCTGATTTGTCTCTGCTATTCGAAAAAGACTCAGGGAATCTGTGGTCTTTGTCATTCAGGTTAAGCTAACATGTGGAAAGGAGACAGTTGTGACATCTACCTCCGAGCCAAGTCGCTGTGAGTACCTGATGGAGTTCATCACCCCTGCTGTCTGTCAGGATCCTCCGAGCCTGGATTCAGGGTTTTCTAACCGCGACGAGCTCTAGACCCACTTATTTTGTGAGTAATTTTAACTTTTTTGGTTTTTGGCACGCCATTTTGTGGGGAAAATATTGTTTACTCTTTTCCTCATGGTTCTTGAAGTGGTTCATGGCCGACATTGTATAGGCCACAATGTTGTTCTTCCACCAAATCACTGCTCACCCCCTTAAATGTGATGGTGCTTTCCTAAGCAGCATAAAAATTCTGTTACAGTCAAAGTCATACAAAGTGACAAGTGTAGCGTTTTGTCACGTGGAAAATTCCATTGTGCAGCCTCATTTTTGAAGAGGAGTAGGGCAGCGACGAAAGCAAGGTAACGTCATTTGAGTTAATTTAATAGAGGATTAAGAATTAATGACATGTAAGAATTTAATGATGTGCCATACGAGTGCTGCGGTTGATCTGGATTCATTATCTCTAAACGGGCAGCAGTCCTGGGATGTATTCACTCCTTCTGTTCTGCAGTGCGTCCAACATCCATCCTGAACTGAAGCTATCTTAACCTGAGCTTTCACCACAGTTCATAATGAGAGTATTTGATTGTGTTTGACAGGAGTTCACAATGTTACAGTTGCTTTCTACACATTGTGTATCACAGAACAGCTCCTTGTTACTGCAGCTTGCTTGTTGGTGCTTAAGTGCAAAGCTGTATAAAATGAATAGATATAAGCTGTCGTATCCTTTCAAGCAGAGAAGAATTACCCCAACATGAGTTATCAGGTTGTTTTGAAACCTTGATGTAGTTTGTTTGCGTGACAGCTGATGACATGGCAGAGAAAACATAAGCCAGAGGATGTAACACTTGCCATCACCTGGCTTTTGTCTGCAATGGGAAAGGGTTGATTTAACTTTGGTTCTGGGTCACATGACCCCCACAGTTGACCCTGATCAGCACGAATGTGAACAGAAAACAAATGAAGGCAGTACTTCTGGTTCACTTTTGTTGGTCACTCATGTAACTTTTGTTTCGTCGGCTACTAATTTATCCAAGCGGCACTCGTAAGATCATTCAGTTTGTATTGAGTCAGAAAAACGGAGTGAGAATCAGTGAATTGGAGTGAAAGAATATTGGTTATTAAATGATTTAATGTAGCACAGATGTGCGTGTGTGATTTAGTAAAGATTTAATTCATAAATACAGAGGTTAAGGGGTAATTTTAGTGTTTTTCCTGCTTTCCAAAAGAAAATAATTTACTCCAACAGACAGTTTTGATTTATTTGGTGCACTCTTGAGTTACGTGAAACAGCAGGCTAGCTTGACATAATAATAATCTGCTCTCAGCATCCTTAAGTGAAAAAAAATCAAAGTCGTGTATGGGGGAGTTTGTCAAAGGGGGGACTCGCCATCTCAGGCCTTGAGAACCCCTGCTCTACTCTTTGTTTACCCTCTTTTCTCGTGTGGTCCTGACCTCTGATGTGATGCAACGGGTAGAAAAAAATGGAAGTCATCCACTGGCAATGGGAAAGTTGTCAACCAGCCTTTTTTTTTAAGCAGCTTTTTTTTTCAGGTTTGAAAACCTGTTGTACATTGATATGTGCAGTGAGAGGAGCGCATACATTTAACCTCATGATGTTAGGTGGTCTGGAGAGGTGCAGAAATCAGAGGGTCTGGAACAACAGAAAGGCTTCGACTCAAATGTTAAGCGCCGACCTTAAAATAGCACAGGAAGTGGATCCGTGACTGGTAGATGCGTAGTTGTTGGAGATAAACCCTAGAGGGATTTGTTGCAAATAGATGCCCTTCTCTTTTAACAGCTAGGATGTCATGACTCAAGCAAACAAGCCTTTGAAGTTGACATGTTTGCTCTCCCTCTTGCAGGTTGTTCTTGAGGGACCATAGTCACTGCAGTAACATGGAGTTGCCGTGATGCGAGCTGCACCATCTCCATGTCAACCCAGAGTAAACGATGGAAATTCCAATGAGTGGCTGGTTTGTTTTTTTTACACGTTTACGTCTTGTGCGAATTAATGTGCTAAATGTAGTGTCCATTAATTGTTTTTCAAATAAAGCTCTTTTAAACATATTTCAGACAGTTGTTCCATTTCAGCTGTCATTGTAGTTCAGTATTGTCATTTAGGCTGCCACTAAGTTCAGGTGGTCTCAAACACAGTGTACTGTATGCTGTTTTAGTTCTTACAAATGTAAGAAGTCCTGGGGCGGCACGGCGGTGCAGTGGTCAGCACTGTTGCCTCACAGCAAGAAGGTTCCGAGTTCGAGCACGGGATCTTTCTGTGTGGAGTCTGCATGTTCTCCCTGTTCCTGTGTGGGTTCTCTCTGGTACTCCAGCTTCCTCCCACAGTCCAAAGACATCAAGAGGGGACGAGGCTGATTGATACTCTAAATTGACCGTAGGTGTGACTGTGAGTGTGAATGGTTGTCTGTCTATATGTCTTGGCCCTGCCATGGACTGGTGACCCAACCAAGGGGACCTCTTGCCCCCCCCGCGACCCTTAACAGGATAAGCGGTAGAAAATACATGGATGGTAATAAGTTTTGATTTTTGTTGTCGGAGGTGTTGATGTCAAGTTTATGAATGACAGGTCATGAATAACCAGCAGGGAAAAGTGACATTTCTGAGCCTGGGAACGCTTTTAAAACGAACTCCAAGTTCAAGAAAAGTCACTGAAACTTAATGTTGAAGTGTCTGAGCCATGTGTTAAGGATGTAGTTCGCAGAGATGCTGAAGTAGATGGCATTATTTCAAGAGGTGTGCGTGTTGCACATGGACCCCTGCTTTGTGGCGGTACCGTTTTATTTCTTCTAATTTAACGTCAACAGCCTAAATACAGTCTTAGCCATGAGGGTGTTTTCCTGAGATGTCTGTGGCGGTTGGGTTACCATTTCAAAGGGACCCCTATCAGCCTCACCTGGCCAGCGCTGCTGCCTTTTGTGTGATACCTCTATTTGTTACTTGAGGTGGCAGTGAGTCACCGTACCTATGACTCTGTCGAGCTTGTCATCTAGGGTGGCAGCTATAACTGGACCTGGAGCTCTCTAGAATCTCTCCCCTTCACCTCATGGTGGTGGGAAAATTCAGATGATGCATGAACAACACTGGTATGTCCCACACTGTAGGTGGGGAGTCATTTTTTTGCTGCGTCGGTCTTATTCTCGCCTCCACGAACGGAAGCTTGCGACTTATGTTGAGTGCTGGAGCATAAATTGACTGGTAAGTTGAATGTGCGACCCTAAGCTCAAGGAAGCGAGCGTCAGCTTGTCTCTCATCACGAAGGCGGACACCACAACTTCCTGTTGGTATGAGTGTGAAATACAAGTCACACAAGCTCACTGTTAAAAACCACCGTATGTTACTCAGTTGATTGATGAATGCACAGACTTAAAAGAGGAAATAAGCTGCACCTGATGAATATAACGAGCTGTGTTTTCGAAGTTGCTCTGCCAGCTGTGGAGATACGGTCTTTATTATGTTTTATTAAGTTAATACTGGAGGCAGTGCACTTTTAATTTTGGACGTGCCCCTATCTTTCCCCGAGTGTTCATTTGATCCTTAAAGGCCCTGAAGTGAGGTTCCCTCTCCATAACTAAGGTAGCAGTGACACACATCCCTTTACCTCACTCTCAAATCAAATATAAATCCACCTTTTGACAGCTGATATTTCAAATTAAAAGACTTGCATCCCTAATCATGACGATGCAGAAGGAAGCGCAACGCTTCATATCCCTGTCAACTCCTTTAAGTGTCACTTTGTCGTTGTGTATGTGAATAAAGTGACAGTGGTTTAATACATCTGGTCATAATATTCAGAGCAATATTTGGACAGTCAATAAAAAATTGGGTCACTCATATTTGTAACTTTTATTTTATTTTTTTTCTGGCATGTAAAGTACAAATAATTAAACAATTCCATGAAAAAGTCTTCAAGCGTCTTCAGCTGAAATCCCAGTAATAAATATCCTAGACTAAACTGAAAGGTTTCTTTTTTTTTCTTTGTTAAATTTTGTCATTGTTCATTTGGTCATGTTTGGAAGTATGAGATTTTGTATTCCCTTGCTGACGTTGGTATCAGCGGAACTATTTTGATCATTTTCACCTTTTGATTTGTTCTACCGTTCCAGGAAAATGTAAGAAAAACATCACTAAGTTACTGCGTCCCCTCTTCTAAATAAATAGACACAAAATACAGTTGGTTGAGAAACAGAAGGACCACTCACCCCTTTGCTACCCCCACAGACTCCCAAGAAAACATTCCTGCAGCTTTTCTGAACCGGGTTTCCAACAAATCTTAGCCGTAAAGAACATTGTTCCAATAGCACAAATTGATATGGAAATTGATACTCAGCACAGTAATGCAGACACACACACACGCGCGCGTGCACACACACACACACACACACACACACACACACACACACACACACACACACATACATATATATATATGTATGTATATATATATATATATATATATATATATATATATATATGTGTGTGAAATCAGCTTACACAGGAAAGCATCTTGAGAGCACATCACACCTAAGACTTTCTTCCTGTTCCCGGGTCGTTGCTGGACCCTCAGATGGGCCAGAGCCTCACTACCGGGGCTGTCCCACTTCTCAGGGGTTCACCGAGTGGTTGAAAAAACAAGACTGTGATTAGATTAAATAATTAAAAGATTTTCATTTAACAAGACAAACAGAACACAGGCAGTAAAGGCATAACATCTAGCACACAGCATGTATGTTTATACACTTCAATTAGTTAAATATAGCAGTGCATTCTTTGACTATGGAGAACGTTTCCAAATCGTACTTCTAAAGCTGTTTTTCTATTTGTCCCCCTTTTTAAGAAAAGAAATGGTGTAACCACAATTTTGGCAAACTTAAAATCTTTTAAACTTGCAAATATAATGAAATAAACCATAAATATACACAAAACATACTTTATACGAGGCAATAATAATAATAATCATAATAAATAGTTTTTAAGTTAACAATAAGTTAAAACTACAAGCTTAAAGTCGCCCAAATAATACAAGTTTGTTGGCGCTATTTTGAATTTTTTCTGTTTAAATTATTTTATGTTGCAACAAAAGCTACCACAGACTTTTACAAACACAATTGAACACAGTTTGATTGAAATAAAAAAATCTAACTAAGTCTAAAATCTGCATACACTGTAAAAACTGCAACTAATTAAATAATGGAAGTAAAATAACAAAGTGTACCCAATCAATGCAACCAAACATAATCTTGACCCATGTGTGTTCTCTATGGCAACATCAACAACACAAATACACTAATTTAACAAGTGAGTCCTGATATGTAAATGAAATCAATAAATTACAGGAAAAGAAATGATATTTGAAATTGACATGGGCTAAAAATGATGATATATTAGACAGTATTCCTTTCAAGGTTGTTGGGATTTGCTCCATTAGGTCAGCCAGATATGCAGTTTTGTTTGAGCTTGCATGGTCAGAGCACAAATTAGGGGCTGAGGAAGTGATTATGGACAATTTTATCGATCCGAGCGCTCATTGCATTTTTTGATTATTATTTTTTTCTTTAGTCTGTTCATTTTAATGTCCTCATCTGAGCTTTTGTTCCTTTCACTATTCCGCAAAACCTTTTCAGTGTAGTTTTCTTTTTTAAAAAATATATATCATTTGTTCTCAGTCAATATAAAAACAAAGCACATTGCACTTACTGTTCCATAGGAAAGTTTTTTTGTCTTTTTAAATGATTATTGTTGTTGCTCAAGCAGTGTAGTACTGTTTCCTGCCATGGTCCTTGACTCCCTACTATACATTAGGTGAAGGTATTTGTATAGAGTATATGAAAGGTCATTTTGGGCTGTGGGCTGACTGTACTACATCCGACACGGCTGGGGAAACAACTCCAGCTGCAGTTCCAGGCGGCCTGTTATCGCGGTTGATTCTAGCGGCTATCACTGGTCTCACCGAGTACTGGATCCTGCTGAGCTATCTCTTGCAAAACCCGAAATAGCGAGATTAGTCCTCTTCTCTCTCTCTCTCTCTCTCTCTCTCTCTCTCTCTCTCTCTTTTTTTAACCTGGTCAGCTCTGAAAACACCAGCAACAATCATTTGGAGTATTTCAGGGAATGAAACAGTAAGATTATAAGATGCCAGAATAAGTATTGGTGTCGGTGCAATGTTAGCGGTTTTTAAAGGATTGAGTTAGTCATGAGACAAAGCAGAATGAAAAATGTTTTTTTTTTGGGGGGGGGGGGAGATATATTAAAAAAAATGTGTACCTTTATGAAGAGGTGAGATGATTCCTCGGTTATTTCTGATATGCCTTTTTTTGATTATTCGGTGTTCTGCATGAAATGTGTGTAAATAGGATTGCTTGTTTCGTTTTAGCATTTGATTTGCTCCAGGGTTTACAAATGCAAACTGATATGCACAACTTAGGTATTCAAAAGTAATGACAACTGAAATTGCAGAGGGTTCTTTTTCAATAAATAACAGATTTGTACAGCAATTACAAAGGGGGAAATATAGTTAGTCTTAATTTATCCTTCTTGGTACTGACTTGCAAAGCAATTCTTTGGCAAAAATCAAATCTATCTAATCATAAAGAATCATGCTCAATGTTCATTATGAATCTGCGTTTTACCTTTTCATTTGCAAGCAGCTTGTTTCGGTTTTTCAGCTGAGCAACGAGCTGGTGTCACTGCAGCTTTTGTCTGGGATTCTCAAAGTTAAAGAACTTCACTTCACTGCACCATCATTGAAGCAACACTGTACACAACTTCAGGACAAGAGATGTGAGTGTGTATACGCACTCAAAAGTATAGATGTGTCTGTCAGGTTGTACCCCCAACTGTTTAGTTTACCTTTTTTTTTTTTTTTTTTTTTCCTTTTCTCGAAACATCACCTTCGTTTTTGTCAAGTTCAAAATGTTTGTGGTTGAATGGTTGAGTTCATATGAGATACAACGTTCCTTCGCCCCGTTCCCAAAATCCCCACCCATACACCGCATGCTTGTTCCCCCTTGCTCTGCAAAGATCAGAGGGTTTAAAATAAAGCCATGCGATGTCCCAATTTTTCCAAGCTTAAGAATCTGTAAAAATTCAGCACAAGGTCTTGTTCCTTTGTATGTATAAAAATAGATTTATCTCTAATGTAATCCTTTCAAAGAGATCGTCCTCTTTGGCTAACACAGCGTCATTTAGAAAAGCAAAAGCAAAAATGTCTTGAATATAGTTGACCTTATTTAATCTATTATCATGTGCAGATGTCTTGATATTGAAAGACATTAGCTCTCCCCTTGGTAGATCTTAAGTCTGGTTTCTAACAGACGTTTCAGCTCGACAGGTTGGCCTTAATGTTCCATCAGTGGTGCCATAAATAATTTTCACACCATTGGGTTGGGGATATTTTGAGAAATGCTTTTTTTTTGGGGGGGGGGGTAATGCCAAACAGATTTGAAGCAAATAAATAATTTCTGTCGTGAACAGAAGTATAATTATGACACTTTATTTTGCAGGCTTGATGTGGTTCAGTCATTTTTTTCATTTTTCTTTTTGGAGAGGGCAGGAGTTTAACGTTTCTGGGAAGCTTTTGAGACAATAGAGGGGGTTTTAAAATAAAACTGAGAAGCATTTGGCAAAGCTGGAGGAACTGGTATCCTCAGAGGATAGTGATGATTTTGACATCGCCAGATATCATCGCTCACACACGTGGCTCCTAAGTCAGGTTGGAATTTGGAACAACAGTTCTTGTAGTCTGCTCTCGAGCCTTTGAATGGAAAAAAACAAAACAAAACAAAACACGGGGAGCTTCTATCTGTGCGCTAGACCGAAGAATAATACCGGTGCTCTTGAGTTTTTGCTCATGTTTTTTCTCTGCAGGCCTGCCTAGACTATTGTTCAGACCATGGGGTGTGTGTACTGAATGGGAAACTACCAAATCACCTGATTTTAATTTTTTTTTCCATATCAATCTGAAGACTTTCTTGAGTTCAGAAACATTCAAAGCACATCAGCAAGAACAATAGCATATCAAATATTCGTCTGTTGTTGTTGTTGTTGTTGTTGTTGTTGTTGTTTTTCCTCACATTTTGTTGGCTTTAACCTTAAAAGGCAACTCACACCGGATCATGGCTGACAAAGCTGTGCAAAGTCAAAAAAAGGATCATGTAAATTCAGGTGCAATGATGAAAATGATGCAAAAAGAGAAAAAAACACCGGTATTTTCCTTTGACGTGGCCGCGTTATGGTTACGTTTTTTTGTTTTTTGTTTTTTTTTTTCCCCCTCGTAATCCTCCAGCCTACCAGAGTATCACTAATGAACACTGTCACCATGGGAGCAGCAGCCACTCGGCTCTGAGTCGACAGACGGCGGTCTTGAGGATAGACTGGAGTGTTTCAGTGGACTAAGTATGTGTATATCTTCTAGTATTGAACTGTGTTTCAGTGAAGTGCACTGTTGTGTTATTTGGTGTGAGACTGTGGGGGGGGGGGTGATTTGTATGGCCTTCAGACTACTCTTTTCTGGTACCAGTATTCATGAGTTCACCTAAATCATATTGGGTCTGAGCTAACAAGCTCACATAGGGTAGAGAGACTGCCTTGACACTAGGCACCACCTAATGCAGGTCAGGAAACAGTAGTCAAAGTTTCTAGAAAATGCTTACATATTCGGCTATTATAACCACCTTATATATTGAATATATAGTTATATTTTAATAGACGTATATAAGAGAACACTGTTTTTTAATTTCATTTTCTTTGATCTAAAAAAATCACTGATTCAAAATGCCCAAGTGTAAAAAAGTGACTACATCCTCTCCAGCAAGATAATGGGAGAGATGGTGGGGTAAGAGTTTGGGTAAATTGCACATATTCGTTCTTTTTTTTTTTTTCCTTTTTTTTTTGATCGTTTTGCTCATCAGTTGTCATTATTTGCCTGAATTCAATCAAAGCACTCCGTACACATTCTTTGTCACATTCGTTAGACTGTCTCCTAAATAGATAGCTCTTACCCCCACCCAACAAACCAGCTACGTACCCTTTCTAATTCAATCCAGGCAAATACAGGGAAGGACTAGCATGTTGTGTAAAGAGAAAAGAAAAACTCCACTAGTGTGTTTGTTTGAAACTCTGACTTGTGGATGCTTGCGTATGGATATGTTTGGTCATGTGTGTGTCTCTGCATGTGTGTGTGCATGTGTCTTTGTGTATGTGTGTGTGTGTGTGTGTGATTATATATCATGATTCTGTGAGAGAATGTGTCAGAGAGAGACTCAGTCCAGGCCCATATAGAGTGATGGCACAGGGAGCTCAGGTTGCTCCCCCTGCAGGTCGAAGGAGCTGGCAACAGCAGACTCTCTCTCAGGCTTTGTGCTGCTTGCTGGTCTTGAAGGAAACCTGCAGCACGCGGTCACCCAGGCGGTAGCCATTTAGGCTAGCGATAGCCATGGCGGCTTCATCGTAGTTGGTCATGGTGACAAAGCCAAAGCCCTTACATTTGTTGGTGGTGAAGTCACGGATGACCTTGACATTGGTGACGGCGCCGAAAGGCCCAAAGAGCTGCCACAGGACACTTTCATCCGCCTCGGGGGACAGGTTGTACACAAAGATGCACCAGCCGGCTCCGGTTGGACCAGTAAGGTTGACCCCGGCGAGGCTGGTCATGCTGTCAATGGTGATTGGTGAGAATCTGGGGAAGAGAGTGGGAGAACTACCATGGGTGTCATTCTGAAGTTCCACACAACATTCAGTGCTCTACACTGTCTCTTATGGGCATGTGAGAAATGGTAAAGCTTGTATGGAGTCAGGGGACCCCATCTCCGTCCCCTCGGCTGAACAGTAAACATGAGTGGGCACCACAGTGGCTCCAAACTACCTGCTTTTCATACAAAATGACAGTGTGTGTGTGTGTGTCCTGAGACACAAACACCCACGCAATCTGCATATTTTCTCTGCTGACCAAAGCCTCTGGAAGAATTAAACACATGAATCACAATGTTCAACTGAAACCACAGTATTGAACAAAACACAGAAACCTAGAGAGGGATGAAAAGCAAATTGGAATCAAATCATACAAAAACTGGAGCAAACAGAGGACACGCAAACGGAATCTGGTATGTCCATGCTGGTGAAAAAAAGGGGACATTAAAGCAACTGAAACTGACAATGTTAGTTCATAAATAAATACATATAAATTATTTCTATTAAGAGAAAACAAAAGAACAAAAAGGTTAAACAAAGCCATGCCAGAATACCCTGCTGTTAGAAGGCTGCATCATTGCTTATTTCAGTTGCAGATCATATTTTTTTGTCTGGATAATGGCCATTATAACTAATTTCGAGATGTCAGCAGGTGGTATTCCGGGCACTTTGTTTTGAGGTTTTATTTTGGCATGGATGCTTTTGAAAGTACACCTTTGGCATTTACCTCTTGACTCCGTAGCTGGCGTTTAGTAAATTGTCGAGTCTGCAACGCAAGAGGGAGAATGAAGGGGATGCAGAAGTTAGTTATGAGGTCTACAAGGAAGGGGGGCTTTCAGTTCACATGTAGATCCTTCACCAGCTGGCCTCCAGAGGGCATCCTTCATTGAAACGCAGTTCCAAACCATCCAACCACAAACTGATGGAATAGCAAATAGTCCTGTAAATATGTGTCTCATCTTTATTCCTTGCAACTCTAGTTGTTCATAAATCGATTCCAAGTTTAAAGTTAAGGTAAACAAACACTGTATTTTAGCTCACTTGTTGCAAAGACAAACAGTGTAAGAGAGCAAACCTTACAGGGTATTTCTTTCTGGTGTAGGCAGTTCATCACCCTTAAATAACTGCCTATTATCTACAGTTGTTTCAGTTCTGTGACTATATTTCAAACTGAATAAAAAGCAGGTTTTTTTTTTGTGTCAATGCTTAATTTAAAATCATTTCTGTGGCTTAAAGTCTGGCCATTTCGATCCCTTGCCTATATAGGATATAGGTATAGAGATCGGTATATAATTCTTCCTAGATCAAGAATTATGAAGGGTTATTTTTCTTATTGTATTCGGAAAAATCTGGTCTCTTACATTGGTTTTGAGCTGTTATTTGGATCAGGTCCCTTTCCAAGTGAAGGGATCACGCTGCAGTTTAAAAGAAAGTCAGAGAGAAAGAGTGAGAGGGAGGGATCACACTGCTATGTTGCCAATTCCTTCTAAGAACTTATGTGGCTGAAATAATCATCATACTTAAAAGTTGTGTACTGATTATGAGGAAAATCGAAAGAACTGGGTGTTAGATGTTCGTTTGTTTTGTTTCAATAATCGTAAAACAAGGCCACAGATGCTGCCGGGGTGTGTCATTTGCTTTGGTGGATAATATTTGAACATAGATGCGGATATTCCAAACGGTTCCCTGGTGTGTTCCAGGCTTGACGTGTCGAGGCTTGACTTTGACTGCTGACTCAGTAGATATTCCATGACACAGTGAAACTCTGAAAGGTTGACACACCTAACAACTGCCATCGTGAAATGGAGTTTACTTAAAAGAGTATTCCACCGACCCAAATCAATGCCACCAAGCCAGAGACACAGCGCCTACATTTTCCACAACTCAACTGGATTGTGCAGATTTGGGGGGTATTAGCAGAGAGGAAAAGCTGGCTGCTGACATTTCAGCACCCTCGGGAGTCTCAAAGGGTTTTATACAGCTTTAGTCACGTATGCAGTAGTTGTCCCTGAGACCTGTAAACAAACTTCAATGTGTAAATTCAGTTGAGCTCCTCTTTAAGCAGACTAGTTTTGCTCAAGAAAGACATGACAACACAGCACTAATACATCATGTGCTGACTATCTGTTTGGTTAGAGATGGACCTAGAGGTGATGTGAGGTTCAGTAAAGGTTCAGTACCTGAAACGCTGTGTCTGATGGTGCAGGGGCCCCGTGTAGCGACGGGCCGCCGTCTGGTACAGCTGAGTCAGTAAGGCCTGGCCTGTCTTCTGACTGGGGTTGTTGGCAAACTTGACAGTGATGGGCTCGGCGGCACCCAAAGGCTTCTGTCCATTCAGACCTTTGATGGCTTCCTCTGCTTCGTTTCGCTTGTCAAACCGGATGAAACCCACTCCTCGTGATATGCCTGCTCCGAATAAGAAAACAGACCAATGTTACTACCTTGGCATCAAAGACACACACTGCCTCCCTAAGGTCTGACAAGGGGTTGGTGAGTAATAATGCTCAAGTGGCAGCATGGGGAGGAAATAAGGCTATACCTGTAACTTGGTCCACTAGGATGCGAGATGTGATGATGCGACCATACTGGGAGAAAAGCTGTTCCATGTCCTTCTGGCTCATGGTTTTGGGGAGTCCACTCACGTAAAGGTTGGCATCACGAATAGAAGCCGAGCTCGGCCGGGCGTATGATACCTAAAATGATACACCACCGGACCACGAGTGTGTTAGAAAAGCCTGAAGTAGCTGAATACTGCATATTCCTCCTCTTTACTATCACTGGTCATTCAGACGTTGTGATGACCGCAACCAGATGAAATCAGTCTGACAGAAATCATCGGTAACAAACCCCAGCTTTGTTGCACACTGAAAAACAGTAGCCTTTAATTGATGTATTTTCTTGAATTCACCAGTGACTCAATTAGTCCACGGCCATTTTTGGTAGGTCTGTGTTTGCATCCCTTATGGTTTACTCTTGGTCTACTTTCATAACATTTCATAGCTAACGCTGTGGACAACTCTCTCCATATTCCTTTTAAAAGTCCTGCAAATCTTCTTGTTTATGACGAGAACACACATGAGAGATTCATTGCTGTGAGTGTTGTTTGTGATGGGGAGACAGAGTGAGTGTTGTCTGAGATAGGCTGAGCTGCCCTCCCCTGTCCTGCCTCCTTCCTTTGTCTCTATCCTCTTGGGTGTGTGTGTGTGTGTGTGTGTGTGTGGGGGGGGGGGGGGGGGACCAGCCCTGCTAGCAAACTGCAAACAATGTAAATGCATCACAAGACTTGCAGGATCCTTGACAACTTATAAACACAGATTTCATACACAAATACACACACATAACTACATATATATATATATATATATATATATATATATATATATATGTAGAGAGAGAGATAGATACCTATATACTGTATAGATATATATGTGTGTGTTTGTGTGTATTTATTTATGGATGTGTTTAGTGCAACATGAAAATCAATTCAGAACTACTGTATATTATCTTTTTGAATGAATACAGGTGTTGGGATTTCATCCATCAGCTCTAAGCACCAGTGTTCTTTGTGTACACAGACAGACTGTATGAGCAGGAGGGTTGTGTGCTGCAGTGATTAGGGTGTTCTGGACGAGTCAGGGGGGAGTTGCTACGTTCGGGGCACAGAGGCTGCCCTATAATTAACCCTCTCCCTGTCGCTCCCACAGTACAGATGGTGCCTGAAGCCCATATGGCCTCTAATCCTGTCAGTGGCATTCTGGTCTCCGAGCTACCCCCTACCACTTTTAGTGCTGCTCCCATCATCAAGGCATCACCTCTTTCTATTGATGTAAAAGCCGAGTGAGTATTTTCATTCTTTTTGTGTATTTTATTTTATTTTTTTTTCACTTGAGACATGAGAATTGATTCAAGATCCGTGAGTAACATATCTTCCCAATGATAAGTCAGCTGGTCCAGTATATAAAGTAATCAATATTTCATTTGATAGGGAATTTCAGGAAAGAAACGTATTTGTTCTCAAGCACAATGAACCACATCAAGCACTCGCCTGCTCATAGCTTGTTGTTTGATCCGTCATAAGTCGGAATTAACGTCCCCAGTAATGGACAGCTGTTGGACAATCACCTGCTCTGCTCTCCTGCAGATTCGATTTCTTACAGCTGCAGTTTGTTTCAATAATCTTTGATCTACTTGGATCAGATTGAGGGGGTGGAAGGGTGGAGGGGTGGATGGAGGTTGTGTTTGATTATATGCTCCCTCTTTCCCTCATCTGATTTTGGGACAAAGAAAGACCCTAATTAGCCTAGATTGGAGGCAGATGGGGTAACCTGGACTGACCCTCGTGCACCACAGTAAAGCTTCCTAATTACATTTCCATCACAATCATCTCTGCGTGCTGTCCGCCCCTTGCTTTCTGACCTCCGCTCTCTCCTTTTCCATTCACCCTTCCTTTGTTATATCCCCACCGCTCCCCTCCGCCTCCTCCTCCTCCTCCTCGCCGTTTTCCTCCCCACCCTCTGTCACGTCTGCCGGCACCTCTCTCAATCCCCCTCTTAACAACATATCCACTTCCTTTCCTTTTGTCTGCCGTCAAGAATAAAAAAAGCGAGATTATACTGGTCCTCTTACCTTGATTGTTTTAGTCTGCAGTTTGAGACCGTTGAGCGTATTGATGGCCTTGTCTGCATCATTTGGATCCACATAGTTTACAAATCCATATCCCAAACTCTGTCCTGGAGACAAAGAAAAAGGGGCAAAGTGCTGTCATTTCTTGAAAAAAAATAAGTGCAGGAATAATATTGTTTTGCTTCATGCTGACATGTTTGTACCTGTTATCTTGTCTCTGACTAGCTTGCAAGACTCAATCTCCCCGATGCTACCAAACAAACTTTTGAACTCTTCCTGGGTCATGTTCTGAGGCAGATAGTTGACGATCAGGTTGGTTTTGCTGTCGTCCGTGGAGCCGTTGGTGCTAATGACTGGACCATTTGGCAGACTGGTTCCGCTTGGACCGTTGGACACCTGGGTTTCCATGGTGCTGATTATCTGCTGAGGAAGATGATGGCGTTAGACAGTGTATGTGTGACACTGAACATCCTAACATCTGCACCAGGAGGAAAGGTCAGGACTACTAAAAAAATGGAGATGGATACAGAGGCTGGTTTATCGTGTCCCCTCCCCCCACTTCACCCAGTCTTTCTTCCTCTCGTTCCCTGCCTCTGGTCCTGCAGATGTCCCAGTCCCTTTTTCCTTACTCCTCCCCCTCCCCCCTCCTCTCTTCCAGGGTCAAACACCATTACATCATTACACAGCGATGGATTATACTGATGGTGGTGTGTGGCTGGCATGAAGGGGGAGAAGGGGGTTGACAAAAGCGAGAGTGACCACGTTAAATGGATCCGGTGCCACGATAAGTTAAAGATATCACTGTTCGCTATTAAAATAGGTTAGTATTTGTACTTCTGACTTTGTTAAGGACTCTTTGTGGTCAGCTGACTTTTATTTTCGTAACAGTGTGGGTTTGTGCACAGGGAAGTGTGTCTTGTGTGTTGCTCAGTTGGATCCACAAGGGATTCTCAAGTAACATCTGTGTGGTCAGGAAAGAAACTTCCTGCTCCACTTTCCCTCGCTTTTCCTCGCGCTCAACACCTACTTCTCTGTGTCTGGATCATTATTCCCCCATATAAAGCCCCATTTTAAAACAACAACAACAACAACAACAACAACAACAACAACAACAACAACAACAACAAACACTGCAGGCAGAGTCGTGTATACACTCCTATATAAGAATCAAATCTCATCATTTCACTTTGTTTATCCTGATGCAAAAAACATGCTACAGTTTCTATTTTTCCAACTATAATTCAACACAAACCTTTTTAATCATATTCTTTTTCATTTGGAGACTCACTCCATTCATATTTCATCCGATTTTTCGTGTTTTTTATAATAACTAATTTCATTCTAAGTTAATAACAAGGTTTAAGTGGTCTGAATGTATCCAGTGTGATACTGGAGCCACAATATTAATATTTACATCAGATTATGGATTCAGATCTCTGACTGGTTGGTGTTATGTATGTTAATAGGGCTAAATGAGTCTCCTCCAAAGCTCCTGGGTCCTAAAATGTAGTCCAAAGCAACAAAGGGATTTCAGAATTATATTCAGGGAATTTCCTGACTCCGTGGACAAAAAATATGTGTCACTGAAACATTAATATCACGAATATTTCCCTGGCAATTGTTACCTCTTACAGACGATAACCTCTAACTTTATTTTTTATCCTTACAGAAGAAATGTTTTTCCTTATTGGCAACCTCCTGTTGGAAGGTTCTCAGACAGTTATAGATGCTATTAGGGTGTGATTTCAGTGCCATAATGTGGGCTTTCATAGTTCTTTGTCTCTTGTACATCCACCTACATTTTGTTTTTCTGTCTGTATGTTAATTATATAACTCAAAGATGTCGCTCATTGTATGATAGTTTAACATCTTCATGCCACATCCTGTATTCTTCACCGTCTATGAAGAGTTTTGTCTAACACACACACACACACACACACACACACACACACACACACACACACACACACACACACACACACACACACATCTCGGTAACCTGCTCTCTTGCTCTCAGTCTCACCTCGACTCAGGTTGCCCGGGTAACAGTCCCTCAAAGACTTCGTTGTGTCAAATGGCTGAATCGTTTTCTTACTTAAAGCTTGACGTGTGTGTGTGTGTGTGTGTGTGCGCGCACGCGCGTGTGTATGTGTGTGTATGTGTGTGTTTGTGTCTCTGTGTGTGTGAGCACATACATAGAGGTCAGACATTTTTTCCCCCACTCTTAATATCAAATCAAATGGGAGAAGACAAACATTGCAGAGAGAAAGGAGCACAGAGTTCAGACAACCTAAAAATAACATACTTCAAACACGCCTTTACTCACAGAGGCAGCGCAACATCAGTCTGTCACTGACGCACCAATAAAATGCACACTGAATAACATCCGTGTCCCTTTATAAATTATGTTAACACATGTTGACAAAATGGTGGCATCAAGTTGTTATGTTTACTACAGCCCATTGTTACATGATGTGATGCATCCTACTGACAGAGAATACGAGCTTCTGAATATGTCCTAAATATGACAAAAGCATTTTGTGTGTGTGTGTATTTGTATGTGTATGAGGAGAAAAAAGTCACATATCAGGGTAAATTTGACTCGCTAACCGAAATAACCCCCAGCATGGCAGAGCACACATCCCCAGTGAACAGTGTGAAATTATATAATTCGCAGAGCCACTGAGTATGGGCTGGGCACTGAGATTGGCTGACACAAGCAGCGACCAAGATTAAGATTTTAATATTGAAAATTTAACGGATCAGCCTTCTTTGAAGTTATTTGAAACAAATAGAAAAGATAGAGAATTGTTGAATCTTTAAGGAGGCATAAGGACTTTGCAGTATAACCTAATTACTACTGTGACATAAAGATGCAATACATCAACGTGACACAGTAAAAGGCTGCAATAGCCTGGTGCATGATAATCACAACATCTTTCTACAGCCTTAGGCCACTTTTGATAGCACGAAACAATAAAAACAGCCCATGAAGGGTGTGAATATGGCTCAGGTACTTTGTCATCTCCGTCCCTGTTATCGAAAAAAGAGACAAAATTTAAAAATTATCTCTTCAGAGTCGTATTTTAGGCTCACTAATAGATTACGGTTGTTAGGGTGGCACTATGTGTCCCACACTGCTTCTTTTCTATTTTGAGGGGCTGTGAGATCTCCTTTAATATTTAATGTACTGCATCAGCATCGCCTACACATGGTCCCAGACTTGCACGCAAACAAGAGCCCTGCCTCCTCAAACACATGAACCCAGACTTGCACGCAAACAAGAGCCCTGCCTCCACTGCCAAGCTCACGTACCACCTACACTATAACTATTAAATTACAAAACACGGGAGCGTTACATGACTAAATGTAAATGTGGTCATGTTCTCTTGTGGTTCTGAGTACATATAAACAGCTTTGCCAATTTATTTCTGCTCCAAATACACTGCAACACTGGAGGCTAGGATTTACATGGGAGTTATAGAATAACGTGAGATTACTAAGAATCATCAGACTTAGATATGAGAAAATAGCATGATTATCATTCCGTACTGGGGTAATTTTACTATTTGTATCAATTAAATGTCAACTTTCTGGTTATTGGTGACCAACAATTACAGACCGCAATGATGCAACAAGATTTCCTTAATACTAATATATATCTTTATATATAACCTTGCCTCTTACACATATATTTTCTGGAAGGCATGAATCAAAACTGAATGCGAGGTTGAAGTGTAAATGAGCCCTCTAAATAACAGAGATTACAGGATTATCCCAAACAAAGGGCATTAGCCACACTCTCTGCAGCTTAAGAGATCATGGTGGCAGCTGTAAAACAACAGGACGACAGGAGTCAAAGCTCGTGTTAGCCATGCACTAAGGCTCCCCTCCCTCACTCCCTCCTTGTTCCTTTCCTCAGACTAAAAATAAAAGATTTCCAAAAGATTTCAGCTCTGTGCGTATGTGCTGCTTTGATAAGATGGGAGTAGACAACGTCAAAGGACTCGGAGAGACAAATCTGTCTTGCAAGTCCTCGGAGCAGCATGCGGAGCGCTATCCAGCGTGCTGAAAAGGGAGTGGCCTTCGAACGGTCTCATTTCAGGCCACATAGGTCCTTGAATCCAACACACACCACCGGTCCTTCCAGTTATATTTAGCCGAATTATAATTTTGACTCGAGTTATTAAAAGGTTGCCTTTTTGATATGTTTTACATCTCCGATTTCTCTCTTACTTTGCCCTTAAAAAAAGAAAAAAAAAGAAAAAGAAAAAGACTTGTCAGCTCTGCAGGCATTCATGAACCGGAGCGCCTTTTTGCTGAATAAACGTATTGAAACGACCAAACAAAAGAGCCACCCGTTCCTCCTCTTCTCTCTCGCAGAGGCTATGGCAGCACTATGAATATTAATGTAAACAGTGGCGCTTTGTGTCGTGGCCAGAGGCTGCAGGACTCTCCGGGAACAATGACTGTTACAGTTGCCAGCTCCAAGTCAAAAACGCCATGATTGCTAAAATAAGTAAATAAATAAAAATTAAAAACGCAAATCCTTGTTGATTTTGATCGTTTTGCCTCCTATAAGAAGTTATCCATTTTTAATAGGTAAATGTGTTTAAATCTGATGGCCAAGTAGAGCCTTTGGGGGGGGGGGGGTGATATCCGTTTAAACATCACCAGAAAATATTCAATCACTACTGATTTACCCCGTGCAAATTTTTTTTTTAACTTTCAATAAATATTGATAATAGAAATAAGAGCAACTCAGGAGGTTCATTTAACAGAGATGGAAAACCAGAGGTTTTAGTTGTGGTTATAATTGCACGAAGTCGGGAGCAACAGAGATAAATAACTGCTTACATAACATAATCGCATTTATTAATGGTCAAATTTAAAGTCTGATAAACGTGAAGGCCCCTAGAACACCAGTTCAGACTGGTTTAGTGTGATGGCCTCGGTTGTCCTTGTCCTTGAATTGTGTAAGTGTCTTGGAAAGGTTGTCTGACTCAACGCTTTTATTTGCTTGGCACTGCGGTACAGGCATGGAGCACTGCGGACCATGTGGAGGGGAGCTACAGCCTCGGTGACACTGCTGAGGCCTGCAAGGGACAATAGGTAATATACAACAAAGAGGAAATCAAACTGAAAATGTGTCTGGTGGACGGACTCGCGTTAAACAGCTGCGTCCACCCTCCATTAGACTATAATTTATGGCTATATCATATGAAATTAAAGAAAATGTTAAGCCCCAACACCACCTTTCACATCATATTTATGTTTAATCGTTTTCATTTGTCTTTCTGCTATCATTTGTTCATAATTTGTGGATGTAATTTGAATCAATAATTGCAAAGGAAGTAGACTAATTCTGGGGAGTTTTTTGTCTCGCTTCAGTGTGCACGTTTTAATAAGCTGTGCGTAATTTGTACCAAAGTTGGACCAGGTGTCCATAGGTGTTATTTATTTGGTGTTTTCTGTCTAATTTCAACTGTAATGTCCAAATGTAATTGGCCTTATTATGCAAACTGTCTGCTGTCAAACGAGCATGTCAAGTGGCACAGCGGAGTAGGCCGTCAGAGGCTCAAGGCCCTCTTTGGTGTGCTCAAGTCCGGCAGAGACACGCCCAATCCAGCCGTCGGCACAGAGCAAAGCTAATTTCCCCCCGCACATCTCCGGTAAGCGGAACCCAAGCATGGCCATCTTGTACGTATGTGATGTGATAGGAAATACTCTTAAAATGGAGATGTCCGTGCGCGTCCTTCTACCGTCGCGGCCTCTGAGATTTCCAGCCCATTTACTCGGTTGCATCGCAACGAGAACCCTGAGGAATTTGGACTTTGTCTGATTCAATGCAAACCAATGGATGCGTAATGTCGGCCCCCCTCCCTCCCCACCACTTCTCCCCCTCCTCCTCCCCCTCCCGGAGTGACTCGACCCTTTTTTTTCTCCCCCGTTGCCTTGCTGGATGGACCCTCAGCCTCCGAGGCATCATGTTTTGTCTCAGAAAAGCGTCTCCAGCATCCTTGCGCTGCATCAGGCAAAGAAAGCCGATCCTCCCCCCACTGAAGCCTGCGTCTCCTCTCTTTCTCCCACTGTATCATGGTGCGGAATTCCTATCCTGACTACTGCATCGTTAAGGAATCCGCCAGCGACATACACAAACGTCGAGGCTGTGCTATCCAAAATGGAAGGATCAAGACTTTTTACCCATTGCTAGGGACTTCTGCGGGCTGGAGCAGCCGGGCATGGCGCATCACTCAGCGTGAGGCTGCTAATTGCCACCATCGATCGTTAATCTTGTTATAATAACATGACACATTGGTGGAAAAACACGAGCCTGTAATCCCTGAGCTCCGCGATGTTTTGGCATGTGGTGCTTAGCTATGGATCTCTATTTCAAATATGTCCTCCAAACATGTAAGAAAGATGTGGAATGAATCTGGCTACATCACATGTGTACACAGATTGCAGTGCACCACACAAATCCGGCACAAAGGAGGCATGCAGGTGCAACAACCCATTTACACAAATATTAGAAATAGAGTCATACGTACAGTAACCATTCTTGACGTACAATGAAAGAAATCTAGGTCCTTCTTTGCACTGGTCTTGAAGCTGAAGGCTGAGTTTCTTAATGCTCTTCGGCCTTTATGTTATATGGCCCTTGGAGTCCAAATTAAAAGAAAAAAAAGAAAAAAAGGAAAAAATACAGTCTTCGCCAGGGAATCTCAGCCCTATGAGATTGTTAAGTGTCCTCTATAGGATGAAAATGAGGAGAAAGGGGTTTTCTACTGGATGATGATGAGGGAGAGCGTTCTCTCCGCGTGGCGTGGGCGATGGTTCAGAAAAAAAGAGAAGCAGTGATCCTCAGCAGGGTGTGTCCAGGGGAGGGTGTTCTGGTTCTGCTGTTTTTGTATGTATAATTCCCTGCTCCTCACGCAGTCTCCTTCTGTGCCTCTGCTGCAATGTTCTTCTTTTATGTGTCCTCCTGGCTGGCAGAGCGCGCTGCTGATTGGCTAATTGTGCAGGGAGGGTACTACATGGCAGCCATTGCAATGCGCTCCTCTCCCATTATCCCCTTCAGGAGAGATCACCCAGAGGCCCCCACCACCACCACCACCATCACCACCACTCCACCCCCTTTCCATCCCTGCCCTTCCATCTCTCCACTCCCTCCTTCTCACTGCCCTTCCTTTCTTCCTGCCCCCCTCCACACTCGCACTCACACACAGGCAGAGCGGAGTGAATAGGACTCCACCTGCACTTTCAGAACAGATGGGTGCAGCAGAAGACAGCAGACTTGTCTCTCATTCCCCCTCACTTTTCACTCACTTCTCCCTCAGCACAGCCACTTCTTTTTTTCTCCCTCTCATTTTCTATTTAGGCCCAGTCGAAACCAGAGCAAACAACCTCGCTCCTTATATGTCTTTGTCTTTGCAAATAAAAGCGATTTTGTAAATATACACCCACATTCTTCGCTAAGGGGAAAATAGACCCCAAAAATGTCATACTTGTGTGTGAATACTGGCTAAAAACAAAGAATTCCTTCCATAGTAAGACTTGATGATTTCTGAACCTCTTGTGCAAGGCAGATGGCCGGCTGTAGGGTCAGGTGCAGACATGAGAATAACAAATTGGACAGCTCCTGAATGTATTCATGTCTATTTAATATAAAGTTGAGGGGTTGTGGCTCTGCGCAGCAGTTGAATCTTTGCCAGTGGGATCAGAAATGTCACCAGCAGTGATTTTTGTCTTTGCTTTATGAAATCCCAGTCTGCTCTTTCTGAGGTGTTACGGTCCCAGTCAGCCCACCTTCTTCTGCTTCCTCCTTAGCTGTGTGGTGAGTGCTCACTGAGACATGCTGTTTGGGCTCATCTATAATGCATCCCCTGCCCCGGGACATCATGTGTGACAAATGACCTATTTCTGTGCAGACCCCCATAGGGCCTTGACCTGGGGGGGTGGGTGTGTGCATGCGTGTAAATCAGTGTATGTTTGTTTTTTTGTGTGTGTAGGTTTGACTCTTCATGTTTGGGAGTGAGATGCTGAAGGGAGGTGTGTTTTGTGTTGTAGTGATTGGGGCTGGGTGTTGGCAAGGACCTCAGTATACAATATGAGTAGCAATACAACATTATCATGATATGCTACTATAAATATTGCAACACTTAACACAATTGTCTGAAATTTCAAAACAGAACTGAAATTGCAACTTGCTGTGTATCACCTGGCTTGTTTAATAGAATGTACAGCACATAATACGAAATATTTTAAAACTATTTAATATAAAATGTATCCTAATGATGGCAAAGTTGCACAGTTGTACACTACTGTAGGTGTGTTTCTATCCAGATCTTTTTATGCCCATCTTCAATCCGGGCATTAAAAAAATTAAAAAAAAATCCCAAGTGGAAACGGAGGAAATAAATTTGTAGCTATTGACAAAATGTTTTTACCCATGGGGAGGTTGAATAGTGGAGGAATGAATGAAAAAGTAAATGCAAATAATAGAAGCCATTTCAGCAAATGAATGATGATGTGCTTCAGTCGCATGTCTTGAATTTGCTCAACTATCTGTTCCTCTGGAAAGAGGAATATTGAAATATCACATCAGTCACATTGTATACTTAATTACATCATCTTGCAGCGCCCTCTTCCTCTCCTAGACAGGAGAATTAGTGCTCCTCCTACTGCTTAAATCAATTAACCCACTCCTAATATTTGCATGGTATTATTGAGGATTGAAATGTGGGTACAAATTTGTACATTCCTAGGCTGAATTTTTTGAAAATTTAGTTAAAATATGCATTACATTTAGATGGAACATTGAATACTGGAACCGACCACGCTAAGTGTTGCTGCCAATCAAGTTTTCTTGTGTATTTCAAGAAATGTAGCTCTCGTAGTACAAAGGTCACAAGATGATTTTTATCAAGATATATATTGACCATATTGATACAATGTGCTGGAATATCAATACAATATTGTGAAAAGAAATATTGTGATTTATTGGTTTATTGATTTTATTGCGCAACCCTTGAAATACTGTCTCCTTTGTGGATTTGAATTGAGTTGGAGGGATCAAACCAGTGACCTTTCTGTTACTAGATGGTCACTCTACCACCGTGCTGCTCTAAACTCTCCCAAAAACTCTTCTGAACTGAGGAGCCATCATGTCTGTGGGGAAAAACTTGCTGCAAGGGAGGAAATGTACATAGCTAGCCACTCTTCCCCCGTGGATGCATCTTTGTCTGTACTCTGATGAAAGTGTAGTTCGGGACAAACACATCACTTATTCCTTCCAACTGTATGTATTGTTTCTCCTTCCCAATCACTCTTGTATACCCACTCTTCCCTCTGTCATTGTCCTGCAGCTCTCTTCCAATCAGATTCTGAACATGGGCCTTGTCTGATATTTTACATAATTGCCTTACATAAGTAGCAGGCTCAGCTCTGAGCTTGGATGATATTAGTGGAGATGAATATTGCATGAGGAAAGCACTCTTTAAGCGTTAATAAGAGGATGGAGATGGAGCCCCACTGTCACTCTGTCTTAACCCCGCCTCCACTGTTCTATTAAGCAGTGACTCAACCCAAGCTGTATGCATTGGAGCCTTTGAGTCAGTTTGTTAGAGAGGGAGGAAGAGTATGTGTGTGTGTGTGTGTGTGTGTGTGTGTGTGTGTGTGTGTGTGTGCGCGTGTGTGTGTGCGCGCGTGTGTGTGTGCGCGCGTGTGTGTGTGTGCGCGCGCGCGTGCGTGCTTCTGCCGGTGGACTTCTGAGAAGAGACGACAAGGTTCTGTCATTAGGTGCTTGTGTTTTTTCCATCTTTGTTGGATGAATAAAAGCGGCTCTTATAACACAAAGGCGCCCAGGTCCATCAACTGACTGCAGCCCCACTTACAGTTCACACTTAGTGTGAATAAATGGGCTTAATTGTGGCCTCTCATTAGAGCTCTGGTTAGTAGCACAGCAGCTGAATCCTCAACGCCTGTAAGTGGGCATTTGAAGCGCCTATTCTACGTGACTGAATCACAGGATCAAGCATTGGGTTTGCTTAAAAGTCTTTTTGTTGTTCTACTGATTATTTACTTATTGTAAAGGGTTTACTAGTGGTGATTAGGAGTCTTCTTGTAGTTGTCCTTTTCTCTTGGCATACTGTGGAATGCTTGTTGGTGCCAGAATAATGCGTGCTAAACATTTACAAAAGTAATCTACTGATTTTGAAGGTCATCAGGGTACAGTAGAAATATCGTGTGTACTTTTCATTAGGAAGCTACGATACTGGATTTTTGCAGCCAAGCCTGATATAGATATCTGATGTCAAGCTCTCAACAGATGTTTGGAAAAAGTATTTTGATGAGCGATGGCAAAATGTCTGCTCTCCTCTCTGCTAAAGCGCTACTCTGTGCTACACATGCTACTTTATGCTATTCTAGCTGTGAAATGCTACAGCTTTGTACCTTCATGGTGGCTTGAACTCCAATCTGAAAGACTTTCTTGAGGGGGGGGGGGTAATAGATTCATGTTGAGTGGAAACTTTCAACATATCTGGCTGAAAATCAGACTTCAAGCAACATTTTTCCAAAATGTCAGTTCACAAACTCTCAAACACATCAGATAGAAAGTATTCTTTTAAAAAATAGCTTATACTCAATACTCCACAAACACTTGGATTAGTGCTAAATGTTGGGAGTAACTTCAAATTCTTCAGAAGGGATTGGGAATCACAATTCCTTAATCACCCCACCTTAATCTTCTTTCCCTGTAATTATTATTATCATCATTATTATTATTTTGTAAAAATAAAACAAGTTTCCATAATGACTGGCTGGTATATCAGTTTGGCTCTTTACTTCTAATTATACAATTGTGGTGTACAAATACACGAGAGGGTGCTGAGAAATGTTTGACATGCCATCTTAAATTAAAACAATTTTGTCTACACCATTTTACCATAACATCAGTATGCTATTATTATATGAATTTCTTGCTGATTACACCTGGATTTGCATTCTGGATAATGAATCTACAGTGAGACTTAACCTTGTAAATTGCATAAATCCCTTTAGGTCTGAATTACTTAGCCCAGCCTTTTCCATGTCTTATCTCTATTATTCTCATAGTGTTACGTCAAAGTGCCTGTATGCCTGTTGCCATTGCCTCGCGGTAAAGTAGTGGCCTTGTGTCTGTGTGTGTGTGTGTGTGTGTGTGTGTGTGTGTGTGTGTGTGTGTGTGTGTGTGTGTGTGTGTGTGTGTGTCAGAGGGGAAGAGAGAAGGAGAATGAGAGACTGACACTATGACAGCGTATCTGGGGGATGGGTAGAATGATTCAGCCTCAGGTCTGGTTAATTCAGCGGTCTCTCCACTACCAGGCCTGGCTTCTGGCGATTCAGGCTTTTGTGGCAGCAGCAGCAAAGCAGTCATTGCTTTCAGGACTTCAGGAAAGAATCCAAAATTAAATTACCCTCTTTTTAACAGGACATTTATTGATAATGGCAACTAGCCTAATTCAGCCCTTCATGTAGAATTTGGCGATTTTCTTGCGGTCTCCCTCATGGGTTCACCTTGCACTTTCTCTCAGTCTCTCTCTTCTCTTTTCCTCCATATCTTTCTCTCCCTCTGTCTGTCTGGATGTGTTGTCTCTGGGCTATTATTAGAGTAGACAGGCTGGTGGGAGGAAGTCTCTGAAGTAGACGCTCTTGTCATCTTTTTATTTATGGATTATATTCTGCTTTCCATGTGCCTGTTTGATTCTCTGTACAGTTTTTTTTTCTTGCATGTATTTGATGCAGAGCAGGATATGTTTCCAGGCATGTTTGTTTAGCATTCTTATTTGATTTGAGGGGGGGGGGGGGGGGGATCATGCATGTGCGCATCATCATCATGTAAGCGTACGTTCATGTGTCCATGAATGTGGCTTTGCGGTTGGCTGGAGCAGGACTAACCTCCTTTTCCGACACCATTTTACTGAAAAACCTTTTAAAATATAAAGCTGTGGTTATTAATCTTTTATTTTGTCCTGTCTGAGTCGGTATCAAGGGAGAGACCTTAAATACACAAAGCTCTTAGACACTGTCTTTGTTTTTTTTCCCTTCTCACTCCTTTTTTCATTCACTTCCCTTCTTCCTGAAGTGACAGACGCAAAACGAGTATCAGAGTTGCAAACATGCTTGTTCCAATTTAGCCAAGCCATTTTTAGCTTCATGAACTGTGCAAATACCCCGACTTTAATATAATAGATCATAAAAAAATACCTTTCCAGCTGAAATGCTCTCATTGTGCTTTCATGTAGAATTTGTTCCTTGTTTACTTGACAGAGAAAAAGTAGATAGATAACGCAAGCTGTCCAAATGGAATATGATAATGTTTCCCAGAAAAACACGCAATGGTCGAGCTATTGCACTCTATTCTCTTCCTCCTCATCTCCTCTTTCAATCTCTTGCTCTCGCTCCCTGTAGTCCAGCTCCCTCCACCTCACAGCCCTCCCTTGTTTCAGTAATAGGAGAATTGAAATCAATAGCGCATTAGTCTGCCCCGGAAACTCTTGTGGAATTAAATATGAATGACTGAGATTGCAGCTCTACCTGCTGCTGAGAGAGATGCATGATGGCCCTTGGGGATATGGAATTTTTTTTTTGCCCCCCCCCCCCCTCCAGTAAACAGGCCATTTTGTGTTGTTCTTACAGCTGACTGGATCACTGGGCTACTTTGTCTTGAAAGAGATCAGCGTGCAGCAGAGTCGACTTTGTAGGGGTTGTCATTTTGTCCTGAACAGCAGCCAGCCAGATAGCATAATTCAATAGAGCAAATGGGATTGTAAACGTCACAAAGCCGCGACAGCTCAGGAGGCAAGAAGAATCAAGCGACCACACCCATCCTCCCAACGCACCAGCACCATTTGAATATGAAAGAGCTCTGAGGTTATCAGCAGATTGCATCTTACTTTTTCCCCATTATTTCCCCCCCCCCCCCCCCCAATACAATAAATGCTTTTTCTTTCACGAAGCTTTCAGGTTCGCTGCTTCGTATATTCATTCTGGAACTTTTTACATGCAAATTTTGTTACTTGGTCGTCTTCCATTTTCATTAACTGGTTCAGTGTTTAAAGTGGAATAATTTCTCTTAATATGCCGATTGGCTTAAAAGCATAATTTGCAAGGTGGTTGCAGAGTGCTGGCTGGTGGGAGGAAGGTAATATGAGACAAAAAGCTATGCTTCTGGGAAGCTTGGGCACCAGTAAGATAATACACATAGATGATATAGAGGGAGATGTATTTGCAAGCTATATTTCAGTTCATCAGAGATGAAACGGTTTGTGACAGATGGAGTGATATTGTTCCTCTGTACTGCCATGAGTGCGGCCCCTCCTGCTTTCCCTCCCTGACAGATGTAGGGGGAGGACCACAGTGCACTCTTCTTTCTTTCAATTGATTTGGGTGCTTGAACCCTTAGGGACTAGGAGACGGTGGTGGGATGGGGGTGGTGGTAATAGTAATGGGGGTTTAGTCATTTCCTGCAGCAAAGAACCTGCAAAAAAGTCTAAAGTGAGTACAGTAAAGAAGTCATAAACGCGTTACATGCATATATCTGCATATATTTATGCATGAAGCACACTAATAGCAGTGTGGTATGCATGGTGCTGAGTGGAGCTGGAAGGGCATATTTCCATAAATCTTGGTTAGTGAGTGACAGCTTAGCATGCATCCATGCATGTAATGTAGGCAGAGGAGAAAGTGTGGCTGCTCATTTTTATGGCTAAGCCTCCTGTGTTATACACGCAATTGATTCTTCTGCAGTTTCTCCTTGAATAGGCGAGGAACACATTTCTCTTCTGTCTGATTAGCTCAATATATTGTGTCAATGCTGGTGGATGGGTAAACACCAAGAGGATTGTGTGTTCTGTGTAATTCAGTAGAGTTTGAGTGATTCAGCAATGATTACCTTTAGCCCCCTGAGTCCCTCTATCCCCCCACACCACCACCACCACCACCCACCCACGACTGTAGGATAAACATTAGGACTTAACAGCTGTCTTGTAGCAGATGTGTTCTGTTGCTATACCTCACTCTCTGTCCCTGGAGGGGAGAGGTCAAGACAGGGTTGGAGGTTGAGGCAGACACTTTCCTGAAGATGCTCCATGTTGAAGCTTTGAGGGTAGCAAACGGTTGAGCATCTGCCTTCCCCTTGTAAAGGACACCACCATCAAGGCATGAAGATTAGAATTAGCATTATTGATTCTCACAATCAGTCTGGAGTAATTCCTCCAGAGCAGCTGAACAAGCATCTTAAATGACTTATTGTTACTATCGAGATCTATCTTATCTTATCTTCCGAATAGTGCCATCCTTTATCTGTACCTCTGTTTTCATTTCAATCATTGGTTTTCCTTTTTGTCTGAATTTTTGAATGTTCTTCCTTTTCTTTTTTAGCTGTTCATCTTGAAGTTTTTACTTCTGATAGAACAATCCTAAAAGCCTGGAAGCAGACACCCAGTAAAAAAGTGGTTAATGATTTTAATTGGACTCCCTGGTGGAGTGGGATAGAGAGGGGACGTGCCCTGGCCACAGGCGCGTGGCAGTGGAGCAGGTGGATGATGGGCAGCTGAGTAGTGGGCTCCGGGGAGGAAGGGGAGAGGGCGAGAGTGGGGGGGTTCCATTTTGGAGGACTCTTGGGGTTGAGAGAAACACTGAAAAAAGGCAACCCCATCTGGAACTGAGGTGGGGGCTCTGGTGTGAAAGAGATCTAGTGGGTGGTGTCTGACACTCTCTCTTTTGTTCTTTGGTAACGCAGCAGTGATGGTGGTGTTGGTGGGGGCTCTCACTGCCGTGGGGGCTGGGCACTCAAACAATAGTGCAGATCGAGGAATTGAAAGCCTTCCATGAACAGAAAGGCAAGGAAGCAGGCAGGGAAGGTGTGGACAGACGGATAAAGCAGGCATGTGTTCAGCCCTCTTATAGTAGGTGGGGTTTCCAGCTATGCAAGGACGCTGCAATGTCACACACACACACACACACACACACACACACACACACACACACACACACACACACACACTTATATATACAGTATATATATATATATATATATATATATATATATATATACAGTATATATATATAGTATATCTACTCTGGGATTCAGGATTCACTTTCAATTTTTATTTTAAAGAAATATCAGTTTGGTGGGATGCTTCCATGATGTCATGATGTATGTACATATGAATGCTGAGAGACTGTTCTATTTATTGATGGAGAAATAAATAATGGAGAGAACCATTGTGCAATAAATTAGAAGTTGCAGCAGAGGGAGAAAGATAGCACTGTGGTGGAAGCACGCCTGTATACAGCAGAGTTGCAGAGCTTCATTTATTTTCATTACGGGCCAGACTCACGCCTGCTGATGCTGCTCTGACTGCCGCTCCATGCATAAGCATACATCTCAGAGATGTCTGTCCCCACACGACTGCACACAAGCCTCTGTCACACAGGGTTGATGTTTTTTACATTTCTCCGATAGAACTCCTGCTGTTCATAGCAGTCTCACAGCAGGCAGCTCAGAAATGACAGTGGGGTGTGTGCGCGCGTGTGTGTGTGGGTGGGTGGGGGGGGGGGGCGGGGGGGGCGGGGGGGGGGCTGCAGCAGCATGGGTGTATTAATTCTTAATACTAAGCAAGGGGTATGGAACGATTTATGGCAAGTCCTACAAGTCCTACTTTAGTTGTCACTGACAGTCTCCTCATTGGCTTGTAAAGAACAGACACAGACAATCGGAAATATACAATGTGGCATATTTGTTTTATCTGTCCTTGAAAAAATCCTTTAAAGGTGGCTCATTTGAGTACCGGGACCCCCCCCCCCCCCACACACACACACACACACACACACCCTCCCACCCACCCACACACACACACTGAATCGGCTCAAGATATTGGTAGACAGCAGCCCAGTAAACAAGGCTGTTGCAGCATCTCCTCGTAGAGGTCAAATTTGAGGACTGAATCTCAAACACTCGCTGATGAGGCAAGGCTCGCCGTCATCTGCAACCGTGGTCTACAGCTCCACCTGCTGGTGGGCTAACAGGATTCGTTGATTTGTGTGTAAAATACAGCTGTACTGCAAGTGGTCCTCTAGATAACGCTATTGAGTATTTTATTTTTGTAATTGTTTTGCAGAATGAATGGCATTGTTTTTCTTTTTGAGAAAAATATTGAACTATTTTCCACTTAAATATTGAACTTTTTTCCACTTATATTAAATGCAATATGGTTAATTGTGCTACGGGTGTCAGTGCTTTTAAAGTGGAGTCATTATCGGTATAAAAAAAGGGCAACATGTGAGGTTAAACTTCTTCGGCTTCCTTCCTAAATTTTATAAAGAAATGAACTTCAACTTTCAACTACCACTATCCGGTCGCTCAAAACCGGTCAGGTGACATTTGTAACCGTACAGATTGTAGATATAGATGTTATCTAGTCACAGACTGCATGCTGGCCTGAGAACACAACATAACCGGAAGTGAATGTGTTTCTGTGCAGTTACACCGCTGATTTATTCACAGTTTAAGCTGCTGTCATAATACGATATAATGTAGTACAGTCAATATTACAAATCTAGTGCCGAATATTTGCAATTTCAGGAACATAACACATGAAAGCTTTTAAACCTGGTCTTTTATTTTGTAAAGTTTTACCGGATGAAGCATACGTAGCACTGGCTAGCTTGTTGCTAGTGGCTCAGCTCCCAGCCGCTAGGAGGAACAAGGGCTCCCGGCCAGGTCCCAGCGCGTGTAGAAGGAAGCGGTCTGAGAGCCCTCATCTCCTCTCAAGACGGGACAGAGCCAAAGCACCGAGGGAGGAAAACTGTCTCTGGTCTGAATTTCTTTACATGGGGACGAAATATGACATCCACGGCGAGTGAAAGGAGGGCGTTTGCTCACAAAATCAACCGGTGAGACATTAAGTGAAGTTATTGTTTAACCGCCGCTCCCGGTGCGCGAGAGAGTGACCTAAGGGGCAGACGGTGCTGCTTATAGCCACTATGCTAGGATTTGTAAGGTGTCTCCAACCTCAAACCTGCCTGTATAAACACAAATAAACATTATTGACTGTAAAGAAAGAAGGCCGCGTTTGAGTAACCGTTGCGCAACAAGGGCTCAGACATTTAATTAGTTTATTAGTCCGTTTCATGTGAAGGGTAGCATCCCCACAGCTAACTTACGTGTGTCAAGCTAATCTACTGTTGTGATAGCCAAAATCGTTTGCTCGTATTAGAGCTTGGATTTGCTCTTGAGTGGGGAGAAGATGTTTAGCTCGCGTACCTGTTCACACTTGCAGTAAACTTGTTCTCCCTCTTTACAAAAAGTCCTGCATGGACTGGAAATCGAGTATTTCTAGTTAAACTAAGTAAACACAGCTCAGATTCCAAGTGAAAGGTTTACTGCATCATCTGTCACCTGGATCAAGGAGTAACATCCTTTGACTACACTAGTGTGCGTGTGTGCAACCAAGTAACTTCTCCAAAGTTTTATTTTCGTGCTGGGCTTTACTTATTGCTACACTTATCATCACTTTTATTTTTATTTGATTGGTTGTCCCCAGACACACTACCGCCTTGCAACACTTAACTGTTTCTCCAGTCGTCTGTGACAAAATAACAGGATGACAGATTCTTATCGTACATTTGTAAGTGGATATTTTCTCACCCCAGTCAAAATGTGGCTGATGCCTGATGATTGTTCATGATGAACCTTGAACTTGGCTCCAGCACAGGGTTGACTTTGAATTGCATTACTGGTGGTACATCTATTTATTAATATGTTCCCTGCTCATCCAGAGTTAAAACTATAGATCTTCACTTCATTGTTCTCCACAACATTCCCCAAGTCAGGTCTGTCTTCTCCTTAGTGAGACTAGGACCATTGTGTAGTGCCGGATGCAGGAAAGGGTGGGAAAGGGTGTTCAGGCTATTGCCCCTGGAGTCGATAGCTTTCCTTTTTCCTGTTGTATATGGAGGTATACATAGATGCAGAAATGTTTTTTCACATCTTTTGAGGATGTATGTTTGTCTTACAAAAAAAGACGAAGATTACAGAAATGTTCCTTGTATCAACAGGAAATTAAAAAGGCATGGCATTGCTCGAAGAGTGCAAGTTTTAAGTCTTCTCTGCCCATAGTCTTTGTGTATTGATGGAATTAAAATATGATCCACAGCTATGGTATCAGGAAGCTTCTGGGTTTGGGAAATGTTGAAGTCTTTGCAGCTGTGTATGCGAGAGAAACAGACAGTTTGTCGTTCTAGAGGAGCAGCTGCTTGCTGTCTCTCTGAGAGGATTGCCGTTTTTTTTTTTTTTTTTTTCCCTGCTTTGTCTCTCTTTAAGCCTCTCATTTGCCTTTAGTCCATAAAGGCCAGAGACAGAGCTCTGGCTCCATGCCTACTCCCTGGAGCCAGCTTGCCACCTCTTTGTGAGATCTGCTTGAGTCCCTATACAGAACAGCTGCTGGTGTTCAGGATCACTGCTAACAGCATCAGTAGGTGAAAACTGATAGGAGAGGAAGAGGAAACTTTCAGAGGCTAGCCATGCAAGTGCAAATGGGCTGGCACTGTTTTTGACACAGAGTTGAAACAGGAATGTCTCAAAATGAAAAAAGGTGTCTGTGCTGTATTATGATGTTGTACACAAGTAAACCTAGTGTCTTTTGCAAGGGGTTTATCTGTTATACTTTAGTGGAGAATGCATACCTCATTCATGAAATGGTCCTCTGCACATATCTGTTCTTATACACTAGCACGTTTGAAAGTCCCATTAGGCTTGCAGACAGGAAGTAAAGGCTGACAGCAAAAGAGGGGCGTGAGAATGAACTTTAAAATCCAGAAACAAGGTAGCAGTGGTTAATGTCTGGTTTCCTTCATCTAACACTTAATGTTTTTTTGGTTTTGTTTGTTTTTTTACTTTTTTTGTTTAGATATCTGAAAGAGGGTATGAGGTTAAAACTAACTTAACAGTTGAGTTTAAGATTTTATTTTGGGGCATAAATTAGTCAGTATTTTCCCCAGAGTTTATGTGTTAAAATCAACGTCATCACATCAAACTTAGTAGTGTGAAGCTTAAGTTACTTGACTGTAGTTAAGTTTATTCATAGTTCTTCTAACAAATGTATTAAGCTTAAGATTGTCTTAATGAACAAAAATGTAAGTCTCATAAACTTGTTTGCCATAAAACTTGATTTCTGCAAATTATCAAAAATCCTCTGTAAAAATCCATTAGCTTTTGGTCAAATGAGCACTTGGCAGTGCTAACGTCTAGGTTGGCCTCCAAAAATTTGTCATCCCTGCAGCACTCTATTGTGAATGAATTGTAACATTAAAGTCTTTGAAAATCTGGGTGATTGCCAGTAATAGGAGATGCGCAGTAGATGTCAGGAGCAAGACCTTATAAATAGACATCAGGCCTTGCTTTTTCTGTAAGACTAAATTAAAGACTAAAAAAGTCCTACAATAGACAAATTGGTAGATAAGAACACTTCATGAATGAGGCCCTTTGTATTAATTATTTTAGATGACATGATTTAATGCAAGTCAAAATCAATTGCTGCATTGACTTGATTTTTGCAGCTTTGAATTAGTTGTCTTGTAAACAACTCATTTTGCAGCTGTTCCAAAATCTATCTGACCCTCTGTGTTTTTTATCTCATCCAGGACGGTTGCTGCTGAGGTCAGAAAACAAGTCTCAAGAGAGTATGGCTCTCCTCAGCTGTCCAAGAAACGAGGAGGTGCACACCACCCTGTGAGTCACTTAAGGTTATTAAATGGGCTGCAATTACAGGTCGGCAAGTTTAAAGTTTCAATTAGTGAGGCAAAAAGTTGATGGGCGGAACTTCATGAATTGCAATTATGCTTGGATTTGCAAAATGATGATAATTGCAGTTTTACTTTGTGCAGACACCAGTGTGACAGGAGTTGGTTTTAAAACATGATTAACCTGCTCCTGCTTACCTGTGTTGTTTGTGATCAAGGTGAGATTTCTGCTTTGAAGCTCAAATAAAAAAGATACAATTAGTTACATAAGATTATGTGTTTTGGCGGGGAATCATTGCCATATTTCAAGGACAACTGAAGATTTAAATGATTACAGTTGAAATTTGCTGTTCCTCCAAATACTATGACCCAGAAACCTAAAGACAGCAGTTTCTCACAATCTGGATGTGCTCTCGAGACTTCCAATACCATCCTCCTCATACCGACTCTGATACCTGAACATGCATGCTGGCAGATACAGAAGATAGATCCAGTACCAGTGTCTTAACTGTACTGCTAATCCTGTATTGATATCCTCATCATTAAATGACCGGGCTCAGGTTTAACTATTTGTTCAGTTGACCCTCCAAAAGGACAGCCTTGCAAACTGTGCACTCGCTGCTTTATTTGTAGGATTTTTCTGACCTGTTAAATCTGTCGGATTCAACATACAGGAAATCAGTACTTTTTTTTTCACTGTTGTCATTAAAACAGCAGGCTAGCAGCGCAACTTCCTGTGTAGCCATAGCCAAAACTTCACAATAGAAAACAAATTGAGCTAAAATTGTTTTTAGATTATTAGAATAGGATTTGGATCTTTATTTGCTAAGATGAATTTATTGGATCTTGGTGTATATTTTCAGTTCTTTTTTTTTATGGTAACACAGTCAAAAGAGAAAGTGAAGAGAGAAAGTATGTTCTCAGAGAGAGAACTGAAAACTAAATGTTTTCACAGTGAGAAAGCAACTCATACTTTGAGCAGTACCAAATGTTTTTTGTTAACCAATTACATTTTGTGACTCCATAACTCGTGTCCAAAGATGTGAAATAGTTAGCTGAATGATTTATTTGTTGATGTTTTCTTTCTTTTTAATCAATATCAGACATCCCACATGGCTTC
This sequence comes from Aulostomus chinensis, assembly GCF_037954235.1. Taxonomy (NCBI): domain Eukaryota; kingdom Metazoa; phylum Chordata; class Actinopteri; order Syngnathiformes; family Aulostomidae; genus Aulostomus; species Aulostomus chinensis. The sequence continues at coordinate 5,842,331 of NC_141337.1, forward strand.
TAGAGTCCTCCTTTTGTCTTTCTTCTGCAGCTTGTAAATCCTGCTGATCAGATTACAATCTGTCATTGTTCCTGCTGTAATACTCTAATGTTGATTGACAGTTGCCTCTAACAGAGGTAGTTGAGCCGGTGGACTTTGAGGAGTATGTGAGCAGTCATGCTCCTGGGGTGGAGCCTGGCTCCCTTAGACAGCTCATGGAGTTCCCCCAGGATGATCTGGAGCTCCACCAACTGGACAAAGACTGTACTACACTGGAGCCCCCGCTGCCAGAGGAGGAGGAGTAAGTCCAGCTTCTAATGGCCCACACAACCCACCCACTGTGTAACACATCCAGCTATGCTCTTTATATCTCCACACGCACAGGGGATTAATATTGTTGTAATGGAGGACAAACTTCACTACAGATATATGAACAAAGCCTCACTCAAGTCACACTGAATGAACATAAATATTAAAGACATGCTTTGCTCAATTATTAATGTGTTTTTCTAATGTAGCTCACTGGATCCCCGAGTGAGAGATGCCTTGGCAGTCTACACAGATGACTGGCTTGTCATTCAAAGAAAGTAAGTGGTGTCAGTTTTGGTACTAGTGGAATTACAGTTTCTTTTTCATCCATATTTTGATAATGTGCTGGACTCCACCCTGTTTAGTGTTCATGAGATTGACAATTACATTATGACTGGGACAACTTGTTCTGCTCTCCTGTAGATATCAGCACTACAGCACCACATACACCCCTCACAACTCTGAGCGCCAGAGGGAGAGGCAGCGAGGCCTGGTCAAACAGACCTTTGAGCTGGATGAGGCTGCTGCTGCTGAGCGCCAGGATGACCAGGTAGCCGATGACGATGTTGAAGGACACAGTGTACCCATTCAGTACTTGCGGTGTTAGCAGGAACAGAAAGTTTAGGACATAATGATAAAGACATACATATATGGGAGGATGCCATGAGGACTCATAATAAGTGAAACCAAAAGTGCTTGCCTGGTGGCTGTGTGCAATATAGGTCATAAATCCTGCCCCCTCCATGATAGCAGTTGGGACCTGGGCCAAACTAAAAAAAAAAAAGTCAACACCAAATACATTTCTTTTAAAAGAAAGACATGTATTTGGAGCTGCAGGGATGATGTGTTTTTGTTGGCCAACCCAATGACTTAAACATCACCACAACTAACTTTGCGCTTCTATGTTCAGGGTGATAGTACAGACATTTCTTACTGTTTCATGTTCTTGCAATTCTTTTAACCATGGCATGATGACATTTAAAATCCCTAACAACGTCTGTTGTATCTTTCAGCCACTCCTTAGCATCCTCTGTATTTAAGAGAGCTTTGAAATTCTCAAGTTTGGTATTTACTGACATTTTCTACTAAAGAACAAAATGATAAAATATCTTAAGCTTGTGTGAACCACAGACCTTTTTGAGACATTTAACTGTAAACCTATTCAGGAATTCAAATTGACTTTTAGATGAGGAAACCAGACTTTCTACAATGCTAATTTATCTCTTGGATTTGGAACTTGTTCCTGCACCTCTCTGGTTTCTGTAGTTTTAGAAATGATGTATGTTGAAGTGCTTGACTGAGTTATTTGATTTTATGAAAGGGGAGTTTTAATGTCTTGATTGACATCTGCTCTAACTGAAGTACCAGTTATCACTGAGGAGCCCTCTGTTTTTAAACAGTGCAGAAGAAAGTCTAGTGGGGATACACAGGCTCCATTTCCTAATCACTGCTCTGCAGTTTCTGGTTATGAACTCACCAGTGCAAGATGGAATTTGGTTTTTGTTTTTCTTCAGTGGGAAGAGGTGGAAGCACATTATTCATGTGTATATATACACATAATATGGAAGCTATGGCCTTGAAGGATCATGCTCTTGCAACTGAATCGTTTATCATCTGTACACAGAGGTGGAGAGAATAGCCAACCATCCTTGTGTTTGCATGTATGTCTCCTTATGATGGTCAAGGCAGTATGAGTTGTATTTTATTCATTGATTTGATCTGATAGATACTGTGTAATGGATAATGGGTATATGTTGTACATTATCCATTACGTATTCCCCTTATAGATTAGATAAAGTGGTAATAAGGAAATGTGAGCCATCTTGTTCTCCTCACCTTTCAATAACATCTGCAGCGAGCTCTTAATGATGATGTATTTGCCTGGAAGGAAAAAATAACGTATGATCTCATCTCTCTCTGATTCAGGATGACGCCAAGCGGCGGTCAGTCTCCCTGGATGAGACACCACGGGGTAGCTGGGCCTCCAGTATCTTTGACCTGAAGAACTCCTCCCCAGACGCTCTCCTGCCATCTGTGCTGGAACGTACAGCTGCAGAGGACATGGATCACCGTAACACCGAGGCACGTCTGCAGGGTCGCCACAGTGACCTGCTGGGCCTCTACCCTCCCCCTGATGAGGTTTGTATCAGGATGCCAGCCTGTGTTGGGTTATGTGAATAACCCTTGACTTTTTCTGATAAATAATGTAAGAAACAATATATATATTGAGTCAAAAATTTCATCCTTTTCTAGTGAATGTAAGTTTTGAAAATTCACATCACGTTTGTCTCTGCAAAAGGCACCTTAGCAGTTAGCATTTGCAGCAATAACCACATGGCTGAAGAATTAAAGACTGCAAATTTTGGGAATGCTAACATGATCACTAGAAAAGTAAATAACAGGAGTGGTCACATGGGACTTATTTTAACCTCAGAGAGCTTTGTTTAAAACTACAAGCAGTAGAACAGTCCAGTCCAGTTCAGCTCAGAGTAGCATTGTTGAATGTTCCCATAAATCAATGTCCATAATGTCTGGAAACCTCGCCACTTCCAGGGAGCTATTTGCTTTTCCTTCCTCTGTGTTCTCCTTTTCTCTCGACATCCTTTCTTCTATAGCTGTGCACACACCATTGCCTTGTCTGCCTCTACGTTGCCATGACATCCGTGTAAATGTGCTGGTGGGTGTGTGTTTTGTACATGACTTTGTTTTCTGTGTGGTAGGATGAAGCAGTGGAGAGATGCTCTGTCCCTGAAGTGCCCAAGGAACATTGTGGCCAGAGGATCATGGTCAAGTGTCTTTCTCTGAAGTGAGTTGTGGAACAAAAGAAGATACCTCTGCCTTCACTATCATTATTTTAAAAATGTGCGCCATATCTTCCAACTGGATGTTGTTTGTTTCAGGTTTGAAATAGAAATTGAACCAATATTTGGAACACTGGCCCTGTATGATGTAAAAGAAAAGAAAAAGGTATTTTTTTTGTTCCAGCAGATCATTTTGAGTATATCACTTGAATTGCATTACATCATGACGCGTATTCTGTAAAAGCATTTACGTAATTCTGAGCTCATGTTCGACTTATTGAATTTTCCCTGCCTCAAAAGCATCTAAGTAGTCTTGTGGTTGAGATCATTGAGTCAAAACTGTATTAAAATCCCTCGACGTACATTTTCATTATCATCTTTCCTTTCCCTCCCTCCTCTCTGCTGTTTCCCTCTTATCTCTATCTTCTCTCCAACAGATCTCTGAGAATTTCTACTTCGATTTGAACTCAGATCAAATGAAAGGGCTGCTTAAACCCCACACATCTCACATAGCCATTTCCACACTGGCCCGTTCAGCCATCTTCTCCATCACATACCCTTCTGCTGATATCTTCTTAGTCATTAAGGTACTGAAACATTGCTCTGTCACACAGAATACTAATTAGATTTTTAATGACTCTCCATTAGTTGTCTTGAACCCATAAAGATGTTTTTTTTTTTTCCTCCTGAATGATGATAGCCACATATTTTTAGCTCGAAGCCAATCGAGGTGGGCCACTTACAATAGTAATACTGTCCATAACATATGTTTACTAACTATTAAATGCGTCATCATTGCTGAAGACAGCAGAGGGGGGCTATAGCAATGACTAGGACAGCCTGGAAATGGGGTAAAATTGGCAATATACATTGAAGGAGAAAAGGAGGACAATCACAAACACTTTTATTTGATCTAAAAAAAACAAACACGCCAATTCTGGTTTTGAAACTGCATTTCAGAGTTTCTAAACAGATATTTTGCTGCTGTTAGTAGTTGTTGTTGTCCTTTAGCTTCACGCTTGAAATATGTTTCTGCCATTTTCTGAATTTCCAAGACAGTTAAGCTGGAGGGGGGGGGGAAATGTCTTTGTGAGTTCAAGGAACCTAACAGTGAGGCAGTGAAGGCAAATTGCACATTTTGGATGATGTATTAATTGAATGTGTTAACAGAGGTGTGCTATTCTTTCAGCTTGAGAAAGTTCTTCAACAAGGAGACATTGGCGAATGCTGTGAACCCTACATGGTCATGAAAGAATCTGATTCTTCTAAGGTAATGGTACCAAAGGTCTAAACCTGTTGCAGTGCTCACATCCCACACTCACGAGGGACATGAACTTCACTGTCAAGTCCCAAGAATTGCTCAATTCAGCTGGGTAGCTGCAATGTTTGCCATCTCCCTTGATGGGGCTGCCATACCGACCATTGTAGATATTGCAACTACTTCTGTGTATTTAGTTACACCAAGGAGGTTATCGCCTGTGACTGTTTGTCTGTCTGTCTGTCTGTTTGAATGTGAGCCAGATTATGTCGGAAAAAAAACTTTATAGATCATGTACACAAGTATGGGCCAAAGAAGAGCCCATTATATTTTGGGGCAGATGAAAGTCACATGACAGATAGGGTGAACGTTCAAGGGTGCTACATCACACACAGTCCGGTGGAAGTTGCTTCATTGTTCGTAAACATTTCTGTTAAACTCTGAGCAAAAAGACTGACCTCTAACCGTTGGAGATAGCGGTTGCAGGCTTCATGTAATAAGCCATAGTTTCTCTGAAGTGTACTTTGGTCTAATTAAGTAGCAACTAGGCAGTAAGTATCACCATGACAACCTCTAACTACACTCTAAACTGATTCAGATTAGCTCATCTCTGACAGTTCTATCAGTCAGCTTGTGCAAGCAGAGCTTTGCCTGCTCACACTACAGATGGCTGCATTGTCAGTGTGTGTGAGAGACGGACCGAGAGAGAGAGAGAGAGAGAGAGAGAGAGAGAGAGCTGGGCTGAGCAAATCTATATGCTGCATGTATCACTACAATGAAACAGAGTTTTCTCATTTTAAATATTAAAAAAGTAGAAGATCAGTATGTGGCAACCCATGTACTATACATAAGTATGGAAACTCTGAGTCCTCTGTTTACTGCCTTATACTCGAGGGTGTGCTAATGACCTCAGGGGGACTATACATGGAACAAACTGGCTGTGTCCTTCTCTCTGTTCAATCTAAATGGAAAAACCCTAGCTTTTTGCATATATATCAATAGATAGATGGATAGGTGTGTGTGTGTGTGTGTGTGTGTGTGTGTGTTTTGGTGCATACTGAACCTTGACTTTGGTGCCATTACACCCCTAATGTGTACTACATGTGAGAGAAAGCTTAAATATTTACTCCAGCTATATACATATATATACTTGAATATTTTACATCTTGTTGAATTGTTTTTAAGGGTGGCATGGTGGTGCTGTGGTTAGCACTGTCGCCTCACAGCAAGAAGGCTCTGGGTTTGAGCCCCGACTGGAGCACAGATCTTTCTGTGTGGATTTTGCATGTTCTCCCTGTTCCTGCGTGGGTTCTCTCCAGTATTCCAGCTTCCTCCCACAGTCCAAAGACATCAAGAGGGGACGAGGTGAATTGGATACTCTAAATTGACCGTAGGTGTGACTGAGTTGTCTATCTAAGTGGCAACCTGTCCAGGGTGAACCCAGCCTCTTGCCTGAATGCCACTGGGATAGGCTCCGGCCCCCCGTGACCCTTAACAGTATAAGCGGTAGAAAATGGATGGATGGATAGATGAATTGTTTTTTCACATCTGGTTACACACTGCAAGGTAAACATGAAAGTGGATGAAAAATGTTAATTAGCTCCACCACCTAATTTGTGCTTTATTTAACTCATGTTCGAGTTGAAACACGTTTTCATCATGTACTACCTGAGTAATGAGCTGGAGTCCTGCCTCTCTACTTTATCTCAATGATGGGACAAGTCTACCCTGTGTATAGTATGAAGACACTGCTGCTGCTCTCATTGACACCATTGTATCCTCAAAAGGAAATATGTCTATTAAAAATGGGCCCTGATGCGTCATACGGAAATATTAGCTTTATTAGTCAGGACATATCTCATGGACCTCGACATAGGACTGCAGTCTAGAAAGTGCCCTTCTAATATAATTTTCTGTTCATGTTTGCTCTTGTCCTGCTGCAGCACAAGGAGAAGCTGGAGAAGCTGCGTCTGCAGGCAGAGCAGTCATGTAATCGTCTTGGCTCGTTCCGAATGCCTTTTGCCTGGACAGCCATTCACCTTCTCAACATAGTCAGCAGTGTGGGAGGTTTGGATCGGTCAGACCCGGACTCTGACTCAGGTACTGCTGACTCCAACCCTCACACATTTGGTGAAAAAAACTCTCCTACTCAACCATCATACACCCCTGACATGTACAACATGCAATTCTTGTTTGATTTACTTCCTTGCCAGAGCGAAAAAGCCATGGAACCTGGAATGAGAGGAAGAAAAAGGCATTTGAACGGATGAGTGTCGGGGATGACATGTGCAACTTTGCCACTTTCCGTCCCGCAACACTGACAGTCACCAACTTCTTCAAACAGGTTGGTCGTGTGGTGATAGTTATGACTTAGATTTAGTCATCAAAGTTGTTACGTTCCATACGATGATGTAATGTAGCCAAATCACTCATCATTGTGCCAGTAAAGCTGAGTATTGCAACCTAAGCAGCAAATATCAGCCCAGATCTGATTCTGAAGCTTTGAAACAATTTCTTAATTGATGAATGAACAATTAAAAGAGATTGTCATTTGCAATTCTATAATCATAAGAGACATAGAAGGCTGTTTACTACAGACAGCCATGCAATTTTTTTTCAACTGAATTGTTTTTCTGTTCACGAATAAGTTTTCTATATATGATTTTTCGGTCTGGTAAGATATATGATACGTTATTTCCCCCAAAAATATTTTTGTAATTCATAGTTGTGTCTTCAGTGTGTTACAGCAGTAATAACTATTACTGACAAATTTGTACCCAATACAAATTGTGCTTTTCTGTCTGTTTTATGAAGGAGGGCGACAGACTGAGCGATGAAGATCTCTACAAGTTCCTAGCAGATATGCGCAGACCGTCCTCAGTACTGCGGAGACTGAGACCTGTCACAGGTGACCTAAAAATGGACACATAGTTGAGATTGTAATTGATAATATCTGGATTCATTTGCAAATGTTTATGCATGATTCATTGTTTATCCACACCTTATTTTGTTCCTCAGCCCAGTTGAAGATTGACATCTCTCCAGCCCCGGATTCCCCTCATTACTGTTTGTCACCCGAGCTGCTTCATGTGAAGCCGTACCCTGATCCACGTGTTCGTCCAACCAAAGAGGTGCTGGAGTTCCCCGCTCGCTATGTTTATACGCCACATACCAGCTACAGGTAAGTGTTAAAAAAAACCACACACAGTGTAAATTGAATAATAGTACAAATACATATTCTCACCTGTACTTTATCTATTTTCCATTGTTTTAGTTCATTCTCATTTTAGTGTTCAGAAGACAGCAGGTTCTCAGTTTCAAATTTAGATCAATTTTATTTGAAATAATGTATTGTAAAATGGGTAGATACAGAAACAGCCTTTTAATTAATGTTTTTTATATATGGATTTACAAATAAGACAATATTGAAATCACTTTATTTTATTCATAACAATCTTTTCATCAGAGTCAAGACAAATAACACGGAATAATGTTTCCTCAAGAATAGATTTGAGCTGCAACAATGAGGGAAGGGAGTGCAGTGACGTTCCAGTGCTGGGGTGTAGATGGATGTTACATAGATTCACTCTGGAAGAGAGAATTAAAACAGTAAATTTACAGAACAAACTCCACACATAGCAGACCACCCACATGAACAAGGGACTTACCATCTTCTGCAGTGTGGAAAGCTGCCCATCATGAGTCTCAATATTCTGTTTTTGGAACTGGGTCAAATACTGTAAACCTTTCAAGATGCTGGCGTTCTCTGCTGCTCTTTCCTAAACACAAATAAAGATAAAGCCTCATCAGTGTCTGGTATTTACATGTATGAAGTGCCTCTGGATCAACCAGAGATGAAAGTTGGCTGGGTGCTGGATGCAGTGTGATGATAGATCTGTAAGATGTTTGCTCCCTCTGGTTCTGTGGAGAAGATTTCCTCTCTTCCTTACCTGTAACTCTTTGACACTGGTAGGGAACGTGTTGTTGAGATACACCTCCATACTCTTCACTTTGGTCTTGAGCTCCACCTCTTCCTGCTCAATGTTAGCTAACCAGTCTTTAGCCGTCTTGGTCTGTGCCTGTTGCTTAGCCATCTGGGCCTGTCAAAAGAGTATCTGCCATTATTATCTTCATCCTCCACCAATGATCTCATTGGAGCTGGCTACCCTGAAGCAACACATGCAGCTTTCTCAAAAAGTTAGATTTAAGAGTATACACAGGCAAAAGGAATAAAAGAATAATGAATATGATTGTGGATTTTGACAGGAAAAGTTATTGTTGGCAAAGTTAAGAATCATTTCATTGTTTAATCAGAAATGGTCTGCTTGTTATGTCTGTTCAGTTGTTTTTCTTCCTGAAAGCAGAGAAACACACTGTAGGAGCGCAATCTGATGCTGATTTTAGATACTTGACATTCCTCCTCTTTACTTTTTCTGTTGCTGCATGTTACACATTTAGATCACCAATTTGATATAAATCCTCCATCGCTTTTTTTTTTAAACAACTTGACCATTTAACAGAACATGTCACCTACTGTTAACATATTTGTGTTGTCTTACCTGTAGCAACTGTATCACTCCTTTTATCTGCTTCTCCACCTCAGCAGCCTCCTCTGTCTGCTCCCCCAGCTGCCTCAGTGCACCCTCATGGTTGTTCAAAGTTTGGCTGATCTTAGCCATCTTTGCCTCGGTGGTTTCATAAATGTGGTTGAAAGATTCACTGAATTGAATGACACCATACATTAGCACCTTGACTTCGTCCTGTGGCGCAGCCATGTCTTCTGTACCAGTCCTCCTGATTGGGCTTGCATGGACCGCTGCTCTGAAATCCCCCACCAGACAAAGCACCAACACACTCCAGATTGTCTTCATGATACCACTGGCTTGCAAACTCACTGTAATTGAATCGTGTGTTTTGATCAGTTGTCCAAAAGCCCCGATGTCCTTGTCCAAAGTAAATTCAGAGTATCCTATTCTCCAAATGTAGAAGGTGGAGCTATGATAGATACATTTGTCTATCTTGGCTATGCAGAAGTTTCTACTTTGGGAATACAGACAGGATGATAGATCTGGAGGGTGCTCAGTGGGATTTAAATTGATGTGTACGTGCAATACAGTAGTAAAACATTAGCTCAGCTGTGGTTCGATCGCAGGTCTCGTATGTGGCCTTCCCTTGAAGTTTAACCTCTGAGATACAAATTTTGCCATTTAGGTCACAAACACATGTGAAATACATACATAACATATGCAGCATATGCTTGTTGTTCCCAGAAAGTGAATGGTTTCCACTGAGTAGCAACAAACCTTTCTCAAATCTATGTTATTTATATTGTAAATGCATATTTGTATGGTGAGTGGTCTGATCTTGACACATGAATAAAATCAGCTGATTGAAAATATCAACAAAAGTTACCCCTAATGTTTGATTTGGATCACAGTTAAGGTCACTTTCACCAAGCAAAACCAGTTCTGGGTCACCTTCTTCCCATGTGAGGATGTCAATGCATTACATTTCATTAAATTGTATTCATTAGTTTGTTTCAGAATTTTGTGTTTGATAGCTTTGATTGAACATTAAGATACATTTTACAACCAAGCAATGTTTGAAAGCTCATTCCTGTCTTGTAAAATGAGTCCCAGTATAGTCAATGCACAAGTAGCTGTGGTCGATGGACAGAAAAGTCGCCTCAAGTCCTTCATGTCTCTACTGTTTGTTTTTTTGGGGGGGGGATTACCCTCTTTCTCACCCTCTGCCTTTTATCATTGTGCCTGTCAGGAATCTGCTGTATGTTTATCCACAAAGCCTGAACTTCAGCAGTCGCCAGGGGTCTGTGAGGAACATTGCTGTGAAAGTTCAGTTCATGGCAGGAGAGGACCCTGCTCAAGCTTTACCAGTGAGTCATCACACTGTCATCAATTAAATCACTGGGATGCTTTCAGGGAAATGTAATTCCAGTCACAAAGAACAGCTTGAGGCAGTGAAATACTATATGTCTTTGTGGCAGAAGGAGCTTCTTCAAAGAGAGAGAGATTAAAGCAGGGTTTGTTACAGTAGTGAGCTACAGCACGTCTTTTGTGTTTAACTGTGATTTAGTTTTGTTGATTGTGAAGCAACATTCTGATAACATTGGTACAGTACTTGTTAAATTGAAATTTACCCCTGTAGACTTGTTGGAGATCGGATCAAAAACATTCATGACAACTTCTCAGTCTAGCACTGCACCAAAAATTTTTTTTTTATAAATTTGTACATTTTTGTGATCTTTCTTCAGCTTCTCAGAAACAACCACACACATCGTCATGAAAAAATTGCAGATATGTATTGCAAGAAGTTAAAAGAAAATGTCCTTTTTTGTGTGGATTCCTTCCTGTATTTGTTTATGAGGACTTGATTCCCTTCGCGAAGATGAAACCAGATCATTGGGTTTTCTTTGTCTGATAAACATGCTGTTTATTATGCTATGCAAATGGTATAAGGAACAGAAAAACAGTAGTTGGTCTTTGGATATGCCAGTACACTTCCTAGAAAGTGTGGCATTGGCAAGGGAATTGGTAATGCCACCTTTTAAGGTGCTGGGGTTTCATAATTGTCTGTCAAAATATGTTGGTCTGTTTAGCAACCCAAATCAGATATTATGTTATTAACAGAGTTCATTTGAAGTGCTCAACATTTAGTTGCTTCTTAAATTTTTGTATCAATCTTAAATCCATATAAATGGAATTGACAAAATATGAGCAACCTCCAGTACAGTTCAACAGCACCACAAATTACTGCCTCCAAAAATACCATTATTAACTGCATTAGTTTTGTCTAGGCATACCTATTACGACAGTGTGTATAGAAAGTCTGCTGAGATGATGATTCTGCTAAAGAGGGACATTTGTTGGACATGTAAAATCCATGTTTGCCCTCCAGGTTATCTTTGGGAAGTCCAGCTGTGCTGAGTTCATGAAAGAGGCCTTCACTCCTGTCATATACCATAACAAGTAAGCTTCCCTTGAATTCCAGCCAGTCTTTTTTTTCTTTCATAGTGCCTTTCCTAAACAGTGAGTTTAACTCGTGCCCCTCAGGTCTCCTGAGTTCTATGAGGAGATGAAGATGAAAATCCCTGCCAATCTGACAGAGAATCACCATCTGCTGTTCACCTTTTACCACATCAGTTGCCAACCCAAACAGAACACTCCTCTGGAGACCCCCGTGGGCTACACAGTGAGAGAGAACACTCCACCTGATTGAATACATCCACCCACACACTGACTTCTTTGATCATTTCTACTGTTGCCTTGCCATCGGTTGGACTGTGTGTGTGTTTCTCTTTCTTCTTGCAGTGGATCCCTCTGATGCAGCATGGCCGACTGCGCACCGGCTCCTTCAGTTTGCCCGTCTCAATAGAAAAGCCTCCTCCCAGCTACTCTGTGCTCACCCCTGACGTGAGTGTGTTTAAAGGGATTGTCTGATTATCGGTTTGGCTGCCGTCACCTGCTGCTGTGTGATGTGACAGAGGGTTAAATGAGTTGTATGTCACTCTGGCAGGTTCAGCTCCCAGGCATGAAGTGGGTGGATAATCACAAAGGAGTGTTCAATGTCGAGGTGACAGCAGCCTCTTCAGTTCACACACAGGTAGACAAATATACTTTTTAATACTAGGGTGGCTGTTTTTTGGGTGGGGGTGGGGGGGGTTCCTCCTCAAATGTTTCCTGGAATGTCGAACATTGATTACCGGAGTGCTGCCAAATGGAAGTTGATCGTGTTTGAGTAGTGCTTTGTATTTATCATGCTTGCACTTCTAGGACCCCCACCTGGATAAGTTCTTTACTCTGGTGTACGTGCTGGAGGAGTACTCTTTCCCCTTCCGCCTGAAAGATGTCATCATCACTGAGGCAAACATGGAGGGTGAGCTGAAGGCCAGTATGTCAGCGCTAAGAGGGGCTCTCCTGGACACCTGCGTCAGGTTTCTGCACCAGCTCCTCAACAAACTCATCCAGCTCATCGTCTACCCACCGGTCATAGCTGGCCAAATTGGTGAGCATTTTGTAGTTACCACTATTTTACATCATTGCCTCTATAGATTTAACAGGCACCTCTATGAACCAGGCTACAATGCTACGTTGTGCATCTTGCATCTTGCATCAAAATCTTTCAAGCCTTTAGATAAATATATAAAGCATTGTATGTAAAATTTGAATCCTGCAATCCCACATCATGTACGGTGAAGCCTTTGTATAAAATTCAATTTCACATTGTTCCTGTTTATTTGTCTACAGTAAACCTTGGCCGGGCTGCCTTTGAAGCTATGGCTTTATTGGTCAACCAGATCCACAAAAATCTTGAAGGGAACCAGGACCAACACGGACGCAACAACCTGCTTGCATCCTACATCCATTACTGTTTTCGACTGCCCACTGCTGAACCAGCGGTGCCACCAGGTGAGTTTCTAGTCTAGTCTGAAATTTACTGCAAGCCTTCCATGGGACCAAAGGAAGTCATTTCACTGGCCTCATGGCTGTTTATTTGCCTCTGTATAGGAGGCAGCCAGTCCTATGACATGCCTGCGATGTATGCAACCTTATCGAGAGCAACGGTCCGTCCAAGTAGCCTGCACCTGGCTCGCTCAAAGAGTATCAGCAACTCTAACCCTGACTTGGCAAGCACTCCAGTTTCTCCTGATGAAGAGGTGCAAAGAATCATTGGCAGCAAGGTGAGTTGTGTCTATTTTTGCAGTTTTTCATTATTATGGGGATCACTGCTCTGTGTTATTATGTGTGCAAAGTCTGAAAAAGGCTTTTTTTTTTTTGTTGGTCTGACATTTATATTTAGTCCTGGAAATGCTGAGGTTTCTATGTTGTATGCATTTTGGGCATTACTTTTATTTCTGCATTATTTAGGTTGTCTAATTGCAAAATGTCACATTTTTATTCTTGTCTGTTGCTTAAGTCAAAGTCAGAGTTTTGCTTTCTGCCCCTGTCCCTGCCCCTGTCCTTAAAGTACCCCAACTCTTCTATTCATTTCCCCCCTCCTGCTTTCTTTTCTGGTTCCAGCACTTTTCTGTTCCTTACCACATTTTCTATTTTTCCCCAGTTTTCACTTTAATGATAAATTAAATTCAAGCAATTCCTCTCTGTGTCCTGCCACAATGTGTATGTGTGTGTTTTTGTGTGTTTGCGGTGGCTTGTGGCAGGGCATTGACCGCTCCCACTCCTGGGTAAACTCTGCTTATGCCCCTGGGGGCTCCAGATCTGTGCTACGCCGGAACCCAAACTCCAGCTGTGAGCTCAAGCAGGTGCCAAATCCCTCCTCCTCCTCCTCCACCTGGAATAGAGCTGCAAAATGCTGAAATTTGAGATCACAATTTTCTCTACAGTTGTTGGAGACACCACAGTTCCTAAGTACAGGAATTGCTAAATTCAAAAATACAGTGTAGCAGTTGGTGTTTACCATTTCCCTACAAAACTTTCGAAAATTTAAGCTCTACATCTCTGTCAAAACTGGGGATGGATGTATTTTGTTCCTCCTCACCTCACCAGGTTTTCTTGACTCTGACACATCTATGTTATTCAGAAAAAGCTTTTTTAGGGCCTGAGCCTGGAGGTACTTCAGGCGAAGACCCTATTATTTTAAACTGTATTTTATTACAACACACACTTAACTTCTGTCAATCCAGCTCAGAGATTTTAAATGTCTTGTTTTTGTGCAGTCGGTCTCCTTGTTAACACAATCAAAACAGAATCCTCGTCACATTAAACTGAACTTGCATCGAGCCGTGAATCGAAGATTGTGACCTTATTTTGACTTCTTGTGCAGCTCTAATCCTGCTTGATCACCTCTTAGTGGGCGTTTCCTCCCAAATCACAAGCGCCTCTGTTTGCATCTCATTCTCCTAGCCGTGTCCTACCTGTCATACCCTTTTGTCCGCAACTACACCTTGCTAACTCATCCTCTCACTGCCGCCTAACAGACCATAACTGTCCTGTTTGTGAGTAACATCATCTCGGCCTCGCACTCATCAGAGTTCATGGGGAGTTCTCTGACCACCCATTCATTTTCATCCATCCATTTTTCACATCACTTTGTCCCTATTTCTGTGTGTTCACCTCACCATCACTCCATGTTAGACAAACGACCGCAGCTGCAATCGCATGTCTGCCTTTCTGGACAGCGTGGCCTTGTTTTCAGTTCCTACAAGGCTCATTACCAAGAAGGTAAAACTGCCATCCACTAAAACAAACCAACACAATTGATGTTGTTTCATTAATCAACTTGTAACACTATTAACAATTATCATTTATTAAATTTTAACAATTTTGTCTGTTAGTGTGAAGATTTGCCTCATTTAAGAATCAATTTGAATTTTTTTGAATATTAAATCTGTGGCAGCTGTACTTATGAAATCAATAAAAAAAAATTTACCCTCACCTGTTGCTCATTTAATTTGAGGAAAAAAAATTATTTCAGTTTCTTAAACTTGAATTAGTAAATGATTATCCACCAGTTATCTTTAACAGCGTGTGGGGAAAAAAACAGATGTTACTGTAGAACTAAAAGCTCATTTAGCTCATAAAATGGTTTCCTAATGTAAGTTCAACTGACTGCATGTTGGTTCACGTCTAGCTGCTCCATGAGGAGCTGGCCTTACAGTGGGTCGTCAGCACCAGCATTGTGAGGGAAGCAGCGCTGCAGCAGGCCTGGTTCTTCTTTCAGCTCATGGTCAGTACTGTATAAGCCTTTGTACAGAGTCAAGCCACAAATCACACACTTACTATTATAACTGGAAAAGCAACATTTTCACCAAATTCCCCTTGTTTTCCTCCTCCAGACAAAGAGCATGGCCCATCACTTATTCCTGACTGCAAAACTGGACGTTCCCCGACGTCAGCGTTTCCCAGACCGCTTTGTAGATGATATTGCTGCACTTGTGTGTGCCATCAGTGCAGACATTGCCAGCCGATACCACAAGGTGCCAAGACCAAAAAGCTACACCACAAAAAACTGACCTGCTAAATGTCAATTTTTTTAGTTTTTCCAGTACTTAGTTACATTATGTTCAACCTGCTGTTGGAACCTAAGTAACCAAATGTTTTTCTTTGGTTTGTTTTTCAAATATTTCTCTCTCTTATCGAGACCACATCCATCTCTCTCCTAATGTAAATCTCTCTCTCTCTCAGGATGTGGAGCTTGTGGAGAGGTTGAATAGCAGTCTGGCCTTCTTCCTGAATGACCTGCTGTCTCTCATGGACCGGGGCTTTGTTTTCAATCTCATCCGCTCCTACTACAAACAGGTGCTGCCCCCCCCCATGCTACACCTCTGCATTTTTTCATATCTCATACTGAGTCAAACAAACTTGTCTGATAGATTGCCAACAAGCTCCACACGACACAGAACCCCAGCTCTCTGAATGCTTTGAGGATGGATTTCACCCGCATCGTCTGCAGTCATGAGCACTACGTTATCCTCAACCTGCCCTGTTCAACTCTCAGCCCTCCAGCCTCCCCTTCCCCCTCCACCTCCTCCACCACCTCGCAGGTACAACAGCAAGTGGAAAAATGCAGTTAAACAATATTTCTGTCTGTCATCATTTCATTAGTAGGTCTCATACCTGACTAGGGCTGTGTTTGCTTTGTGGTGGAACTTGTCAATGAAAAACTCATCATATGAGTATCATGTGGTTAGACTTAAAGCAGTATTACCACTGTCTTACTTTTGTATTGCTCTGCTCAGTTTCAGTCTTCTGTCTGTTGATGTGTCCACAGGGTTCAGCATTTTCCAGTATGGTGCAAGACCAAGGAGTGGCCAGCATGTTTGAGCTCTCTGTCCCATTTCGACAGCAGCACTTCCTGTCTGGGCTGCTGCTTACTGAACTCTCTCTCATCCTTGATCCTGAAGGAGAAGGGTCAGCTATTTTTAGTTGCCTAAACAAAAATAATTCAGTTTCATGCAGTTCTCCCATTGGGATCTTCAGAGTTTTAAACTTTGAAATGAAGAGCAATGTAGCATGCATAACTGAGCAGTTAAAAAAAACAACTTCATTCTTTTTTTTATCTACAGGGTTTTCTTCCTTCATAAAAAGGCTATTAGTGCTGTTCACTCCCTGCTCTGCAGCCATGATGCAGACCCTCGCTACAGTGACCCTCAGGTCAGAGCCCACGTCGCTCAGCTCTACCTGCCTCTCATTCCCATCGTCATGGAGATCTTGCATCACTTGCACGACTTCTCTGGTCAGTGGGAAACATATACCGATACTGTTGGTGCCCTACACCACCTTAAGATGAAATATGCTTCATTTTCAGTGTTATTGTGTCTTGCAGACTCCTCGCCAGCTCGGGTCCGCCATGCCTCAGCCCACGCTGACGATTCTGACCCAGACAGTAGCAACACTATCAGTCAGTCTGTTGCCATGGCGATTGCCGGCTCCCCTTTGCCACATGTAAAAACCGCCCCCTTTTCACTCCCCACAGTGGTGAGTGATAGCAGCAGGGTCAGCCTGTTCCTCCAGGCCCAACAGGTCACAGACTGGCCTGTGTGTGGGGGCTGCTGTTGCCTTCGACAATCACTCTGGCCTCTCTGTTACTCCACACAAACACTTATTCAAAAAGCACTTGCTTTCTGTTATGATGTTAATCTAACTGAAGTACAGCCACTCCTATTAGCTTGTCAGACAATCAGTTTTCTTTATAACTCTGTCAACATCCATCTTCTTTTGCTCTAAAGCAGATTTAAAGTGAGTTTGTATGTTTGTCCTCAATAGGCTGGGCGCCAGTCCAGCTCTCTCTCTGCCGAGTGCAGTAGGACTCTTCTGGTGTGTTTCCTGTGGGTGCTGAAGAATGCAGATGCAGCTCTCCTGGAGCGCTGGATGTCTGATTTGTCTGTTCTGCAAATCAACCGCCTGTTGGATCTACTGCATCTCTGTGTCTCCTGTTTTGAATACAAGGTGCAATAACCTGGCAACAACACGCATGAGGACTTAATTACGCTTCTATCCATTTTCACATGCTTAATTCATCCAGTTCAGAGCTATAATACATACTGGGATGTGGGCTGTTAGTTGGTTCTAGAATGGTACCTATTTTTATTGTCAGTACTTAGTTTATTTTTGATCATTCTTTTAAAGTAAATGTTGTGGTCAAAGGTCACAGTGACCTCAAGGAATACTTTTTTGCCATAATTCACATACTAATTAGGACACTAGGTGGTAATTCCTCCACCCCATTGCTGTTGGCTGGAAATTTACATATAAATAACAGATTATTAGGTTGTTTGTTTTTTAATCTTCCTTTTCATGTCTGTGGTTGTTGCAGGGTAAGAAGACTCTAGAGAGGATCAACAGCTTGACCTTTAAAAAGTCTCAGGACATGAAGGCCCGTCTGGAGGAGGCCATTCTCGGTACCATTGGAGCTCGTCAGGAGATGGTGCGCCGCTGCAGAGGTAATGAGCATGAGATGTACGGTAATATGTCACCTGTGTTTACAAGTCTGTGTTAATGGAAATGTTTATTGTTTGCACATCCAGAAAGGAGT
This sequence comes from Aulostomus chinensis, assembly GCF_037954235.1. NCBI lineage: Eukaryota > Metazoa > Chordata > Actinopteri > Syngnathiformes > Aulostomidae > Aulostomus > Aulostomus chinensis. Next base: position 5,860,190 of record NC_141337.1, read on the forward strand.
CCTTACGGCAGCCAGGAGAACGTCAGGTGGAGAAAGAACGTCACTCACTGGAGACAGAATGCAGACAGGGTCGATAAGTACGTTTCTGACATAATAATGGATAAATCATACACAGAGCTTGTGTCTTTATCAAAATGGCTCATTAATGTTGATCATTTTAAAATGATACCTTTAACCAGGACTAAAGCTGAGATGGAGCAGGAGTCTATGGTGGATGGAAACTTATCAACAGAGGCATCTCTGATAGTCCTGGATACACTGGAGATTATAGTCAAGGTGAGACATGCTAGATACCAGCAGCTTGCTTCAAACACAGTGTTGTGTGTTGTTTGTCTAATGAAGAACATTCTTTGTGTAATTTATTGTACCTCTCCTGTCTTAGACTGTGGTAGCATCAGAGCTGAAGGAAAGTGTGTTGGGTGGCGTGCTGAGAGTGCTTCTTCATAGTATGGCAGGCAACCAGAGCGCCCTCTTCCTGCAGCACTGCTTCACTACACAGAGGGCTCTGGTCTTTAAGGTACACAAGGGTTTTAAAAAGTCCAATGTTTTGTTTTGTTTTTAAGCTCCAATAATTGAAATATTTGAGTAAATGGATGCACTGTGAACATTGATCTACCAACACATTTTGACACCTTTTAAGAAAAAGTTATTAAAAAGTCAAACAAAATTGTTTATGTCTTTAGTCCTTCTCAATTTTTCATCTTTGTTCTTACATGATGCATTCATCTGAAATTGTAAAGAAAAAAAAAACAAAATAGGAGTAAAAAAAGTGAAAGAAAGTTTTTGTATTAAGTTTCCAGAGATGCTGTTTGAAGAGGACACAGAACTGTGTGCAGACCTCTGCTTGCGTCTCCTACGTCACTGCAGCAGCAGCATCGGCTCTGTCAGAAGTCATGCCTCTGCCTCTCTTTACCTGCTCATGAGGCAAAACTTTGAGATTGGAAATGTAAGTCTAGACAGTCTTGGTATAACCTTGCTCCTGCCCTTAAACAGACACTTAACTGACGTTTTTGAGCAGGATGATTGTGGAATAGATGGTATAATAACCTTTTCTTTGTCCTCTATCAGAACTTTGCGCGTGTAAAGATGCAGGTCACCATGTCGCTGTCCTCGCTTGTCGGAACATCACAGAACTTCAATGAGGAGCATCTTCGTCGGTCACTCAAGACCATCCTGACATACGCTGAAGAGGATGTAGAGCTGCGTGACACACCCTTCCCAGAGCAGGTAACGGATGAGACGAAGTATGGCTGTGTGGCCATCGTCACTCTGTTTTATGCAAAGAATCATTCACTCAAGCCATCATGCTGTGTGTACAATGACTAGGAAAGCCTTTTTTGATGTACTATGTTGTACCTCTGAACCTGCAGGTCCAGGACCTGGTGTTCAACCTGCACATGATTCTTACCGACACAGTGAAAATGAAAGAGCATCAGCAGGATCCAGAGATGCTGATTGACCTGATGTACAGGTAACTGAGATGCATATCATGAAGGCTGGCAGACAAAAATTAAAGCACCGATATTCATGACAGCATTACTTTCACTCATTGTCATATCAGAATCGCCAAGGGCTACCAGAACTCCCCAGACCTTCGTCTTACATGGCTTCAAAACATGGCAGGCAAACACTCGGAGAGAGGGAACCATGCTGAAGCTGCCCACTGTCTGGTCCACAGTGCAGCTCTGGTGGCAGAATACCTCAACATGCTGGAGGATTGTCGTTACCTTCCAATTGGTTGTGTCACATTTCAGGTCAGTGCTTGTCTACAACACACAGGGGCAGGGGTATGACAAAAAGGGAATTTTGCACAGATGATATACTTTACCATTCTATATAGAACATAGAGACAAGTAGCTAAGGAATGAGTAACGAGGTGGAGCATTAAGTTTCAGGCCTGCAATTGAAATCAACTGTTAGTTTTGCCTTCCTGCAGAATATTTCATCTAATGTATTGGAGGAATCTGCAGTATCAGATGACGTCCTGTCTCCAGAGGAGGAGGGCATTTGTGCTGGGAAGTACTTCAGTGAGTTAGGCCTGGTGGGCCTCTTGGAGCAAGCAGCTGCCTCCTTTAACATGGTACGACTCACATTCCCCAACCACATGGTGACAGGCTGCATGCTAACATAGCACGTCATTAATATAGCTGAAGGCGCGTTATGTGAGAGCTACATGGTCTTATATTGTGCTGTAAACACAGGCTGCCATGTACGAGGCCATAAATGAGGTGTATAAGATTCTTCTGCCCATCCACGAGGCCAACAGAGACTTTAAAAAGCTGGCTACTGTCCACGGGAAGCTGCAGGATGCCTTCAACAAAGTCTACAATCAGGTAGGTTTAAGATTCATAAATCCAGAGCACTTCACAATCTTGATGAGAAAATAATCAACTTCATTCTGATTTTTTTTCTTGTATGTTTCTTCTCAGAGTTCAGGATGGGAGGTAACAACTTCTTTATTAATATTGTGAAAGTTTTGCATATTTGATTGAAGGTGATACCCAACACCTGAAAAAGCTAAAAAAAAAAAAAAAATCAATTTACACATGTCAACATGAAACTCCTCCAGCTGATTATCTAAATCAAGACATTAACTTTTCTAAAATGTTTATTTGAGATATGTAAATGAGGCATGATCTGATCCGTCTACATTAGATATCTTCTCATAGCATCATCTCTCACCTGAAGATAAAAGAATGACTAAATCATTGCATTTTTCATTGATAATATATTTTCTCTTCCCTGTTGCTTGGTCTCTTCTCCTGCTGTGTGATTGACGGGTGAGTGACAAAACTTCCATATTCACAGGGTGGAGTCAGACTTGTGTTTGGTGCAGTGCTGCAGCTAAATGTTATCCTAGATATGTGTTGTTCATCTGTCCCTGAACATTTTGTCATTGTTGCACAATAAGTGGAACAGTCATTTCAGCTTTCACACATGGAGGGCTGATGTGAATCTTTTTTTCTTGTTTTTTAAATAAATTGTCACCGCCTAAAATATAGGTGACCTGATCTAAATCACGTGTGCCACTTACTTTTCATTTTTACCTTATTTAAGTGTTTATACTTTTTTAGACTTTCCCAGGCTACAAGAATAAGAGGTCATACAGTATAGGATCTGTGTTGAATTAGTATAATCAGTATCATGTTTTATTTTCATAACTTTTCAACTCCTCAGCAACAGAGAATGTTTGGGACCTACTTCCGGGTGGGTTTCTATGGCTGTCGCTTCGGGGACCTGGATGAACAAGAATTTGTCTATAAGGAACCATCCATCACCAAGTTGGCCGAGATCTCCCACAGACTGGAGGCACGATATCTACTCATGAAACCAATAAATGTGTCAGTGGTGATTTGTGAGAAACATTTGTCTAAAGATGAATCTCTCTGGTGCTCAGGAGTTTTACTCAGAGAGGTTCGGGGATGACATGGTGGAAATTATTAAAGACTCCAACCCAGTGGACAAAACCAAACTGGATCCTAACAAGGTAACTTGAATTGAAAGCTGAATATGGGTCTGTTACGCTTTGTTTCAAATAGAGTTATTCGGTGTCTGTAATGCCCCCTACTGGGGAATGTATTTCTGTACAGATGGGTAGACATGTCATCTGATTAGATGTGGGTGACGCACATGGAGCACTACAGACATGCCAATAGTTTCTCAGCCTGTTAGCTTGTTTTCAGTCCACACTGTCTATACCCATTTAGCTGAAATCAGGGACAAAATATGATATTTCTGTTTTTTAATATGGTTAGAGACGTTCATTGTTTCCCCCTAGTTGTGTGAAATATGTAGATGGGACTCGACAGATAGCAGGAGCCCGCAAGCTAACTTTTAGTTTGTTACAAAAACTGGACCAAAAATAATTGTGAGGCAGCTTTGTAGATATACCAGAGATTGTGGAATGAATGGACTTCTTGTTGATTTGAATCTGTTTACAAAGCTACTTGGAAAGGAAGCAGTGGTAAACATCACCGTCATGTTTTCAGGCCTACCTCCAGATCACCTACGTGGAGCCTTTCTTCGACACATACGAGCTAAAGGAGAGAATCACTTACTTTGACAAGAACTACAATCTGCGAACCTTCATGTACTGTACACCCTTCACTCTGGATGGCCGTGCGCACGGAGACCTGCATGAGCAGTACAAACGCAAAACCATCCTGACGGTGTCTCATGCTTTCCCTTACATCAAGACTCGCATCAACGTTATCCACAAGGAGGAGGTAGGCCCCTTCCCCTTGGGAGTCATACAGCGTGTTAGCTGGGACAAAGTCAACCTGGAGTCTTACTGTTGTTTTCACGTCCCCAGATCATTCTTGTCCCCATGGAAGTAGCAATTGAGGACATGCAGAAGAAGACTCAGGAGCTCGCCTTCGCGACAAACCAGGACCCAGCAGACTCAAAGATGCTGCAGATGGTGCTGCAGGGCTGTGTGGGCACCACTGTCAACCAGGTGCATCATTGTTATGTTTTTAAAATCCTGCATTTCCCTGTAATCCAAGTGGGGTTGAAATTCTGGCTCGGTGTTTATAGTGGTGACAGACATTCCTTAGCAGATATGTAACGGTTCCTCCCCCTCACAGGGCCCCCTGGAGGTGGCGCAGGTCTTTCTCACCGACATTCCTGATGACCCGAAGCTGTTTCGCCATCACAACAAACTGCGCCTCTGCTTTAAAGACTTCACTAAGAGGTGATGACACACTCCAAATCCCAGATGTAGACAGTTGTGTAACTCATAAAAACAAACGCCAACCTCCTGTGCTGTTTTCATGCAGGTGTGAGGATGCCCTGAGGAAGAATAAAGCCCTGATTGGGCCGGATCAGAAGGAATATCACCGAGAGCTGGAGAGGAACTACAATAAACTGAAGGAGGCTCTGGGTCCTCTCATCAACCGCAAGATCCCCCAGCTATATAGAACCCTTCCAGCTCCGACTACACAAACACAGCGGTAACCTGAGACTTCAAACACACACACACATACACACGCCTACGCATAGAGACACACAACATAGGCTGAGGCTGCTTCTCTAACCCCATCAAACCTTCAGTCAAGTGGAGGAGTAAACTATATCATACTCAACGTCGTCATCGTGCACACAGAAATGCAACATAAATCAATAATAAAAGTTGATGATATTCCTGTTTGACTCTGGAAACCACCGCCATATGTTTTCTGTTATCATCTGCTTTGGGCATTAAGCATGAGCATGTGAGCGACTATGAACTGCTGGTTTATAATCAAAAACAGTCTGCAGCACCTGTCAGAGTCATACTTTTATACTCATAGACTGAAGACACATTTTCCAGAGTTACTAAAGAGGGAAATATAAGTTAAAGCGAAGCAAACCAAGCCTCTCCAAGAATATGCTTGTTTTTTTTTTACACAGTCATTTTACATAAGCCTGGAGGGACACTTTCATGAGCATAGAGATACAGGAAGACCAACCCGACACATAATATTCTGTATGTTGTATGGAGCAGCGTTGCAGCTCCAGTAGGTTATGGTGGTAATGACAGCCGTGTCACAGACGCGCTCCATCTATGTTTGCTGTCAGTCTCTAAAAGTTAGACAACCGCATTTCTGCTGTTTAAAGAGGGGGTGGGGTTAACGAAGCATGGCCTTGAGAATAAAACGACTCTCACGGTAAGTCAAAAGTAAATCTGGCTTTCTGTCTCCTCATATTTATCTTTTTAATCTCACAATTGCGTTGTCTCATGAGTTTAATTTGTTTGATCTAAATTGCAAGTTTTTTAAAATCTGATTTCAACCACAACTTTTTTATCTAATAATTTTTACTTTCTCAAAATCATGACTTGCTTTGATTATCAAGTCTTGTTTTTTTATGACGGAAATGAGCTTTTCATAGAGATAGATGCTCATTTAGATTGTTCAGTTACTCATTCACTACCTGACTCAAATTTTATTTCAAAAATTAATCTTATACTGTATGAACAAACCATTCATTATGTTTTGGATTCCTATTTTCCTCTGTTTGGTCTTCCCTCTGTCCTGCAGGAACTCCTACAGCAGGTCCAGTCTTCGTAAAGTCGACTGTTGAAGCTCCAAAAACTGGATGAGAACAACAAGCTTTACAAATGAGCCACATCTCATCCCGTCTGTTGCCCCCCACCTCCCTCCGCACACCAACTGTCACACGTGCCGTCCTCTCCCTCATCGAGCCCCCTCCCACCCCCTAGAACCCTGTCACGCTGTAATCCCCCTGCGACGGCCACCACACACATGCATAGACACACTTGTCACTTCTCTCCCCTCTCCCTCTCTCCCCCGTCGCCGCCACTCTCACACCTCTCTGGGAGAAAAGCTGGGCTGTTTGTACTGGAAGGTTATCTGCACTGTAAACATCATGTGGAGAAACACTCTTAACCACATTCAAAACCAAAAGTAGTCTCATCACTGCAACAGAAAGTTCTCTTTCTTGACTTGAGCTGGTTTTAACTTTGGATCTTAAGAGGCTAGAATCCAAATCACTGGTTTATACGAGAGTTTATCCGTTATTATTTTGTAGTCTCTTTGTTGTTCTATGGCCTTTTTTAAACTGTTCCTGCTTGCATTCACTGCCAGACTTATTAAATAGTCCCGGGGAGTTTTCCTTTGTTATCAACAGACCAAATAACTGACATTCCTTCTTCTTCACGCCGTCTCATGTATCTGCCCATCGCTCATTATATAGGGAGGAGGTGGGATTGCTCTGCTGAAGACTTCAGGTCCCAGCTAGGATGTTCTACAGCATTGTATGTGTGTGTGTGTGTGTGTGTGTGTTTGTGTGTGTGTGTGTTAAAGGCAGGATTCTCTTGTAATGCACTGCACTAACTTCAGATAATTATTCCAGGAGCGCTGCCTTCCTTCACCTACACAAATATGTCCAGTCTGATAACTGTAAACTCCTCTCTAGCTGCTGCTGCTGTGGAGAAGTGTGTGTGTGCGTGTGCGTGCGCGTGCGTGCGCGTGCGTGTGCATGTGTCGACCACCCTGGTTGTGGAAGATTTCCTGTTGATGTAGCCATTCCAACTACTGTACCTATTATTATATTGCACTATTGTAAACAGCAGCACATTAACACTGTTGACACAAAAATATCTGTGCTTTTATTATATTTCAAGGCTTGAATTTTTTACCTATTAGATAGCCTTTTTTTTTTTTTAATTTATTACTCTGTATTTTTTACTGGCCTCTATTAAATTTCTTTTCCAGAGCTTCTGGTCAGTTTTTATTTGTGGGTGTACTGAGCCAAAAAGAAATGACCTCACCAGTGTAATCCATCACTCCAGTCACACTGGAACGTTCAAGTATTGTGAAGGGAAATGTCTACATTTAACTGTAAGTTCATTGAGTTGTTATAAACGTATTTATCCGCACTATTATATTCGTTCTTTTGGTAAAGTCAAAGAACTGTATTTTCTGACTAAGGAGTTTATGATTTCACCTCCTTCAGCCGGTGTCTGCCTGGCTGTAGAATTACGCCTCAATTACGCCTCGGTGGAAGCATGTAGCACCCTGCAGTCCCCTTGTTTTTCTTTCCTATTTCAACACATGGAACAAAGCAAAAAACTAAGATGTATGTTCCTATAGACTCTTAACCATGTGACACACAGTAATGTACATAATGTATGTCAGTTAATTGTTGGATAATAACTTTCCTCTACTCACAGCAGTGGACTGATCCCATGAAGCCCCACGACGCTTTCTCTTCATTCATTTTTGTCTTTTTTTTGGAACAGTTATGTAAATGTAATGAAAATTGCTGTTGTGGGGGGAAAAAAAAAAAAAAACCTGGAAAAGTCATGGAAATTAAATGTTGGTATTTCCAGGCCTGGAGAAATTTAGATAAAATAAATGAAGCCAGAAAGTTTAGGAAGACTCATGGAAATAAGCTCCCTCCACAAGAGCTGGGCAGAGTAGACACTCCCTGAGACGGGAACGCGCTGATGGACTCGAAGGTCCGGAACGATCTGCGGATGCTCAATCTGGGACACACTTGGCAAACCGGGATGTTTTCAGCCTCCAGAAGCTGTGAGAACAACCTAGTAGCACGAGGTCCAGCATCGCCGTGATGACAAGTCACACGATTAACCTCGTCCTGGTCACCACTGGTGGTGATGGGCCTGACATTTCCAACCAGACCATCACTGGACCGACTCACGCCACATGTGCGGACGGCTCTGATGTGAATGTTTCCTGTGCAGCCTGTGACATCAGAGGCATTGTGTGTTGTGTCTAATTGGTTGGGTGCAGAGTGACCTTTGATTGACCCCATCCCAGAAAACGTAGTCCTTACATTCCACACCTGTGTGTGAGCGATATTCCCTTAGTACAGAAGAAACGCAGTGATTTTTAACACATTTGTGGGCAAGAGTTAATATGAAGAGAATATTATAAGAGGTTTTACTTATGTATAATTTTTTTCTTCCATGTCAATCTGTGGTGGTTTTTGCAGGATTCTTCAATGTCCAGGAAAGTTCAAAGAGGGGATTTTTCTTTAAAGAGGTTGGCGGAGGTCTTTGAGGGCCCCTCTTTGTAGGGCAGTGTGGAGGTCAGCGTGAGGAACCCTTGGGGACCCCTGTGAGGTGCCGTGGGTACTGCAGGAGGAGACTCCGGCGCGGGTGCGGGGCTGCGGGCCCTTTAAGAGCAGCGGGAGGAGGCGCGGAGCATCTTGGCTGCGGTGTTTTTGTCTGTCTGTCAGTGAGCGCTCCTGGGCCGAGGCGGCTGAAAGGATTTCTAGGGGGCAGGTAAGAACAGTGAATAACTTATACGTCCTTCTTTTATGAAAAACCTCGCTCTTTCTTTTTCCTTCCCCTCTGTTAGATTGAATTAAAAGCGCTCCTGGCGAGGCGCCTTCTTGCGAGTTCTTTTGTGAAGCGTCGGTCCTCCTGCCTGATTTCCCCGGTTCTCTCTCTCTCCGAAGTAACGGGTCCTTCCTCCTGTTAAATCACCTCAGTCTCACTCTCTGAGCCCCGGACGCTGTCACCAATGAGGTTTTCTAATATCGCAATGATAATTAAAAAAAAAAAAAACCTTAAAAGGAACGAGACTCATGGTCGCTACAAGCAGCGTCTTTATTTTTTTATTTGCGAGGAGGCGCGCCGCACGCTTGCGTGGAGCGCAGATAAAGAACACCTCTATTATAATGATAATATCACTAATATTCCCCAAAGACGCCTGAGAGCTGTTTACTCAGGCAAGAACCATTCCAAGCTGCTGGATTACATTTAATTACCATCCCATAAAAGCTGCGTATTCAAATTCATCAATCATGCGCGGTATTGTTCTGGGGCTCATAAAGGGGCGTTTTGTTACAACTTTTGTTACAGTTCTTCTGAGTGTTACTGTCAGCTCTGACCCAGCAAACAGATCTTTCTCTCTGCGTGCTCCAAACTTGCGTGACCTGCAGCGTAAATGGAGAAATGTTATTATGCATTAAAAATCTGAGTGAAGGCTGAAGGCTCGGGGGGGAGGGAGAGAGGGAGGGAGGGTCCATGCAAGTTTTCATTACTTCCAGATGTTCATCGGCTCTCTGTTGCCGCTTCTTGCCCTCAAATTTGCTCATCTGGCCGCCTGTAGATGGCCAGTGGTCACTGAGGGGAGTTTATATGCTGAGAAGATGGATGAGATCTGATGGAATTCTGTGTCGCCAGGCCAAGAGCAGCCAAACGCTCGTTTAACTCACAAACTGGACTCATTTTCCTATAAATCTCCTCTTTTAATCTTCAAAATGCTTAAATACGAGTTTCTGTCGTTCCTGTTTTGGTTTGACCCGAATCTGAATGGACATTTTAGATATTTTTGATGTTATATCTCATGAGGCGCTTGTCCAGATTCACCAGAAAACATGTCAGATGATGTTTTGATGCAGACATGCAGAACTTGGCAGGGTGTGGGGGGGTTGTAGTCATCGCCTGGTACACATGCATGGCACAATACACCACTGTGCTGCTGCTGCTGCTGTTGTGTAATGGGCTGCTGGCTGTATTAAATCACCTACCAGCTAATATGTCTGAGGGCTGCAGCAGCTGCACAGCCTTCACATGGGCGCCGTCAGACCACTCATGCTCTTCCATCTGCAGCTTCGTGGTCTGTGGCTCCGCTATTTAGTTTACACTCAGTGACGTGAACAAAATATTAGAAACCCCTCAATTTAACTCAAGAAAGTAGTAGAGCAACACCACCACAGGCTCCGGCATGGCCGTGAAGCTGAAGCTCTAAACTGCTTTCAGGTATTAGTTCCAATGATCAACGTTTCCTCGTTGTGTGGAGTCTAATAACGGTGAAAATGGACTCCACTCAGCCCCATCTGGTCAGGTTTGTCCGCCGCTGGAGTTTCCTCCTGCGAGTCTTCTTGCCGAGCTGGAATGTGATTGTCTCATTACAGTTTGGACCCAGGGGTGCTGTGGTGGAATGCAGGGTTATAAACCCCATTTGCACACAGGGCCACACGCCGGGCATTTAAATGCTTTAGCAAAAGTAATGAAATTACACCCTCAACCTGCGCAACGCTGTCAGTCACTGTCAACTTGATGAGCCCTTTACTGGGTAACGAAGCGCCTGTAGCAGTGGAGACTTTCATCAGGACATAGAGATCCAAGGATCTGTTTTGTTGCTGGCCAGTCTCTCTCTCACATGTTCTTAAACTGTGTTTCTTTTTATTTCGTTTCCTGTTCAGATTAGATCGTGTTATTAGATTAACGCAGATGTTCCACACTTTGTACATTTCTGTCCGGCTGACGTGCCTCAAAGTATACAATGTGAAAATATGCAGCATGCATATTTGCAGCATTTTATTCATAAACGTATTAGAGCTTCATGGAAAGAAAATATCATGGTATCCATAGTATTTAGCTGAAAATAAATGAAAGCAACCTACAACAACCAGAATGCACTGGGCTCCCTACCTCTCCAGGCTTCTGTAATGTTGCCATGTTAGTTGTAAAACTATTAACGCCTCCACTCAAACATCTGGATTGCTCTCTGGCTTCACTCACAACAACTGTGACATTTAAAAAAGAGAGAATTCTCGATGACATTCTGGACGCGCGATGATGTCGTAACTATCTGGTTCACGGTCCACGCAGGTGGCGATGTTCTGACGCACTCTCATTACACGGTATTATGTAATTAATATTCAGTTTTAACACACAACAAAACACATCTAAAGCTGAATTTGTGTTATTGAGCCACTGTTCTGTAGATATCAAGAAAATGTCATTACCCTAAATTATTTTTGTCTTGCGAATCGTTCTAATCCGATACGGTTGAGGCACACAGGTCCTAGTGGGCCTGAGGAACTCCGTCACCACTCCCTCGGAGGAGAGTTCCCCGGTGCTTCCTTCCTGCAACTAGCTCGTCTCAACGCGTCTGCTGGTTTGAGTTTGTGGCCTTTCAAAAAAAGTCTTGCGGTGGACTTGCTGTCAAATGTGGGGTCGCAGCTGGCACATGTGGGGGAGTATAACAATGTTAATTTGCTTGAATCACCCACATAGTAATGACACAAAGCTGCTCGAAAATCTGCAACGTTTGCCTGTAAATGGGATTAGCATTAGCAGAAGTAGCCTCAGTCTGATTCAGTCCAGACAATAAGGGTTAATATACTCCTATTTATCTGTTCTGACTGGACCAGTCAAGTGGTGTTTTTAGAGAACATATGGTCTGATCTGGATTTTCAGCTTCCAGGGGCTTCCAGTAATTCGTTATCTGCCTGAATAATCTCACTCCAGCTCCTTAGATTCATTAATCCCTCCGAAAACAAAGATGGACTTTACTGTCCAGTCAAACTCAGAGTTGTGGATGTTTTCCTTGCCTTGTTTTTTTGTCATTATGTCCACTTTAAAAAAAAAAAAAAAGTTCATTGAATGAGGAAGTAATTGATAAGATCCCTTAGAGAGGCATCCACTTAAACCCACCATGGCAGCAGTGAGATTACTTCCTCTGGTCTGGTGTGCCATCCGCCCTGCACCACCCTGACCTGCGCTTTGAACCCCAACGTTGCTTCAACACATCTTATTGCCGTCTGGACTTCCTCCTCCACCCCTATAGACTTCCATACACAGGAATTTTCTCCCAAATCCCCCCCTTTTTTTAACTTTTTTTTTTTTTGCTGCTCCTTGCCCCACCCTTGCTCAGTTTCCTGTTGGAGGTCAGCACAATGACCAATAGCAGAATGGCGGGTGTTTATTCTGCTCCTGTTCCAGGAGTAATGTGATCTGGCCCCTCCCTTTGGCCGTAGCAGCAGCAGACTGCGAGGCACGGCGACGTCTGCTCCTCCATACCACCGCTCCTTGATGTAGAAAACAGGGCTTTTTCCTAAAGGGCAGAGTCCTGGAGGCTCCGTCCCCCTGGGTTATGATCTCACTCGTGTCCAGAGTCTGAAAGCTCACTGTGTTGCCATGTTGACATGAGATCATCTGGCCTGCTGCTGCTGCACATGGTTAAGGCCACGCAGTAAAAGTCTGTAGTTGTTGTTGTCGTCTCTACGTTTAGAGGAAGGATTATCGTGGTTTGTTTCTTTTTCTGATTTATTATTCATTACAGACCAGCAGAAGCCATCTGTGCTGCAGAGTGAGGAGGGGAACGTCCTCAGCCTACAAACCAGCAACCGTGTTCTTTATGGGACATTTAAAACTCTTCCCCGTGTCTATATTAAGAACTTTGTGGCCCAGAACAACAATTAGCTTTATTTACTCAGACAAAAAGTGCTGCTTCTCATGAGGAGTCTCTTTTGTCGACCTATTTTTAGGTGTGGAATGCACAAATTATGGTTATCCTCCTGGCAGGGACGTTTGAAATTATGAGGCGAGGTCCTTCAAAACTCTTATTGACTTATAGTGACTCGTTTGCCGTGTGAGATCCCTCTGATGTTGCTCTGGAGGGGACTACATTCTAGTGTCAGCAGCAGGATTTGCAGTGATTCATGTTGGTGGAGTCAAAATCTCCAAGGGGGAAGTTTCCATCGCAAAACTCTCGTTTCTTCTGCCCCCCCTTCTCTTCTTCTTCTTTTTTTGCTTTTCTTTACTCATTTTCTTCTTCATACTGTACTGCTCTCCTTTTTCCTCCCTCCTGGTTTGAACTCCCCTTCTCCTTGTTTCTCTTTCTTCTGGGCCGGGAGGAAGTTACTTGGTTGTTTCTGGATCCTTGGGGGAATACAAAGATGGAGCTCCCTTTCCTGTAACCCTTTCTTCATCGGACCTCAGACTTTTACGACATATTAGCACCAATTAGCTTAGCGCACACTGTCAAAATGTTGTCAGACATAAATCATCACCACCCCCCCTCCCCAGATGTAGACAGACACATTAAAAGCAGCTTAATCAGCGGGCTTTCATGGTGCTGGTGCCCTTACCTGAATAAATCAACTTAAAAGCCACAGCTGTGTTTGGTGATCTGGGGGAGTCGGACAGTATTGCTGTGCAGAGAGATGTACGATTCTTTTTTTTTTTTTAATCCGTGCTGTGTGGGAGTTGATGGGAGTCTTCGAAAAGTATTTGCCATCTGCACAAACACTGTTATAACTAAAAACTCCACATCCTTCCTTGTTTTTTTTTTCACAACTGACTTTGAAATCCAACGTATGGCACCTGTAGATCTCTAAACGTCACTCACAAGTCCTCTTCTGTCAGGTTGTGGGTCCAAAACACAAATTTGTCAACTACTTGTTTGTTTTGGGGTGAAGTTCCTCGCCACACACACACACACACACACACACACACACTTATTCTGTCTCTCGGAGATGCCCCTCCTTGCTTTATATTAGAACCAGCTGTGGAACTTGGAGGCTGAATGAATGGCTCTTTGTCGTTCCAGTCTAAAAAGTCTGTTTCGCCCCCCTGCTACTCCACCCATCGTGGTATCGGCATGACAGCAGTGTGAAACAATGAACTGGACAACAACAGGTCTTGTTATGATATTCGGCAAAGGTCACTCCAGACGGCTGCAACGACAAAATGTCGACGGCGGCGGCAGTGGCAGAAGGAGTCAGCAGACACAGTCATGCAGTTTTTCTGGTGAACACGCGCAGGAGTTTCAGGGAATGAAGCACCAGGCTCATCAAGCCAGTCTGGCCTTAAGTCTTTAAAGGTGCAGATGACAGCTGTTCCCACAGAACATGACTGTGTGTGTGTGTGAGTGCGTGTGTGCGTGTGTGTGTGTATGTTAGTCACAGAGGCTAGAAAACAGAACACGTTGCCCAATCTCTTGGCGAGGAGGCGCCCAGTCTTGGATTGATTTGAGAGAGAGGATTTAGTTGGAGGGGAATTTGTTTCTAGAAAGTCAGGAGAGGAGGATCAGGCGTCATCCAGGCTGTTCTACAAGGAGGTCAAAGGGTGATCGGCATGTCATGAGGGTATATTGTTCACATCCACCATGTCAATCAAAACTACTGGAATGTTTTTTCTTGCTTTTTAAGCTGTGGTTATCGTCTTATGAGGGGCCTTTGGTAACCTGTCATGTTTTTATCTCCCAGCGCCGAGTCTCCTGATGAGCACCTCTCTGGATGCTACTCCTCCTGTTATAGTTTTCTGGGCTTTACATTTTTCTGGCCCCTCCGATCAGTCGCCGTGTCTGCCAGAGTTCACGTGCTTGTTGTTTCCCCGCAGGTGTTGGCTATAAGAAAAGGAAGGGCGAGTGAAGGAGTCTGGGGGAGCAGCGGTCCTGTCCTCGCCGTGCAAGCAGCTGCTGGTATGAAACGGAAAATAAATCCCCTCTTTTCCTAATTCATAAACCATCCCTGAGTTTGAGTCAAATCACCAAAGGCTGCAGACTTCGTAAGGCAGTGGAAAAAATCCATAAAGATCTCCTCTGGATGGTGGGAAGAGTGGTATTTCTGACTTAGCAATACTGAGGTTTAATCCTTTGTAATGGCAATAGTAATGAGGTGACTCAATGAGTGGAAGCAATGAGCTTGATAAACTTAGGGAGCAGACCTCAGAAAGGAGCACGCTGTTCTAAATTGCTGCCCCCCCCCCCCCCCCCGGGTGGTCTTAGTCTGCAGAAAACGGCAAAGACATCAGACTATGTTACCAAATCACACCGTCCATGAAATGTTGTTATAAATGAGAAGAATTTTCATATTGCTGTGGGTTTTACTCACACTATTTTAACATTATTTGTACTTTAATCAAAGGAAAGATTTGGGTTTTTTTTAACCTCATTTCCGGGTGTTTATAAATGTATTTATAAATCCTTGATGTTTTACTAGAATTTCTGTTTTGTTTTTTTCTTTTTAAGCCACCAAAAAGCTAATTTTTATGCTCTCTTTATGTGCTAAAATAGTCTATTTGGAATTGTGTTCAGTGTCACTGCTTTCATACTATGTTGACGAAAGTGTTGTACAATATATCCACTAGATGGCAGTATAAGTGGTTTTGTATCAATCTCCATATCAGCTGTTTAAGTGCAGGTTTCTGTCCCTGCATCCACGTGAGGTTTAATCGTCACCATATTTGTAATTTCGTTCCAAGTCGCACAACCGCCCCTTAAACCGTCCACCATCCTTTTTCCAGCGTTTTCCTCGTGTCTTGGGGCCCGTCTCCGCCCCGGGATTCTTTTTTTCCACGAGTACTCACATTTCATCGAAGTTTGTTCAGAACTTTTCAATATATCAATGAGAATGTCAGTAAAGTGCGTTATGGATATTCAGAAATTTACACGGCCGCTCATCAAATTCCTTTGTAGTTCTTCCATAATTTGTTGAAATCCCCGATGTTGACTCTGTTCCACCTTGAACCAGTCTTTCGGATTCTGGAGCCAGAATATGTTTCAGATTTACTAAAAAAAAAAAAATCACTTGTGGCTTATGAAGGGGCTCTTACCAACGAACCGACACACCGATGATCGCATAACCTTCTCGGCGGAAGTAAACATTATGCCACGGTTTCAAATCTTTATTGCGGACCTCTTGTGCACAGGTGTGCTGCTTTGAATGAGGAAAAACAAGGCTCCCTCACGAGTACAAACACAAACTATGAGTAGTTGCTGCGAGAGGAGTTCCAGTATAATGCAATTATTCTGCTGAAGTCATGGAGAACATTAATATCTGCTGCGTGACCTCCATCTTACCCCTCGAGGGTCTTAATGACGAAGAATGGAGGGGTGAGGCCAAGCGATATTAACATCTGTTAATATGCAGCTGTAATGGAGGTGGGTGGGGGGGCGTAATGGGGGCAAAGCCTTTGTCCTGATGAGGCTGAAGAATGGTGGTGTGGTGCTGCACACTGGTTTCTGTTCAGATGTCAACTCAAAGGAACTCTGTTTGAGTGGCAAGAAAGAGGGAGGAAGGTCAACCACTCCACCCCAGTCACACACACACACACACACACACACACACACACACACACACACACACACACACACACACACACACACACACACACATACATTCAGGGGAGTACGTATGAAACACTACTGTTGGAGATGAGGAGGCCTGATGCGGTGGCTGTTTTGGGGGGGTGATGTGGGAAGAAAAAGCCGTTTTGAGGGAGTTGAAAACAACATTTTTGTGTTTAAAAGTTGAATCAAGTGAACCCTGAAAGCCACCAGTCGGCTGGATCGGGATGTTTGGTTTGCTTAGCTGTACACTCTAATTATATCTCATCAACTGTCCCCTGTCAGTACTGTCCTCCACCCTGCGGCCTCCACACACACTCACACACACACACACATACACTCATGCTTTCTCACTCCCAACCACTCCCTTTCTGTCTGTTCCGCTCTCTCTTTCTCACACATGTAGTCATACCAGACCGCTATGCAGAACACGCAGCACATAATCAATCTTTCATTCCACGCTGCAGATAAACAGACGCTGCCTGACGAAGGCGCGGAGGCAAAACTGATCACTGGTTTAAACTGTGATGAAGGAGAAGTTTTGTCTTCTTCTTTTTTCTTTTCTTCAATTCCCATCTGGGACATCGTGATAAATTCCTCAAGTGTAAGCTGAAATATCGTTGGCTTAGTTCCTGTTCCCTATCTAATTGAATTTAAAAATGCTCTTGTAACAATTTGAAACATTTGATTCTGTGGAAATGGTGTGTGTGTGTGTGTGTGTGTGTGTGTGTGTGTGTGTGTGTATGTGCGTGTGTTTCTATGTCCCCTCCTCTGAAAGTGTGTGTGTGTGTGTGTGTGTGTGTGTGTGTGTCCCTTCCTCTGACAGTGTGTGTGTGTGTCCCCTCCTCTGACAGTGTGTGTGTGTGTGTGTGTGCGTGTGTGCGTGCATGTGTAAAAATCTTGTGTATGAGAGGGTGATGAAGGGCAGAGATAAGAGGGAATCGCACCGAGACATTAAACTGACTACAGGACTTCAAAAATACCAAGTCAAGTTAGTCAGTGTTTCCAAGTGCCCTACTTTTCACAAACCAGCGAGCACTGAGTACAGTCACAAGATAGAGAGAGAGAGAGAGAGAGAAACATGCCCCAAAAAATAAAGTGGAGGTTTACAGTCAGAACTTCCAAGCGTATTGCCTTAAATTCTCTGTAATGTAATGAACTGGCTAATACTGGCTTAAATATTACATCCCCGGTTCCCACAATATGATGACCTAGAAAGTTAATCTTTTCCAAGTCGACAAACTCAAATGTTGCGGGTTACACATTTTTTTGTAATGTTTACGGAGAGTCAAAAATGCTTTCAAGAGATTCAGTTTTTGTGGTCGAGCGATGAACAAGTGAAGTGAAACCTCCTGATCGTCAGCTGACTTTCGGGAGGGGGGGGGGGCAAACAAGCGGAGGACGATGTGGCAAAAGCGAGGAGGGGAAAGAGTGTCTGTAAACCTTGAATTGTGAGGCAAAGTTAGCATGCACAGATGATTCCTAATAAGGTTGTAACTGGCAGACTCAAAATCTCTGTGCTGGAATTAGCTGCCAGGAAACTTTCCCCTGTAACTCCTCTTCTATGCATGCTAAGAACAGAAATAAACACAATCGACTGCGACCCACTATACTGAGAAAGATGAAGGGATGAAATTAGGCAGGGAGTGAAAGTGTTTCAACTATCACACAAAAACAATACAGCGAAGGGGAGAGGATTTATCGCTGGATTATAAACCATAGTGGAAGACTCCCATCTATATACACAATTTACCAGATGACCATATAAGCAGTCAGAGCTCTGTAATGCATGAAGAATGGCATTAATGGAAGTGCTGGTTGCATCAACTCCTGTGTATTATATATTTAGATTGTATTAATAAACCTTCATGTCTCTCCCTGCAGGTGAGAGTTAGAGGGCGACGCGTTTGAACAGCAGCCACAAGCTCCCGATGGCTCAAGTGCTGCATATGGACCCTGGCTTCCCAGGTGCAACTTCTGTTTATTTCAACGAGAAATACTCAGTGACATTATGAATTTATTAGAGGATAATTAGTGTCAGGCACCTTGTACGTAAAGTATTGATATTTATTGATACTGCACGACTCCACTTAAAATTTCGCACAGAGCACAGGAGCTCATTTTCTGAAGTCTGAGCCCAAGATTAGACGCAGATTTCCGCTTGTTTAAAGTTGATTTCCTTCCCCTCAGGGAAGCTCAACCCGCCTGCTCCCCCTTCCCTACACACCAAGGAGCAGGAGGCACCGTACTCAGTGGAGACTCCCTATGGCTACCGTCTGGACCTGGACTTCCTTAAATATGTAAATGACATAGAGAAAGGAAACACCATCAAGAAGGTGCCCATCCAGCGTCGGCCTCGCTATGGCTCCCTACCACGTGGTTATGGCTACACCGGCTCCTGGTGGACTTCCACTGAGTCACTGTGTTCGAACACCAGCATGGACAGTCGGCACTCATCCTTCTCCTACTGTGCTCCAGGCTACCACACGTCGCAGAGGCCCAACTTCAGCACTGCGCGGGTGGAGAAGACCTTGTTGGATGCACGCAGGAAGCTGGAGGAGGAGAAAGAGGGAAGGAGGTTCTCTAACCTGGGCAGCATGCACAGCAGCATGGCGGGCTCCAACACCTCCCTCAGCAGTGCACACAGCTTCAACCGGGCTCAGGGTGGAGGAGGGTCCTTCACCCCCATGAGCTCTGGCTTGTCAACCCCGGTGACTCCCACCCCAGCCCACCTCCAGCATGTCAGGGAGCAGATGGCAGCAGCCCTCAGGAAGATACGGGACCTAGAGGAGCAGGTGAAGACCATACCAGTGCTCCAGGTGAAAATCTCTGTCCTACAGGAGGAAAAACGGCAACTTAGTGTCCAGCTGAAGAGCCAGAAGTTTCTGGGCCACTCTCTGGGATTCAACCGAGGTCGGACACGAGGAGAGCTGTACATTGAAATCCCTGAAGAGGAGGCGACCACTGGAGCTAAGAGCAGTAACAAGCCATCAGGACAACTGTCCCCCACCACACCTGAGGGTGCCAAACAAGACTCAGGGTGTGAGATTGAGGACACAGTGATTGTGGGCGGAGCGAGACCGCATGCAAAGCGGGAAGTGCGCACGGTCGGGGTTGGAACAGAGGAGGAGAGGGGCAGTCGTCAGGTGGGAGTTGGAGTTCGGGAGGTGGATCTGGGGCTGCTGCCAGAAGCAGAGGCTCTTAAGAATCAAGTGGGTCAGCTTGAGGGCCAGTTGAAAAGAATGATGGATGAACTGCAGGCAGCACAAGGACAGGTAGCAGCAGCCCAGAAGACCCCTCAGGCAGAGCACCCAGTGATGGCTACCAGCATGGGCTGGCAGGAGCAGGACTGCAATCTGCAGACTGTGGTCAGCTTCACCCAGCAGTCCCCACAGAGGGAGCAGAGAACTGTGGGAATCCAGGTGTACACACTGGAGCAGCCCACTGTGGTGGAGGTGGGCACGCTGCTCCGAGCTGTGGGCTGCAGCTCCCCCTCCCTTCAGCCAGGTGGTGTGATCCTGGAGGGCCGCTACAGAGGAACACCTGAAGGTCTGGCTTTGGCTGGTAGTGTATGACTAGTGACTTTCACTTAGTGTAAAGGCTCATGACAGAATAAAAACATATTTTGTCGTTGTTGGTTTTCCTCATAATGATCCACAGAATATCAGAGCAGTTCTTAGTAGGAACTATTTTCTCTCATCCAAACCACTCCCAAACCCTCTCCTTGACCCTGGAGAGACGGCAGACATTTCTGTGGTTGATATCTCCGCCATAATTTTAATCCAACTTCAATTTTTAGCAACTCACACCAAAACAATCCAGAAGGATGAATAGCAATAGAGGCATGAGGAAAAGTACATGTTTTTTTTGTATTATTTTGAGGCTGAACTGTCACTTTAATCGCCACCTGTACAGTTTAAACTGCAAACGGCCCTTTGTGAAGTATTTAGACATTCCTGTGTTTTCCTTGTTCAGGGCCATAACAGCAGATGAAATATAGAAAACACAAAAATACAATAAAACCGCTTTGGAAAAACACAAACAGATTTAATTGTAAAAAAAAACAAAAACCTTTCATATCAGATTTCATTTAATTGTGAAGGTGTAAAACAAATCCTTGTGTAACTTCTAATAAAACAACTTGAATTAAATTTATTTCTTCTTCTTCTCCAGAAGCTCCGGTTGAGTTGCCGATTGCCATCAGCTCCAAGCAGGTACGCGACGTCCTAAAGAGCGAGTTGTCCACCTCAGTTCCTGTATCGAACACCGCCATCGCTGTCGACACAACCGGCAATCAGATCGTGTATTTTAAAGAAGTGGATGCAACCACACAGGCTGTTCAGTCACAAGAAGACCCCCAGACAGGTAAGTACACACTCATATTCATCTTCATTCCATTAATGTCACCGTGATGATTTCGATTTCAGAGTCTCTTTGTTTTCCAGCCTCATCTCCTCAGTCCTCCCTGAGGTCTATCATGAAGCGGAAAGCGGACGGCGAACCAGGCTCTCCCTCAATGAAGAAAAACCTCCAGTTCATCGGAGTTAATGGAGGGTGAGAATTAAATCAGTTTTCTGGATCTGCCTTGTTAGAAAAGAGCGCGCCTGTTGCTGCAACGACGGTGGAGTGAAATACATTTTCCCTGTATATGTTTAGCGTTTAACAATGTGTGAATTGGTGCAGTTTTTGACAGCAATTCTTGAATTTATTTTCAGCTATGAGTCTACATCATCTGATGAAAGCAGCAGCGAGAGCTCTGATGAAGGAAGTGACTCCAGTGAGTATCATGAAGCCAGGGAAAAGTTACCAGAAACGACAGTCCAGCACCAGCAAATAACCAGCACCAAGGCCTCCCAGCCTCCAGAAAATAACCGCGTACCTCAGGAGACCATCGCCACACCACCAGCCAACATTCCAGACTCAAAGCAGAGTCCAGATCCAGCACTGCCAGACCAAGCCCCCCTGTCACCAGCGACGGACACTGTTGTGCAAAAACGTGCCTCGGAGCCTCCGGCGTCTGACCCCACTCTAACTCCTCCATGTCCAGCAGACACTTCTGCCTCGAACGTGGACCAATCATCAGAGAAGCGCACGGCCACCCAGGAGGTCACCAGCACTGAATCCACTCCAGAACAAAGCTCCTCGGTGACCTGCGCTACACCACCGCTGTCCGTCTCTGCAACCACTGAGCATTACACCGTAAAGTCACACACCACCTCCAGCCAATCGGAGTCCGGGCCAGCAGCTGAGAGCTTCACAAATGAAGCTGCTGCAGCATCTGAACAGCAACAAGCCCAGTAGGTTCACACACACACACACACACACACACACACACACACACACACACACACACACACACACACACACACACACACACTGGTACCGTGGTGGTTCTGTCCAGCCTGTATCAGTAACTCTGACTGATTTTTGTGTTCACTCAGACCAGAACTGAGCGACAGCCTGATGTCGGCTCTGCAGGCCCTGCAGAAAGCCCTGGGAGAACCGAACGCCTTCAGCCAACAAGGAGCAGTATGTGTTCATTTAAAATGAAATAATACACTTTGTACTAATCCCATGTTCCTTTTGAAAATAAGAATTTACGACCACGAGCAGTTTTGCCTGTTAAGTCTCTTAAGTTTCATGTAATAACTCTTTACTTCATTCCGTTCACTTGAGTGGAAAATAAAATCCTTGTGTTTATGAAATAATTAGATATATTTTCACGACAATAATAATTTTGACATCATCACACCAACTATTAGCAGCTCGGTCAATAACGTATCTCCAGAAAGTAAAATAAAACTGGATTAAAGTAAACAAGCGGGCCTTTTTTTTAATGCTTTAAGTAGGAGAAAGATCCTTCCCTGGGGATATTAAGGTATCTTTTTAAATCAGAAAAACAGGGCGGAAATATTTTACTTCCATGAGAACAGTGTCTCGTTGTTTCAGAAAAATGGGGCAGAGTCTTATTTTTCCTGTATGAAAATTAATTGATTCAGAAAAACAGGGCAGGTTGGGTTTTTTTTTTCATGAAATCTTATCTCATTAATTCAGAAAAACAGGACAGAAATATTTGTTTTTGAAAACTTACCTCCTTAATTCAGAAAAAGTGGGATTTTGTTTCTCTCAGGTCGATGCTTTTGCACTGTTCAGAGCATTTCTACGAGGGAAGTGGGTGTCGAATCTGATGTTTGCGGCGTGAAACAAGCGTAGATCTGTCACGGCCTGGTGTGACCAGCACTCTGTAGTTCACGCAGCAGTCTGTCAAGTGTCCTCGTTGTGTGGGTTTCAGCGGTCGGCGTACACCGCCGTGCTGCAGGAGTGGCTGCGTGTGTCCTGTCATAAAGCCGCCGACGTGGAGGTTGTTAAGACCTACATGGACACCTTCGCCTCCATCTCCCCTCAGCTGCTGGAGTTTGTGATCAACATGGCGGACGGTAATGGGAACACGGCGCTACACTACACCGTCTCTCACTCTAACTTCGCCGTGGTGAAACTGCTGCTGGACACTGGTGAGTCATGTTTGCCACGACTAGAGGAGGCGGATATGCGGTTACTCTAGTACTCTGTTTGGATTTTTTCATACTTTTACTCCAGTATATTTTTAAGACAATATTGTACTTTATATTCTACTACATTTATCTGAACCAGTTACAAGTGACTTTGATTCCAAAGATTCCTCGTAGTAAACACAGAAATAAATCTGAAGAAGATGAAGCACTTTAAGATTTCAACCCTGCCAACTTTAAGAGGACGCAACCAAAGTAGCACAGCTGGAACACACGCCAGTGTCACATGACCTTTAGAGGTCAGTGGTTCAAGGATTGAACGCTTCTGAGCACTTGAACACACAAACGTGTCCAATGTGTACTTTTACTTTTGGTACTTAAGTTAACGCAATATCAAATACTTCTCTACTTTCGTAGAATTTTAAATGGACACTTTTATTTGAGTATTTTTTTTCTTGGTATTTCTACTTGTGCTTAAGTAAAGGATTCCTGTACTTCCTCTGGAGGCGGGTCATGGCATTGCCTAAATCACAATCAGGAATTTACTATAAAATCCATGTCACACTTTAAAATAATAAGCTCTTGTTCCAGAACTACAACTGTAAACCACAACATCTTGGCAGAAAGTATTTGTTTTAAGTAGGAAGAACAGAGCAGAATAAGTCATTTCTTCAGTTGTTTTATTAGTGATGTTTTAAATTCTTCTGCTCTTCTCCAAAAAACCCTTTCCTCCCTAACATGTCTCGTATCATGATTGTCTGGTTCGACCTGACAGGCTTGTGTAACGCTGACCGCCAGAACAAAGCGGGCTACACCGCCATCATGCTCACAGCTCTGGCTGCCTTCCACTCTGACAGCGACCTTCAAACTGTCCTGCAGCTGCTGCGTACAGGTGACGTCAACGCCAAGGCCAGCCAGGTGCGCCCTCTGTTGTTCATCACTTATACATGCACCGACCAGACAACACAACTCATTTCTGAACCTGTCACTGCAGAACAGAAAGAAATGCAGTTTCAGTGACACCAACTTCTTCTAATGTCTTTAGGCCGGTCAGACGGCGCTGATGCTTGCGGTCAGCCACGGTCGAGGGGATATGGTGCGGGCCCTTCTGTCCTGTGGTGCTCAGGTCAACATCCGTGATGACGACGGCTCCACGGCGCTCATGTGTGCCTGCGAACACGGTCATGTGGACATTGTGCGTCAGCTACTGTCTGTGCCGGGCTGTGATGCCACTCTCACTGATAACGTAAGCATTTTTCGCCCGTGTTCCCCTTCTTCTGTCTCAGCTCATCCTGCTCAAACATGTCAACACACCGCCATCCTGTCGTTTTTTTTTTCTTTTTTGTTTCAGGACGGGAGCACTGCTCTGTCCATTGCCCTGGAGGCCAGCCAGAATGACATCGCTGTACTTCTGTACGCTCACCTCAACTTCGCAAAGCCTCCTTCCCCCGTGAGTTCCTCAGTCACTGCTCACCACCGAGACATCCCTGTGCTAGAGTTTCATCTTCAACACTCAGATCAAGTCCCACATTCAGAAGTCTTAACCCTCTACTCTCTAAAAGGCATCCAAAAAAAGTTTTTAAAAAAATGATGAAAGGTCACACATGAATTTTGTACCCAAATACAACAAAAGCTTGAGAAAAACTGGGAGTTTGTCAATGTCCATGTCAACATTGCGAGTCGATCTAATCCGAACTCCATTCGCACAAAGAGCACTTAAAAGTTTATTTCTTGTAATTTTGTGGAATGACATGAAAAAGGAAGAATTTCCCTTTCTTACACATCTGCATGGTGATGTAGTTGATTGGGCATCATTTTGATCTGTTTCTTTTAATTAAATCAAAGCAAAATCCACCTAGGAAGCAGGGGTTTCTCAGGTGCAGTTCCTGGAGGCAGCCATGAAACTCACCAGGATGATTGTACTTTGCGTCACTTCAAATCATTTTTCGCGTCAGTTTCGTGATTTCATCTGCCCTCAGATAACGTTTAAGACTCAGACGTGTCCATGTTCAGCCTTGTAAGGAGACTTCCGCTGGTTCAGAGTATCAATACGGAGAGGAATCGCTGTCTTGGACTGGTGACCCGTCCAGGGTGAACCCCACCTCTCACCCAAAGGCTGCTGGGATAGGCTCCCCCCCCCCCCCCCCCCCATGACCCTGAACAGGAAAAGCAGTAGAAAATTGATGGATGGATGGAAATGATTACCATAAATCAACATCAGAATGGAGAGCAGAAGGGTTTTCATGAAATTCTCTCATTAAACACTTTTATTTATGTATTTATTTATCTGTTTCACAGTCAAAGTGTATGATTTTGGATCTTTACAAACAAACAAACCATCATCCCTGAATGAGATTTCAACGATAACACCTTGTTGATTTTGTCCCCTGATCCAGGTTTCACCAAAGTCTCCTCTCTTGGGATCCATGGGCTCTTCTCCTCCCGCTGGGGACACTAAATAAAACCCACTGCCTCTGTAAACTCCACAGCCAATCCACAGCAACAGAAACATTCAGTTAGTGTGTTTGTTCTCACCCTCCATACATACATGCACCATTGTTATCCACCACTTCTTCTACAGAACGACCCGTCCCAGGTATGTGGCGCAATCTGGAAAACTGATAGGCTGCAGGAATAATCCAGTTGTCAGCACTGTTTCTCGTGGCACTTAAAGGTCACAGTTGTTCACTAAAGTACATGATACACTTCATTATTGTTTTTGTTTTTGTTTGTTTGTTTTTTGGCCCATGTGATTCTCATACTCGCTGCTTCATAGAGCGACACAGTAGCATCATTTCATGTGTGACCATCAGAGTCATCGGGAATAACTAAAGCCACCCAGTAAGTGTCCTTGATCAACAGCATCAACAAGCTCATTGGTGCTACAAAACTATGATACAATACGCCACTTCAGCAGTATATCGGTATTTATACACAAGATTTATTTACTCTAGAGTATTTTTGATATTGTGTTTTTATTAATTCAGGACCTCCAAGGATCATGATTTTTATTTCCCAGGCAAAATATTACAACTTTTAACTTACAGGATGAAAATACGATTTTTTGGGTTTTTTTTTATTATTTTTAATGGGTGTGTGTGTCATTTCTCAAAAAAATAAATCCAAAGACTGAAGTCACTGTAGGTTTTAGTAATAATACACCAACAATGAGCGTAGCGTCAGCGTGGAGTGAAGGCTGCGGTACTATGGTCTTTGTAGTTTTATATGTGGAGGTAGATGTATGGAAAGACTTCACATGTAACTGTGTTTGTAACTGTGTGTACTTTTTAGCGATGTAGAGAAACGGCTGAAAGCGCGGGCGATGCCACCTCTGCTGTGGTCATGCTGGGAAGATTTCGTCAGGGAACCAGAAAGTGACTGATTAGGGTCTGAAAAAGGTCATGTAAGATATGAATATCGAAATAATATATGTCAACTTAAACTGGTAGTTATTTTGCCGAAAAATAAAAATCCTTGAACTAAAGTGCATAGGCTATTGATGTCAAAATTTCTATTAGTTTTTAAAAGATTTTTTTTTTCCACGACCTTTCATACTCACTTTTAAGCAACTGAATTTTTTATAAACTTTTTAATTTAAGCATCTATCTTTTTATACATTTAAGAGTTTTTAAACTCGCACCTACTTTATGTAACAGCACAGCTCTTTACTTTTTGTTTTATGTAAAATTTTAGATTGTGTTTCTTCTCTTCTGATTTGTTCGTTTTGGAGAAAAAAAAACAAAAAAAACCCAATGAATTAATAAATGTGGACCTCACTGTTTCTCTCGCTGTGTTTGTTCAGTTTGTTTGCGAGGACAGGAAGCTGCGATCCAGAAATTTAAAATCAATTTGTTCCATCAACTGGAACTTCTAATGAGGGCTCATGACAACAGGTCCTCTTAGAACCAAAAGACCTTTTCAGTGTCGTGTGCTTGTTCCATGTTCTCTCCTGGAGCCTAATTTTTTCACAACAGCAAACTGAATGACGACAAATTGTAACAAAGCTGTACTAAACCGAATGACTTCATTCCTACTGCTGAAGTACTTTATCTTACCTTTTTAAAGGTTAATTCAAACAAAAATAGATCTTCTCTCTGAATATGTTATGTTTAAAGATTTATTCCAACCTAGTACCACTTTATCATTAAGTGCCTACAGTTTTAAAGGACTTTTTCTCCCAAATAATATCATGTGTTTTACTTCTTATACATTTAAATGTTTATTCCACAGTCGTATCTGTAATCTGTAACTTGTAACCTTGCCCCTCTCCAAACTTTCAGATAATTGGATGAACTTGCTCAACATCTTTATTGTACTTTATTTTAGTAGTTAAACAAATTGCCTAATGTAAGTCTAAGAAATCCAGTTGAATCAAGGCACATAAACCTTTAAACGATTGTTACACTGACACTAAGTAGTATTTGGGTGGGATAATCCTTTAAAACTATAAGTACTTGGTTAGTAAGCTGTATTTTGGTTAAATACTGCCTGTTTGCATTTTTGTAGTCATCCAATTAGCATCCACTTGTTACAGACCTAAAAGAGGCTGCAGACATTTGAGAGACTCTGCGCTTTTATTGCCACTGCATGTTCGCAAATGTCCATTAGAGGGCGATACAATACAAACAGTCCAGGAGGTTTTATTGACTGCTGAAGCACAACACTGAGCTCTGCATCAAAACTCACATTGTACCCCTCCCTTGTGGTATATTGTTTCATTTCATCAAAATAAGAAAAGAAAAAAAAATCTCAAAAGGTCTTGAAGATTCCATGTTTGTTAAATAATGAGCGGTGAGTATCCTCGGTGGTGTTTTATCCCTAAACATTGTTCCAGAAGTGACTAAATAACAGGATAAAGTTTGGAGCCGTAGAGAATAAAGTGGAAAATATGGTGCAATTGCACACTTAACCAGTCATAACTGGCATGGAGGATGCTGTTGTGCATGGAGGGCGTGAACTCTGCAGTGTGACTGTATTTCATCCTTATTTCTCAGTGGAAAGCTGCAGAGAAAAAGATCCACCCTGATGGTGATTCAGGGGAACAAACAGATGGTCTTCAACAACTGATGCCAAAATCCTGTTGCTCCAATGAACAAATGATATTGCCAACACTGCCTCGTTGTTTGACACTGCGTGACCAAACACTAGGACGCCGCATCCTCCAGTACTCTCAGATTTATATAGTTGAGATAATAGATCATGAGAAAGAATGACCCAAAGGAAATTTTGCAAGATTCATGCAGCGTTGCCATGATTAGAAAGAAACAGAAACAGAAGAAGCTCAAAACCAAAGCAAGGAAACTTTGTATTTATGTTGGAATGCATCTAAAGTCAGTTTTTTCCCACTCGTTCATTGCAGAGGTCAGAGAGTTTTCTGAATGCACCCTTAAAGGCCAGGTGACCACCACCTTTCTGTCTCAGTCAGTTATTTTTGGTTTTTGACTGCTAGTTTTGGGCGGCACAGTGGTGCAGTGGTTAGCACTGTCGCCTCACAGCAAGAGAAACTCTGTGTGGAGTCTCCATGTTCTCCCTGTTCCTGTGTGGGTTTTCTGGTACTCCAGCTTCCTCCCACAGTCCAAAGACATCAAGAGGGGACGAGGCTGATTGATACTCTAAACTGACCGTAGGTGTGACTGTGAGTGTGAATGGTTGTCTGTCTATATGTGTTGGCCCTGTGATGGACTGGTGACCTGTCCAGGGTGAACCCTGCCTCTCGCCTGAAGGCTGCTGGGATAGGCTCCAGCCCCCCCACCCCCACCCCCACCCCCCCATGAGCTTTGACAGGATAAGCAGTAGAAAATGGATGGATGGATCGACTTTCGACCAGCCTTTTTTTTAATCTTTCATGTTTTCTCTCCCCATTCATTGCTGGGCTGTGTGCTTTGGATTTAGTCAGAATGGGTTCGATTATATTTTGTAAATTTTTACTGATTTTTTTTTTTTCAGATTTTAGCTTTACTTTGTGTTTGTATTGTATGTTCATCATCACTCTATCAGTCCAAACAAGCCACCCTCACAGGCGTTCTGCCAGACAGTCTCTTAACAGCAGGCTAAAGTGAAGGTTTCCATCGTGTCATGTCATGTTTTCCACACTTTTCCTCTGACAAAGAGTCCTTAAAGGCTTTCTGCCAGAAATCCCTCAGTTCTTGTAGGCAGTTTCTGTCTTTGTTCTCTACCAACAAGAGAACCTGCCTCAAGTACTGGTTGGAACAATTCTGTCCTCCAAAAATATTGTCAGTTCATATCAAAAATCCACCCCAACTTCTCAAACATGGACTTATCCAGATGTTTAACAACTGTGCACATGAATCTTCCTCCTTTCTCAGTGAAAAATCTGCCATTTTCAAAGACATGACGTTCATCCTCACACACACCCCAGACGCTTTCAAAGGCCTTCCAGGACAAACTGCTGCTCCTCCTGGGGCGCAGGTGAGAAAGATGAGACTTCTGCCGCTATTGACGAATCACTGATTGATGACGTTGCCGCCTGCAAATAAATTGTCCTCTCAGCTAGTTTGACCCTTCTCAGACAGCTCCTGCAAGAGAGAGGACTAGGCTGCACCCTGCGGTCACAAGCTAATAAAACGAGCCACAAATACTGCAAAAACTCATAATGCAGCATGACTTCAAAAAAACCTCATCATTGTTTGCTTGGCTCTAATGAAATCAAGGAGTCTGGTAAGAAACAATGTGACATTAACAAAAGTTCTTCCACATTTTCCATTTGACACCAACAGGCTAGACTTGCAGACAAAGCAGACATGAGCAAGTTTGAGCTTTTACAACTTGGTATGTTCCAGGATCCCCTCTTTGTTATTCAAAAGAATAAACTGCAGCAGTTTTACTCGTGTCAAGTCCCTCCTGCTTATGTACCCAATATAGAACATTATGAAAGCCTGCACTCCACAATCTTTAAAAAAAGGCTTGTCACAGCGCCAGCTGGCAGGGGAGGAGTCCGTTAGATAACATGACAGTGCACGCAGTATCTTCAGTCGACACCCGAAATATGAGTTCTTTGTAAAAATATTCAGAAAACTTTCTCTGAAAACAAAGAGGTCGCTTCAGAATGGAGGCTGACCTCATCAGTGTCCCTCTCATCGATGTTTTCCGACTGCGTGAGACAACGTGTCTCCAAGTGAAAACAATTGTTGTATATGTTAATTTAATTTGATGGAGAGTCTTCTGCTTAAACATATTGATATATATTTTTTTACGATTATTATCGTTTTTTTTTTTAAACATTATATTTCCATAATCTAAAATCGATATTCATGATCATATTTTTTTTTGGATCCAGCACCACTGGGTCTTGTGCTATGCATGTTGTTTGTGTCTTTTTTAGACATTTCTCAAAAAATGCATCTTCTTGTATTTGCTTTATATTTGACCCCCCATAAATTAATGCAAGAGATATCCAGTGGTTTTCCGTGAAAGAAAAACATTGAAAATCAGCAGTTTGAAAGTAGATTTTGGCTGAAAATAGAGTGGAGAAAAATATTTATCTGTGCTGCGTCTTGAGTGGATCCTCCCTTCCAGCTGTCCAGAGACAGATAAGTTACACCCCATTGCAGTCTTCACACGAGGCGCTGATAATAATAATAATAAAAAATCTATTGATGAAACCATTCCAAGATTTAAAATCTTAATTTAATCAGACACTAAAATAAATCTCTTTTTTGGGCTCAAGTCAAATTTTGTGTCTGTTGAAACTGTCACATTTTTTGAGATCTTGAGAGTGAACGCTTCTTTAGTCTTTGACTTGCAGTTATAGAATTGCATCAAAAATGTATCTTGTTAGCTGTAGCAGCATTGGGTGGTGGCTGGTCAGGTTAGAGGCCAGGGCCCCCTCTGGTCCTGGGGCCTCAGCGTTCCTATAAACACCCCTGGGTCTCACAAATTGTATGAGATACTATATTCTGACAAAGCTGCCATTTTTTTAAACATAAAAAATTATGTTTATGAAACAACTATATTATTTTTCTCTTTATGTAACATCCTTGTGGTCCTGGCCATCATGTTTGCTGATGATTTGACCCCAGCGGTCCACGGGTCTTTGGACAAGTTCCTGGCTTGCCTGGCGTTGGCCCTGGCTGAGAAATACCGATAAACACAAACGTGAGGTACAATAGACTCTAACTTTATATTATTCAAAAATATCTACATCTCTAATTAATGCAATTAAGAAATATTCTTGTTTAATATACACTCACAGGCCACTTTATAAGGCACACCTGTCCAACTGCTCATTAACGCAAATTACTAATCAGCCAATCACATGGCAGCAACTCAATGCATTTAGGCATGCAGACATGGTCAGGATGATCTGCTGCAGTTCAAACTGAGCATCAGAATGGGGAAGAAAGGTGATTTAAGTGACTTTGAACGTGGCAGGGTTGTTGGTGCCAGACGGGCTGGTCTGAGTATTTCAGAAACTGCTGATCTACTGGGATTGTCACGCACAACCATCTCTGGGGTTTACAGAGAATGGTCAGAAAAAAGAGAAAATATCCAGTGAGCGGCAGTTCTGTGGGTGAAAATGCCTTGTTGATGCCAGAGGTCAGAAGAGAATGGCCAGACTGGTTCGAGCTGATAGAAAGGCAACAGTAACGCAAATAACCACTCGTTACAACCAAGGTATGCAGAAGAGCATCTCTGAACGCACAACACGTTGAACCTTGAAGCAGATGAGCTACAGCAGCAGAGGACCACGCCGGGTGCCACTCCTGTCAGCTAAGAACAGAAAACTGAGGCTGCAATTCGCACAGGCTCACCAAAGTTGGACAACAGAAGATTGGACAAACGTTGCCTGGTCTGATGGGTCTCGATTTCTGCTGCAACAGTCGGATGGTAGGGTCAGGGTTTGGCGTCAACAACATGAAAGCATGGATCCATCCTGCCTTGTATCAACAGTTCAGGCTGCTGCTGGTGGTGTAATGGTGTGGGGGATATTTTCTTGGCACACTTTGAGTCTCTTAGTACCAATTGAGCATCGTTGCAACGCCACAGCCTACCTGAGTATTGTTGCTGACCATGTTCATCCCTTGATGACCACAGTGTACCCATCTTCTGATGGCTACTTCCAGCAGGATAACGCGCCATGTCATAAAGCTCGAATCATCTCAGACTGGTTTCTTGAACATGACAATGAGTTCACTGTACTCAAATGGCCTCCACAGTCACCAGATCTCAATCCAATAGAGCACCTTTGGGATGTGGTGGAACGGGAGATTCGCCTGATGGATGTGCAGCCAACAAATCTGCAGCAACTGCGTGATGCTATCATGTCAATATGGACCAAACTCTCTGAGGAATGTTTCCAGTACCTTGTTGAATCTATGCCACGAAGGATTAAGGCAGTTCTGAAGGCAAAACGGGGTGCAACCCGGTACCAGCAAGGTGTACCTAATAAAGTGGCCAGTGAGTGTACATACATCAATGTTCTGGCATAACAATGGTCTGAGATGTACATTTGGATGCTCATGTCTCAGCAAAATGTTGATACATATATGTTATTTTTTTGTGGCCTGGCGCGGCGGTAGAGTGACTGCCTAGCAACCAAAGGGTTGCTGGTTTGATCCTCACTTCCCCCGGTGGCCATGTCCAAGAATCCTTGAGCTCCTTCAGGCGAGAGGCGGGGTTCACCCTGGGCAGGTCACCAGTCCATCGTTTATTTATTTATGATTAGTTTTACTATTATTGTTATTGTTATTGTTATTATTATGGTTAATAGTAGCAGAAGTAGTAGAATTAAATTTTGATGCACTTTAAATTTTATTTTCCATCATTTGTATTGTCACCTGTCACAGATTTTTTTTTTGGCACTAATCACAAGTAAAAAGGAAGGGAAAAAACATGAAAATGTCAAATATCTAAAATAAATTTCCCCCTATAAATAGTACTGGGGCTCAGGCTGCATAGCTGGAGTCTATCCCAGCTGACACTGGGCGAGAGGCAAGGTTCACCCTGGACAGGTATCTCTAGAATGCCTACAAGGAATTTCTATAAAAGCAGTGATAGGTTTTGGTAAAGTTTTGTGACCCCACAAATATTTTGGAAGCTGATCAAGATATTTTTATCTTAATTATCAGGAATTGATGAATTATCGATTTTGAAACTGAGGGGTGTGACTCGAAGCAGTTTTTTTGTTGCTTATCTCATGGAGGCTGTGACCTACTTGCAGTGGCCAATCTGCGCGTTCGTTGGTGGGTGTAGCCACAGTTAGCTTTACCTATAAGACCATCCAGATGTTTGAACTGATCACGACTTGTAGTGACAGTCAAACAGCAGGCAAGATGACCAGTCTAACCGCTAAGGACAAGGCCGTTGTCAGGGAGTTCTGGGCCAAAGTCTCCTCCAAGAGGGACGAGATCGGCATGGATGCTCTGGCCAGGTAAACTTACCTGATGTACCCATCAGGAATTCATTTTCATTCACTTACTGATTCATTTACAAATCTTCAATTCTTCTTCTTTTTTAATACAAAATTTCCTCAGGATGATCGTGGTGTACCCACAGACCAAGACATACTTCGCTCACTGGAAGGACATCAGCCCCGGCTCCGCCCCCGTGAGGAAGCACGGAAGAACCGTGATGGGTGGTGTTGGAGAAGCTGTTGGCAAGATCGACGACCTGAAAGGGGGTCTCCTGAACCTCAGTGAGCTGCATGCCTTCACCCTGCGTGTGGACCCCGCCAACTTCAAGGTGAGCATTCATCCCAGCAGCTCATGACGTAATGAGTGAATGTCAGATATACCAGGGAACATCTGGGACAGTTGTGTCCATGGTTAGATTAAAAACTCCATCTTTTTCACAGATTATCTCCCACAACATCCTTGTGGTGCTGGCCATCATGTTCCCTGACATCTTCACCCCAGAGGTTCACGTGTCTTTGGACAAGTTCCTGGCTTGCCTGGCTTTGGCCCTGGCTGAGAAATACCGATAAACACCTGGAGCAGAAGATGGAGAATTAAGAAATTGCTCTGCATATCATGAATAAATGCAAGCATAGAAAAATATCATTGTTTACTGGTTCTTTTATTCTTCTTTTTGTTTTTTGTTTTTTTGGTCACAACTTCTTCTAAAAAAATGTGAGCATGTGGAGACATCTGGAACAGCTGTAAAATGTTTCAGATGTTTTAGAAAACACACAGAGCAGACTAATGTTTCTCTGTCTCTGAGCGCAAATCACACCTGACATTTTGGATAAACCATTCAGATTTTTTAAGTTAATTATAATTCATTTTGGATTTTTTTTTTTTATTCCAAGGTTGAAAAGCTCACAAAGTTAGTCGGTTTTATTTCATTATCGATGTACAATGTGAACGACGGCGTATCAGGCAGGTAGAGTGACGGTCTAGTAAGGGGGAACCATAATCGCTCCCAATGAGTAGAACAGCAGTGCTTTGGGTACTGCTAAGGTAGGAAGGTGTTATATAAATGCTGCCTACACTCTGGCCTCGTAGGTGGCAATAATGCCACTTGAATGCCTGTGGCGGTGGAAGGAGCAACAAAGAGCTTTGCCAAAGTGAACATGTTTGGTACCCTGTCGACTCAAATTAAGACCAGGGTGAGGTGACTACCTCTGCTACATACAGTATGATGTCATCAGTGGGGAGACAAGATGCAAACAACCCCCCATCCCATGTTTATGATTTTAATGCAAAAGATTTTCAGAGTGTGGTTTTGTGTGTGTGTGTGTGTGTGTGTGTGTGTGTGTGTGTGTGTGTGTGTGTGTGTGTGTGTGTCTTTTTGAAGAAAATTTTGTCCTGCTGGCATCATTTATCTGTGACCTTCAGCTCTCTCTGGATCGGTTCGCAGCCAAATCCGAAGCAGCTGGGAAATTAATGAAAATCAATCAAGTGTTTCCTCATAATGAGACCTGATGGAAGCAGATACAGGGTGAAGAGTCCTGGCCCGAGGACAGAGTGTTGTGGAACACATGTTCCAGGCCTGTCCATCTAGAAGGGGCCTGCATGGCAGACCAAGCACCAGGTGGGAACACTTAGGGATCCCCCACTCAGAGCTGGTCTATGGCAGTGGCTAGGAGCAGCAGAGTTTGGGATTCCCTTGCTGGAGCTGCTACCTCTGTGCACCAATTTTGGAGATGGGGTTGAAGATGGATGCTGACCTGAGTTCACGTCATTTCTATTACAATAGACCAGGGGTGGGGGACCATGTGCCATGGAGGGCCACACGTATGCAGGTTTTCCTTCGAACCAAACACTACAACAGGTGATCTCACTGATTAACACATCTTCAGCCACAGAGGTGTGTTAATCAGTGAAATCACCTGTTGCCGTGTTTGGTTCGAAGAAAAACCTGCATACGTGTGGCCCTCCATGGCACATGGTCCCCCACCCCTGGTCTAGACCTGGTTTATGCTTCAAAAGAGGCAGAAAAGTCTGAGATATTTATGTCACTTTGATGTATAAGGAACCTGCAAGGATAAATTGGCTTTCTCAACAAGCGTATGGAAATGACAGATGTGATAAATGTGCACAGTGGTCAAACACATTTATACCAACACGTTCATGTGTCCACACTCAGGTAAGACATGTATAAATGAATCGACTGTCTCTCTACACATGTAGTGCATATCTTAAAATGCCCTGGTGGCTTTAGGCCTAAAAAGAAAGCAGAATCCTAAACTGAGCGTTGCTGATTTGAAATGGAAACATGGATGATGCCATTACCAGACACTACAGAGGGAGAAAAAACAAATCATAGGTCGGCCACTTCTCTGGAATTTTGGGGCACTGAACGAGTACGGCCGAATCCGAGAGGTGGTAGTCTGATAAACCAGATCTAACAAGGAAAGGCATTTTGGATTCATGACATGAACACATGAAACACAAGATATGAGTCCCTTTCTGTCATATGACAATAATTTGCCTTTGGACCAAAAGTCCAAGATGAGCCACTAAGTTCCTTGGCTATGCAGAGGGACAGTTGTAGGACCGATGGTCTATACCTCTTTAGAAATGTGGTTTGCTGCGGCAGGTAATTTTCTGAATCTGGTGTGATACATGCAGTTCTAGTGACTGTATACTGTTCAATGTTATGGGTTTGCAGTTTTTTTTAACAGATTTTTTTTGTAGATATAGTCATACTTTTTGAATGTTGACTCTTGAGAAAAAGGCGCGTGTAATTTCCCCGAGTGAACTTGAAACATGTTTGTTTTGAATAAAGCCACTTTAAAGTTCACTGGCGTTTTGTGGTTAATTTGGATCCGAGACCAACCCAAACCTGACTATTAATCCTGGCTTTGCACAAGAAGTTCAGCTTGTTGGGAAAAAAATACTTTAATCGTGATGTGTTGCAAAGGCATGTGAAAAACAATTTGTTAATGTTTAATATAAGAGTGCTGTTACTTAAGCATGATTAACCTTAATTACCTTCAGTGATAGAGAATGAGTGTTGATCATTCATTCTTGTGGTTGAACATTTCTCCATGTCAAAAAAAACCCCAAAACACAAGTCCTCCACCCTCAGATATGCGAGGGAGATAACTGCTGGGAACTGCTGCTGCTCCTTCAGCGGGTAGAAACTGTCGATTAATCTGTAACCGTTCAAGTACATTATGAATTCCCATTTCCCATTCACGTTTTGTGCTTTCCTTTTGGATTCTTTACTTTTCTTGTTGACGAGTCGTGTGCTCTCGTGGTTTTGATGTTGGAGTTGCGTCTTGTTTATTCTTGGTGTGTTTTGTTTCTCTGTTTAAGTCATGGTCAGATTGCCTGTTGAGTTTACCTGTTGTTGTTTTTTTTTTCTCCTTTGGTTTCCTTGTGCTGAGTACAATGCTGAGTTTTGTCTCCCCAGTGTTTTGTTAGTTCTTGCCCCTTGGGATTTTTTTTATTTAAGATTTTCTATGGTTCCTCATCTCCTCCCTCATTGTTTCCTCATTTGGGTCCTGCCCCTGTCGCACCACAATCTGACAAGTACTGTGAGACTGAGGGGTGTAATTCCAAAATGTTTATCTCACAGGGGCTGCCACCCTTGTTGGAGCAGCCAATCTCTGAGGTGTCCGAGGGTGTGGCCATGCCCAGTTTTAACTATAAAACCTCTTGCTCTTTGCGTTAATTACGACTTGTGTCAACAGCCAAAGAGGAAGCGAAGATGACTAGCCTCAACGAAAAGGACAAAGCCGTTGTCAGGGCTTTCTGGGCCAAAGTTGGCTCAAAGAGGGATGAAATTGGCATGGATGCTCTGGGCAGGTAAACTTGACCCCAAATCTTATTACTTAAACATTGATGGACTTATTTATCAACATCTTTTTTTGCCCTCAGGATGATCGTGGTGTATCCCCAGACCAAGACTTACTTCGCTCACTGGAAGGACATCAGCCCCACCTCCGCCCCCGTGAGGAAGCACGGAAGAACCGTGATGGGTGGTGTTGGAGAAGCTGTTGGCAAGATCGACGACCTGAAAGGGGGTCTCCTGAACCTCAGTGAGCTGCATGCCTTCACCCTGCGTGTGGACCCCGCCAACTTCAAGGTGAACTGTGACTCATTTTGCAGTCAATGCAGATGGATATATTTAAGTTATTTATCATACACAGGAAAGTATAAGTGCACGGGCAAATGAAGTTAAAAATAACAAATGACATCAGATAATTTAAAGTACAACTGGAGAACTACAGAACACCAAAATATTGAAAAATAATAGCGTGTGCAATGTGCAAGTGCAAATCATAATAGTAAGAAGAAAAGAGCAGTAATGCCAGATATTTTTAAAAAAGTAGCAATGAGATATGAGAATTCATTCTGCACAGTCAAAATAGTGACTACATGATATATCATACAGCGTATCGTACATTTCAGTCCCTCAAACCTTGGGGTCTCAAAATTTGCATCATGCCAGTCGGTCATGATCATACGCGTCAACAGGAAAACTGCAGAGCTGATATCAAATGTACCAGCAAATATTTAAGCCAGAAAAAATGTGAGATAAAAAGATTTGTTCAAAAATTATATGATTTTTCCTCTTTCCATAGA
The DNA here is from genome assembly GCF_037954235.1 of Aulostomus chinensis. NCBI lineage: Eukaryota > Metazoa > Chordata > Actinopteri > Syngnathiformes > Aulostomidae > Aulostomus > Aulostomus chinensis. The sequence goes on from NC_141337.1 coordinate 5,898,029, forward strand.
TTATCTCCCACAACATCCTTGTGGTCCTGGCCATCATGTTCCCCGATGAATTCACCCCAGAGGTCCACATGTCTTTGGACAAGTTCCTGGCTTGCCTGGCTTTGGCCCTGGCTGAGAAATACAGATAAACACCTGGAACAGAAGATGAACAGCAGTTTAGCCTTGATGATTTATGATCAATAAATGCATTCATGGCAAAAAAAAAACCAGCAACAACTTTTTCTGTTGTGATTATTTTACGTGATGGATAGAAATTTCAAACTTTTTAAAATTTTGAGCCTTTAAAACAAAACCTGTTCAAACTTTAGTGTTTAAAGTAAATACCGTCTGTGCCCACTTCTACAATACCTTGCTCAGCGTACATCATTCATGATGCAATGTCTCATGTGGATATTCAAACCTTGTATAATGACGAGTGTAGTATATTTAGAAAAAAAATCCACTTATTTAGGGCTTAAACCTATAATGTGGATGGGCTGAAATATTAATAAGCGAAGTTCAACTCAAGGCGCTGCACACAACAGAACAGAATGCTGTCAGGGGGATTTTATTTGAATTCCTTTGAGGTGACTATCTCAATAAATTTCTTTCAAGATTATTCATTAATCACAAAAAAGCAAAACAATTTATGACATATACAAATATATACTGCCTGGTTGTAACGTCATGCAATGTCTCGTCATGCAACAACAGCGTAAAAATGGTGGTGATTAGTTTTATGTCACTTTAATATGAACTATTATTTCCTTAGCTAGACCTCCTGATCGCTTATTTCCTCTGTCTTTTCTCTGTTTTTCCTTTAATGAGGGAAGACATGAATCTGTTACAGCATCACCAGTCAGGCTGATGCACTGGTTGTGTGCACAGATGCTTCTGGTGCAGGGGTGGACTGTCAGAGGGGAGACTGGCCCCAGAAATGAAATAGTACTTTCATTTCTATTTTAAAATTATTTGTGGGCTTTGTACTTTGGGTCACAGCATATAGATCCAACGGCCACATCTCTGTAATTGTTTCGGCTGTGCCCTGACCATAAATAATGTTCACTTCAAGCATCTGTAAATATATAGATTTATGACTAAAAAAATATTCCGCAATTCACTCATAATCAAGAGGTTGCTGGATTTTCGCGTATCCGGTTTATGATACGAATACAGAATACTAATCACCGACTGCTTCCCCGAGAGAGCAAACCAGTACAATAGGTCAGCATGTCCACTAGAGGGCGCGCAAACACTAACTTTTGCTGGCATAAACAAAAGATTGCCTCACACCGAATAGTCGCTTAATATTTTGTTTTTGTTACCCCCAAAGACCATAAAGGAGCTTAAGAATAAGTAAAATGCAAACCTCACAGTCTGTATTTTAAAAAAAATCAGTGCTTCATCTGATAATCTTTGTTCAATATTCAAGATGAAGGGGGGAGTTAGAGGAGTGAAGGTTGGCTTATAAACCTTCTTGCAGGTTGAAGAATGTATAGAGAGCAACAGCTTTATCTGGCAATGGTCAGTTTTAGCTGAATATTTCACACTTTTACGCCCTTCATTCTCCTGCTGGAAAATAATGTGCTGCCATTTCAATCCCAAGAGAGGAGAAACCAGCGAAGGCAATGCAGAGACATGGGAATATCAAGTTCAATTACATCTCAGTGTTTCTCAGTGAAGTCTTAGAAAATAATCCTCAGGATGTATATTCAATAAATACAACAATAAATAAACAATAAATACAACAGCAGTGCAATTCAATCAAATAATAGCCTAAAACCATGCAGAGAATGCCAGCTCCACGGGGGTGTTTCAGCCAAGCTGCTGCTTACTGTATGACAAATTATCTTGTACCCTTCGGTGTGGATCCACCCTTTGACAGGCTCCTCCTCCAAGAGAAGGGCAATATTTGGCAGCCAATTTCACCCCGAATGACCTGAGTCAAATTGTTAATGTCAGCTGGTAACATATTGGTATTAGTTTATTCCAGATACATACATTTTAAAATCTTTATGCACAGTATATCATAAATATGCAAATCTTATACATTCATGTTTACCATATCTGTCCTTGAAATCATAATTCAGTTCAAAGCTAGTTTGCTTATTATTGGCTTATTAAAGCAAATCAAAATGACCTACAACTATGTTTTAACAATAAAATAATAGAAAAATGACCATAACTCAAGATAATCAGAAGGTGGCACGGTGGTGCAGGGGTCAGCACTGTCGCCTCACAGCAAGAAGGTTCCGGGTTCGAGTCCCAGCTCGTGCACGGGATCTTTCTATGTGGAGTCTCCATGTTCTCCCTGTTCCTGTGTGGGTTCTCTCTGGTACTCCAGCTTCCTCCCACAGTCCAAAGACATCAAGAGGGGACGAGGCTGATTGATACTCTAAATTGACCGTAGGTGTGACTGTGAGTGTGAATGGTTGTTTGTCTCTATGTGTTGGCCCTGCGATGGACTGGTGACCTGTCCAGGGTGAACCCCACCTCTCACCTGAAGGCTGCTGGGATAGGCTCCACCCCCCCCCCCCCCCCCCGCGACCAGGAATAAACGGAAGAAAATGGATGGATGGATGGATGGATGGATGGATGGATGGATGGATGGAAGATAAACAGCCCTAAAGTTGGAGCCAAAGTTATTTCTGATTTATTCAATTTATCTTCAGAATCCATTTTGGATTCTGTCCAGTTGGAAAGCTACTTATTATTACACAAAAGTTTACCACTCCAGTGACTCCAGAGCTTTTAGCAGAAAAGCTCTTTTCATTTTTCAAATATTTATTTTGAATATTTAAAACCATTTCTTACTCCTGAACCATAACTGAATGTGTTTCACTTGTATTCGTTTAGAACCTCAAAGCACACTGAATTCAGTGAACTGATGGTTATGGGTGTATCTAAAAGTTGATTCACTCTTATTCTGTGTTTATCTCGAGCTGGCTGCAGCATACAATTTGGATTTCACCCAACTGATACACTGCCTATCTCAGATGTGGCATGGGTGTGCCCATGTTTGATGAATATATATTTACCCCCTCAAAGTTCAACTTCAACAAATCAATTAAATCTCACGATGAGTCTCACCACTACAGACAAGGACACAATCAGGGAATTCTGGCCCAAAGTGTCAGGCAGCATAGAGAGCATTGGCGCTGATGCTATATCCAGGTAAATATTATCCAAAACTTCTTGTTTCTGTTCCTAAATTGTTTCTTTCTTGTCATCTCACAACTTATTTCATGTAACTCATTCATTGCATTTATTTCTCAGGATGCTGGTGGTGTATCCCCAGACCAAGACTTACTTCGCTCACTGGAAGGACTTGCGCCCCGGCTCTGCTCCCGTGAAGAAACATGGAAAAACCGTGATGGGTGGAGTCGCCCTCGCTGTGAAGAATATCGAAGACTTGACCGCAGGTCTCTTCAACCTCAGCGAGCTGCATGCCTTTACTCTGAGAGTGGACCCTGCCAACTTCAAGGTAGATGTGACTGATCATGTTTCACACATAGTGTTTCTTTACATTGTGGTACTTGAGGAAAAGGACAGTTCCTGTTGAATCAACAACATACAGTTGCACAATTACACAGTAATTTATCTTTCAAAATGTCTCCCCATGTGTCTGTGAGGGAGGGTCATCTGAGGTGACCTCTGCTGAAATGCAGTAAGCACAATTATTTGGGCATTCATACATATTTTTGTGGACTCCAATGTATTGCAGTTCCAGGTAATCTTCTATATTACCTCATACATTGAGTTCTAAATTCATTTTAGCTGAACAAGACTTTTATTCTCGGGTAGTAAAATGCGGTGAGAACCCGCCCTGGGTTCCCTGCTGCCGAATGACAATCACAGAAGTTCTTCCAACATTCATTTTCTCAAGTCACAGCTATCAGACTTAAATTTAGCTGGATTGTTTTGAGAACAGGTTTCACGTTTTCAACTTTTTCCTTTTGATTTTTGTTTGCAACAACCCATCATGTTGTCAGCATGGTTCTTATTTCATCTAACGAAGCCTAACGACATTTTTAACTGGCATCATATTAAATAAACACCGTTGTTTTTCATGTGCGTTTGACTAACTTCACTGTAAATTGATCATGCTAGTATCATGCAGTAGACTTTAGTTTGGAACAAATCACAAATCAGTTACTCACTCGTAGCCCCGTTGATTAGCCAACATGCCAATGTGAGGTGGAGCATTGGTTTTTACAAACATCTTGATTCTTAGATTTCATGAAGTGAGCTGGCGATTGTGTGACATCTGACTTTATTCTTTTCACAGATTCTCACTCACAACATCCTTGTGGTCTTGGCCACAATGTTTCCCATGGAGTTCACCCCTGAGGTCCACGTGGCCATGGACAAGTTCTTGGGTGCTGTGTCTCGTGCCCTGGCTGAGAAATACAGATAAACTGCAATCAGCAGGACGGATGACATTTACAGGAACTTTGATGTTCTCTGTTTGTCTTGAATAAAAAGATGCAATGAACCTGTCAGGGTTGTTTGAATTTCTTTTGCTCTCCTCATTACTAGCAGGTCAAGCCAGATGGGATTTAAGATTTGAAGTAATTGTTTTGATCTCTCCAGAGCCTATTTGGGGACACTATTCCACACAAAATTGCCTTTTACAGCCTTTCAGTAATTTTTAAAATTAATATTACCATTTAAATCCACAACTATCATCAATCAAGAAAATGTAGTGGTTGAAAAATCAAAAACTTTTAGTACCCCCCCCCCCCCTTCTTTATTTCACCCAAAAAGTCTCCAGTCTAGCCTGTATAACCTATAAAGCATGATTTTCCAGACTTATGTTGTTTTATTCATCATTATTATGACGTGTTTCTTTCTTTTGTTGAATTCAGAGTTGGCATTTTGGGTTTCTTCTTCATAATTTAATTATTTTTTTCAGTACTGAAACTTTATTTGTAATTTATCACCCATATGTGAAAATGTATTATTGGTATAGATCGTTGAGGGGAACCTTTGGCCGTCTGAAGTCCAGTCGAGCATTTTTCGTGGTTACACAAAACAAGTGCCCAAGCAGTAGGGAAGACATGACAGCCAGACTCCAAGGGTTATCCAGCTAATGTCACTTTGACCGGTTAATGTCTTTATATTGCAGACATTAAGGGCTTTACCTGCAACCATAGCTAACCTCCACATTTGGTACTATTCGGAAAAGTTGTTTTTTTTTTTTTTAACCGAGGCGGATTCAAGTTAGCTAGCATGCTAACATGTTCAATCCATCCACCGGGTTACCAGATGACCGAAAGTCAATGTACAATCAGCAACAAAATAGCGTCTATAAAAGCGGCGATAAAACCAGCCCCATTAGCGTCATACTGGTTAGCTCCGGCAGCCGGGGGAACAAACTGCTTTTCCGATATCCTTTCCAAAGAGTCGCTGAATGCCCGTCATCTCTCGCAGGTAGGCGTAGCATGAATACTAGCATCAGTATAGCTAATAAGATGCCGTCTGATTTTGCATCCTCTCTGTAAGACTAAATTGAAGGGGAATAGAGTCTTATAGCATGTAAGAACAAGATGGGGGCACGTACATTTCGTGAGTTAGACCCGATGCTCCTGTATGCGCACTTAATAATAAATAATCTCGAGGAGAACAACATTTAAAGTGTTTATTTGTGTAAAATATTCAGTCTAGTTCTGAATCTTTCTATACTTATTGCTCAGTTGTTGCAGTGTTGGCTGTTTGCATGCTGAGTACAGTTTTCTGCCTGAAAAACTTCTGCATATCAGCACCCATCTATATAACCTGGGGTCATATGGGGTCAAACGTGTATTCAAATGCATGAGAGCTATTACAAGTACCTTATTGTTAAACAGCTTGTTTTTATAATGAATCATAGTATTCATGAGAAAAATGCCAAAGATTTCGGCATGTGAGATGGAAGAATTGTCATCTTTTTTTGTCTTGTTTAATAGAAAAATATTATTTGTGGCATTCACTAAACAAGATGTTAGATTTTGACAGCTGTCAAATAAGTCCATAATTTGTCACAACTGTAGTTTACACACCTCTCTGACACATCAAATGCAATCTCAAAAATAGGTGTGTTCATATTGGCATAATTATTTGAAATAACACTGTTTTCTCTGTCCACAAGCAAAACAGCGAAATCCGTACGCTCTGAACACATCTGGGGATGGTCTTGAAGATCAGGATGGTGATTCAAGGTATTTGTTATTCTTCATCTCAGAGTGGAAAAAAAAATTACAGACTACAAAAAAAAGTTGAACCTGACACACACCCTGTTCTATCACCCACCTTAGCCACTTACAATTATTTTTTCCTCCCTCCTACTTTTGATATTTGTTTTTTTTATTTTGTTTCCGACACCCAAAACTACACGGAGATGAAGTAATTAACCAAACAAACAACAGTTGAGATAGAACTTCAAAATCTAAATCTCTCACCTCTCCTGACTGCTCTTCATATTCCCACATCCCTGAGATGATTAAAACATAGGGCATGAAAAACTAACGAATTAGAACAAGTCGATTTAATAGATAGTAGCCTGTAGCTCAACCCAAACGTATTTTAAGTGGCTGTCCATCATATGACTTGTCGATAGTTCATTTGATTTATTCATGGTCATGCTAATGGCCCATAGTGGATCCTTATTCATCACCAGTCAGATAAAAGAAAGAAGTAGGCTGCTGTTTTCACATGCAGCAGATTCACCGTTTGCAGTTTATCGGTCATATAAGAAAATGTGTTATGTAACCATTAGGAGTGTGAGCTTGACTGCGGTGCACTGTAAACTACGGGGGATTCTTCAATTGCCTCTCATGTCCCATCCATCCTTCCATCCATTTTCTTCTGCTTATCCTGTTGAGGGTCGGGGGGGGGGGGGGGGGCTGGAGCCTATCCCAGCAGCACTTGAGGTTCACCCTGGACAGGACAACCATTCACACTCACAGTCACACCTACGGTCAATTTAGAGCAGGGGTGTCAAACTGGTCCAGTAAAGGGCCGGTGTGGCTGCAGGTTTTCATTCCAACTGAACAAAAGCAACACCTGAATCTACTTAAACGACCAAGCTGTGTCCACACAGCTCATTGGTTGGATCAGGTGTTGCTTTTGCTTGGTTGGAATGAAAACCTGCAGCCACACCGGCCCTTTACTGGACCAGTTTGACACCCCTGATTTAGAGTATCAATCAGCCTCGTCCCCTCTTGATGTCTTTGGACTGTGGGAGGAAGCTGGAGTACCAGAGAGAACCCACACAGGAACAGGGAGAACATGCAGACTCCACACAGAAAGATTCCGTGCTCCCGCCGGGGCTTAAACCTGGAACCTTCTTGCTGGGAGGCGACAGTGCTGACCACTGCACTGCCGTGCCGACCTGCCTGTTACATTTTAGGTTTTAAAAATTAAATGTAAAGCTGTCTAAAAGAAGCACATGTATCTGGAAAAGGGATCCAGCATTGACTATTTAACATGTACGATATTTCAGTCTTTTAGACTGAATAGATTTAAGAACACTCCAAACAGGTGTTATTGATTCGTCATCGTGGTGTATTTCATGGTCATGATATCAGGTTTAAGCTCACTTTTCTGTCTCAACATTCATTAAGACTGGAGTTTGTCAACATCAACAACACACACAACTGTCACAATAACACATTTTGTTGGATGATAAATTATCCCTGAAATTATTTTAATTAAAAATATTGTATTTTTCAGATCATTTTATGGCACTGATGCAATGGTAATATAGTGGCACCATTTCAATGAGGGTTTAATTTTGAATATCCTCAAGATTATTCAAGTCAGACCCTTGAATTAGAAGGTGAAACGTTTTGAAATATTTACTTGAAGGGCTTAATTAAACCAATATTTCCACGTCACAATATCACATGTTTGTTTGGGTTGTTTTGATGTCCATTTTATGCATTCAGCCCAACTGTGTGTTGCATTTTCCCTTTTGTTTGCCTTTTTCTTCTTTTTTTTATGGCCCAATTCCCATTTCAGAGAACACTCTCCACTAACTGACGAACAGTTGGTAGCAGGGTAAGACCAAATCATTCTAAACCACCTTTCCTATGCTTAGATCACCCTTGTCTTTTTTTATCCCCTTCTTTTCCTTTATGTGTCCTGTATGGATTCCCGAGCCTAATCTCAGAAAATTCCTTGTGAACTGTCAGTAGCAGATCCAGTGAAACAGTGCTTTGGTTAATTCAGGATTTCGGTGTTTCTCTCCTCTGTACTTTATTCCTCGTTCTGTTAAAATCCAATAGTTCTAAACTACAATTTAATTTAATTCACATTTGATTTAGTTACAGACAGCATCTAGACAACAAAACAAAATGCTAATTTGATTCATGCCGATTTCACAAACTTCCCGTTCTTTTCCAATTCTGTCGGTGGGGTAAGTCTACAGTGTGTTCATTTGTTTCTGGACATTATGGCCTTGATCTTTACCCCTTTGATTGCAGCATGAGTTACTCAAGTAAAACCAGCATGAGTCTTTCACATTCTTCATTCTTACAGACTTTTTCTGCAGGGAGACCTCTTCCTTTTTCCTCCTCTCCAGTAGCCACACAAGCTTTGTTATTCATACTGTTGAGACACATTTCAGGCAGATGCATCGGACTTAATCAACCCCTCTTAAAGGCAGGGGTGTGAAAAAAATGCAGTTGAACAAAGCTAATCTAAGCTTTCTCACTCGCCACCACACGCAATTTCCTTATCCCATGTGTTCTTCCATCCTCAAGGTTTTCTGACATCATCCTCGCCACCATCTTGGCCACCAAATCTGATATGTGTGGGAAGAAGTTTGAATTGAAGATAGACAATGTTCGATTTGTGGGTCACCCGACTCTCCTTCAGCATCCTCCAATCATCCAGGTTAGGAGCAAAACAGGTCCTACAGGGGAAAAGCACAATGTGAAAAGAAAACTGATGTAGGTGCAACAAAATCAGTGTGATATTATTCGGGGGTCCTCTCCCATGCAGGCCAAAGCTAACCCTAGCATAGTTCAATTGGAATAAGAGCACAATCCAAGCCGGATTCGATCCACCTGCAGGAAGTGAAGAAAAGCGCAAAGAAGTATGGGCTTTCTGCTTATTGCATTTATTCCGATGTAAACAAGACGACGGGGAGAGGACTGACTGATCAGTCCTTGACGTCTGGGCTAAAGATTCTAAATATATGACAAATTAAGAAGACTTAAGTGAGCACATTTCATACTGGTCCTTAAAAAGCTTATGTGTCTGTGGCTCCGAGTTCATTTCAGTATTAGTGTGTTTAAGATACAAGGCAGTTTCTTACTCCTGTATTACCTTTCAAGATTCAGGCATGAGCAGTCGTCTTGTACAATGAGCTGACTAACCGTGATGACAAGGTAGCAACTCAGACACGCTTTCTTATAGTTGCTCTGAAAGTGATTTCACAATTATAAACTTGTTATTTTTGTATACAAGAAACTACCGTGCGGCTACAAACCCTCAGTACACTCTAACATCATCTCATTAAAAGCAGAATAGTTTAGTGTTGTTGAAAGTTTTAAATTCACAGCGGTTTTACAGAATTGCGTAAATGTGTGGCCTTAAACTTCACTGCATTAGATTCGTCCCTTTGTACTTATTGGCCCTTACAATCTGTGTAGATATTTACATTTTACACATCAGCTGGTTCACCTCATTGTTTTTTGGTTTATCCTAAAAATAAAAGTTACCTTTCATTTCAGGTGTCTAAAACAGACCCCTCACCGAAGAGAGAGATGCCCACAATGATCCTGTTCAATGTGGTGTTTGCACTCAGGGTAGGAAATTAACTATATGTTTTTATTTTGATGATATTTAGGGATTCGGAGAGTTTGATTTATTGCATGTAAATATTAATGTGTTTGAGTGGTATTTGTTTTGCTAATGATGGCTTAATTAAGTGAGCTGACTGTGGGTAGGGCATTTTGTGGTCTGTTTTTTTTTTTTTTTTTTTTTTTCTCATGTGAATGAGATGGGTGCACGAGAGTGATAACACACTAGCGTGTGCTATCTGGGGGAGCACTGGGACCAAAAAGGGAGGGGGGTTACATGTATTTTGCTTAATCATGCAGCTTAAAAAGGTGCAGCCTGTTCCTGCCCATGCTGAGTCACTCAACAGTGCATCCCAGGTCAGGTCAGATGGGCCACAAATTGCACAGTCATGCTTTGCCGATACCATCTGTCCAGCAACCGTGGTATTGTAGTCTGTATTGTTCGTGGATCACTTGAGGTTATGTGCAAACGGCAGTGTGTTTTTATTTAATTTGCAGTTCATTTTACAGTTACACAAATTGTCTTTTTTAGGGCCTGAGCCCGGAGGTACTCCCTATTATGTTTGCTCGACACACTCGTTTTTATATTTATTCTGCAAGAAACTCATTTATTTCAGATGCCAAAAGGTAATAGGAGCCAATTCTGGGGACCTTTCAAAATAATGCATTCATGGATTACAACAATGCCACAAATTAAAGCCTCAAAGCTTCCTGTTTCATTTTATTAATTTCAGTGTAAAACAAACAAGCTCATGTAAATGATGAACACTTTAAACCTGTACAGACCATGTTAGTTTTCGTTCACGTGCATCAAAGATTCTTCTTTCGGTAGCACTTCCAAATTGTCCCCTGACGTACAGTAAGAGAGCTCTGTTATTCTTTGATTCTTTCATTTCTTTATGTGAGCACAGCAGTCTAATGGATTCATGTTTGAAAGGCACTTTTTAATACAGTTTTTTTGATTTACCTATTTATTAGAGCTGGTTAGGGTCTGGCATGAGTCCTGTGGATATCTGCAAAGTGGGTGGTTGGTTCCAAAACTCCTGACTGTAACTTTTAAAATCTAATGATTTAAAAAAACAAAAACAAAAAACATTTTAAAGGCAGTGTGAAACTTGTCATGACTGAGTCATGTAAATATTCATTGTATTTTTCAATCAAAATTCTAACGCCTCCTCTTCATCGTTGGCATGTGCAGGCAAACGCTGACCCCTCCGTCATCAGCTGCATGCACAACCTGTCACGCCGCATCGCCATCGCCCTGCAGCACGAAGAGCGGCGCTGCCAGTACCTGACTAGAGAAGCCAAACTGATGCTCGCCGTCCAGGATGAGATTACAACAGTGACGGAGTGTAAGAGACACATGTAAATTCAAAGATCTGTGCCAATTAGAAGCTCATCAAGGTTTTGGAGCTCGTCAGTAACATTGTGATGACGTATTGTTGTTCACTTGTGTCTATTTTCCTGATTTCAGCCGATGGGAGCCCACAGTCCCCCTTCAGACAAATTCTGCCCAAATGCAAGCTAGCAAAGGACCTGAAGGAGGCTTATGACAGGTGTGTGAGACAATCATGTTGTAGTTGTGTGAAGTAACTTTTAGTATAGACAAATAATACGTGCGACATTCTTTTTTTGTTGTTTTTGTCAGCCTTTGTACAACTGGTGTGGTGCGACTTCATATCAACAATTGGCTGGAGGTGAGCTTCTGTTTACCCCACAAGATCCACAGGATTGGCGGCCACCACATCCCCCCAGAGGCATTAGAACGCAGCCTTAAGGCTATCAGGTGGGTTTGTATGTCATTAGGGGTCCGAGCAGCTCGTTCTCCATCTGATTGTTACTGTTCTGCATGTGTTTGTGGAACTGACAAAGTCAGCAGTGTGTTACAAACCAATGCTGCTACTCAGAAACAAACCTTATTACACTCACTCATCCCAAGGTGGTGCTAGAATGTCTTTTTTTCTGCCCTGAAGTCAATCCTAACCTGTCTGACCTTAATCTTCTCTAAAGATCCTTTACAAATTTGACTTGACGAGATGTTTTAAATTCTTTATCGTCTGAAATGACTATTTTTATCATCTCATTATTTTAACCTACATCAGATAAATAAAAGCACTTTGTTAACAGTCAAATGATATATTGTGTACAATTTTCTTGCATTTTCAGACATGTATTTAATTTCTGTGAATTTTAGATGATCTTGAATTTAAAAATCCAAAAAAATACAGCATTACTAACTGCCTCAAATGTTGCTTAGCTCTCAGTCTGAGCTTGCATTTGTAATGTCATCTGAAAGATATGCTCAAATCTGACTAGACAGACAGACAGACAGACAGACCACTTTATTAATCCCTTTTGGACGTTCCGCCAGGGAAATTGCACTCTCCTCAACATTCATTCACAGCACTGTTACCATAGAATAGACATAAATGAAACCTTAGCGAAAAATAGCAAAGAAGAGAAAACAAAGACTATATATATATATATATATATATATATATATATATATATATATATATATATGCATATATACATGTGTGTGTGCGTGTGCCTGTGTGTACCTGGATGGTTGTGTGTATGTGCATAGTGACAGGAATAATCATAATATTAATTGTTCTTAATTGTTATTATAACAATAATAATTATAACAATAATAATGATGATGATATAATATAATAATGATGATGACGATATAATATAATACTAAATATAACAATAGTTATAATAATAATAATAATAATGATAGTAGCAGCAGTAGTAACAATAATAATAATAATAATATGCAGTCTCTTATATTGCACGAGTGTCCGGTTGTTATCGGGGCAAGTTAATGGTGCTCAGCCCTCTCCTCCAGTCCTTCTGTTGGCCCTCCCCCCCTCCAGTGAGGAGTTTAACAGTTTAATGGCTCGGGGGATGAAGGAGTTCTTCAGTCTGTTGGTCCTGCACTTGGGGAGGAGCAGCCTCTGGCTGAACAGGCTTCTCTGGCTGGTGGTGACAGTGTGCAGAGGGTGGCTGACATTGTCCAGGATGTCCAGCAGTTTGTCCAAAGTTCTCCTCTCTGCTACTGTTGCCAGAGGGTCCAGCTTCATCCCAACCACTGAGCTGGCCCGCCTGATCAGCTTCTCCAGCCTGGTGAGGTCTGCCTTTGTCACCCCCCCCCCCCCCCCCCCCCAAGCACACCACAGCGTAGGACAGGACGCTGAAGACCACAGACTGATAGAACATCCACAGGAGCTTCTTCAGTTATCACGTATTTATTTTACCGTCTGAATACCACAGGACTACATTCATCATTAAATCAAACTGTGCATAAACGTATTCATGAAACTTTTAGAGCTGCAGCTCTTTCAACCCCCCCCCCCCCCCCCCCCCCCCATCAGTTGCAGACTGTGGTTCTGAAAAGTACATATCACTACCGCCCACACCCACTGGGCCTCATGTTGGAAGTGTTATTAGAAGAATTAGTTCAGATAATACAGTTTCCTCAACCAGACGACAGCTGTGTATTTTGCAGTATTTGTCACTGAAAACATCTTACGAAACACCAGATGTTTTCTGTGGAACATTATTCACTTATTGGGATTTCACAGATTTCACCATAAATGTATCACATTGTGTCAAGCCTTTTATGAATGATTTTGGAGGCTGAAAAAAAAAAAATTACGTTCTGAGTTTGTTTATCTGTAATTCAGTGTGTGCACTTTGTGCTTACATTTCATTATATATTAAATTTGTTCCTGAAATCCACCCTGAATCTATCTTGGCACTTGTATCAGGATTATAATTGTTTATTGTAATTATTTTGATCAAAGGTATCCCAATTTTATAGAAAGTTGTGAAGTTCTGAGCATGGATCTGGTTTCACAAAAGGATGACTTGATTCCACCCGGCGTCTGATTTTGCTCATGATTTATTCAAATTCAAATTAACTCCTGTAAATTCTTTGAGAATCCTGCAAAGGATATGAGTTTATTACGATGCTGCATCGTGTTCTGTGTGCCGCTCTAGGCCCTATCACGCCCTGCTGCTCCTGGAGAGCGAAAAGGCGCTGATGAGTCAGCTTCCTCTGGACTGCTCGCCTGCGATGATGCGCCTCATCAAAACCTGCTCAGCAGTGAAGAACCTGCAGCAGCTGGCGCAAGACACTGACCTGGCGCTCCTTCAGGTGCCTCACAGCCACTGCACCTGTATCACCTGGGCAGTTAACATCAGTGCAGTTATTGGAAAGTACTCAAGTCATGTAACACACACTCATGTTTCATGAAGTTTCAGGTGAAAGCACAAACTGTGGTGAAGCTCATTCAAAAATATTAGTTTTATCTATTTTCAAATATTTTAAATTTAAATACAGTGGTCAGAATATAAGTGATGTTATTACGTGAATGCACTCAGATTGTGACCCCTTAATTATTCTAATAGAAGGCATGGTCATGTGGCTATATGAAAAAAAGGCCTGGGAAAATAAAAAAAACTGAACCCAAGTTGATGAAGTTCGTGTTACTTTACTGTCCTCTAGTGGACAACTTGTGTACTTTGGAAATAGCAGTACCATAAACTTATATGACCCAGCAACAGGATTTTATTTGTTCATTTTCATCATCCCATTTTCCATAATTGTTGTTACATGTATTTTTATTTTTTGTCAGATTTTTCAAATTGCTGCTCATCTGGTTTATTGGGGGAAAGCGATCATCATTTACCCACTTTGTGAGAACAACGTCTACATGCTGTCTCCTCATGCCAACATCTGCCTGTGAGTGATGTGATGGAAACCAGTTCTGGCTAATGAGTCAGTCATTTTGCCCACAAGTCTATAATCCTGTCTTCGTTAGTATTACACTCTGATAACCAAAGTTCTTTGCTTGTTAAATTTGCTGGAAATAGGTCGTGGAAGAGCTGGAGTGGGTCGTCGTTGTCCTCTGTGTACATTGGACGTGCATTTCAAATGATCTCAAACAACAGAACATTCTGTATTGTATTAATAACATACGACATCTCTCCCTGGATAGATACTCGCCTCTGGCTGAACACTTCGCCCAGCAGTTTCCTGGTCATGATCTACCCTCCATGTTAGCCAAGTTCTCGCTGCCTGTCTCACTGGCAGAGTTCAGAAACCCCCTGGAAGCTCCTGCGCAGGAGGTAGGAGCACTGCACGTACCCTGAGTCAGAGAGTCTGATATTTTTTGCACTGAAGAAAAAAATGAATGTGATATTACGACAGGAGGTCTTGCACAATTTGAAATTAAACAACATGAAATTTGCTTACCAAGTAAATTCTTGGTATTTGATGGGCTGTTACTAAACTTTACTATTCCAGATGGGAATCAGGGACACGCTCAAATGACCAAACCCATCAGAATTGTTTGCTTCTATGAGTGTGGTGGTTCAGCAAGACCAGGGCTCCGTTTGTATTGCAGTTTTTGGGTCATGTTTTAGTTCTGGTTCATTTGGATTTGTACAGTAAAGAGAGGGAAAACATTCACTCCAAGGAAAAATGAATAAATAAACATAGCGGCTTCTGTATTTTACTGTCGTTTACGGCCACTGCTGCGCCAGCGCCCTTTCTCCTCTCTGTACTCTCAGCAAGGGCGGAGCCAACAAACCACAAGCGTATTGATCCTTTGGTTGTGTAGTGAATGTTCTTTGTTTACAGCTCAGTTTGGCATCCCTGTATGCCTCATATACCATGTTTTTCTGACAGTGTCACAGTACAAAACCATGAAGAAATGATCTGATGTGTGGCTTGAAATCACAAAGACAAACATCATTGTTCATCCTAATGTTTAGAAAAATGATCATTTCAGTCAGGGACAGCAGCACCTTCAATATGTTGAACATCTTTCAACGCAACATGGGCTTAAATCCCAGGAATGTCTGACACTCTACACCCAACTGAGCAGCACGCCTGTCACCAAGGGGAAATATCCAGTGTTACAATAACATTAGTGCCACGCAGGCAGGTGAAGCAGAATTTTTCTCTTTGACAAAGAGAGCCTAAATGAAAACAAATGCTAATCGAACCCTCTCCCACTTCATCAATCTTGAGTGAAAACGACAGCTGCTATTGCGAACATGTTTCAACATTCACGCCGAAAACCTGTGCAGATGCATTTCTACGTCAGACTGAAGAGCAGAACCAGCTGGTCTCCTATGCTCGTTTTATTTTGGCAGGGCTGTTTGTGCATCGGTGATGAATTATAAATGGCAAAGGGTCATCAGCTCTGCGTCTGTAGCCTCTATTTTTCATGAGAGCAAGATCAGAGCTTTGGCTCTGTCTTGTGGTTATATTTTGAGCCTGTATGGCCCCTTCTGCTGATTTCAAACATAGTTGAGCTGCTTGGAGTGTGTCCACCCTGTTCTGTGTTTGTCCCCTGCTCCTGACCAGGCCCAGCTGATCCAGATGGTGGTGTGGATGCTGCAGCGCCGCCTGCTGATCCAGCTGCACACTTATGTCTGCTTGTTGGTACCGCCCAGTGAGGATGAGCCTGGATTGAGGGATGAAGACCCTCCACTGGCTGCTCGAGTAGGGGGTCGCAGTCTCAGCACCCCCAGCGCTTTAAGCTTTGGTTCCCCAAGTATGCTATTAATCGTCTCTCTCCTGTTACTGGTGTTACTGGTTTAAAGCTCATCTCTGGCCATCAATCTGTTCCCTGTGTGCAGCCAGTAGTGATGACATGACCCTGACCAGCCCCAGCATGGACAACTCCAGTGCAGAACTGGCGCCTGGTGGAGACTCTCCTCTCAACAAGAGGATGACGGAGACACTGCTCGCTAGCCTGTCAGACCACGAGAGGCAGGTTATTCTTAACATCCCTGCTGCACAGAATCAGGAGGATCTGCGCATGTTTGCCAGGTAACTTGACCTCCTTCTGATGGGAGGCCACACAGACTCATTTTTCTCCATCTAATTAAAGACTTCTGTGCTTTTAGACAGTCCTGAGGTGCATGAGATGACTGTATTTATAATTATTCACCTTATTTGCTATTAGTTTATGAATTGACCTCAGCAAGAACACAAGACAGCATGTGACAATTCATAAACCATTACCAAAAAATATTTAACAAAAATGACTGTAAAAACTAATAAAGTTGTCTCATGCAGCTTTGATACACGGGATGTATTTCAGTAAGGTGCTAATGGTTCAACCGCTACCACGACTGCGACCGTGTCTAAAAGATATCTGCGCGCGCGTGCTGTTAAAAATATAGCTCCAAATGAAAATGAATGCTATACCTGTTTTCAGACGGGCAGGGCAGTGATTTGTGTAACGTCACAAAGCATCGCTGTGACTTTGATCTCGCTCAAGGTTTTAGCTCAGTCTCCAGACCCTCAGACTTCAGGCCCTGCAATGCATACACCGAGTCTGATAACGACGGAGTGAATAGTTGTTGATATAACTGAGCCACAGACAGGGATCTCTTCCTTTTATAGGTGGAAAGAAGAACCTTTGAAAATTGTGTTAGAAAAGTTCCTTATTTGCATATAATTTGCCAGCTGTTACTTGAGTGCATTAAACATACAAGAATGTGTAGAAAGCGCACCAATTTTGTAATCACTGCTGCAAAACAATCAAAGTTGTCATCAGTGTCTCATGGTTGATTTACACAGCTAACGACTCGGTAAAAGCTCTCAAGTCATTTTTCTGCCTCTTGTGTCGTCTGCTTCCAGGCTGCTGCACTATTTTCGCGGACATCACCACCTGGAAGAGATTATGTACAATGAGAACATGAGGCGCTCGCAGCTCAAGACGCTGTTTGACAAGTTCCGCAGTGTCCTTGTGGTGACCAATCACGAAGACCCTATTATTTCCATCTTTCAGTCACCCATGGAGTAGAAGCATGGGGAGAAACACTGTCTGACCAACTGGAAGAAAGTGTCAGTTTGAAATTTGAAGTCCTGCTGTGCTCACAACTAAGAACTGCTGTTCAACAATGTTTATTTTAAAGTGAACTCACACCGCTGTCAAATATTTCATTAATGTTTGCAGGTCTATAAAATGTAGAAATGTTTCCCTTTTGAGCCAAATGTTACTTAAGATATTAAATTATTTTGTACAGACACTTTGAAGTATTGACCCTGAATTTTGGAGTTTAGTGAATTGCGGGTTTTGACTTCATCCTCCCGTCCCAGATGCTTTTGATCATCTCCACTGACCCAAGAGGGGGGGCTTGCTGGGTAATGACCATTCCAGACCCTGCTGTTACCTCTCTTCAGGAATCCCAGAGGTTGGAGAGAAAAATGGCACTCTTAACAGAGGGACTCCATAACATCAGACAGGCTGTCTTTGCTTTGAGGGAAGCAGAGCGGTCCAAACATCTGGGAAATCACTGAGAAGACAACTTCATGAATGTTTATTAAAAAGAAGAAGACAACCTGAACTAAACAGACTTGAGAGTGAGTAATGGTTTTCCAATGATCAAATGTGTCTCAGCTAACTTCAGTAAGAATAAATGCTCATCTTTTTCCAGGACAAATTTGCATCAATGTAGCCCCAGTAACTGTAGTTATACCACAAAATATGTATTAACATTTTCTTATTTCATACAGATTGAATAAGAAGCCGTCTATCTGCAGCAAAGACCACACAACATTCTCTTTTCAAAACTAATTGGTGAAGTCCCCAAAATGAACAGATGGCAGAATAGTTGGAGCTTAAGTCATTCAGCATCATGCTGTCCTGTCAGACTGCAGCTCGCAGTTCCTTTCTGCCTCTTTATCCACCACACTAACGCAGGGATGCCCTCGGACGTAAAACCGTAGTGGCCGCTTGGCCCATTCCCCATGGGACTCGATGCCAATGCGCGGGGCTGACACTACGTCACGGGGCACTTCAGCATCCGTGTTCTCCAGCCACACCTCTGGGTCCGAGGCAAGATCTCGACGGTCAAAACTGCGGGATATATTCAGGGCCTGGCACAGCTTGGAGGGCCCATTACAGAGCTCCTTGTCCTTCAACTGTCGAGCTCCCTCTTTGCGTCTGGCTGCTCTGAGCTGCCGCATGACTTGCTGACCCTGCAGGGGCTCCAGGGAGCGCAGCAGCACGGCGGCACCCTCCCCTGTGCAACACAGCACACAATGTGCATCAGTCAGTGTGGCTCCACTCTGTCTCCTTCCTTTTGCCCTTTACCCAATGACGACAGAAAACACAAACCACTGTGTAATGTCACATTAATAACAACCCTTGAAGAAGTCGCATCATACAAAAACATGTGCAGTTTGTAGACTTAAGACACACTTTGACTGGGCGGATAATAACCTTCACTAGACACATTCATGCAGAGGTAGATGCCATAGATCGGATATACGTAGATTGTGCCCGGCTTCATGAACATGGCCGTGTTCCTCTCAGTGCGTTTTCCTCCTGCTGAGTGTGATGCTTTGTCCTCTCCACCAAGGTATGCTTCGGTTTCTACGATTCGTCCTGTCAGCTCAGTTCCATCCTCACACCTGTGGACCAACACCTGCAGGGGCAGATTACATTCTCTCTACAGCCAAATTCTTAGGTACACCTGGATAAAACAACAACCAGCAATTAACTGTGCAATCATGAGAGTTATAATGTTGGATTATTTTACTTGTTTGAGAAAGATTGAATTTATTGGTCATTTTTGAGGCTGTTATTTGTGGTGTTCCTATTGGTGGATTTATTATGTTATAATCCATTGTTCTGAATATCATTTTCTGGCAGGTTGACCAGAAAAAAAGCAAGTTTCCTTGTTGAAGAATAAATAATGACATCCTCCAGAATGCAAGGTTTGATTTGTATGTTTGAGGAAAAACATGCCATTTGAGTGTGTGACTGACACTGATGTGATTTGAATATAATATAAGGGTCAGCACTGTTTAGCTTCAACTCAAAAAAATTGTGAACGGTGTTGTCAGTTAACAATAATCCTTTTTTTTAAAGCACCAAGCAAATGTGATGTAGTAGTAAGAACAGTTCCTACCCCTTAGCTTAAATAGAGTACAAGTAAAAGTTAAGAAAATCATTTTCATTCTGAGGTGGTGCGGTGGTCAGCACTGCCGCGTCAAAGCAAGAAGGTTCCCGGCTCGGGCACGGAATCTTTCTGTGTGGAGTCTGCATGTTCTCCCTGTTCCTGTGTGGGTTCTCTCTGGTACTCCAGCTTCCTCCCACAGTCCAAAGACATCAAGAGGGGACGAGGCTGATTGATACTCTAAATTGACTGTAGGTGTGACTGTGAGAGTGAATGGTTGTCTGTCTCTATGTGTTGGTCCTGTGATGGACTGGTGACCTGTCCTTCTGCATAATTACTGCCAACCCCTGGTGAAATGATCTCCAAATGTTAGACAATATGCCCTAAATTAAATGGAGAAAAAGAAAATGTAAAAGCTAAGAAAATCCTTTTCTTTCTGCGCAATGACTGCCTACCACTGGTGAAACGATCTCCAAGAATCAGAATATATGTGTTTGGCAGGTTAAGCTGACAAATGAAAACAAGGTCGAATGTTAAATAATGAGGGACGGAATTAACCCTATCTCAGATGAGTTTGATCATATTTAATGATCAAAAGTTACAGCTTAATCAAGATTCTTCTTCTGTCTGCTCCCTTTCGTTCAAGATTTGGAAACTTATGTTAATATTATGTTGTTCCTTTTTTTTCTTTTGTCAATTGATGAAATAAAGTATTAGATCGATCGATAGATAGATAGATCGATAGATAGACCTTTATTGATCCCACAGCGGGGATGTGTGTTATTATATTATGTTATGTTATGATATATGTATTAAATAAATACTTTGAGATTTAGTAACACAAACGATGTTTTTTTTTTCTCCCATTATTAAATAAATTTCAAACCTGAAGGATATTCAAACAGGTTGACGAAAGGAATGCATTTACCTTGCCGAGGAAAGCTTTGGCCAAACTGACGCAGGGCTGTTTGAAAAAATCCTCCCCCAGTCTGTGCCGCGGGCCAGTTTTAGTGTGGATGAAGTAATGACTTTCTTCGTTCTCAGCACTTTCGATATTGTCAGGCCTCCGTTTTGCAGGTGAAGCCGTCGGTCTTGTAGGATTTTCCTCTCTCTTGACTGTTCGATCAGGTGCCGTTGTTTCTGTCTGCGGGAGCAGCTTTCTCTTCCTCTCCGCCATTACTTTAACGCGCCGTAACACCTCGGACTCAAAAAATGCATTTTAATAAAATAATAATAAACGTCACAGCCTCTTCAGACAGAATTCTTTCTCCTTCTTCACACAATTTCATTCATAATTTCTCAAAGGTTTCCCTCGGAAGTGGAAGATGCTAGCGCTAACCGGAAGTGGCCGATTGTTGTGAAGCTCTTAAAGTGACCGCGTATAAGTTTGAGCTGTCAAACAGTCGAGTGAAGAGAATAGAAACCCAAGGGTGTGGAACGTCAACTGCTTTGGGATGAATATGGAAAAACAGCTGCATTCCAGACCACTCCAAACTGGGAATTTCCCTGTTGAGAACTCCTACTTGCGACCTCAAAGGGTTCCAGGTGGCTCCAGGTGTAAGCAGCCAAAAAACAAACAAACCCCATGGCGGACCGACACGCATTGATTTATTTGCAGTAGCCTCAATGGTAAGTCAGGAAAAGTGCGGCCTTGTGTATTTTTTACCATAAGACTACTCTTATTCCCGTCCAGCTACATCAGTAGACTATTTACTCAAGTCAGTCAATGTTTTAATATTTGCTTTCATTTTCTCTTCTCATTTTCAAGTTTTCTTGAGTAGCAGCCGGTAACATTAATATATGGTGTCCTGTATGTTTGAATGTGGGCCCTGATATACTTTTAATGACTTTTAGTTGTTGTTTCACTGTCAAAGAGGTGTGCCATGTTTTTGTGAGTTTATGAGTAGGAACTCTAGACTTTGTATGGCATCCTAGACTACTTTTTTTTTTTTTGCAGGAGGTTACAAAAAAATGTCTGGAAAGCAGAATCATTTCTACCGGATGACCAGGAAGAGAGTCTGAAGCTTTAGCTTTCACTTCCTGTCTTTGTTAATTCTTTGATTCAACCCTTAATTGATTGGAAGCGGTTCCCGTTTGGAAAACAGAAGCCAAGGCCTGTGCCTTCTCATGACCAGCAGGGGGCTTGTCTACAAAGTCTGGATAAAGTACCTCACTCTACTAGTAAATCTTTCTAAGATGATTAATGGTCTTGACTGCTGATTTTAAAATGTCCTCTTAAAGAATTTTTTGTGTGTATATTATGGGACCATTTAGAGCAAAATTAAAATTAAATCAGGGCACGTTTGGGGGGCGTGGCTAGCGTCTGATTGAGTTGATACCTTGGCAACCTGTAATATAATATTTTGGCTGTTGAAAAACGTCTTGATAAGCTTTCTATTGGACCCAAATAACCAAGAGTTGGGTGTTCTTTTTTTGTTTGTTTCTTTTTGTTTTTAGTTTTTTTGAGTGAGCCTGCTTTTTCCAAATTTAGGCACAAAAACTTTTCACAACATGAATTTGCCCCTGCAGGGAAATTGTTAGTCTCCAATTATACAGTTAGGAGAGGGAGTAATTGTTCAATCTTACATAATTAACATCCATCAGGATCATGCAGAAGTGCTGAGGTTCAGAATCTGAAGAATCCGATCTTATTAACCCCAAGTCTTATCCAGAAAGAGGAGAGGATAGGAGAGAAGGCTTAATATCTTCACACAAATGCATGATTTCCTTCCTTCGTCATCCATGGTTGTCATCTTTCCATCATCCACACTTAGGATTTGTTGTAATTTAATAGCAGTGAATACATGAAAATAACTACATCCTTATACTGATTTGTTCTCCTGTTGGCAAAACGACCACGGGTGACGCCACAGTGGCCACATCTTTTTTTCTGCAGTCTGCGGTTTCAAGGCTGTGTGAGGACGACCCATCTTCTGTTCTTGAAAATTATCAAGCGTGATTTTCTTCTATGACGTAACATTCAAGCTTGCTGATTTGGGTTTCAAAAAAAAAAAAAGGGTCTTCTCTTACTGCTGTCTCATCTTTTCACCGTCATTTTGAAAACAGTCCACTAATAAGAGGTTATAAATAGAGCTCCTGCCTGCCTGTACCCAGGAAGAGGACGGCGCCAATTTGGCTGCAAGCACTGTGGTTGCATGTGGCTTTTCTGGAGGATAACCATGTGTGACATGGTCATGGCACAGGGCAATTCATCCCCTTGCAGTTTCACTCTGAAGTGCAAATGTGTTGCTTGATTTATACATTTTGCAGGAATTGATATGAATAGATGAATCGAACGATATGCATAGATGGTCAAGTGATATTCGAAGGTGCACTTTGATTGTAGGACCTTTCCACTGAAACTAGTAACCTTTTTGAGTAATCAGGAACCTTTTGAGGAACTGGGTTCTAAATGTAGTTCAGGGGTAATTGATCTGTCCCCAGGAAAGTTCCTGGTCAGGGGTTAGGACTTCCCCAAGCTTCGGGAACTTTTGGGGCAGGGCCTGCAGTGCTGAACATTGACTGTTTCTCATTCAGTTATACTTCAAGATGGAGTCACAGGAGTAGGTATATGATGGATGAAGTGGGTGATTTGCATAATCTTCCCAGGCTTTTAGGCCGTGATGGAATTGCTGACGACAATGAGCCACAAGAACCTTTAAGTTCCGCGTCGAGAAGTCCCAGGAACTACAGGTTCGCCGTAATTTAGGTCAAAATGTACCTATAAATAGATTAGAAAGGAGTTTAATGTTTGATGGTGAGGGACAGGTGTGGTGGGGATGCAGCTCTACGCATCAGTGACATTCTCCATGACCTCGTCATTACCCTGCTACTCATGACAGCAACGGCTATGAACATACATATCCGATATGAGGTTGTTTTTTCTTTTCAGCATGGATGGGGTCAGACAGAAATCTGCTGAGCATGCTCAGTAGAAGAGTCCTGGCTCAGTGTGTTGATTTTGGCATTCTCACGGCTGGTGGACCATTGAAGGCCTTTGTTTGCTTAGACTGTGTTTCCACCGCCTGTCAGCAGTGATGGTGAAGGCTGGGCTGGGCAGCTTTCATTGTTGCTGCCACGATATTCTTAGGAGCTATAGCCCCGCTGTTGCATTTCATTCTGGATCACTTTCAACTTCAGCAGTCACTGCTGGAAGAGTGATGCTGAGATGGGACACCAAAGACTCATCGGTGTGTGTGCAGATGGATGAACAGAATGCAGTCAGTCTATTTTACGACACCACCAGAATGAGTCATAATGAGATTAGATTAAGGTTTGATCTACTGGCTAAAATATCCTCATTTCATGTTGACGAGAATTTAGAATATTTGTTTTTGATTAAGTCACAGTATGATTCTTTTTGAGAAAGACTTGATGTAATTGTTTGCTCTAAAAGTCAACTTTGCAGCAAATATATCATTTCCACACTTGTCTCCCTGGCTGTATGAAAAAGAAACACATCAATTATATAGTTTAGGACCCATATGTGCCTGCATGTTATGTCTATATTTCTGGAATCAAAAATAATGTCAACATTTTTGTTTTAGTATATTATTTCTGCATAAATAAGCATATTTTTAAATGGTGGAATAAGGGTAGTGCTGCTTTTGTCTCCGCTGGAGAGTTGTTGTGTCAGTAGTCTTTATTTTTAGACAGTAATTCTGCAATACCACAGTAAAAATGGCCCCCTCTATCATGCCGCTCTGCTTGTTAAAACAGAGCCAAACAATGCTGCCATAATGAATTTAGACTTTTGGCGTTCCGCAACAGAGGTGTGACACAGCAACGTCAGCGTCTTCCATTTCATACTCTTTTGTCTGCAATGGGAATCATCTCCAGCTCCTCCTCCTTAATTTCGCTTTAACCGGGGTCAAAGTGAAGAAACTGCTACAAGTTATTGTGTGCTGCTAGCAGGATTGTTGAAGAGCAATGACCAGCCTTTTATCAAGCAGCCAAAGGGAAATTTGCAGGAATGTTTACATGCTGCTTTATGTGCTATGGCTGAGCAGCTAATTAGCTTCCTGCCCTACAAACTGACCTTATCAGAGCACCTTTGCCTACTGAATGTTTAATGTCTGCAGGACCATAGATTGTGTACTGGGGGTGTCTGGGGGACACACTGGGGATGTCAAAAGTGTAGTATATCACTACTCTTTCTCTTAGGCTAGTTTCAATATGCTGGCAATATAAATATATATCCATCCATCGTCGTCTTCCGCTTATTCCTTACTAATAAGGGTCGCAGGGGGGTTGGAGCCTATCCCAGCATCTACGGGCGAGAGGCGGGGTTCACCCTGGACAGGTCACCAGTCCATCACAGGGCCAACATACAGAGACAGACAACCATTCACACTCACAGCCACACCTACAGTCAGTTTAGAGTATCAATCAGCCTAGTCCCCAAATTGCATGTCTTTGGACTGTGGGAGGAAGCCGGAGTACCAGAGAGAACCCACGCAGGAACAGGGAGAACATGCAGACTCCACACAGAAAGATCCCGAGCCGGGACCCGAACCCGGAACCTTCTTGCTGTGAGGCCACAGTGCTAACGACTGCACCACCGTGCAGCCCCATAAATATATATATATTTTTAAAAAGGCTATACATATAATATATCCTTTTTTCAAACCACCATGACTGGGAAATATTGTATAATATTTTCTCTGTTGTATATATTATACATCTTTGGTTTTTCAGTCTTTTATTTTCAATTTCTTCAATCCATCACATGTCTGGAATCATCAGAGTGATGGATTTCATAATGCAAATTTAACAACACAAAGATTAGCCATGGAAGGGCACGTCAACTATGAATCTTAGCTTCTGTCATAGCTTCAAAGAAACCCTCGCTAGCGTACTCAATCTATAATCTTCTTACAAAAATGGAAGAACAGAGGCTTCTTTTCTTAGCAGGTCTGTGAGTGGCAGAAGCTGGTCGTCATCTGTAGCCTCAGTGTTTGATGGGATTAATTATTAATTGATGCAGATTAATGATTCATGTGCCTCTTTTCTTGTTTGCTGCAGAGGTGGGTGCGTGCTACACAGGTGGCCGGGTTCTCATTGGGGGGGGGGGGGGGGGGGTCACTTCATAGGAGACCCAGAAACACACCTCTTCAACAGAAACATGCGTATGGAGGCACAGCTTCCTCACATCTGGGATCTCATGCCCACAGTTTTTCGAGAACCACCGGTTTATAAACGCGTGACTGACATGCATGTCTACAGTATATATGCTCAAACACCCGCAGGGATTTAAAAGCCTCTTTGTGTGTTGTTGTCTACACTGCAGACATGGTTTTGCTCTGCATAATACAAAACAAGCGATGCATTGGTTAAGTTGTGGATCGGGTTTCTTGTCAATCCAGATTCCAGTAACTAAATAAACAACTAGTTTTTTTTCTTCTTTATTCTGTACAGACAAATCCTCCAGGAGAACATCAGTAACAGTTTGAGGACTGTTTCTGTAGACAAGTCTTCCATCTGTTTGGTTTATTGATTCAGCCCACGGTAAAAATCCCCTGCCCCGTGACCTTTCTGGTTTTACTCATGATAAGAGTTTCGTTGTCTCGTCTCACACCTGTAGCTCTCACAGAAAGCAACTGTTGAGTCAGACTTGGCTGTCTACAGGATCTAGTCTGACCACATGAGCAAAAAAAAACAAAAAAAAAAAAGAATTTTGGAGCATTTTCCTTTTCTCTATAATGCACACTGTATTTTAACCCACTGACATAAACTCTGATTATGTGATCAGCAGTAGCAGCGAGTACTGTAAAACCCTGGTACATGCCAAACGTCTCTGTGGTCGTAACCAAGCTTGATCTCTCTTCCACTTCCCTGCTCGGTTGAAGAAAGAGGAAACTGTTTATGGAGCGTCTGACAACGTCCTTTTGGTTAAACATTACCCTTGCACTCAACCCTTTTATCTGTATCTGACTGATGGGGCTTCAGGGAGTCTTGAGTGCTCCTTAAGGTCCCGTGTTGCTTCCTAATTGCAGCTTTTGGCCCAGGTTCACCTTCTTCCATCTCAGGGGAAACGTCACCATTAATTACAGCAGTTTCATGGTAAATCAATCAGGGACTCCCAGCAGATCGCTGAGCGCTCTTTACATACCTGAGTGCATGTAAGCGAGTTGACAATGTCTGATAAAGTTGCTCTGGTGGTGATAATATTTCTAAATTTGGGGCATGTTCATGAATCGGGGTTGATTTCCTGAATGGCTATCTGTCATGCTGGCAGGGGCGAGACCCCCGTGGGTACAGAGGCGAGACCCCCGTGGGTGCATGGCAGAGAGGAAGCCCTAGCTTTTCTCTCTGAGCTACATGAGCAGCTGCGAGAACTGTCGACTCTTTGTCTGCTGTATATGGTGAAGTATTTTCTTCAGCACGACTTTTAAACTCGTGCACATCAGTTGGAAGTATCCGTCTTTTCTATACTGTGTTCTTTCCTGTGCTAAAATCTCGTGGTGCATACACAATAACAACAATGGGCCACAGGTGGTGTACAGTTGTTTTGTCAAAACTTTTTCTGAGTTGGTTTTGGTTCGGTAAAAATAGTTGTTTGGGTTACAGTTATGAAACGTGGTGTTGTAAACAGGACAGTTGTCTCCCGCTGCGTAGTCTGATGTTTGTTGAACCCGACCAACCCCACTGCCTGCCCTTTAATATGGACTTGTGCCTGACACACACTCGGGGCCATCTGCAATGCATAATGTCAGTGGGGTAGAGCAGGTTTTTTAACCTTTTCTTCCAACCCAACAGCAAAACAGCCGGTTCTCAGGTGCTTCCTTAATTATAAATGCCTGCAGGGGGAAAAAATAGACCTGCTCCAATCAAATAGCAATCCGTTGCAGTCGTGTCTTGCACAAATAACGCGCTCAGAATAGCTGTTTCAGTTGTTTTAAATGATTATTGACTGCAGTGACCTTCACCACAATGAATTACACGTTAACGGATCCAGTGCAACACAGTCCAGTACCAGGAACCACAGCACAGCTCGTCACCCTGCTGAAACAAGTCCATGGCACAGGTACAAATTATATTTCCATTTGAAATGTAGCACTTTTTAGGTTTTGCTGTCACAAAAAAACATACGAAATTCATGGTTCATGAATCATTAAATTTCGTCCCTGTTACATTGACAGCACCCGAGGTGCAGGACGGAAATTGTAAATTGACTGATGAAGTGTAGAAGACAATCAGGCGATTAATGGGCGATTGTTTTAGAGAAGGGGCAAGTTTATTTTAAACACAGGAAGTAAAAAAAAAAAAAAAAAGTTCTGACAATTTTCATTCAGCCAGCATAAAAATCCGACCTCACTGCGTCTCTCCTCTGTTAACTGCAGAAGGCGGCCACATCCAGGAGAGGGTCTTATATTAATTGGGAAGTAGATCAAAGGAACTATGACGGCGACGTTTTCCACAAACCCAAGCTTCTCGTGACCCCAAACCTCATTTGAGGAAAACTGCACACACGGTGGCTCTTGTCAGCAGCTCGGAAACCTTCTGCTTCCTACCATCCATCTCCCTCCTGCTGAATGTTCCCAGGTGGATCAGAGCTTTCACTGCAACCACGATGGAATGTTCTGTAATGGTCTTTTCATTAGAAGCAGTGGAGAAGTCTCATCCTCTTAAATTAAAATTCTCCCCTTTTTACAATCTTTTGTAAAAAGTGTGTCCCCCAGACACCCCCAGTACACAATCTATGGTCCTGCACACATTAAACATTCAGTAGGCAAAGGTGCTCTTTTATTTTATTTTATTTTTTTGCAGTTGTCCTTGAGTTTTCTGTGCGAATTAAATATCAGGAAATATGGGAGGAATCTCGGCAACTATAATGCAAAAACAGACGCTAAGCATCCATGTGAATGTCATTTTCTAAAATATTTGCAGTTCATTTCTTAATTCCCCTGCATTTACCCATCAACAACCACACTCTTTATGGCCACTTGTTATTTTTGTTGTGTACAGAGTTCTTGACAAGCACGTATTCAGGCCCAGTTAACGCTATAGCGCTCAGTCAGCCGTGTTAACGTCAGCAGGCGATAACCCCGGGCTCATGTCATACTGGTGTAAGGTGCAGCATGTGGATGCTCACTGAAACATCTGTGGGATTTATACGATAGTCTGACAATTATCTTCTTCATCGGCCCGGTCATAAATCAGGACTGAAACTGATCTGACATTTTCTCTGAGGACTGGGTTCTGGGGCGTAGCTCTCCTGATTTATTGTGATGATCATCATGTCATATTGCAACATTGCATGTTTGTCCAATAACACACCACCAACAAGGGGGGGGGGGGGGGTGCGCGCGCAATGATTTATATTGTTTATTTGTCATATTTAACCACACACACTCTTTCAGGTTTTTTGTCGTGTGCTGAAATCTCATTTCAGAGTCAGTCAGTCATTATTCGGCTCTTCTTATGTTTATTGGGGAA
Organism: Aulostomus chinensis; assembly: GCF_037954235.1. NCBI lineage: Eukaryota > Metazoa > Chordata > Actinopteri > Syngnathiformes > Aulostomidae > Aulostomus > Aulostomus chinensis. The sequence continues at coordinate 5,927,170 of NC_141337.1, forward strand.
TGTGCTGAGGATGTGGGTTGTCACTTTTTAGAGCTCCGGTGCCTTCATATGAGCGTACTGGATGTATAAAGGAAACTAAACAACTTCAGATTAAGCTTGTTTTCATGTACAGCGGCCATTTGTGTTCATTTATGTAATATATTTGGCTTTTGGCCTTTGTTGACATTTACAGCAAATCCTATGAGGTCGCATGAGTCAGCCAGCAAGGAGAAATATAAATCAAAGTCTTGAATGTCCGTTGTAGCAGAGCAAATGCTTTATGTTTAGGGTTTTTTCAAGTACATTTGTTAAAAAAAAAAAAGACTAAGCCAAAGCAACAGCAGGGCTCAGGTGGTAACGCAGCTGCTGAGTTACTGAAGGGTCACAGGTTTGATCCTCATTTACCCCAGAGACCTTGTAAAAATGTCCTTGACCAAGGTACTGAAGCCTGTGTGTGTGTGTGTTTGTGTGTGTGTGTGTGTGTGTGTGTGTGTGTGTTGGGGGGTACAAAGACGATAAAATGCACAAATAACAGTACATGTGTAAAATACAAATGTTTCACACTTGAGGTACAAAGTACAATGAGTGGAAAGTTATTTAAATCAGTATAAAATTAACGGCACGGTGGTGCAGTGGTCAGCACTGTCACAGCAAGAAGGTTCCCGGTTCGAGTCCTGGCTCAAGCATGGGATCTTTCTGTGTGGAGTCTCCATGTTCTCCCTGTTCCTGTGTGGGTTCTCTCTGGTACTCCAGCTTCCTCCCACAGTCCAAAGACATCAAGAGGGGACGAGGCCGATTGATACTCTAAACTGACCGTAGGTGTGACTGTGAGAGTGAATGGTTGTCTCTCTCTATGTGTTGGTCCTGCCATGAACTGGTGACCTGTCAAGGAGGAGTCAGCCATAGGAAAGATCCTTTTTGACGGTTTTAACCCCCCCACAATTGTGACAGTTTCTTTAAGGTATTTAAGATAAAGCATGACTTGACCTGACAAGGCAACGAAACAATTGAGACGCGTATATTAATATGATAAGAATGATTAGAACTCTCTCTCTCTCTCTCTCTCTCCTCTCTCTCTCTCTCTCTCTCTCTCTCTCTCTCTCTGGCCGAGGATATCGCTTAGTCACCGCGGCTAACCGGGAGAGGCAGCGCCTCCCTGTGTACACACCCATTGGTCGCTGATGTTGACGGGCTCGCCTTCTCCACCGACCGTCTCCAGTCCAGGGCGGGGCTGACTCCGCCAGCTGAATTAGGCTACAACCGGCAGAAGAAAACTTACCCCGGGCCGATCCATGGAGCTGTGTGGGAATGCTCTGTCCGTAGGTGGGGAGCAGAGAAGCCGGCTACATCATCCAGGTCTGCTCCAGCGGCTGGTGTGATTGAAGTGGCCAGACTGAACAGCACCGCGCCGGGCTCGTCTTAAAAACATCTGCGGGGTGAGGAAAAAGAAGAAGCGCTTTAATTCCTGCGCGTATGTCAGGGATGATGTGACAAGTCCGAGGGAGGGAGGGAGAACTGTTCAACCGGATTGATTGTTTCGCCGCTGGAGATCACCTGAGCTGGTTGTTCTAAGGGTAAGTTGCGACATGTTTCGGTGACTGCGTCCTCTGGTCTGCTGGTTCAAGCGGAAGGCGGCTGGCGGAGGAAGAAGCGTCGTGATCGTGTGAGGGAAGCGAGGAGCTTCTGCCGGTTGATTCATGGGGAGCGTTCGGCTCCATGCGGAGGATTTAAGCTGTTCGGAGTGGACTTTTTACACTTAAAAGTATCCTATTTTAAAGAAGTCCACCTTTAGGCCACGTCACCCTGTAAGAAAAAGTATGTTTGTCCTTTTTTTTGTTTTAATTAAGTGCGCGCTTCACAAGTCCTTTGTAAAAATGAGACGACTTTATTTTATTTTAACTTTGCAGATTTAAGCTTTAATAATTGAGCCCCCCCCCAAAAAATGGTTTCAGTTCCCAAAGCAGTGATTATCTCACCTGATTGAAAATGAGTGTAGGTGTCATTCTGTTGAGAGGAATACATGAACTGAATAATCGTGCAGCACATCTCAACGTAAACTCACGCCATCATCCTTGTCATCTTCCTCCCACTCTCTCACCTCCTCCTCCTCTTCCTCCTACCTCTTTCATCTTCTCCTGTACCTCATCAGCATCGCCATCCTCCTGACCGATTTTGTGTTTGTTGTGTGTGTGTTTGTGTGTTTTTGCTACGGCTTTGTACAGATGTTTCATTATTCATGCAAAAAAAAAAAAATGGGGGTTATAAAAGGGGGCAGCAATGTGCTTCTCCTTTGCACTCAACCTCTCTAGAACCTGCGCGGCGAGTTTCTTCTTCACCTTTGTTTTAAGTAACAGCCTCCACGAGGCTCAAATTGACGCCAAGAATTACAGCGAAGCCACATAAATGTCCAGATTTGACTCATCTGATGTTGTGCACGCACGCACGCACACACACACACGCACACACATACGTTAGCAATTTTGTTGACATAGTGAAGGTAAGCGCTCCAGTGTGCTGCAACACCTGGACGAGTTGAAGTGAAACCGTAGACAAACTATTAGAAACAGCTTTGGCACACATGACATAGGAGCACATGGCCTGGTTTGTGTGCCCAGTGTTCCTGAAACCTTATCACATGGGGGGGGGGGGTGGTGTTGGGGGGGAAGTAATCATAGCTCAGGGTGATGTAACCACACCAATAAAGCAGGGCCATGATGTGTGATAGTTGCAGTCATGCTCATCCTCTGTATCAGCTCCAACTAGACCCCTGAGAGAATATTCCCGACGTGTGTGTGTTTGTGTGTGTGTGTGTGTGAGAGAGAGAATGTTTATGTGGGTGCATGATGTTGGTACGTGATACTTGGACGTGGTTCTGGCGAGGCAGGTGGACCATCCAGGGCGGCCTGTGTTGACTAGCTGGTATGTGAGTTTTTCAGGGGTCTGCTGAGGGGGCTACACTCTCGTCATGGCTGCATGACTCATGGCGCACTATCTGTCTGTCTGTCTGTCAGTCTGGCCAAGTTCACAATCCTGCACAACTGCTTCATGCTGATTTGACACTGATTTGACAGCCAGTAAGTTTGTATTATCAAGTTTCATTCATCGCCATCTGTACATCTTCACACGCATCTGAAAGAGTTGGTGTCATGGCGGCTCCATTTACTGTGTCCGGTAACAGCGTACGTCCGTGCAACTTTGCAAATATAAATCAGAATGGAAATCTTGGCTCAGTTTGTCAGCTGAGTTCTCGGTACAATGTGATGTACATATCATTAGACTACCAAGGCGGTGCACAGCAAGTTGTATTCACAACCGTATTTTGAAATTTTCGGGAAATTATGAAGAGTATCAAAATGCTCTCCAAATTTATCATATCGTGTTGTATCACAATATTCCTATTAATGTAGCACGAGGCCCTCGTCGATATCCAGCCTTGGAATTCACTCTTCTCCTAAATAAGATATTTTTTGTAAGATTTATCAACCTTTTCTGGTGCAACAAATTACTGAACGCACGGAAACATAAAAAAAAAAATAAAGAAAGGGAGGGTGCCCGACCATGTGACCTATCCCACTACACGGTCAGGTTAACTGCTGAGCCGAATTCAGTCTCACTCTCTGTAATATTTGTAGAGTGAAATGCAAAGTTGTCCATGGCAACACATGCGTCCTGAGAGAGACGACCCGGTCAACGCATCTGAAAAGCTGAAGACTGGACTCTGTTTTGTGGGCGAAAAGCCAGGTCTCCCGCAGCAGCAGCAGCAACCGCAGCAGCAGCCGCAAGTGTTTGCAGCATGGCTGAAAATTTAGAAGTTTGGACTCCTTTTTTCGACTGAAAATGTTTTATTAAAGTCCCCCCCCCAAAAAGGAAAAAAAAAAAACAGCATTGATACTGATATCTGTTCAGATCTGTTTGTTATGTTGCCTTATCCCTTCAGGATGATGTATCTACTAGCAAGACACGGTTGTTTAGCCCTGAATGGGTGCCTTTGTAGATGCATTGTTTAAGATATAAGACAGTGTTCATTAGAGGGACGGCGTTCCAGGCCAGACTGGGTGTACACTGTGTGATGTCTGGTCATTTCCCTCAGGCTCTGGACTGAGCTGTTTCAGAGTCCAGATGAAATAAGCGTTGCTGGGCTGAACTGTTCCATGTGTGCAGAGCTCATGCTTCTCTAAATAACCTCAAGCTGTTTCACCAACAAACACGTCTGTAATATTGGAGGTGAAAATGTGCTCGCTCGACAGTCCTGTTTACCAGCCAACCCGACCTGCACACTTATTACTGACCAAGAGAAGTTGTAACGTTGCGCGTGTTTGTAGCGAGCATGTCACATTCCCTTAAACCTCAACCGGACCTGGATTTTTCTTATCATTCCAATTTAAGAAGCATTTATTAATGGCTGTATGATAAAGAAAAATCATGTTGTAATTGTTTAGATGGGTAGAACAACAAATACTTACCTTATCTCAAGAATACATTTGATACCAAAGTAGTAAATAAGAGATACACACACTTAGCACGTTTTCTTCTCGACGACACATCTTGTTTGAGTTGCCGTTCACAACCATGATCATTAACGACAGCTGATTGATGACGTAGCCAAGCTGATGACTCACGTTGTCTGTTACTATGTTGCGCTTCTCACATTTTAGAGAACGATGATTGAAATGGGTTTGCTTCCAGATGAGTCCACTCGATATTCTTCTTCTTCAGAATCGGTTTGTGGTTCACAGTTGTTGCCAAACAATTTTTTTTTTTTAAAGAATGTCAAATTGCGATCGTTTTTGATTGTTGTTGCCGTATGGTTTGCAACCTTAAAGGAATTTTAACATCTTTGCTCTCGTTTCAATGGAAAAACCCATTAAAATGCTAGTGGTGTAATATTTTCAGGGATCTGTGGCAACAAAGATTTTCCTAAGACTGTTGGAAGATGATGTTTAGGCAGTTTAGAAATGCTACTTTGACCTACAATAAACCTTTATACAAATATTGTGCTTTCGTGCGATTTTAAAATTGCAGTATATTAAATATTAATTTTGCAACCTTAATGTACACCAGATTAAAAATGTATAACTCCTTTTTTGAGGTAAACCAACTGGCATCTTTGGCTGTTACTGCCGTTACCATAGAGGCAAAAAACAAACAAACAAAAAAAAAACCAACCCACATAACTTATAACAAGCAGTAGTTTCATTTAGGAATAGAAAATTACTTAAAGATAATTCCAATTATTAAATAAATCCTTTTTTTTTTTGCCTCCACCCCTAATTATTTTTTTCTTCTCCACGTATTCAGTTCTGTTAAACAAGAATGAGCTTTAAGAGTTAAACCAATGCCAGGAAGGGCACTTTAAATATTACACAGTGACATAACATATTTCTCACACACTGCTACATGTGTGACATTACAGCCAGTGTGTGTGTGTGTGTGTTCTGTGAATGCTGCTACAGTTCAGGTTGTCTCCTGGGTTGATTTGTGATTGTGGGGCAGGGCAGCCGTTCCTGGAGAGGTCAAACATGTCAACCAACTTGTTATGCTACTTTGAAGACAATACGTAGTCTTTCCTGCTAAATATATTACTTGCAAGTGTACCCGTGACTGAACTCTAGCAGACTTAGAAAGCACGTCAGGTATGGTTGCACAGGGGATTGATGGTGAGAGCGCCCACAGGCAGTGTTTGATCTCATCCTCACTGGTATTCGCTTGGCTTGTACCTTTTTGACTTTGATGTGGCTTCGGTTTTGAGTAAGTTGTCAAGCGCAGGAACAGTGATTTTTCTCTCATGTCAAATATTGTGGTATTTATGGAGGAGCAGAAGCAATGTTGTCTCTCTCATGTTGGCTACACACATGCGAGGAGGAATGTAAGCAGATATCTTCTGCCTTGTCTTGGTTGTGGTGCACTGATTTTAATTATACAGGAAGTTCTTTTTTCTTTTTTTTTTCCCCCAGTACAGATAATCATTCTGTGGCTGCCTGTTTGTCTGCCTGGAAATACAGTACGCGAGCTGGCGAATGGACAAGTCTTTCCGCTAATGACGACTTGATTGTGTGACTCAGAGTCGTTGCTTCCAATTGTTCCTGTCCCATGACATCCCGGCGGTGGCATGATGCAGCGGCAGCCATGATGGTGAAGTCAGTCGTGATGTAATGCAGTAATGCAGCAGCAGCAGGGCTATTTCAGTTCCACCTCTGAGCCTCCAAGACGTGGGTTTGCCAGCATGCCACCTTGCCTTTCTCTCCGTCAGCACCTCATCTGTCATGAGCCAGACGGCCACAATGAAGCAGCAAACACAGGAATCACTAGAAGGAAACCTTTGATGCATTGGTTTCAAGAAAAGTTCCACTATGAAGAATGTTCACAGTTATCTAGTTTAAGCCAACATTAGGCTGCTGCAGGGATGAAAACATCTCATTGGGGTTGGTAGTTACAGGGAGTTTTGGTCCCGTTGCACTGACATGGTGTCTGGGGCTGGTTAACCTCAGGGCAAAGCTCAATTTCAGGACTGTGGGAATGCTGTGGGTTTTTTCCCAGAAGGCAGACGCTTCTAGAGATGCAGCAACAGCTCCTTGAACTTTGAACATCCTCTTTGACTGTGAAGAGCTCTCGGAGGGCGAGTCAGCCGATAACCCAATAAATATCTTTCTTTACGTGCCGCCTTGAGACAGAAATGTAAGGCATGTTGCGATTGCACAGCCTTACGTGGGTGAAATCCCTTGGCAGGGGGTTTTATTACAAGCTTGAATTACACTAGTACAACTTGTAAACAAGTCTGAGCAGTCTCAATGTTAAAAAGGCACTAGACTATATATTAATCATTCCTACCACATTCTAACGGACCCATGGAGGGGTGAGTCATCTTATGTAATAAATTCAGGAGAGTCCTAGAAGGATGAGTTAGATAAGGACTTAAAACATGCTAAATTTCGAGTCAGAACAAAACTTAATATAATTGAACACAAGTGTTTGTTTCATCTTTAATACAGGCCAGAGCTCCAACTCAAGGAACACCCTTTGTGATACAGTATCCTGCACTTTTACAGTGCGGATGAGAGTGCAGTTTTAAATAGGATAAGCCCCCCCCCCCCCGCCCTCTCTATCTTTGGCACGGTCAGTCGTCATAGCCACAGGCTTTGAATCCTCATTGTGTTCCAAATTGCTAAACTCATGTTCCCATTGACTGTATAAAAGAAGTGGATGTAGCTTCTCGGTCTGACAAGAGAGAAGACGATGTGGAAGCGCCAGCATTCTTTCTGGGGACCAGCAGGGGGCGACTCGACCGAATACAAAAAGTCAGGTTTTGTAGAAATCATCAAGGTAATTACCCTTCTGCTTTATCCTCTCTGTAAACATTTCATGAGATTAATAGTCCAGTCTCTAGTCAATGCAGAAAAATGTTATCATGTCCCCTTTTAAAATAAGATAGAGCCGCCATTCCAAACTTAAAACTTCAGCAACCCTATTTGTCATCTGGAGATGTTCTGCTGCTCACCCAAACCTTAAAAGCAGACCAGTTCTGGTTGCATTTAGAAAATTATTGTGAGAAATATCATCGCTAAAATAAATGGTTAAGCCTCTTTCTCTTCCTAGCTGTTTGACTTGGAAAAATGGATCAAATGTCACACTTTCAAACCCAGTAACAACACATTTCATCTAAATTAAATTTATATTAAAAGTTTTATTAAATTAGAGCCTCTTGCAGCCACCTATCTTACCCTCCTCCATGCCCACCCAAATCATTAAGATATACAGTAAAGCCTAGCTAAGTGGCTACCATTGCGGTGCTGAATTGTGATAGAGGCGTTCCACCGTAGCCCCACCCTCTCATCCATATATGGTCACATGCAGTTCCCAAAAAATAACTCAACCAACGGCAACGGCCAAAATGCCACACTTGTCCACAAACCAAAGGGTGACGTCACGGTGGCTATGTCCACTTCCTTGATACACTCATTCCCTGAATGGAACTGTGCACACACAGTTATATCTGGACAGTTTCAATCGTCCCACCAACATCGCATACCATGCGCCAAACTCACTCCAGCAGCTTTCCCAGAAATGAGGGTGTGTTTTGAACTCCCTTGTGTCTTTTACTGGCTTTTTGTGGAAGAGGTGGATCTAGAAAAATACCTCGGCAATGTGAATGCTCTTGTCCTTTGACTGAATGTTAAACATTTGTGAGCATTGAAGTGCCAGCACTGAAAGGTCGTCAAAGTTCACCCTCTCAGTCTATTTAATATGAAGTTGATGTTGGACTGTATTTGTCACTCAAACGGTTTGAAGTGGCCTCAAGCCAGATGCTGGCATATTTAAACAAGTACCTGATCCTGTAACCCTCCTTTTCTACCGCTTCTCTTCACACTTGTGCCAACTTTCCCTTTCAGTTGGCAGCAGAGAAAGCTGGCAACGCCGCATGCCAGGGAAAATGATGTAAAACCCCTCATTTATGGTGCCCAGCTGATCACGCCCAGTTTTAGTGAAGGCGTCGTTGAAAACTTTATATGCGGTAAGTCGTATTCACTCAGAATGAGGCAAAAAACAAACATTGGTAGCAATGCAGAATCAAATCTAATTTATTCCTGGAGCCTGTGAGGATTTCTGCTCCCACTCTGTGCAGTTTCACTTCTCTCATCTTGTCTGAATTAGACATTCTGTCTCCTTACTGACAGCTCCTCAGTATTTTAAACCACCTTTTGTATGACAATAATTGCTCCAGTAAAGAAGGAACCCTATATGTACCGGTATGTGTGATCTGGGGAAAAACTGACTTTATTTCTATAGACAAAGAGCTCAGTTAAATTAAGAGAAGGGGTCCACCCCCTCACTGGACTTGTGACCGGCCTAGAGGACCCGTCCCAGAGGACCTGCCTCAATCTTCCCAGTTTTCCTGTGCCTTTGTCAGGAGTTTTCCACAGATCTTTTTGGCCCAGCTGCATGTTTTCATTCTTCCTCCTTCCTCCCGGCTTCATCCTCTCTTTAACAGTGCCTGACTTGAGCTCAGAGACCCCGGCGTCACCCCAGGGTGACCCCTCAGTGCCCCCATAACTCTAACCAGTTCACATACATAAAGTTTTTTCATAATTGCAGCTGCGGATGGATGTAGGAATGATGGACTGCTCTTTCATAAGTCAATAAATGACATCCGGAATTATATTAATGCTGCTAACAGAATTTGTTGTTGCCATACTCTCGTCATGTTGTTAGCAGTTTGTTTGAAGAAGCACAGAAGCACCAGAAGAGCTTGGCGTTGCAGGAGAATACTAAATGATTTGACAGTACACAGGAGGTTTTATCTAATTTTATGAGTAACACATGAGTCTGTGAATGCTCCAAATCCTTCTTTCTGGAACCTTTGCTTGAACGCCCGTCGTCGAAACGGCGCCTCCTTGATGAGTGACTCTCACTTGTTATGACACAGAGACCCAAATCTCACCTCACATTTATCTGAGTCACTGCGCTACAATCTACGTTCCTCAGAGCTCTGCCAAAATGTCTTGTGACCCACATCTATGTCCCACCACCACATGGACTGAGTAACTGTCGCCTGTGGGTTGGAAATGTCTTCAGATACATGCCGCACGGTTAATTTTACCCCGCTTTCACACAATAGCGCAGAGTGAACATGATGTATGTGGGATTGATTAGTTTGCTCTTCCCACCTCATGCTATGCTGGGAATAAGAGAACTTAGCATAGCTGTGAAGAAGCAGTTGGTGAAACCATTTCACTGTACGTAAGTCACGCTCTCCCAGATGAACTTTCAGCGCTTTGGACTCATTTTGATAGCACCTCTTCCTCTGCTCTTTTATCACTCTCTATTTGCATTTGTGTAAAAAAAAAAAATTATAGAGATGCAAATGTTGCCATTTTATTCAAATGACCCAGTTGTTGTGTGTAAAAATAGTCACCCTCACTCGAACCCAGAGGGGAAACCTGAAGATTAGATGAGTCTCTGCAACTGCTGCCTCTGCAAAAACAATAAAATCCTCCTTACCTGCTCAGGACCAAGTTTGTCGTTGCAAAAGAAAAGCTAGTTCATGTGTGACTCTGACTTTGTTCACAAAGTCCAACTGATGACAGAAGGTGCAAATCAACGTTCCATCCCGCCGTTTTCCCTCCTGAATTTGACCTGAAACCATTTCTGTCATGGTCCCGTTGTTGTATATTTTGAATGTCTTCTTGCTAAATATGAAAAACTGTGTCTCCGGCTGAGTTTGCATCACTCAGTGGAAGCTAGAGTCTGTGCAGCACTTCTACTGCTGCAAAATGCTGAGAAAACACAAAGAGTTCCATGTGCGATTCTAAAAATCTAAAATGGACATCAGAATACTGCACGTCGACATCCATGTCAGCAAAGTTTGCACATCATCTGATGATAGTCAGCATTTTGATGTATCGGTCTTAGTGGTTGATATTTATTTCAGATCAAATTCTTCTCTGATCATCAATGATGAGGGAACAATAATAAATATGATATGTGGGCTTTTCTAAACCTTTTGAAAATAAAAAATATACATTACTGTCAAAAGTATCTTTCAGTATGTTCACAATTTTATATTTATTTCACATCAACATGAATTACTGGCTATTGGTTCAAATCAGTTATAAAACATGAAATATGCAACATTTTGAAGTCCTAGTAATCCATAATGTATGTTTTTATTCACTTCTTTGGCGACTCAGGATCTACCTAAACAGTCTAAACGTTATGGTGATTGAAAATGTCGTTCATATCAGTACTAATAATTACAGTGGTGTGGGCTTTCCCAAACACTCACCACTGCAGACTTCCAGGACCACAGGCACCTACTTGAGAATGTCAGCACATCCATTATAACAAGGTGCAGTGAAACAGGCGACGCTGATAATGAATTCTGGATCATCACATGTGCTTGCTTGTGTGTGTGTGTGTGTATGTAAATATATATATATATATATATATATATATATATATATATATATATATATATATATATATATATATATATATATATATATATATATATATATATATATATATATATATATATATATATATATATATATATACCCTCAGTATAGAAATCAATGTTGTTATTGATCATCTTTTACCTGTGCAATTCTATCAAGGGGGACGCTTTGTGAAATTGCATCTTCAGGTTGCATCAGTCTGAGGCTTTTTAGCCGTTTCAGCGAGTGAATAAAGTGGAAAGATTAAAGGATTTAGAGGGTGAAAAGGCTAATTGTTATGAGAGCGAAGTCTGTGAAATATATTAAACCAGGATAGAGGAAGGTGGAGTCATTTGTATTAGTAAAATCTTCAAGTATCCCCATTTGAAATGAATTATACATTTCTATCAAGACCAGCAACGGCAAGGCAGCCAGGAAATGACAGAAGAAGAGTTTTCCCACTTGTTTCACCAAAAAAAAAAAAAAAAGATTAAACAATTTTGTTTGTCTTATTTGTGTTTTGGGAAATTATTTTTAGATTTTCTGTCAGCCTTGGTCATTTTGTTTATCCTTTGAGAATATTGAGAAAACATTGTTTCCCAGCATCAGCAGTTTGCTGCTGCAAAAATGTGACCATTGCTGCTGAGAAGAGGAGAAAAGGTCTCTGTGTCCTCTCTCTATGAACTAACTGTATATTATTTTTCACTACTGACACATCACATCCAGGCCAATTCACACTCCCAATTGTGGAGATTATAAACTAGAATCTTTGCACGTAGCAGGATAATGCCAGTGCAGCACCGCGTAATGGATTATCATTCATCGGTGTGTGTCGAGCCTGCTGGGGAGAGGTTGTCTCTCTGCTGGGAATGAGCAAGCATAAACGTATTTTAAAGTTTTTATTTTTTCCAGTACATTGGGTTACACAACCCAAGTGGTGAACTCCTTAAGGATAAATTCCACCATGTATTGTCACCGTAATGTTCGTGAGTACACAGACAAGAGAGAACGTGTACGTCAGCAGTAACATAAAAGCTGTATTTGCTGTTAAATTTAGGCTACAACCTCTCAAGCACAAAGCCATGTTCCATTGTGTTTGCCCCAAAAGACAAACACAGCAGGTGTTCACCATGCACTGATAGTTTCCTCCTTCCTGGAGGCGGGCCCTGCTGTACCTGTGGGCGAAAAAGCTGTCAGTCTCCTACCATGACAATCAGAAATAATAATTTAGACTTGGTTTGGATTAGATTCGCTCAAATACACATAATGAATGCAAGTTATTTGTATTCAATGTTGCTTCAAGATCCCTTGGGCTGCTGGTAGACACATTTACTTGCCCTCAACGTCAGTCTGATTTTTGCTTTTATTCTTAAAATGCCAATAATCTGACTGAGGTGTTTGAAAATTGATATTCCATGAGTAACAAATGCAGCCATTGTTTGAATGAACTCACGTGACTGTAAAAAGGAAAAGGTCATGTTTCACAAGGTCACAAACAGCTGGAAAACCCCCGACTCCAGACGCATATTCTGAATACGCTCAATACATGTCCAAAGAATGCTCCCAAACCCATCTAATATCGGCATATGATACATCTGCAACCAGAGCATGCTGTTTCATCACCCGTATCCGGGTCAGAATATTGTCTTTTTCTGGAAAATGTGTGCTCATTTGAACGTGCATAAAGTGTGCATTCTTATCGACTTTCAAACTCCATAACCACCAACTTCAGCGTTGACTTTGAGCTGTTCCTTGACATGAAAGATTGGGCAACTTTCCTTCTCTCTCTCCTCCGCCTGGATCTATGCTAATATGGCTAATTCCCATCGCTACACTTCATCTGCTGCCTTCAGTAGACTTGTCAGCTTTGATGTCACACTACACTGAGATCTCACTCTCACCGCGCGAGGCCTTACTCCTCCGCCAAGACCTATTATCTGCTGTGTATGACGTGAACGTCATCGTGCCCTCAGATGGGATGTGTATGTTTACATGTGTGGTGTGGATGTGTTCCTTTGCATGTGAGCAAGTGTATGTTGTTTCCGTGGTCGTGTGGACCGGACATGAAGAATGCGCCCGGTCTGCGGTGTGTTTCCTGCCTTCGCCTGTATGGCCCTGCCCCCAACCCCCCCCCCCATCCCACCCCTCCTCTCCTCCTTCTCTGTGCACTTCCTTCCTACCAGTCGTCCTCTGTGGAAAGAAAGCAGTAACCTGACCTCTCCGTGATGGTGGTCTCCCAGCCGGAGAGGATGTGAGCTGACAGAGTTGACGGTTCTCTTTTGTGGAGTATTTTTAATCCTGTTGATTGATTCGATTACAAAGATAAACTGTCCTGATAGTCACATGACTTACCCCGACTGCATCCAACACTCCATAGCAACATATCAGCTAATAACTCAGCTGGGAATCTGCTTAGTGCACCATCGATGGAGGATGAAAATTTCAACCTTCTCCTGCTTTTTTTCAACTGTGATCACGCTGCACAATGACCCTTGTTCAGCCTGGTCCACATCAGGCTTGTACAATGCCGTCTTTTGTAGGCCTGATTCAGGCTGATATCATGCTGGAAACTATTTAGATGGTGATCACATGTTGTTAGGGCACGCTGTTACTGAGATTCTCCTCTTACTCACTTAGCAAGAGAATGTCAAACTTCCTATACACAATAACCTGTTTGTTTGTAGTCTCAGGCCACATTTAGGCAATCTAGAATATGGCTCACTTTTTTTTTTAAATGTATATATATATATATACTGTATATATATACACATACACACACAAGCTTAGATGTCAGGTCAGGGCAAGTCAAGAGGTGAGTAATAACCTTGATAGGGAGCTCAGTTATTGATGTCCCATTCTAGGCAGTTAGTCCAAACATTATTCATCATTTGGGAATGGTTTGACAACCCATGCCTAATTTGGTAATTTAATTGGGAAGTGTGTCGCTATGAGTCATTGTCTGTAAAACTATAAAATAAGCCGTTTTGTAAAGTATTTTAACCACAATTGAATTAATGTCAGCATTCAGCATAATGTCAGTTTCGGTTCAATCCAATAGCTCTTCACCACCGCCAGCAGCACATTAAACACTCCGAATCGCTTCAATTGTGTAACTGCTGCTTTATTTGTGTTTGCTGACTGTTGCTGTTGGTTGTAACGGTCAGCTCTCTGGGATGAGGTCAGGTCCTTGGGAGTGTCACCGTCTTGTCGAATTTCATCAACTGCCCTTACCATGCAGCTCCCACTGGCCCTGAGTGTTTAGTCTTCATTGTCTTCATGCACATACTTCCAACGACCCAGGCTGGAGATGTATAATAGGTTTCAGGAGCTGCCCCTCCCCCCCCCCCCCCCCAGTCTGTGGTAGAGCACAGCTGAAGATACAGTAAGTTGACGATAAGACAAACAAAGAGGTTTTAGGATTTGCAGCTGGAGTCGCGGCGTAAAATTAACTGCTTATCAACTGCTTTATCCAGAAATGGTGAAGGTCGGTTCGCTGTGAGTTGATTCAACAGGGTGTTACCTGATCCAACTGACTCGGTCTCAGAGGGGGTTTTTTTGTTTTTTTTCTGTCAGCTGCTTCCTCAAGATTACATACAAAAACGCAGCTCTTGACGTTGAGACGTGATACAGATGTACTGGGTCTTATTTTTCCACAGAATCAGAGACCAGCCTGCGGTGCTATCTGCCTTTTTTTTTAGCTAAAACAGGACCTGCTGAGATTAGAGACGCTTCACCCGAGGGGCCTCTGCCATCCACCTGCAGCTCCAATAAGGAGTAAGGAGTAAATAATTCACCTGTGCAGAATGGCTGAATAATGCAAGAGTAAAATTAGCTATGCATATAATAATGTTTCACTTGTATAGCGAAGAGGAAGATCTTAGCAAAGCCAATATTCTCATGTCTGCGTGTAAACAGATGAAATATTAGTTTCTTTGTGCCGTTAACACGTCTCACCTCTCGCTCATGTTGATTTCCTGTGCAGGATATTGCTGTTCAGTCAAAGGCAAGGTTCTGTGCTGATAAAATAGCCAAGCGCAATTTTCTCGACCCTCACATTCGCCTGACACCTTGAAGACGGGACAGGCAGGATAGTGACAAATACTCTTATTGCTTCCGGTGGTTTCTTGCAAAGAGACCCATCCACTTTTATAAGACTGGTTTCTGCAGCAGGATGTTTTTTATGTTGGTCGGCGGTTTCATCAAGCAATACTTTTTGAAATTCAGTTCCATAAATACACCACATGCATAGAGCCCTCTGTGAGGATGCCATTTATACTCTCATGAGCTATTCATATCTCTGGCACTTGATCCTGTCATTTAGTAAACACTGTTATGACCGTGAGGGAGCCTGGCAAATAAACCTGATACAACCGCAGAGACTAAACAGTTAAAGCCTCCATTGTAAAAAAAGAAAAAAAGAATCCCACTAAGTGCTTACAGTCTGAGCGAAAGATCTGTGGAAAAAACTTTGTAAAAAAAAAAAGGAGCATGCTCCACCCTTCTTGGCTGGGTCTGTCAGCCATGCCCACCCTCACCCACCCACCATGCCAGTCACCACCAACCCGTCCACCACGCCTGCCCCCCGGTTAGAGGTGACACTTGATCTCAGGGTCAGCTGCAGCGGGTATTTCTGCTGTCTCTCTGTGTGTGTGTGTTTTTTAATGTCATAAGGGCTGCTTTGGTATGACAGACTGTCACATGTCACTAGGGTCAATTCAGATGACTGCAGCTCCACTGGAGCTCAGTTGCACTTGGCTGTCTGGCCTGCGGCTGTGTATCCTCCGTAAAAATGGGCAGGAAAAGAGAGCTGGGAATCTTGAAGGCTGCGATTAAGATCCCAGCTCAGGTTTATTTGTTGAAAGGACTGTGGGAGCCATGTGCGGAGACACGTTAAAATCTGTTTATAGTCTCCAGAGTCGAAAAAAAATAGACACAATTCAGGATATATCAAAAATTGTTTATCCAAATCAACTTCCACAACTGGCGTAGCCACGTGACATCTATTAGTATTTTGAATTTCTCATCTTAAAGGCACTCCAGTGAAATCTCATTAGCTTTGTAGTTTTGTCAGCCTCTTAATTCATCTCAGTTGGTTGTGCTATATAAAGATCAAAAGCCTCATTGTGCAATTAATGGGCAGATGTGCCACAGATGCTGCTGCAGACTGCACACGAAACACGCCTGCAGCCTTATGAGGTGCAAAGGAGTCATGTTTAGATCATCTGTTGCTTCTTCATATTGTTCCTTCACCCAGTCACAGTGCGGTCATGAGTTTCTATGCATCATTATGAAATCTAAGTAGAGGGAACTAAGGCTACTGTATGCTGACGTTTCACAGTGTCCGATGAGTCTTGTCACGCTTCATTTACTGTGTGGAGACATCTTTGTGAAGAAGCTGCTTTTACCAAGAACCTTTATCTGAGGACGAGGGGGAAAACCTGGGGAGCGTGCCTGAATAGTGTAGTTTCCCTCAATTGTTTCCAGCGTTGAGCCATTCCTCCAGCATGGAGTGACACAGAAGAAACAATGGATAGTAGAAGCATTTATAGTGGATGACTAAACCTCAGAGAATGGGGAAAACCAAAGCTATGCCATCAGAGTTGCAGCAATTTACACAGGTTTTAGTAATATTGGAAAGCCCAAGCTGCTAATAGCTACAACTTCATTGCTATTTTGAGCCAAAGCAGCAGCAGCAGCATGCAGGAAGACCAAGAGGGTGAACAAGGGAAATGAGGAACGAAGGCCTAAGGACAGGAAGCTCTGCCTCTCTCAAGGATGAGGTATCCTGCCTCTCACTACTCAGATTAATGAGGTCATACATCATGGAGCCTGTCTGTGCATGCTAGCAAGCAATTCCTGCACTCTGATGTCCACCCCTGCATTTACAAAGCCTCCCTGGAGCAAGCGAGGCCCTACTTGGCCAGCCTCCTGTGGCTTTGTCAGCCTCTGTGACACAGCTCTGTCAACCACCCTCGGTGCGGCTGCTGCAGCTAGACGGCCTCTTGTGGACTAGTGCATAGCAGCAGAGTACACACAGTACCCGGAAACCAGCCAGCTCCTGTCCGTAATGGTTAGACTTCATGTGGTTTCCTGCTCTGGCATTTCAGCTCGGTGCATTTTCAGCCAGAGATCTTGTGGAATGTGGGTATGGCATTCACTGAGATTAGAAATGGCCCTGGTTAGAAGATCTGAACAATGTGAAAATTCGAAAAGATTTTTTTTTCTGAAACACTTGATATGATAAGATCATGTGAACATCGTAGAATAAGTGTTGCAGATTTCAAAAAGCCTCTGTAGAGAAGAGGCAAGGATGTACTTGGCCTGATTACTGTTTTATTCATGCTGAATGTGAAACAATGCTCACTTGAAAGCTTCTGCTCATACTTGAATGGTTGGAGAGAAGTGGCTATGTAGTAAACAATGAACCAGCAGAAGCTGAAGCAGCAGCACAGCCCCCGCCCCATCAAACCCCTCTTGAGTGAGTTCAAGGCTCCACTAAAAGCTCCATCCACTGTGTCTGTCTCCTGTTTGACTTAACGTCTCACCTGTGACAGCGGGGCCTCTGTTTCCATAAGCCAGGGCCTTTCTCTGCATGACTGGAGACCATTTACCCTGTAATTATATTAAATTATGGTGTGGAACACTATGCTGGGCTTGGGTTTGTATGCGGACCATAATACAATAGGTTGCAGCTCCTGAGAAAGAAAAGCGAGAGAGTCGGTTATGCCTGTCAAGCCCAGTCATTATGGCCTGCTGGACTTCCCTGCACCTGGAGAGATGTCAGCTTGTCCTCTGTGTTTTGTCTGCCTGTCTGTCTCCTCCCCAGCCTAAAGGAGAGAGGAATCGGCCCAGCGAGGTAATGCCAGGCCCGACATGTAAAACAATCCATGCAGGTTGCCATGGACTGAGTAGGAAGTGTTATTTTCTCACAAGGACCAAATGACGTTTGGAAGTTGTTCTCGTAAGTGCAGAATTCTGGGCGTGGGTGGGCCCCCCCCCCCCCCCCTTTTAGATATGAATCTTGAAGTCAAAACAAATCTTTTTAGATAAAAGCGCGGTGGTCTAAATAGTGTTGCTCTCAAATCTGCACTGGGAATGTAAATACTGTGGGAAACTACAACATGCGTGAAATTGTTAGCATACAACTTATCAGCCAGAAAAAAAAACCCTCAATCACCGAGAGTGAGATAAGGCACTTGGGGGGGTGGGGGGTGCTTTAGCTGAGCAGTTGGTCAAGTTGAATTATTTGAATAGTCGTTTCTTTGACTGTTGAACTTGGCCATGAACAGATAATGTTCACTCTCATGAAAGCACTAATCCTTCAGCCTGGATAATTGCCAGATACAGATTCAGTCCTTCCCCCAAGGACACCTCTGCTTTTGAAGGTCTTTCTGTCCATGAAGACACCTCTCTCTCTCTCTCTCTCTCTCTCTCTCTCTCTCTCTCTCTCTCTCTCTCTCACTGTTCACTCAGTAAGATATTTATCCTCCAGACAGAGAGAAGTGGGCTTTATGGATTCACAAGAAATTAAACATTTTTGGTTGAAAAATTATGGTATATTTGTATCAAATTTACAGTACGTCCTGGAGTTAAGTCAGAGGAGGTGCAGTATATCTCAGCCTTCTAATAGTATTCTAGACATCTTTGATTAGTTCACATTCCACACAAGAACACACCATTGGTATTTCTTTACATTTTTTATGTTGTTTTTCTATCAGAATGTGAATAATTAGTACTTTTCAGTCATAGTGTAGTTGCCGGATCGTTCAAAATAATCACGAGTACATTTTTCTCAGCAACTTTAAGATCAGTCCCATCAGCATTTGACCAAAAATGCATTGCAGGACACGGTGGTTGGTCACATAGGCCGCCTGCACTAAGAGGAAGTGTTCATGTGTTTGCTAAGTGTATTTGATGCCACAAATAAACATCTGCTTTGTGATAACTTCCTCCAGTGCACTAAAAAAAACTTCCAAACAGATGCATTACAGAACAATCTAGGAAAACAATGACAAAAGTGTCTCCCAAACCCACCAGAAACGGCTGCTTTGATGTATGAACCTCATTGCATGTGGTTTATATTGATAATTCCAAGTTATAGAGTGGCCGTCTAGTCGATGAAGGGTCGCTGGTTTGATCTTCACTTCCCCCGGTGTCCATGTCCAAGTATCCTTGAGCAAGATACTGAACCCCTAATTGCTCCTGATGCCCCCCTGTGACCCTTTATAGATAAGCTGTATAGCAAATGGGTGGATGGATGATCTGAACTTAACTCCAGATGAGTCTTCTGTGGCGTGTCTGTGGGTGCCCTCAGTTCTTTATCACCAGTTTACACAGAGTTGAGGTGTCGCACACTGACACATCAAGCTAAAGGCCCAAGTCTTAAAATCAGCCAGATGACCGGAAATGTGTCAATAGCAATAAGAGAGAGAGAGAGAGGAATTTGACTTCTATTTTTTTTAGAAACCCATGGACCCGCATGGCTGCATCATGGCTGCATCATGGCTGCACAGTTGCTTAACAGCTGCTGAAGCGTGAGATAAAAACTAACAACTCTGGTGTCATTGTCATTTAAAGCCGTCACATGTTATCCACCTTGTCACTTCATCTGCCTAATTTCCTCTGACAAGTAGGTCATATATTACCTGCTGGTTTGTCCGTCCTGTCTGTTAGCAGGATTATGCAAACACTGCCTGGCTAATTTTTCATTCTAAACTTAAGTTGACGCATGAAACAAAGATGAACTAACGCAAGATCTGATGAACGTATGGAAACTTTGCTTACCCTGTCAGCAGGATTATGCAAAAACTACTTCATGAATCTTGGCTGAAAGAAGGAAGCCATTACTTTTTTTCTATCTGTATGGGTTTCATCTCGCTAATATGTTGGCAGCCAGCACAAAGGAGCTGAAATGCTTTAATTTCCTGTAAATTATGTGATTTTTGCACAGCTGTCATGTTGGCAAGGTTTTTGGGAAACAGATTTTTTTTTTATGTCAGTGGAACTTCCTGGTAAAATAGAGGTTCAATGAATATTAATTCAAAAGGCAGAAGCAGGTGGATCTCTGCTCGGACATATGAAAAAAAAAAGAGCTACTCAGTTTGCTTCCTCCCTCCCTGGAGACGGAAATCAACTCGGCCTTCCCTGCAAACAAGGTTAAAGCAGGACGTGCAAAAGCTTCAGCAGCAAACAACGTCGGCACATGGAGGGAAATGAGCTTCTCTTATCGCGTTCTTTTAGCGGCGTCTGTTTGAATCTGCAACCCTAAAGCTGATGCCCCCTTCCCTTCACTGACCTGCTCTACATCAGGAGGGCCACTGAACTAATAGTGGAAGTAATTAAATGTAGCTGCCTGGGGCACGAGAGGGCTGTTGTTGCAGCAGTGGGACAGCGAGATACTGGTGTCAGATTTGCATTTCCCCAAAGCTGACGTTCAGCCAAGCCTGGGATGACTGCTCAGTGAATTTCCAGTTAGATAACGTCGTGCATGGTTTTCATTTGCTAACAAATATGAGCTTCAAAGATCGGTTGTTGGATGTCATCCATGCAAAACTAATCTTCTGTCTCTCGCACTTTTCTCTGCACTCTGAACTACTCACTGGATGAGTCAGGAAATGAGTTAGTAACTAATATCTGTGTCCTTGTTTGAACTGGATTTTGAACAAATTCAGACAAAACTAGACTCTTAACTATCAGCTTCAACGTCTGCTGCCCTCAGAGGATTTCCTTCCGCCCCTGCTGAGATCCACTGACAACATTTCCCATCATCATTTGGGCTGAAACAGAAGCAGGCGGTGTGTCAAAATATCTCTCTGTCTTGAGGAGCTAAATTACAAACTGAAATAAAATAAGGCCAGCGGAAAGGTTTTTCATGTCCGTGTGGTTTTGTCATAGCTCCAGATTGCAAATTTGCGCTCGGGAGAAGAAAAAAAACAAGGTATTTTGTACTTTGCTCTTATTTACTGAAATGCGTTTAATCAATGGCGAATGCTCGGTTTTCAGGCACTTGTAGATCAATGCAAGTGCCGGGTTTGCAGTGGGAATACACCAGTCTCAGGAGCGTGGTTGAGACAGTGGGACAATAAAATGAGGGGCCGGTGATAACTGTGCTGCAGCCGCAGGCGAGCTGTCTGATGGGGAAGTTTACTGTGCACCTCCTGTGGTCCACAGGTCTCGTCAAAGCAACACAGGCATAGTCATTAAACTCTGATAGACGTCCACTGGAAGCAGAGTAATTTCTAACCACCAAGAGGGATTATGTTTGACTCAAACTGTAGAATTAAAGGATTAGCTTTAAGACCACAAACTTCCAGAAGAAATATTTATAGCAGTTTTTAAGTGGCTTTATGGAGTGTTTTGGGTAAAGGGTTAACAGCTGTGGTGTCCCTTCACTGTCTGAAGAAGGAGATGTTTGTGATTATCGAAGAAGAGGCCTCAGCACCCTCTTGTGTAGCAACAGTGCACTGCAGAACCACTTAGCTGGCAGCATCATGTTTCCAGCTTTTATTTTGATGATCCATTGTAATTGCAGTTGCTTAAGTCTCAGAGACTCATTACAATGCCATCTTCTGTTTTTTTCTGTCTGTGCAGCTGGCAGGTCTGGGGTGGGACAGAGAACATGGCTGAAGCACGGCGGGAGAGCACCAGCAGCCTGCAGAGGAAGAAGCCTCCCTGGCTCCGACTGGACATTCCCACCACTCAGATGTCACTTGACGAGCCCCCCACTTTTGTTCAGGTGCTTTTTCTTGAAGAATCCCCCCCCCCCCCCCTCTCTCTGTCACTTGTCATCAAGTATTTTCATAATATGTTCCCTCTGGTGTAGCCGGTGAAGAGGCAGGGCTTCCTACGCAGCATCAGCATGCCTGTAGAGACGTCTCATCTCCAGTCTCCGCCCCGTGACTTCTTTGACACCAGGCGGCCTGTCTTACAACGCCAGTCATCCATCACTCAGACCATAAAGAGGTGAAAGCACAAGAAATGGGATATATATATGTGTGTGTGTGTGTGTGTGTGTGTGTGTGTGTGTGTGTGTGCGCGTGCGTATACATGTATATATATATTTAGATCGTTACATGTGGTGTGGTACAGAATGAGTGTTGAGTTTGTAGCTAATGGAATGAAATGCAGTGAATTATAAGCAGCTGATGCTTCGATGAGATTTGTGAGTAAATGTTGGCTGCTTGTGTCTGGTGACATGTACAAATATTTTCCAGTAAACCACCAGTTTCCTTTCCTTGTTTTCCAAACCGCATGGCTGTCTCTTATTAACAATCTTGGTGCCTCCTGCTTACTTATAACTGTCCTAATATTGTTAATCTAAATGAAAAAACGAGTCTTAAGCTGATCCTGCCGTGCTCTTCCTGCATGGAGCGCTGCGACACTGTCCAACTGCACTTTTCCTTCTCATTGCCTGTTGTGGTCTCTTCTCTTTCCTTCTCTTTCCCTCTGTTCCTTCCCACCACTTTCTGGCGCTGCTCTGCCTGGTCACAGCAGCAGGAGGGTTCACTTTGAGCGGATTAACACGGTGCCCATTAAGGGGCAGCGAGCTGCTCGCCGCTGCACCAGGAAACACCACTCGCTCTCCAGAACCCTGCTCAGGTACGGCAGGAAGCACCTTATGAGACTGCAGGTCTTCAAAACGAGACTGAGGTCTTGTGTGTACTATGTAGTGTATGTTTGTCTTTCTTTCTTTTTTGCTTGATATGGCTAATGTGACTTTAGACGTGTAGTTGTCACCCGCTGTCAGTGTTTCATATAACAAGATTTAAAAGAATCGGTGTTTTCCACTCAGTCACCGGCCACAATGTCGTCTCTTCAAACTAGGGAGCGTTTACCTCCGCCGAGCAGGCTACACAGATATTGAATCTGATCACAATCGTATCAAGTAAATGAATTTTACCCCTAAAAAATGATTTCTTAGATCACCAGCCCAGAGCACGATCCGTCCCATGTCTGGGGGCTTATCCTCCACAATACATCAAAATATCATCAGAGCTATCGACTGTCATCTTAGAAATAGATCCCAGATCCAGAAAATCAAGATGATTCATGGAAGCCAAAATGTTCTTCCAACCATTTCATATGAAATCAAGGAATTTTATTGAATTTCATGCTTTGGGATTAGGGATCTACAATTTGATCAGCATGGCCTCCAGAACTTCCTTACTGTTTCCCTGTAATGTTAATTCCTTTTTCTCCTCCCACAATGGAGCTCATATTACCTCTTTGACAGAGGTAAATTTAAATGAATGTGCCTCTATCAACATCCATATTTGGAATACATTTTCTACCCCCAAAATTCCATGTTCCATGTTTCCAGAGGAAAGATGAGTATTGTGCCATTTTCCTGTTACAGATTCCTCTTTAAAAAAAAAAAAAAAAACAGTAGTCATCCAGACTGGAAGTGGGAGGATGTCAGCAAACAACATTAATCACATGATGTTGTAACTTCAGCAAGAGAATGTTTGCCAGCTTGTCACGCAAAGTTTTGACAGTTGGACAATGAAATCACGCTGGTCAAACGTTCAGGCTAGTGTAGCAATCAGTTAGCAATAGCACCTGTGAAAATTGTGTCTATACAAGAGCCGAAGATTTTAGTCAAACCCAGCAGCCATTCGCACTGCAGCTGTCAGTTAGTGCAGAAACTCAACTTCTCTCATGTTTCCTTTGAAGAATGTTTCCACTTCCTGGCCTCGGGTGCAGACACATTGTGTGCTCTGTTAGTTATTAAGCTCCCACTTCAACGATGTTATTGTAGGAATGTGTTGATCAAAAAAAAAAACTGGAGTAGGAGACAAAAAGAAGTTAATTTTTATTGAGATGAGGAGGCTTGTAAGTAAAGGTACTGTGTGTGTGTGTGTGTGTGTGTGTGTGTGTGTGTGTGTGTGTGTGTGTGTGTGTGTGTGTGTGTGTGTGTGTGTGTGTGTGTGTGTGTGTGTGTGTGTGTGTGGCTGGACAGAAACATGTCCAGGCTTGTCCCTTCCACTGTGTCTATTACCTGAACACCTTTTTTTTTTATATATATCCCAGGACCTTTCATCTTATCAGCAGCTCCCATGTTTACTGACTCACTCTTCAACATGCAGGACTCCTCTTAGTTAGTCAGTAGCTCCTAGTGTCACTTAGCCGGTCGGAATTTAATCTCTCTGTGAGAATTGAGGCTTGTCTGTTAGTTTTCTGACCCAGAACTGAAACATCGTCATTGTGGTATTAGGGGCACAGCGGATTGGTTCGGGGTCAGTAAGGACGGTGATGCCACACAGAAATGGCAGAGGAAGAGCCTTCGCCACTGCAGCCTGCGCTATGGGAAGCTGAAGCCACAGGTGATCCGAGAGATGGACCTACCCAGCCAGGACAACATCTCCTTAACCAGCACTGAGACCCCTCCTCCTCTGTATGTCCCCTCGTCACAGCACGGCATGCAGAAGGTAAAATAGTGGAAGTGTTAAATGCTGCATCACAATTTAAATCCATAAAATTAATGAATAAAATAATAATTAAATCTATCGCTAAGCAAATTAGGGGAACTTTATGGCAAAATATGGCTTTCTCTTTGTTTTTGTTCATTTTCACTTGGCCCATTTGTTCCCAGATTGTGGATCCACTGGCAAGAGGACGAGCTTTCCGGATGGTGGAGGAGGTGGATGGCTACAGCGTACCTCAGACCCCCATCACCCCTGGAGCTGCCTCACTTTGCTCCTTCACCAGCTCCCGCTCAGGTCTTAACCGAATGCCTCGCCGACGCAAGAGGGAATCTGTGGCCAAGATGAGCTTCAGGGCAGCAGCAGCTCTTGTCAAGGTGAGCTGGACCGATGAGATCCATCAGGGAGATTCATAGATATGCAAAGATATGCGACGACTTTACTCCGATACTGTATCACTTTGTAAACTGGAGTGATGGAGAGATTAAAGCTGTAAATGCATATTTTGATGTTTGTTTCAGGGGCGCTCACTACGGGACAGCACTCTGAGACGGGCCCAAAGACGTAGCTTCACACCTGCCAGCTTCATGGAGGAAGACATGGTTGATTTTCCTGATGAACTGGACACGTCTTTCTTTGCTAGAGTTAGTGACCATACAAACATTTTCATATACTTTGGATGACCATTTTTATTTTGTTTTAAAAAAAACTAAAGAAATAGGATATTTTTTGCACCTCTTTTAAGTATTTTCTTTCCTGTACCTGCAGGATATTCTGATGCACGAGGAGCTGTCCACGTTTGCGGACGAGGTTTTTGAGTCACCGTCCGAGGCGGCCATGAAGGAGGTGGAGCCCAGTGGCAAGAAGGATGAGACGGAGCTGACAGGCAGCGCCCTTGATAAGACGGCCCTGGAGAGAAGTCACCTCATGCTGTGAGCTAAGCACCTATGAATCATTTATTACTGGAGCTTTGCTTGATAAAAAAATGTCATCCTGGCTATGAGCATTTTTGAAAGTAGTTATGAAGACTGGTGTGTGCTATTGGAGAGATTTTATATATTGTCAAACCAAAGATGGTGTACAAGATCGACTGCTTAAACTCAGAGGCAAGAGTTTCCATATTTTTTCAGCCGTATCCATTACCAGTCCATCCATCCATCCATCCATCCATTTTCTAACATTTAAGCCTGGTTTATGCTTCTGCGCGCCGTCGACGCAGACCCCTACGTGGACCCTACGCCGTAGCCTGACATGCACCTCCAAAAAATCCTGACTACGCATCGCATCGACGTGTTGTGACGTGAATGTCAAGGACTGTGATTGGTCCGCTTAGAGAAGGTTGCCGAATGCATGAAGAAGTGGAAGAACTTCCGGGAAAAATATGTGCGTCTCCGGAAGAAAATGGCCACAAGAAGTCATGTTTGTCATGTTCAAAGTTTACAGTTTGATACATGAAAGCAAACAGTCGTTTGCGGATGGCGGGCTGTTGTCTCAGGTCGGCAATCACAAACAATGGTGGCGGTCGCATCCATTGTTGTGTTGCTGAAGTTAGTTAACTAGCATGCACGTGTGGATTTCCACGTCTCTGCGTGTAATGTGTGGGAGCTTTAAGGGACTTAATGCAGGCTGGACGGTGCATCTGCTGCCGCCTCGAACGATGCGCTGTCACCGCCACTGCTGCGTTTATGAAGCCTGGTGCTCCGCCCACTCACTGGAACTACAGCAGCAACAGTCCTCCTCATGTCAAGTTTTTTTTTTTTCATTCCCCTGACTAGTCTCACCATGTGGCAGGCCTTTTTTTTTTGGCTAAAGGGCCACTTGTGGCCTTCGGGCCGGCTTTTGCCGACCACTGATTTAGAGTATCTGATTAAACCTCCTCTCCTGTTGCATGTCTTCGGACTGCGGGAGGAAGCCGCAGTACCTGGAGAGAACCCACGCAGGCACATGGAGAATATGCACACTCCACACAGAAAGACCCCGTGCTCGAGCCGTGGCTCGAAACCGGAACCTTCTTGCTGTGAGGCGACAGTGCTGACCACTGCACCACTGTGCCGCCCCGATTACCAGTCAGATAGAAATTAATATAATTGACCTGGTTGTTGTTATGTCATTTTCATTTTTGGCCCTCCTTTAATCTTCCCTACAGACCTCTGGAGCGAGGCTGGCGTAAAGCCAAAGAAGGAACCCCAGGCCCACCAAAGGTGCCCTTGCGGCAGGAGGTGGTGAGTGTCAACGGACAGCGGCGGGGCCAGCGGATCGTTGTACCGGTCAAGAAGTTGTTTGCCCGAGAGAAGAGGCCTTATGGGTTGGGGATGGTGGGGAAGCTCACTAACCGCACTTACCGCAAACGCATTGACAGCTACGTCAAGAGGCAAATAGAGGACATGGATGACCACAGGTGCTCAACAGATCAGGAACAATCTTTGTCTGCTCAAACAATGATGATGCAGTGCTGTTATTGTTTCTAAATGCATGCTCTCTGTGTCCTCTAGGCCTTTTTTTACATACTGGATCACTTTTGTCCACTTGCTCATCACTATCTTGGCTGTATGCATCTATGGTATCGCGCCGGTGGGCTTCTCCCAGCATGAGACGGTTGATTCTGTGAGTCCTCACCTCACTTGTGTCTGTTAAGATTTTCTTTGGCCGTACATCTCTTGTTTATTTCTTGTTTGAATGTCTTCATCTGTAGGTTTTAAGAAACAAAGGCGTATATGAAAATGTCAAGTTTGTACAGCAGGAGAACTTCTGGATTGGGCCAAGCTCGGTAAGCCCGCGTCACCATATGTTAGATACAATTGTGAAGGAACACTAGTGTAAATAAATAATGCATTTTAATTCCTCCACTCATTTTAGGAAGCTCTGATCCACTTGGGGGCCAAATACTCTCCATGCATGCGGCAGGACATGCAAGTGCATGAGTTTATCAGGGAAAAGAGAGCCATCGAACGCAACTCTGCCTGCTGTGTGCGAAACGATCGCTCCGGCTGCGTCCAAACCTCAGAGGAGGAATGCTCGGTCAGTATTGGTGGTGCTTTGATTTTTGAACTTAAGACTGAAACTGTAACTTATCCCCTCTGCCTGTGGTTTGATCTCTAGAGCACTCTAGCTGTGTGGGTGAAGTGGCCGAGGCATTCCAGCACTCCCCAGCTAAATGGGAAAGACCGACAGTATGGCTCCGTGTGCCACCAGGATCCCAGGTACAGTGCACCGCTAGTTCTTCTGTTTAATCTCACTGTGTTGATTAACTGAAATTGGTTGGTAATTATTTTGTTTCCCACAGGATATGTCTAGAGCCTGCCTCAGTATCACCTCATGAATGGCCTGATGACATCACCAAGTGGCCAGTAAGTGCACTAAAATGCAATTATATGTTGAGAGATTCAGATTCAGGGGTGTGGAGATTAATCAGATCTGAAATGTGATATATTAGGTGATCATGCACTCACTCAGGGTTTGACCTTAGTGAGAAAGATATGAAATATCATCTAGCATGGACAACTAGATGGTGCTGGAATAGAAAATGCATAATTGCACGTGGTAATGTGTTGCAAGAGGGTGAAACCTGGTAATAGTTGGATTTTGCGTGAACAAGGAGCCAAATGTGTGGTGCAAATATCACTTCCTGCCTCTACTAGGTGGTGCTAGAGAATACACTTACGATTTATTCTGTCGTTGTAAATCACATGAAGACAGTACATTGTAATACTGATGCAGATGAATTGTTACAGCACGCTTACTTCCTCCAAACACTCAATGGTGCTATGACCATAATTTACACTCATCAAACCTGTAAAGACTGGCAAACTTCTCACCACGTGGATTCCAGCTCCAACTGTTCTGTGTCATCAAAATTAGCCACCATGCAACAGTAATACCTCTTAAGGGAAACTCGGTCTTCACGGTAACTGTTCATCAAGATATCAAGATGCCTCTGGCCAAATTTGAGACGGATCAGGTGGACCCACTGGGAGGAGTACGGCAAAGTGTAAAAAACATGACATTTCCTTTTGCCACCGTGTGGCGCAATGACCAGTCAGCCTGGAAATTTATCAGATCCATATTACACTCTTCCACCAAGTTCGGTAAAAAATTGGCCAAATATTCAGTGAACAAGTGAACAAGTAAACATCTCCACACATTGTGGGTTGGCTTGTATTTGCTTTTAATATTATTGAATAACTGATTACTGCACATTTATCAACATAAGTGCCTGCATGTAAATACACCAGAAAGGCTGATGATATTCATATAATTTGTTGGTTCTTCCTCTCAGATTTGTACCAGGTACAACACAGGGAACCACACCAACCTGCCTCATATAGACTGTACCATCACAGGCCGACCCTGCTGCATCGGAACCAAGGGGAGGTGAGGAGACGTGGAAACTTGTGGGACAAGTCAGACACATGAAGAATAACTAGTTTAACGCGTTTACTAATCGCTGCTTGTACTCTTCAAGGTGTGAAATCACATCCCGGGAATATTGTGACTTCATGAAGGGCTACTTTCATGAGGAAGCTACTCTCTGCTCCCAAGTAAGCAACTATCGTATGAAAATTAGGTCACAAGCTCGAAGGTGAATTTATGAGATAAATCAGCTGCTGTTGGAAAACTGCAGGGTTCTCTTTGTTTGCATGATTGTGACGGTCATGTCATGCGTTCAAAGAGGGATGTTACCTAACTCGCTGTCCTCTGTCCTCCAGGTGCACTGCATGGATGATGTGTGTGGACTGCTGCCTTTCCTCAACCCTCAGATCCCAGATCAGTTTTACAGGCTCTGGCTCTCACTTTTCCTGCATGCCGGGTGAGTGTGTAGCTGTCAGAATCACGGAAAGTAGTTAAGCTTCCTCCTTCCTCCCATCGCATTTTCAATATATTTTGCTCATGTAGTCCACTTTAAAGGAGTGATAGGATCTCTGATCAGGGTTACAGGAATCAGGTGCCAATACTGATATTATACCCAGACCAGCTGACTGCTTTCACTGGACCAGTATACCACTACAACATCACATGGGACACATCAAAGATCCACCAATGAATTGCTTTAGAAGAAATTTGAATTTAATGACTCGTCAGGTATCTGTAACTTCAACAACAAGAAAGTGGATCCTGGAATTAATGTCAGTGTCAGCAGGTGAGATCTGAACTGAAAAATATGGGCTTTATGATTATAAACTCAACATTACATGCACATATTATATGCGCAGGATTGAATTTTTTTGCCAAAATCTGATGTGTTGATGGCTGCACGGTGGTACAGTGGTCAGCACTGTCACCTCACAGCAAGAAGGTTCTGGGTTTGAGTCCTGGCTCGGGATCTTTCTGTGTGGAGTCTCCATGTTCTCCCTGTGCCTGCGTGGGTTCTCTCTGGTACTCCAGCTTCTTCCCACAGTCCAAAGACATGCAATTGGGGACGAGGCTGATTGATACTCTAAATTGACCGTGGGTGTGAATGGTTGTTTGTATCTCTATGTTGGCCCTGCGACGGACTGATGACCTGTCCAGGGTGAACCTCGCCTCTCGCCCTTTGACGCTGGGATAGGCTCCAGCCCCCCCTGTGACCCTTAATAATAGGAATAAGTTGGAAGAAAGTAGATGGATGGATGATGTGTTGATATTTTTAGACCTAATCCGGCCAATCCGATATCTAATTTATTATACAAAAACAAGTTTATATGATATTCACATACCGAAAAAACACATGTAAACATTGTGAATGTTTAGAAATAGTTTGTCTTTATTTCCAAAGCCCATAGATGCTAACTTTACCTCATTGTTTCCTCATCAACAATAACACATGCTGACCAAAGGTGAAGAGACTTGGGCATAAATGGCATCTGACGACACTGATATATTTACCAAATGACCAAAATCTGCCGATGCGGAGGACATGCTGATATTAACACGTCATCGTCCTCAAGGTGCTCGTCAACAGTAGAAAACAGAAAATGCGAATCTTGTCGTGATTTCGCATCCTGTGGCGAGGAACAGGAAGATCAGAGCTCTGTCATTTTTATCCCGTTAAGAGTTGCTCCTTGTGCGTTATCAGGACGGTTCTGTCAGCGCAAAACAGTCGACCTCACACTAAAGAGGAGCAGTGCTTCATCTTCATCTTGCCGCTTATGTCTTTCCTGGGTAATTAAAGAAAGTGCCTTCATTAAGCTTCAGTGTGATCAAGACAGATTTGGTCGATAGGTAAAGTCATCTCAGTCGGCTGTCGAGTGGATTATCTCCCCTGACACGTGCAGCTTTGCACTCACGCACGAGCACTTTGTCCTTACTACCCCCTCCCCCCCCATTCCCAGGATCCTTCACTGCCTGGTGTCGGTGGCCTTCCAGATGACCATCCTGAGGGACCTGGAGAAGCTGGCGGGCTGGCTGCGCATTTCAATCATTTACATCCTCAGTGGCATCACTGGCAACTTGGCGTCGGCCATCTTCCTGCCCTACAGAGCAGAGGTGATCATCAGACTGACGCCTGTAAAATAACTTTCAGATTGATTGGAGATGGTAATAAATGATGTCATAAATGTTTATGAACACTGTGTTCCAGGTGGGACCAGCTGGCTCTCAGTTTGGGATCCTGGCCTGCTTGTTTGTAGAGTTGTTCCAGAGCTGGCAGATCCTGGCCCAGCCGTGGCAGGCCTTCACCAAGCTCCTCTGTGTGGTGCTCTTCCTCTTTGCCTTCGGGCTGTTGCCCTGGATCGACAATTTCGCTCACATCTGTGGCTTCATCTCCGGCTTCTTCCTATCTTTCGCCTTCTTACCGTACATCAGCTTCGGCCGCATGGACCTGTACCGCAAACGCTGTCAGATCATCGTCTTCCTGTTGGTGTTTGTCGGGCTCTTCTCAGGCCTCGTGGTGCTCTTCTATGTCTATCCAATCAAGTGTGACTGGTGCGAGTTGCTCACCTGCATCCCCTTCACGGACAAATTCTGCGAGAAGTACGACCTCAACGCTCACCTCCACTGAGGCAAGGGCAGCGTGGGCACAACAGGAGGTATCAGGTCAAAAGATGTGAACTGACAAATGATATCAGCCAGCTGTCCTCATCTCTGTGAACTGTAATGAAATGCTTGTGTTTTTCTACTCTGTAAAGTATAAATCCCACTCGTCGCAAGGACTTGGTCCCTGCTCACCGACAGTCATTATCACTCCCTCATTCACTGTCCAGTGAAACATGGCACGTCTGAACCTCATCAAAGCTGCCAGCTGCCTTTTACATTTGAGGCAGGAACCCGAGACGTCAGCGCTGGTACAGACTGAAGGAATGTTACACGTCAACCATAGATTTTATTAATATTCAGGCAACTTCATACAGAAGCAGGGACGGGAAAAGAATTAAATATCAATACCTTCAGTGCCTTGTTGATAAATGTTCCAACTACTGCCATATTTTTGTTACGTTATGCTGAGCACTCAAATGTTTTCTTTGTTTATTGCTTCTGAAGAAGTGATGATTGTTTTGAACACGGTAGCGTTTTAGTTACCTGTCTACTCACATGTAACTGAAGAGAACAGTAAAAACGAAAAAAAAAAAAAACATCTATCAAATGAAATTGTGTCTTTCTCGTGTTTACTGATGTAGATTTGATAGTTTGTTTTTTTTTCCCTCGCGCTATGGTTTGTTTTTCTGTCTTTTGGCTGGATAACTCAAAAAATATTCATTTTTTTAAATTACATTTTGTTCAATGATAGAACTCAGGTTGAAGAATCGATCAACACGATTTTGGAATATATCTGAATCTGATGACGTCATATCACCTTAGCAAAGTTATGTGCTGTCTGAGTGCTCTCTAGTTTTATCATTATTCGACTTCAAGAGCACAAAACAGATACGCCTGCTACTATTCAACCATCAAGGCCGATGTTTAAATGACTAAACACTTAAGAGAGTTGACAAATAAAACAGCAACACACTGGTCTTTGCAGCACAAACCAAGATTTAATGCATTTATTTCACATTTTCCATTAATTGCCTCCATGACAAACAACAAATGCATGTAAAAACAAAATGATGCCACAGGGTACAGAAGACATGTAATTTTAAGCCAAATAACTCTTTTTGGAAGAAGTGAAGTTACTCCTGGTCCTCGCTGTCCTCACACAGTCTTTTGGTCAAGTGACGTGATGGTGGAGCCAGTCCACTGGTGCGCACTGGTGCTGCGTCTCTAACTGCCCTCCTGCCTGCTCACCTTTGAATTCATATCTGCCCTGAGTCCATGTTAGAGCTGGATTAAAGTTGGGGAAGGTGTTGAGAGACTAGCAGCCGCTGTTTCGCCGTGTATACGCCTGCCCAGCCAGCATGTACTCCATCTCCTGGAACTGCATGTTGGATATAGAAATGGCTGACGGGCCTTTCTCCTTGAAGCCAGCCTTGAGGTAGAAGGGCACCAAGAAGTCCTCACAAATCAGCAGAGCTCTGCGGAGGCCTGCCATGCAGCGGAGGTACTGCAGGTACCGCCACAGGAGGATGGAGCCCTTGCCCTGCTGGCGACAATGGCGGTGCACTGACAGCACATGGATGTGGACGGTGGGGGTGTCTGGGACGTGGTGCGTCATGGCCTCCTGCATGGAGAATCAAAGAAGCACTAAGTATGTGAAAATACAAAAGCAACAGAAGCTAGTTTTCACACCCGTGCTGACCTGTGAAAGCCTCTCTTTGTCCCAGCCAGAGCCGATGATGAAAGCTACCAGCTGCCCCTCCTCGAACCAGCCCAGAGACAGCTCAGGGCACTGACCCAGGAAGTTCAGCACCTCGTTCAGGGTGAGTGGACACTCACCAGACACGGAGACGAAGGCTGGGGGGTGAAAGAAGAGACAACCAGGTCACAGTGGGATAGGACGACTCTGTTACCTGGCGTTTGATCAACTCAAGAAGGTTACAATCATCGTCTCTGGGGGTCACCATATACTGATACTTTTCAAGGAAATAACATGATAAATGCATGATTTTATGGATTTTTCCAAATGTTTTGGAAATTAAGAAAACTATTTTTAACGTTTACAATGTTCACATGTAAACATATAAATCATATAAATATAATGTCATTATCAGTAAATATCAGCTAGATTTGTTGTAGAAAATGTCAGACAAAAAAAATCTAACATTTTGCATCCATAATGATAATGAAAATATTTAGAAACGAAACATTAATACCCAGTAATCATCTGGTTCAGTGTTCTTATTATTTTTGTATTTATTTTTAATAAACAGACCGTACACTTCTTCACTATGTTACATTTTCTATTTTCAAAAGAGAGACAAAACACACAATAGATAAGTAGAATCTTACTTTTTCTCCAGATATTGTCAGTAAGACCTTTTGGCTACGGTGGCGGAGTATTTAGAATCATGACAGCACTGAACTTCAACTGCTCACGTGTTCGTATATCAAGAGAAAGTGGACTCACCTTCTCTCTCGATCTCAAACACACTGATGGCGTCCTGTGGTGTGAGGTTCCTGAACTCGCTGGCCGGGAGTGTGTGCCGTCTCTGTTGCAGAGGGCTGACCACTCGGACAGGGGTCTTCAGAAAGAAGGGCTTGAGGAACGGAGAGCCGCTGACCTGTTGTGTCATGATGCCTGAACAAGACCAAAAGTTTCTGGAACTCTTCTTTTTCTTCTTCTTTCTCTTCTTCTTTTTCTGCTTCTGCCGCTAAAACTTTGTGTAATTCTCTACTGAAACTATAAACCAAGTGGGACTGTGCCTCGGAAACTTTCCCGTGTTCTTTGCTGGTTCTGCAGCTCTGACTGCAGCTCTGGCTGGGCTTGATCTTGGTCTCTCTCTTGTTGTATCCTCCTCCTCTCTTTTCTCTCTGATCTCATACTGTAAAGTGGTCCTCTCAAAGCAGGATGTCTTGGATGATGTGTCACCAAATTCCTTAAATCCCTTGCTATCAAATGACAGAGGTTTTTTTTTTTTTTTCTCTCTCCTCTGTTTCCTTTGCAACTTACATTTTCAATCTCATTGTGCGTATTTGAATGCGACAGTGAAAGCCCACCAGAACATCAGTGGTTCCACAGTAGTTTGTAATATCTTGCTGTTAAAATGAGATCTTAATAAAGATGTGTTGACAATATCTCACAAGGTTAATTAAGCTCTTGTTCTCCGCCAGTTAGAGAAAGTTATATTACTATTTACTCTTATTTATATGTACTCACACTGGCCACTTCATCAGGTCTACCAGTACAATATAATTAATAATACTTCTCTGCAGAATTTAACGTTTTCCGAGTGCAATCGTTAAATTTTATTTGGTTAAAAAAGCATTTAAGTTCATATGGGACGGCTTCATATAGGCAGTACTCAGTGAGATGAAGGAGCTTGTGTTTGAGATTATATCATCTAATTTCAAAAAAAATCTCATCAAGAAGGTTTATCTTAATGGTATTTTTTCCACAGATTATTTTACTAACGATAACTATAAACCACCTTATTTTCATTGTTGCTTGTAATAAGAAAATCTGGCAATGCATTAGTTCAGTTCAATACAGCTCTCTTAATCCATTTGTTTTGGCTATAATGAAACAACAATAATGACTGGAAACTAAAAATATACATAAGTTAATGTAATAAAGTTCTCAAGCGAATCAAAGGGATTCTGTCTCGAGTGACGATATTTTCTTTTCCAAGGAATTGCAGTGATTAGTCTTTGTTTTTTTGCGTGTTTGATGTTAATCCTTTAGGTCCTGGTGAGTTTGACTCTGGATGACGTTTTATTTTATTTTGTGCACGTTGGGAACGCCTCTCAATGTGATGCAGCCCAGTCCCACACCACTAAGAACTGCAACCTCTATGATAAAAATGCGTAATTAACGAAAGAGTTTCTTCTAAAACTCAACGTTATTGGCGTTTAAAAGGAATAGTTGTTGTATTTGATCACCAGCGGCTTGTGAGTGTGTACTGGCACATGCACAGTACTTGCAGGAATGTGTTTTTCATGGGTGGGGACGACTGAAGGAGGTGATGCACATGTTTTTGGAGATCAAGGGCATGTGGGCTAATTTAACTGTACTGGGGGAGTGAGGAGATTTGTGTGGATTGCTGTTGGGATCATTTCACGCCTCAAAGAGGTTTAGGACGGACTAATTAAATGAGAGAGCACTTGCTTTGACTGGTCCGAGGTAAACCTGTTTACACAGACTTGTGTGAGTGTCGTCTAGCGGCGTTTCAAAGGGCCACAAGAGTTCAGACAGATTTAGCATGTGGCACGAATATATCACAAATTCTCTCCCTCTGGATGCCTTGGTCCTGCTTCCATCTAGCACGGTAGTGCCACAGTAGTGTCTGCAGGAAATGATACGCTCTACACTTTTTAAATGTTTTAATCAAATACAACAAAGCCAAAACTTCTCTGATCTAGATTTGTCTGAGCTGTTCATAAATTCTGCTTATTTGTTTATCTCAATAGGCTTCACACCATAATCACCAGCTTGAGGCTTAGCCTTAATATTGTTTAATGTCACCTCAAGAGATCAAAACCAAAATAGAATTGTTTTAAGGATTATTGTTTTACCCTACTGATTCCCTTTGGGCTTTAGCACAAGGATGAATGGGAAATCTGCTTTATTTCAAGCCATCGGCTACGTACCAGCTGGCCAATCACAAATATGAGAACATCTCTGCTTGTGCAAAGACCAGATGTTACTGGCTAGCATGTACACGGTTGTCCGGAGATGAAATGCCCTTTTCTGACCTACAGCTACATCCGTCTGTCTGGCCAGAGACAGGAGGGGCAGAATGTGGGAAAAAGCCTCTAAAAGCGCTTACAGACACCCTGCGACATGTTGGAAATGTTCATTTTGTGGTTTCCAGGCAAAGTGGGCTTGCTGAAGAGAGGAACAATTCCAGTAATTTCAGTCACTTTTGATTATTTTGACCCAATGAGAGAATTAGAAATCCTTGAATTAACCTTAAATGACCTGGAAATTTTCAGACGAGAAACGCTGGGTGGGCAGGCTCATGAACGAAACATTTTATTTTTTTTATTTTATTTACAGCTTGTTTGGCTTGTTGCTTATGCAGTGTAACTACCTACAGAACTCTCTCCAGCTCATTTATAACATACTCAACACACGCACGCGCACACACAAATATTTTACTTCCCCGGTGGATTAGGTTTTTACGAGCAAGGGGCCACACCTGAGTCCTCATTAAACTTTACACTGGCTAACACCTGTCGATCTGTCGTACTATATTGAAAACGGGAGCATTTAAAAATGAAATCGGCGCCAATCAACAGCAGGCCGGTGTGTTATGTGTGCCTCTGTAAACCGTACTGAGCTTTTTCTGGTTTAATATTTTACTCTTGGCCGCATTATGTAGTTTTGCTTGAGCAGCAGCGCCCTCTGCTGACATCTTGTGGGAACTACAGCTCACACGGAGTGTTAATTTGTTGTTTGTGTACCACACAACTTCACCCTGATTTGAAGTTAAACAACTGATTCTACAACAAGATGGATGAAGTGTAAAGAGTGTGTTTTTGGTCCTGCTGTGATATTCGTCAAGCTGGACCCACAGCAGCTGTGAGATAGAAAATCTTGCTAATGGCTCGCAGTCGACACAAGTCCTTGTTTTACTGTCCCTTTCAACCTAGAGTCCCATTTAAAATTCAAAAATTAAAGCTGAAACTCCTCCTCCTGTTGTTTTGTTTGTTTGGTCTGGGATATGCTCTGTACATTAAAAAAAAGGTCACTTTTGCAGTGTATTGCTGAAAGACTCAACAGTGTGCAAAGACAAGCTAACGGGCAAGGTTTAGCGTTGTCCACAGGGGTATTCCACAAGACTGGATGGCAAAACACAGTCACATTGAGCCTCATAGTCAAGATTAGCAGGCCGCTCCTCTGTTAGCCTGCTAGCTAGCGGATGGTGTTTCCATTCTTCCTGAAAAAAA
Organism: Aulostomus chinensis; assembly: GCF_037954235.1. NCBI lineage: Eukaryota > Metazoa > Chordata > Actinopteri > Syngnathiformes > Aulostomidae > Aulostomus > Aulostomus chinensis. The sequence continues at coordinate 5,964,401 of NC_141337.1, forward strand.
ATGCAGTTTCATGTGCGAAACAGCAGGGGGCATTGTCACTATAATACACATAATGATGTACACCAGTTAGAAGGGGAATGAGGCCATAACATCTCAGGCTGAGTTTCCTAGCTAATATGTAGTTCTCCTACAAGGGCATGGCCCCCTCAGTGGCACGCACCTGCATCACAGGGAGGACTCTGTTTGCACAGGTGCATTGTGGGGACTTGTCCCCATGATGTGTCAGAGGGAAGACTTACTTAAAGTTAAGGGAAATGTTGGGATGGCAACATCCTGCAGTGCCCGCAAAGTGCAGTTTTATTTTCGAGACTTGGTACTAATGGAGCTGGGTTTAGTATTCAGCTGTGAGGGTGAAGGCTGGGGTGGGGGTGGGGGGTGTATAAGGTCAGTAAAGGTCACAGTGAGAGCTGCACAACTACGCGTGTCATCCACTTGGCTTTTACCCATCAGCCTTCTGGTATCAGACTCCGACTTCCCTTGAAACACTCCGAACATGTGTTCTGTGTTTCCAGTTCAAGATATTTACAGCGTAAAATGGGATTTCCACAGGACAAATACTTTAAGCGGGACTGTTGTAAACTGAAAAGAATGACTGGAGTTTCTGTCCATAAATTAATCACAAAGCTTGTTACCCCCTGAGGATGTCGCCAGCCTCTCCGGTTGAATATTAACTAAAAATATGCTTTTCCATGTGTTGGAAAATCTCTCTGTTCCTTGAGCACATTTTCTGAACCACTTGTAGACTTCAAAACACTAAACACCATAAAATGATTTCATACCGAGCAGCACATGAAGTAACTTCTCCCGCAAAAGGTCCGTCACGCGCTCAAAGCGAATAACTCGTAAGTCTAAAGGCCTTTACACAGCGGGACGCCAAAGATCAAAGGGGGTGAGTAAGACTTTGTCTGCTCTGAGGTTGTTAAATGAGAAGAGCGAAATCATAACACGCTTACTGGGTGACTTATTTTATGCTGGAGTATGAATGAATGTAAAACTACTTTATGGAAGATATTTGATCTTCTCTGAAAAAAAAATATCCACAAAGTTTAAGACAATTACAGTATAACAGATGCTAATCTTACCAATAAAGATTTAGCATGAATTATTCTTTTGTTGTATGTTTTTGTGTGTATGGGGACATACAGTAACCCAGTCACGTCAGATGTTCTTCACAGCCATGTCACGTCTGTTCCAGGCTCCTCGTTGTCCAAGCTTGACCTTCCTGTACGTCCCACGCTGATATGAAGTATGTACGTCATGTATGTGACGGCGCAGTAACACTAAAGTATACCAAAGGGCAAATACAGAATGAATAAATGTCTCCACATGCAACTTTAAAAGTGTGTGTGTGTTAAGACGTGAGTGAATCACTACCGATTGTTTCTCACTTTCCGGTCACCTGATTTACGATTCACCTTTCTAATGTCTGTTTGGTCCGTATTCAGGAAACTGATGGGTGCAAATATCTCCGCATGATAGGAACAGCAAGTGGACGTCATGCGGTAAGTTGTCCTAAAAAACAACAACAAAAAGAATGTTTCTACTGCAGTAGAATTAAATGGTCATCAGTTGTTTTTCGCGAAGACGTATCAAATGCATATTTTCTGTTTTTTTTTTAATGATTAAAACCTATTATTTGCCAATTTACTAAAAGCCCTAAGACAATTATATTTACTGGAGAACTGGCAACAACATCTTTAAAAGTGTTATCTGACAGTTGCAGGGAAAACAAACACGAATTTGCATCTAACCTTTTGAACACAGTTTCGATGATTGGAAATATACTTCTCATATCATTTGGTTCACCCAACATTCTGCCACATATAAAACAAAAAAAAACAAAACGTGCCATTTGAAGTACTGAATCTTTGTTCTTTATTGTTATACACATGCTGCTATTCACACAGAGACGGACAGGTACTGATTTTACTGAGCCACAAACCACCTACAGTGGAGTCACCCTGGATACCAGGTCAATAGTGGTCAGAGCAGGAACAGGAAGGCACAGTGTCAAAGTTAAAATGGCACAGAAAAGGAGGGAGAAAGACAAAATTACATGACTTAAAAGCACTCTAAGCCTGAACTAATTCACATGCAAAATGCGAGAGTCCAATCATTAAGACTCGATGCTTGCATCTCTTGCATCGTAGTTTTTTTTCCTTCACTTAAGAGAATCCGCTTGAACCTAAATGTTAAGAGTAAATGCATATTTGATAAATGGCCTTAAAACAGTAAAATGAACAGTTAAACGTAATATTGCTCAATAACAAGGTACAATTAAGGAACATTTATTTTGCAATAGAAAAAAAGCTCTGTACATTAGCGTCAAAAATCCTGTCGAGGGGCTGAAAACTGTTGTGGATTGTAGCATTTATAAGAACACTAATTTCCAGTGCAACAAGCAGGCAGCCATATTATTTCAAGGCACATAGATCTATATGCATGGCGCTACGCTAGCAGGGTCAAGGTTTGTGAGGCTTTGCAGCCAGACAAACACCCGACCCCCTTTTTTGCAGCTACATCACATAAGCAGACACCAGTACACGAAGAGACTGTACAAAGATCTGCCACATCTACGACACGCACACTTGCTGTGCCACACTGAGTCGGCGTATATGTAGCTGGAGCGTCTATGCTTGTTGCAGGCTTTAGCTATCTTTGAGTTCAGCTGTTAGAATATGTAGCTCTTACTGATAATCAATTTTTTACATAAATGTGCATGAATCTACTTCCATTACTTCAATATGTTGTTTTTTTATGTGTGTGTGTATATATATATATATATATATATATATATATATATGCAAGTATACAATTTTAGAGGTAACCACACAGGATTCTAGTACAGTTATGATGATACATGTCATTTGAAATGATAAAGACTTGTACTTTTTTAAAGATTGAAGATAAAATAAAGTGATCTCTTCATAAAGTCTGGAATGGGTTATAAACAATTTAGTTGGAGTGCAAAATCACTTTTTTAAAAAAAAGACACGCAGATACATCAGTAAAATGCTTTAAGATCCAAAATCATCTTGACTTGAAAAAAGTCATTTATACATGTCACTGGTGAGTAGAAATTCTTTTAAATGCAATGTAAATGTGCTTAAAAGCGCCACCATGACATGTAGTGACAAACGTCTGGAATCCACATTACTGACAAACTACTGACCAACATCTGACAGTTAATGAAATGTTTTTGGAGCAGAGAAAATGAAATATCTTCTTTTTTTTTTAAACATAGGTCATGGTGTCAGAGTATATCTGCAGGTGTCAAATTACTGGGTGGAACTTAGAGACACCTCCTTCGTGCTCGTGAACTTCCTTGCACACCATCGGAGGAGATCCTGGAAGGTAGAAAGCATACGTTTGTTCTGATGGATGGGAGGGAGAAGGCCGGGTCAGAGTCAGGGGTTGAGGTGCTCATCTTCCATATGAAGGCTGCTTGTGGGACACAGGAGAGGCTGGCTAGAGCAGTTTGTGCTCTGACTTTTTAGGCTTTCCGTTGACTCTGATGACCCTGGAAAATGATCCAAGGGAAAACAAGATGTCAGCAGGAGCAACAGAGGGAGTTAGCAAGAGAAGCAGAGCTGACAGGAAAGCCTACATACCAGTTATTCGTCCATACCAATAGAGCAGGAATCAGGACCCAGAGCTGGCCAAGGTGAGGGGGTGTGAAGGGACAGGAAGGATGACAGCGAGCAGAGGAGGAATGTTAGGAAACAGAAGCCTTAGAGCACACAGCTTACGTGCAAAGCATTAGGAGTCACAGCTCAAGTACTGAATTTCAGAGGAGACATTAGAATACCAGAATGGAGACGCAACATTGTAGGAAAGCATCAAAAGCAAAAAAGAGCTGACCAGGGATGTGGTGGTGGTGGTCACATGTTAATTCCATTGCCTCCTACACTTCTGAACGGCACATAAGGACCGTGCAGGCAGTAATGTTTACACGGTGGAGTGATTCTCCACAGGCAGGCAGGTTTATGTGCTGTGTTTGAACAGCTTACTACTCCCAGACATGCCGAAGTGTCTGTGTATGAGTGCGTCAAAGCAGATTTCATTCATCAATTTTAAAAAGATGAGAGGAGAATCACAATCAAACAAAACAAAAGAAATTATTTTGGGTTTAATCGAGACGTGTGGCGTTCTGTCAGAGGCTAATTCCAGCAGCAAATAATGAGACGACAATTAAAAACAGCCCCACTGTCATGAAGTCATGGCTTTTAAGAAATCAGAAATCAACCTCCAACTGCCAATTCTGACCCTTTGAATTGTGTAAAAGGCAAAAAAACAAAAAACAAAACCCAAAACAAACAAAAAAAACCCTGTTAAATCAGCAGAATCAAACAACTAAAATGTCCCCAAAACACAACTGGATGCAGTGACCAGTGGTGAAAGTTTTCTCTCGTGAATGTGTGTGGTCAAGTTATTTTTACTCCGATCACAGTTTGAAATATTAGCCCTCAGCAATTGATGTAACGCGCAGGTGCAACAAAGAGGAACATCAGAACATACAAGTCTACTTCCTCTGTTGGTGACAGAGACTCTCACCTGGCAGAGAGAGGTCACCCGGAGGGTCGCTCTCTGTTTTGGTCAAGCTGCTGTGCTCACTGCTGCAGTCCTGTAAGATGTCTCCCCCTGAATGCATCCGGTCATCTGGATTACCCAGGTGAGAGAAGAGTGATAGGTGATGGAAAGCAGTAGTTTTGAGCACTAGAAATACCTGCAAGTTTAAACTGCAGAATGACTTTGCCACTTGTGCTTTCCATTGGTTTCCTGGGTGAGTTTCCTTGTCGCAGCAGCCAGGATCACCGCTGAAGGGCTGAGGTCTGATATATAAGCCTCAGTAAGACGCTGGCTGTCTTCGACTGATGTCAGAGGACCCAGATACCCCATCTGGGTGAAGGTTAAATCCTTTTGGGAATTTTGAGGATCCTAATTATTCAGCTCAGGAGAGGAGATCAACTCTCAGCCAGGACAATAAATCCCGCATTTACATTTAATGAATTTGATTTTGAGGATCTTTCACCTATTATCATTTTTTGCGGGTTTGACTAAACTTTGGACTCTCAAGTGCACTCACAATGACTACCATGTAAATTTACTTTTTCTCTTGATAAATTGTTCTGTAAGCAAACATCCAGCTATGTTCCTTTTGCTGAAACAGCTCTGAAGCTAAAAAAAATTCTAAAGCAAATTTTCCTCATTAAACCACACCAGCGAGAGAACTCACCATCATCTGGGGACAGAGACTCTGCTACGTCCTCGGTAGCTGTGGCCTGAAAGAAGAAGGAGGAACGTTTATCAGAGTTTTTGGGTGCAGCACGGCCAGATGAAATAACAGACGATGAGGTGGCAGCTCACGTCAGTGGGAGCAGGACTGCTGGACAGCAGCGTGTGTGGCTGAGCGTCTGACATCTCTGACAACTTCTCCTCATCTTCCTCCTGGATGGGAGAAGATGGAGACCTCAGGGTGCTGGAACGAAATAGAAGGTAAGAAAAACTAAATAAAATCAACGGTATTCATTGGCAGTTACATACGTGGACATTTTTTTCACAAATCAAACCACAACTCTCCAAAGAAATGACAGACAAATGAGCCCTGTGCAAAATGCAGTTATCAAATCACATGTTGCGTAATCCAATTTTTAGTCCTAATCTGTTTATTCCCAAATATTTTAATTACAGTTACCTGTCAGGTGACTTGCTGACTTTGCCTTTCTGCAGACTACTGTCACTTAGATGTTCTGGCGAGCTCAGCTGTCTGCTGTCACCTCCGAGACCCCCCGAGAAGTTGATTTCATCGTAGAGGGGAGCAGAGGGGATAGCGGGTGACACCGACCGCAGACCGTTGAGAGCCTCCAACAGTGAGATGGGTTCAAACCCGGGTGGAACCGAGTCAGAGCTCTGTGGAAGAGATGAACACAAGGAACGTCGCTGCATGTTTGCAATTTTCAAGCACCGTGAAGGTGAAGAACACTGACAAAGAGCTATTTTAAAGTTTAAGTGTGAGCCATGTACATGTGAAGCGTGTGTGTGTGTGTGTGCGACTCACTGAGTGCTCGTCATGGTCCATAGTCTGAGCCAGTACAGGACTGAAGGAGACGGGAGAGAGCGCGCCGGGTTTTTTCCTCACAGCTCTGATCTGCAACAAGGCCCTGAAGGCTGCGAGAGGAACGCCAGACAAATTAGACACAATAATAAGATCATTGCTTTTCAAATAGAATCACAACTTACGCAGCCGGCAGATGGGACAGTTGTTGGCCTGGTAACGGAGGGTGTCAGCGCAGGAGTTGCAGAGGCAGAGATGTCTGCAGGGCAGGATGAGTGTGTCTCGCAGGTCGGACAAACAGACGACACACTCGTTGCTGTTGTCGCTGTTCTCATCGTCTGATGGCTGGAAAAAGAAAACACATGAAATCACCTGTTACACAAATCTAAATGATCAAAACATGATTGTGATTCAGGTATAAATGATGTTTCAACTGAAACCTTGGTTTCTTGGTTGTTTTTGTTCTCAATCCCATAAATCTCCTGTAGGAGGTAGCTCACTCGATCCACCTGGAACAACAAAAACAAGAGTTTGATGTTTTAGCTTTACATTGTGTTATTTTAATTACTTAACTGAGAAGTTATACACAAAATCCGAACTTTTCATGTGATACTGTTTCAAATTAAAACCATTCGTGAGAGCATTTAATTAAAAGATGGTTTCACATTTACAAGCAGATGAAAAAAAATGATCCATTAAGCCTTCCTGAGACCCCAGAGGGCCTCAGCATGGCGATTAGTGAACACATTTCTGTGTATACGTGTGATCTGAGATAAGGGAATCAAGTCCATGCAATCAGAATTGTTCAACTTTCAAAGTCATATAAAAGTTAACATCAAAATAATTATCAAATAATCTTCATCAACCTACAATTTGCTTTTGCTTCAGTGGCTTGACTGAGAAGCTGCCATCAACGTGCTGTGGGTTAAAGCAAGAAACACAACAAAAAAGCTGAGCTCATTACAACTTTGTTCTAGTGAAGATTATTATTACTTATTAGGATGTATACGTACTCTCTCAAAGGCTGCCAGAAGTACGTGAGCATGTCCGAGGCAATCTAGAAAATAGCAATCAGTGTCATGATTAGAACAAGTGTTGGCCCGATGTGGGTGCTGGCATCAAGTTCAGCTGCACATACCTGCAGCATTCTTGTGACGATCTCTAACTACTATTTTCCGCTGACATTTTTGTCTGACCTCTAAACAGAAAAATAATTTTTCAATCGTTTTGGTAACCTACCATCCCCTTCATCAACCACCGCTTGGATAACCATGGGAAACACTCCTCGGTCGAGGTCAAAGTTCAGCTTCAAAGGAAACACAGTCATTATTCGATGAGGTGCGGCAGTGGAACATCCTCGAGTTAAAAAAAAAAACTCATGTGGATCTCTGACTCAGTTGTGCTGCATAACTGACACCTGTCACAGGTCACAGTGATGTCACATCCTCCGTGGGACTTCACCAGGTACATTTAAGATGTTTTGTCTGCCTGATCTTTTTGACTTGCTGATTCAAGCCTTTTCCTCAGGTATTCATGCACCGCCCCTATGCACTGAAATTATGTGTTCATTGTTAAATCCCTTTAAAAATGACATAAAGATTTGCATCTGTGCTTCACCCCAGTAATAACTCTGTCGTGGCTGTTTGCAGAACTGCACAAATTTTCATCTTGACTGGATGTTCTCTGCTGTTTGCGTCTACTTCCTGTCTGGATCAGTGCACTCTGTGCAGCTTGACATGGCTTCCATCATGAATAATCTAGACGTGTATTTGTAGCAGATGGATGCTTCAGATGTTTTCTATACTGGCAACGGTTAGTTCAAACAACGCAACACTCAAGTGAGTGAATGTCGAGCATATTTACTACTAATAAATTCACAGCACAGGAGAATTTTCGATTTGTTTTCATGAAGTGTGACTCCCAGATTGAACTGACTACTGCAGATACTTACATCTTCCTCTTTCCACTCGCTGAAATCTATTTTGAAAGACGGCATAGAGAACTGTTGGCTCACTCCCCTCTTGTAATGTACAGTCTCAGAGACCATCGCTGGATCTTTTGGGCTGTACCTTTAAAACCAGAATTCACCGAAGAAGAAAAAAAAAACAGTCAGTTTTTAGACACATGAATAACTCCAGGAGTGACTCACCTCCCACTCTAGTTCATTCTTTTCTAAAGGACAACAGCACTGAGGCATCTGTTTGAGTACAACTGAATATGTCACCTCTACATATTGAATACATTCACTAGATGAAACCGAATGAACATCCATCTTTTTCCTTTTCTTTCTAAAAAATAAAAAAAACACCTCATCATAACACAATAACTTCACCGTGGACTGTAACTTTCATCTTCTACGTCTCAGCTGCAGTATCCATGGCGACTAGTGGTTGCTAAGGACCCAACTAATCTATTCTAGTCTTTGTGCTTTCAGGTTTCAATCTCAAACATGATGAAAGCATTTAAATGTTCCAGGCATCCTAAGCAATGTCAGATGAATTAATTCATGTTTGAGGTTTAGACGACTGCTCCTCTCACAGATACGACAGAGAGAACTAATGACAGCATTATAAGTGAGGCAACTAGATTTAATGAAAATGGAGAAGAGATTTAGCTTATGTCAGGTTAATATGTAAATCTAAGGAGTTTTAAATCTTACACTGCCATCCCATTGGAGAATTCCTCAAAGGCTTGACAATAGAGGGTGATGGCCACCCGAGCATCGGCGTCAAAGGTGAACTCCACTCCATACTGAACCTTCGGTTTCCCTCCTTCCTCCACCGGGGAGTCAGAGTCATCTTTATACCTGGAGTCCAGAGGTTTAGTAGGTTGTTACAACACAGTGAACAGCAAAACTGAAATATTTACATCACCTCACTATCCTTACCGGACCAAGCGCAAAGAGTCCTTTCTAATGTTGACCAGACTTCTCAGGGTTTTCACAGGCTCGTGGGGTGCAGGCGTCACGTAAGGAAACTAGTGAGATAATAGAATTTAACTTTACCGCTGATTAAAGCTCTGGCATCCACCAGCACTGGAGAATATAGAGTAGAGAATTCTCAGAGGATTAGAACATGAAAAGTAGGTTGAAGACACATAAGTTAAGTTTTCACCTGCACTGGCCTATTTCCAAGGAAATTCAAATCCATGTTTTCCCCAAAAAGGTATCCCTCGGGATGTGGTGTGTCGAATTTCTCTCCTCCCATGAAGAAGTGACTCGCAAAATAGTTCCCTGAGAGGAAGAAGAGAGAAAAAAAAAAAGCTGAATTATTAAAGCGCTGCAGTGACAATGCTAATTTGAATTTTTAAGAGTGACCTTTCTGTCCACATCTGCAATAGCTAGAATTACAAGCATGGCCTGTAACATTCCTTATCAAGCTCTTTGTTGGCCATTGTCAACTATATGTTTGTGTGTGTATTAGACCTGGGTGATAAATCAATAACGGTAACTTAAGGTGACAGACATTTCAACTATAATAATATATAAAAAAAAAAATTTAATTGAACACACGCAGCCCTCAAAGCCCATAAATATGCTTAGCTGATTGCACAAACAACTCCCAAATGTGCTCTGGCTCACAATCGGCCTCATATCCCCTGATAGTGAAGCATTCTGCCAGCGCCACCCAAACAGAAAATGATTTAACAAGTGTGTTGTGTAACACAACAGCAGAAACATCATCCAGTGAGAAAAATGAGTGCAGATAGAGATGCTTGTAAATGCAAAAGGGAAGATTCATATGTGGCAAAGCTTTTTAAAAAGCTTGACAAATTAAGTGAATAAATCCAACAGTGTGAGCGGTCCAGTCGATTTAAAAATTTGTGGCAACTGTCGCAGTTTTTGTTTGGTGCTATGCAATGATGTCACAGTGTTATGCTGCATGCCTGTACAATCATAAAAGCTCAAAATATTTCCCGCAATTATTTTGAACAGTACGACACACATGTGCTTATTTTGTGGTTATAGTTTATATGTGTTTGTTTTGTTTTTTTTCTTTGGTTCTTTATTTATTATAATATTGTTGTTAAAACAAAACACTGCAAAGTGTTATTTGTATTTTCATGCCAGTTTAAATTTCTTCGTTTGAACTGAGAAGAAAAAAAAAAACGCGTGAGAATTTGGGTGTAAGTGATTTGATCACCAAACAAATTGACTCATGATCTCATTTGTTTATAATATTGCAATATTGTAAACAATAACTGCAATGGGACTTTTTCACCAAACCATGCAGCACTAGTGATCACCCACTCTGACCAATCAGCACTCTGCAATTTTTTCACCTTATTAAGGGGATACATCACACTTAATGTACGAGGTAAGGAAAAGTAAGGAGCTCATGTGACTCCTTCTCTGCTCATGTAACCCCTATGAAGGTCAACTGATGTGGAGTCGTCTGTGGGGGCAGCAGCAGCTTCTCGGGTGGGGTGGGGGGGTGGGGGGCTGGCTTTGAGGTATTTGGTGAAAAGAGAATAATGGCTGAACTATCATCCCTGAAGCAGAACATGTACCTGCAGGCTGCTGACAGGACTGTGAGCTCTTACAGTGACAGACTCCATCACCACCACCCACTGTATGTGAAGGTGAGACCCCTTAAGGGGCCGACCTCGATGCTGCTGTCTGAACGAACCGTCACCACTGAACTCACTGGACTACTAACACCAAAACTATCAAAAATACAGCTGGTACAATAGAAATGCACATTCCATTATTTTAATGTTCATTTCATTTATTTAGAGCACAACTACTGGATACACATCTTGCTTATTTGCTGATGCCCTTGCTCTCTAAATATAATTCATTATCACCACATCAAGTGACACATTATTATGAAGGTTGTCTCATCCATAGTGTTTATGGTTTTTAAACTGAGTCTAATCTAACCTTAGGGTACATACCTTCACATTATGTGCTGCTGATGGAAAATATGAAGAAACCATAAGTGAAAGTGTTACAATAAGATGACAATGAAAATGTCGCATTCACTACTTTTGCTTAAAACACAGCTTTAAGCTTTGTGCTACCAAATGTGATTCGCGTCATGCCTCTGGACGTCAACTTCGACTGGGTGTAAACGGAGAACGTAGACTGTATATGTTTGTCAGTGCGAGGTGTGACGTACATTATGATAATACAATCATTATGCATGTCACTGATCATAACACCAGATGAGATGGACGGAGAAAGGATTAGACGCCGTGATCGACTCGCCTATCTTCGCCTGAAAAATTGCCAGTAGGACTGATAGGGAAAATGACAAGTTACGTCCGCTTCCGTTTATTGGTGAAGATCTGGATTCAGACCTGACACACTACTTGGCACTCACCAGATTTCGGTGGAAATCGATAAGCCGAGTTGGCCTGGATATCGATATCCTCCACACCAGCGATTCGGCGACTCAGGATGGACCCCATCTTTCTCTGCTGGAACGCCGATGTTAGCTAGCAGCCTAGCGGCCGACGCTACGTCAGTAGCACTCGCGCTGCTTTCGGCGCACACTTACGCCAAAATAGAGTTAGAACCGGTTAAAAATGAAACCTCCTGGTTAATTAAACATTTCACACTTTCAGTTTTTTGGTTTGTTTGTTTTTTTAGTAATTAGCTAAGCAGCGAATGCTAGCATACAGCAGATTTAGGCGAGCTGTTGTTTTGCCAGAGCCGTGCTAACGTAACAGGGAGTCAACCTGATTGGCTGTCGCCATGCCTCCACAGAGTTTCCGGACGTTAGTTTTATGTCAGCACACCGCCCGGCCAGGAACAAGGAGTCGATGGATTTGGGTCACAGTACGACAGCCTTTGGGCCAACATAAAGGATGGATGTTGGCCTCATTGAGCTATACGGGGTGTTTGGGGGACCTTGCTAACACCGCAACAAAAATAATAATGACAAAATGAGGTGTTACAACACATTAAGTCCTGTCTTTGGGTGTCATGTGATTACACCTTAGACTCGGAGTTTAACATGAGCGCTCCCGCCCTAAAAGGAAGTGCCCCCTCAGGTAAAACCACATCTTTGTAATAAGAGGTTATTTATAGCCCCTTCTAGCATTTTTGTTCTTTCTTTTGCAGCTCAATCATGTTGTTTGCATCCAGTAAATTAGTTTTGCCATTAATTATTCGCTATTTTACACTATCTGTTGAGTTAATATTAATTTTGCTTTTGTTATGGAGCTTAAATCACCAACATCCACCTTGTAAAACTTGTAAAGAAACTGGAATGATGTGATAATAAAATGGCTCTGAAACTGAACTTGGATTGGAGTCTTCCCTCTGGTAAACCCTGCTGGTTTGGGCCAGAAGGGTTGCAAAAATCGACACAGACTGAAAGTTTATGGTCTGTTTAGAATCCCTATGCAAATAATTGTAATGTTCAATACTGTTTTACTCCAAGCACTAAATCCTAGACATAAATTTCATTTTGAAAGAGCAGAATATTTAATGCTCAGAGGTGCTGGTGTTTAAACATCCTGGTTCTGCGTTGGTCTCCCAACTCATCAGACAGGTCCCTATTAAGCATCTGAGGAGTGTTATGGACTTTTGTGAATATGTGAACTCTGCATTGCTCTCGTTGAGAGATGGGCAACATGTCGGAAAATTCAATAAGCCCTTTAATTTATTTGAACGAGATGCGCTGGCTTAACAAAATGAAAATGATGGCTACGTGTTACTGAAAGTGAAACTGTAGCGCTTTCCCTTGCTTCTGGTTTACTCATACTGGTGTTCTGCTAGACATTTACTGGAGAATATAATATAATATTTTTAACATTGTTTTTAAAAAGTGGATACATGAGAGCAAGAGAGTTACAGGAGGGGTCAAATTGCAATGGCCTTTTCTTGGCATCCAACCAAGCTGTGCTATAAAGCAAAAAAAAGAAAGAAAAAAAAAGGTATTTTAATACCTTATGAGTTTGCTTTTGATCTGTGGCCCATCATTTAGCTTACGTTTTGGTAAAGGTAAAAAGTTTGGGCCCCCCCAACAGGCAATAGTTGACCTGTGGTATCATGACAGCTCACTGCCCTCTAGCGCCCCGAACAACAAACGACAAGACCCCTGGTGAGTCGGTTCAAACTTGAAAAGAAAATGTAGCTCATTACTGATATTATTATTGTATTAGTATACCAGTGCCGACAGTAGTTTGCTAACAAATTAATATAATGTTGTACAAACCATCTACTATTAGCATACCTAGACTTCCGGTATTTTAATAAATAAATGTAATTCAACTGAATTTATATTTTTACACGTGGTTGTTTAAAAATGTTCATTTAGTTTATATGATTACTGTAAAAAATATAGTTTTACAATATTAAATAGGAAATTTTGATCATAAAATGTATGACTGTAAGCTAAATGAGTGTGTAGTTTCAGTAGATTATAACGCAAAAAAAATAAAATACTTATCTTACTGGCACTTATAAATGCACTTTTCTATATTTCCTGTCGGAATTTTTAATAGTTGGTTCCATGTCGCCAATCATTGTGACATCTGGTGTCAGTCCGTATTAGCGGACGTTGACTCTCGGCGGTTGCTAACGTCAAACTACTTCAGATACACCGCTGTCAGGAAGCCTGTCTCCCAAAAAACAAACAAACAGGTAACTCGGTACTACAACGTTACATTCGCGACTAGTTAAAGTGTGTTACATATTTACAAATGTTCATTCTATCGATGTGGGCGTTCCGGGATTTATTGCCACTGTGTTGTTTTTGTGCCTAGAATGGCGACGCCAGCTATCTAGCTAGCTAACTAGCCAGCTAACGCTCGAAGCTAACGTTAGCAAACATTCTATCCTGTGATTTAGTCGAACAAACAGAAACCGTCACCTCAAAGTTTTCTAACAAGCTGAGTACTGGTCACTTTGAGGCTTTCCCCCTTATACTATCCTCCTGCCTCGGTAAGACAAATTCTCCTGCATCTGTCAGGTAAGTTAGCGCTAGTACATCACTCCGTAATTGTCACATCAATTAACATTATAAAAAAAATGCCTTGTTTGTACAAGAAAACGCCTTGATTTGAAATCACCAGCGCTGGATTTCACTTGTCTTTATTACGTAAAGAAGTTTTTCGTGTTTAGTTGTGCAAGTCGCTTTGAGCTGGATAATCTGGGAAAGGATTAAAAAACAAACATCAGGTAGCTAGCTAGCTAGCCTGGTGGTTAGCTGAGAAGCGCTGGCATTCATTAAGGAGCAATGCCTCCCTGTCAACACAGACGAGGTTGGTTTAAAAGCAGCTCGAGTGGTGATGGACGCCCTTAGTTTTGATGACTTGTTTCATTTACACAATTTGTGTCACAGCGTAGACGGTATAGAGTTGACAACGAGTTGTTGATGTTCTTTCAATCACTGTAACTTGTTTATTCGTCCCTATTCATATGTTTTAATTTGTTCGTCTATAGTGTAACCACGTTGTCATAATTCCAGTGTTGTTTGTTGAACGCAGCATTTTGCAACTGCATGCATTATTCAGCCAGTGAGAAACCCAAGCTCCTTGAAGACAACTGAGGAGCTCCTGCTTGTGTTGCTGTCTTATTCCCGTTTTCCACTCATTCACACCTCAGTCCAGAGTAGGAACAGCCTCATCAAGTCACTTATGTTAGTGTTTGCTGTGCGGATCGGGGTTGATTTTTAATCACAAAATCCATTTTCATTTCCAGTTTTCATGTCACCATGACACTAAAACAAGTTGTGCGAGGATGCATTTATCTGAAAAAGTAAATAAAAACTTATGCAATGATAATATGAAGTTTAGGAATTTTGAAAGTTGCCATCTTCCAGGCCTGGGAATTTTTTAGAAAAAGAAATGGCATTTTGGAAATTACAAATAGTTTCACTACAAATAGCTGCTTAGTAGAGTTTTTATGCTTCAGTTTGGATCAACAGTTAAGAGATAGGATTATGTTGTATCAAACCAAACTGCACATGGGTCAATTATTGACTTGGACTTCTTGGTTTGTTTTTCATGTTTAAACAAATGTTTCATAGAATGAAACGTCATGAAGGTGTCCCTGAAAGACATGTCAAATTCCTGGAAATGAATTGGCAAAAATATCTATGTTTGTAATTCAATATTAGCAGGTAGATTCCAGTAAAATCTAAAATCAGTTGCCTTTTTCTTTCACAAAGTGATTGAACCTTTGTCTATGTGCAGCCTGAGATCAGCTGTTACACTAAGTACCTCATTAGCCTCTCTGACTGCTGTTAGAACATTTTATGACTTGGGAGAACCTGTGTCACAGAGTAATGAGCTATAGGATTTAAACTGTTTGCTCTTTATTCTACCAGAGTCAAAGTCCCAAGCGGAGCTGTGAGTGGAGCTCTGTGTCCAACACCCCCCTGTCCAGACGTCCGGCCAGTATGTCCAGCGATCCTCCTCCTCCGTACCCCGGAGGTCCCAGTGCCCCACTGATTGAGGAGAAGAATGGACAACCCGGTAGGGAGAGTAATCACACAGGATTGGGGGTGTTTGTCTAAAACACACTTCTGATTTAAGAACTCTTCTCTACACTCTGAGGAAATGATGTTGCTGTGTAAATTTGGGGAACAAGGAAATACTGATCTTAACTTCTCTGACTGAAATCTATGACAGTGATTTCTGTCGAAAGCCTGATTTATGCTTCTGCATCTCGTCGACGCTGTACCTACGCGGACCCTACGGCGTAGCCTGACGCGCGCCTTCAAAAAATCCTGACGTCGAGGACTGCGATTGGTCCGCTCAGAATGTAATTTCCGGTTCAGTCGCAGCCTTATAGTCGCAGCACAACGACAACACCGCCATTTTCAAAGTTTCTGTGGTGAAAGCTCCAAGAAAAAAATGGACCAAACCGAAGAAAGGATTATCGAGGAGGTGTGCAAGTACAACCACCTCTACAACTCCTCTTCGCGGCACTATAAAGACTGCCACCCCCCTAGTGGCTTAGCGGTGAATTGCAGAGTAACGCATTCCCTCAACGCAGAACTATAAATGCTCAGTGACAGCGTAGGTACGCCGTCAAAGCGACGCAGAAGCGTAAACCAGGCTTACATCACTCATCAGCAGACGAGACCTTTTCCAAGAAACGTGGACAGAAAAAGACGCCACCACATGTTAGATTATTTGCATTTACTGTAAAAGATAATTTGTGTGTAACTGTCTTCACTTCATTGCTTCTCTATTTGTTTTGTCTGTGTGATCCGGCTCAAACAGTTCCGATAAGAACGGCTCCTCCACAGGGACAGCCTCTGCCTCCAGACTATGGCCCTCCACCCTATGAAGCCCCACAGCAAGGCTTCCTCCCCCCACATGTTCCTGGGGAGGTGCCCATGCCCATGCCCCTCCCACCCCAAGGTGCTTTGATGTAGAACACACTGATGTAATTGGTGTACATATTACACCTCTAATGACCTCAGTCACATCTGTCAGTACAGTTCTAAAGTTCATCATGTATGTTTTGTGTAGGTGTCCCCTACCCTCCCCCGCCCGGTCACTATCCTCACCCTATCCCGGGACAGATGGGTCCTGGTCCAAGTCACTTTGTCCACATGGGGGGTCACACAGCAACCGTTCTGGCTCCTCCAGGAGCCGCCACCACTGTGACTGTACTGCAGGGGGAAATGTTCCAGACCACACCGGTGCAGACTGTGTGTCCGCACTGTCAGCAAGCAATCGTCACCCGCATCTCGCACGATGTCGGCCTCATGAACACACTCTTCTGCCTCTTCTGCTTCTTTGTAGGGTAAGTAGAGGAACAAGTGTCTGGCAGCTCTGATACCGATAACTGTGGCGCCAGAATATGCTGGCAGTGGAAGGCTGGATGTGTCTGTAAGGGCTTCACATGCTACATTCCAAGATAAAAGACATTTTTGAGACTAATTTGAAAGAACCTCTGTAACAGATCATCTTTTGAGATTTGGTGCTTTGTTTGATATCAAAGCATCCTACTTCAGTGAAATGATACTGAGCCAAGAAAACCGGGTTGTCGTCACATCATGTTTTCACCTCGAAGTGTGACTTGTCCAACCTGTTGGCAAACACTTGTCTGTTTACACATCCAGCAGTTTGAAGATTAACTTGCACTTTCAGTCGTGTTTGTCCAGTAGTCCCTGTCTGTTAGCTCTGCTTTTAGTGTCCGTCTGAACTGAGCTGCTGCACCATGCTAATAAGCTAGCTGTTAGCTGGGCCATTCTTGTGTAGGTGCTGAAGCAGGTAGCTCATGCTCTGAAAGCAGTCTTCTACTGTGACTGAATTTGACTCAGTCTTTCTATTTGTTGTTGTTTGACATAGTTTTTTTTTCACCATGAGCTCCTCATACTTCCTACTGAAGAGCTTAATCATGGTGATGAAACCGTTCAAGCTCAAGGGGTACGTGGGTGCATGATACGACCCATCTGTGACTCATCTGTGAGTCCCATGATCGCAGATTGCTCTTTCTCTCACTGCTACAATGTTTTTATCACTCACCTCATATAGTTTGGGATCAACCAACACAGCAAGAAAAGGGGGATGAGTCCCGACCCATTAGGCTGGTTGCCTAAGAAAGTGTGACAGTTAAATGCTACTAAATGCTCGGCAGTGTTTTAGCAGCCATAACTTGGTGTTCGTAGTAAAACCTGAGGGTTTGGTTTATATCTGTAAGTTTCTTACGCAATGAAACTTCAGTAAGTAGAACAGACTTTAGGTACAAGCTGCCTAGTCTGCTCAGATGGCTCATGCTTTATGCTAGAAAGATTGAGAGTCCATAAGATTCCATACAACTGACAAACACTGCATGTAAGTTGAAAGCATGAATAACAAGTTTTTATCTTGCCAAACGTGTCATTATCTCTGAACCAGCACCAAGATGTTCAGCAACAAATCCCAATCCCTGTACCCTCCAACTGAACTCCAACCTGAAGGAGAGTGAAGTTCTGTTCCCGCTTATGTCAACTGTGGTGGTGTTGAGAGGATGTCACCTTAGATGTTGACAGCCTGTCACTGTGCAGAGCAAGTGAACCTGTTAGCGGTTACACACAGATGACAATCAGTGGAGGACCAACTGAGCTCTGAGCACACAGAAATCAGCAAGGCTTGAATCAGTCTTCCAGCAGGCTGTGATGATGGTGTCTGTCTGGTCTTGTTCTGCAGAGCTCCTGTGTTCCAGCAGGACTCCTGTACTTCATTTGATTCAGATCAGCATAAACTGTTGTCTCAGTAGTGCTGATATGTTCTTGATTCCTAAGCCAGCAGCTTCCTCTCAGCTTCCAGGCACTGACATGCACACAGAGGATGTACTCGATAACTGGACTCTTCTCCTGTGTGTTCCTCAGGTGTGATCTTGGCTGCTGCTTGATTCCCTGTCTGATTGATGACCTCAAGGATGTGACACACACCTGCCCTTACTGTAAGGGCTACATTTACACATACAAGCGTATATGCTAACCACCGACGGCTGTATGCTACTACCAAGATATGCATATGCGCGCGCACGCACACACACACACACACACACACACACACACACGCACACACACACACAGCGCCCCCTGCTGGTAGTGACAGGCTTTTCACCCCATTTTTACGAAGTGTCGTGTAGCCTCTCTTAATTTGTGCGTGTAGTTTTCTCATGAGTTCACAGAATATTTACTGTATATATCCTAAAGCTTAATACTTTCATGTATAAATATGCATTTGAAATGTGGAATATCGCCCTAAGACTCCGGACGCTTTGATGGATATGCAGCAGACGTACAGATGCATCTTATCCTGACTGGTAAAATAGATTAAAGGCTTGTAATTCAATGCGTGTAAATGAATCAAATCATCTGTGGATAGACAGAAGCTGTGAAAACGGTCACTTTATTAGAACTCACCTCTAAGCTAGTATATCCATATTGAATGAGCCAGGTTTTTGTTCCCTATTTATTTTGAGTATTTTATCCGCTATTTTAACTAGATAACAACTGTGAAAATTTGTCTCCGTGTCGCCTCAATTTATTCCAGGTTTTTTTTTTCCTCCTTTTATCAGTATCCCGTTTTGAATGTGAGCAAACGAATCACTCTCATTTTGAAGATTGATGTTAGTTGCTTTTCTTTTCTTTTTTTCCTTTTTTCTCTCTCTTTTTTTTTAAATCTTCTGGGCTTCATTCAGTGGTCACAAAATGTTCAGTGATTTACAGTTGAGCTGTTACACTTCTGTTCCCCCTGTTCATGGTGTACTACATTAATAAAGCCAACATTTGCACTTTAATTCACATCTTCCCTCCTGTGATGCATCGTAACGCCGGGGAGACACAGGAGGTGGAGGGAAACACCCTCATCATTCAGCAGCAGCCAGCAGAAACCGTTTGAGTGTCTTCTGCCCGCTGCCATTGAATCTGGCAAAAATATCCCTGAATATCGTGGAAGTTTTCAAACCTTACTGTCAAAGTTGGAAACTTTCCCCTGGAATAACCTGGAAGTTCTTGGGTAAATGTATACTAACAGTATTTTTCATTAACAGGCATAAACAAGTTAGAAACATTTTGTATTCTCATTATCAAACATGTATGAAAGTATTTGTAATTCACATTGTAGAAAATATATTTATATATATTTTTTGAACTTGATTTAGTTGTGAGTTGAACTTTAATGTGTTCTTTCACTGAATGATAAGAGGCCCAAAAGTCTCATTTAGTCAAGCTTCTTATGTATGTTGGAAACTTTCTTAAAACTATTTTTATAATTTATGGATAAATGTTTAGAAATGGGCTCCAACACAAAAAATAAACTATCGAACTCCACAAACTAAACATTAGTATTTACTAGTTAACCTAAATATCTTTAATCAGATGTATTTAGTCCAGTAAACTCATCTTAACCTCCAGTTTTGTAGACCACGCTTGGCAGCAGTGTGCAGAGGCGAACATTCTGTGCTTATGATGCACAGATAAATCGTGGGTGTTCTTTCCCAGGTGTTATCATCCATTCCCATGGAACGTCTCCAATTATTTTGCAAAAAAATAAATGAAGCGGAAAAATCCCCCAAATTCTAGAGCTTCACTTCCCGTGGAAAATTCCTGGAAATGTAGAATGGAAAGTTTCAGAAATTTACCAGACGATTGTCATCATTTCGCAACCTTACTAACTTTCTATTACAACTAGAAATGCACCGATCCCACTGACCCAGGATCAGAATAAGTGCTGATTGAACGGCAGCGTTCGACTGAAGAGCTGATTTCTCTCTGGGACGATGATCGTTCCATTCATACGTCAGGAAACATCAAACTTGACTTCAACACAAATTTACTAACTTTGCAAAAACAATGTAACAAATCCGGTTTGATTTATTAGAATTAGAGGAAACATTTCTTGCAGAAAAGTGTTACGTGAAGCTGAGTTGCTTCAATAAACAGAGAAGAAAACACACTGACAAGGTTAGAAACTGGGGCCCTCAGAGGAATTTCGGAGTTTTTCTTTGGGGTTGAAATTTTCAGGGCTGCCTGACAGCGAAGGTGAAATCAAAGAGCCAAAAATAAAAGAACTGTAGTATTTCTCCGCTTTAATTTAAAAAAAAAAAGAATAGGCAAATATATTAAAAATGAGAAAAGATCTGAAAATTTGAAACTTAAATGTCCTCAAAGGGCTGGAGAGTTTAATGTAAGTGAAGGAGTTAAAAAGGAACAGTGGAGTTTAGACTCTCGTGATAAGAAACGCCAGCGTGACAAATACGCACCCCACGCTGACTGGAGACGGGAATCCCAGCCGCCCGTGATATGATGCTAACAAGGTACTTTTCCCACGATGGTTCAAAGATAATCAATCTGCAAACACATCTGATTCGTCACAACATCTGTAGCAGAAGAACAAAATACCCTGAAGCCAAAAAAGCATGCATTATGTATTTGTCTCTTAAACTGAGAACATACACACGTTTAACTTGTCAAACTGGTAAATCAAAAACAAATCATCTGTTGGTAACCCCAGCTGTTTGAATACAAATATTGATTTTCAGCACCACGTGATCAATGTTGTCCTGCAGTATTGACGCGTGACAGTCAGAAACCCGCTTGACTGTGCTGCCGTTTCTGACCTGTGTCTCCTCGGCGTCTCATAATCCTTCTGAGAGATTTCTGGAACATGAGTGTGCTGAAATCACGAGTTACAAGCGTGTCATTTTCCTGGGGTGAATCCCTCCGCACACGCACTTATCCATTATGCAAACAGTCTGAGGGTGTTCCTGCTGGAGATGCGCTGCATGACATCATTCTGCACTCCTCACTGAAACTGTGGGCTGTTTATTTGTCGCTGCCACAGTAAGACGGTAGCTTGTTTAAAGTAGAAAAAATGTGTCAGCAAACAGGTTGTTGTGGTGGCGCCCTCATCACATGATGCCGTTCAGCCTGTTCTAATATGACGTCAGCCCTTTAAGATTACCTGCAGATGCATGTTAGATGTCTTAATACTGTAATTAACGGGAAAAAAAAGATTATAAAGTAAATTAGCAATCTGCTAGGAATAAGCTGCAAATAAATGATTGTACCAGACGTCTATAGTGATTCCATGGAGATGATCAGTGAACACAACAGCATGCCTGAGCTGCTCGCCGGGACTCGGCCTGCCTCACATCTCGATGAGCAATTCGCACAGACTAGATCCTGGACTTAATGTGCATTTGACCCCCCTGTCTCCCCGTCTCCCCCTTCGGGGTTTGCTAAACTGGGCAAGAGTTGAAGGACAACATTGAACTTTAACCACAAAGTACTGTATGCCATTGTTGTGGATAATGCTGGTCTGCATTGCTCTCTAAATGTCTGTGATATGTATAACTATGTAAGTCAAATTTGTTTGACTGTTGTATACAGGTAATATTTTATCAATAAAAATCTGAACATAATTCATCTGTGGAATTTTATCATTCAGACAAAATGGTCATCAAGGTCACAGCTGGAAACTCGTGTCAAAGTTCATAGAGTCATGACGAACCTGGAAAAGGTTTGGAAAAATACAGCCTAGTCATGGAAATATGTGGCTCAGTAAAAACGGACTCAAAGATTTTTTTTTTTTTTTTTTACAGGTTTGTGTTGTGACACCATTAATCTCGGATTGCAGTTCGAGGTTCATACACACTTTTACCGAAACATTTCCGCACTTCATGACTCATTCATCCAGGAGTGACAGTGTCATTTAACAAGCTCAGCAGCCAATACGCACCACAGGTGACCGTCAAACACCTATTAATACTGAAAATCCCACACTGAACCTGAAGGTAGCACAGTACCACACTAGTCCTGTGTCATGTTCTGGGTCCCTGGAGCAGGAACGATGTTTTACTACACTTTCAACAACAAATGTGACACGAGAGAAACAGCAGAAAAAAATAAACCTGGGTGCAATAAATACAGACTCAAATATGAGGGATGACAAGAATAATCTCTGACATGTTGGGTGTGTTTTCAAAGTGCAAATGTGTCAATCTCTCCACCGGTGTCCACACTGGGCGTTGCAGCATTTGTAGAAAGTGGTCATGGGTTCATCAGCTGAACGGGTCTGAATCTGCATGAAATACGCCCGAGGGTGCTCACACTTGGGACACGTTTCTGCAAACACAAGCAAGAGTGTTACTCTGGAATCGCAACAACCGGTTGGAGGTGCCATTTGCTGACTTGTATGAGGCAATGAAGCAGTAAAAGCTCAGAAAAACACGAGTTACTGCTTTCATTTTAGCAGAGTTTGTACAATCTAGTATGTCCCAGGATTACTTGTGATCATAAATTCAATTTTAAAAATTTTAGATTTCTATTCCCTCTTGCCCTGATTTAAAAAAAACAAAACAAAACTGACAAAACATCTGACTGGACTCTCATAACCTAAAGTTTTGTTTCATAACTTCAAAAATTAATACAGCTGTTGACAGTTAATGAATCAAATCTGTAAGTCTGGAGACACACGTCTGCAGTCCTGTCCGTATGATAGAAGAGCTTGTGAATGCTTTATATGTTGCAGAAAAATTCCGTGTACTCAAGTACATTAAAAGAAAAAAGAAAAGTCAAAAAGCTAAAAGGTAACGTTCATGTGCAAAACACCGGTAACCTCTGTTACGTCACGCACCGGCGGTTGAGTCCACATTTTCCCAAGCTGCAGCTCCGCCGAGAACATCGTCCACCTCCTTCAGTTTGGGGTACTTCCTGTTATTAACCTAGAGAAAGGAACATGCGACATACTATAAGAAAAACTACCTACACGTCAAACCACTAGCAGTATTCCTTTACTTCAACACGTGGTTCAACTTTGAAGACGAGTATTTTACCTTTCTTGTAATGTTGTGTACGTACGGACAGGTGTTGCAGGCGAACCTCATGCATCTTTGTCCTTCCTCGACAATTAAAACGTTTCCACAAGTAGGACAAAAAAGCAGCATGTTAGCTAGGAAGCGACTGTTTCACCTGATGAAAACGGGACACAGCAACACAGCGGTGGTTTTATTTTCCTTGAAGTAAACACTTTAGTCCATGTGGAGAACCGGAAGAGGAACTGCCCCTGAATCAAGTGCAACACTTTTTACTGCTCGGCTGGAAAAATGAAACCGCAGTCTTAAAAAAACAAATGAAACAAAACAATAACAACAACAACAACAACACTCAATCCAACTTAAAAACAACACCACCCAACCATTAAAATCTAGTATTTTTCTGTATTCAACAGCTTCCATGACAAGTAATCTTCAGACCCGAAATCAGAACCAGCTAGTTGATGCTGACACTTGAGATATAGGACACACATCTGTGCAGTGCATACAACAGCCAACTTTATTTTTTAAGTTAACATTTTACTTCCCATATAACGGTAGGTTCGTATAATCGAAGTAACAATACGTCAGAGGAGTGCCCCACGGTTTACTTATTAAGTTTCGAAGTAGTAGTTACGCAGCCCGGAACCTTCGGGCGGAGCAACAGCTTCCCTACGGTATTTAATTTGCACTGTACACGCTGTTTGTTTACTTCACGGTTGTCAGTTACAGTTGCGTGATGGTTGGACGTCTTAAACACGAGTCACATTGTGTTAGTTTTTTTTCTTTTCTTCTGTAAAGTTACTTAGTTTACCGGCGTCCGTCTGATAACGTTGTCCGGTGGAAATCAGGACTGCGGTGAGTTCCTACCTCTTGATGATGGAGGAGCAGAGCGAGGACCCCGCGGGAGAACATACTGAGAAGGGAGAGAAACTAGAGATGGCTGCTGCGGAGACGGAGGAGGAAGATGAGGATGCCCTTCCTCACTCTGAAATTCTGGATATATTCGAAGAGGGACTTGCTCGCCTCGTGCAGGATCCGTTACTCTGCGACCTTCCAATCCAGGTGCCCTGATGTCCGCCATGTAACCAGCGTCTCCTCTCCTTTAATCAGCCCACAGATGTCGTCTGTAGCTAGATATATCTGCTTCAAACTATTGTCTTTGTAAATCATTTTGTCTAAAAACATTTTCATATAGACACAACTTCGTAAAGTCTAAACTCTTAAATCACTGTAGGTGAATATTAGAATCCATAAAATAAATCACCATCACTAAAACTCTGCAAGGCTTTGAAAGTTGCAGGTAGGCTCACCCCAAATGTCAGAATAATAAAGATTAAAGTTTTTTTTAAACAGGAGCACAGAAGCCAAGAAGGATTGTATTTATTCTCTTTAAATCTCGTCTTCTCCTGATAATTGGTGAATTATCTTAAGTCACTCGAGATAATGGCCATTATCTTGTGATAAGTTAAAAAAAATCTCACTATCTTACTATCACGATATAGAGAGGACCGTCCTGTAACCCATATACCCAGAAACATCCTTTCTGCCACTGTCGGACGGATTTCATAGGAATAAACCTGAACATACACGAGTAGTAGCACATTATGGCCAGCAGGGGGCACTTCAGAGTTGTGCTGACAGGGGGAGGAAGGTCAGAACCTGGAGATATTTACAGATACAATAACAGCTGATGATGTTGATGTGCAGGTGACGCTGGAGGAGGTCAACTCCCAGATAGCGCTGGAGTACGGCCAGGCCATGACGGTGAGGGTCTTGAAGGCTGACGGAGAAGTAATGCGTGAGTGTAAAACGTCATCGTAGCTCTCTCGTTTTGGAGGATTCACAAGTTTTATGAAAATAAAGCATGTTTGTTCTCTTTCGCTACCTTTCCAAAACAGATTTTCGAAATTGTAAAGATCATCTCAGCGCACGTTCCTCATTTAAAGGATTGGATCACTTGATTTCAGATATCTTTATTTAGTTTCATGTGTCTTCTACCTGCTAAGTTTATTAATGTCACTGTGCAGGATTGATCTGCGCATTCCTCTTATGTGCTTGGATTGTCTGTTCTTTCTTTTTGTTTCTATTTGCACATCCTGTCATTGGAAATGAAGGGTTTTACAAATGAAACCATCATTACCTGGAGAAAAACTTACTAACGTTCCTCTCTAAGCCATCGTGGTGGTTCAAAACGCGACGGTCCTGGATCTGAAGAAAGCCATTCGCAGATTCATGGAGCTGAAACAACAACGTGAAGGCGGAGTGAAACACGTCAGCTGGTAAACACGCATGCACACACACACACACACACACACACTGATTTCAAATCAAACATTCGTCACAGTCTGATATTTTTATTTGCCTTTCATTTTTCAGGAGATATGTTTGGAGAACCTATAATTTAGTCTTTCAGGGTGAAAAGCTGGAGGATGACAAGATGAGGCTGAAAGAGTAAGCGAATAAAAGAACATTCGTCCTTTTCATCATCAGCAGTTTGACACGTTTGTTTTTGAATCTTTTGGCGTCTTCAGCTACGGGATCAGGAACAGAGATGAAGTGACGTTCATGAAGAGACTGAGGAAGAAGTGACGCGTTGCGTAATCCAACCACGATCAGCTGATCTGTTTCAGTACTCATGTAAATAGGTTTAATCTTCCATTTGTTTCTTTGACCGTTTGATTCTTCTGAAAGATGCTACACTTTACATTTGCTCTCTTTAATGTCTGCAAAAATAAAACTTTTTTTTAAATATGTATTTTTTTTGTGTGTGTTTATTTGAACTTTCATCTCAACAAGTTCATAACCTCTAAATAAAACCTACAGACTTGAATATTTACTGTAGAAGCAGATACTTGATATTTGAATATCTGTAACAGGACAAAAAAAGAAACCCAAAACAATTATCTTTGGTCTATTACATAGATGATTTTCAAAATAAAATAGTATTATTTACATGTTTTGAGGTTTTCCTACGTCTGTTTTTCTCATACGGAATTAGTCGTGAGTGCGTGTGGCTATGCAGATGTGTACACGTGTTATGTTCATGTTTTGTCTGTTCAAATCTTCACTTGTGATTTCACATCATCTTGAACATTTTTGATGCTTTTTATTGTTCATTAATGTAGAAAAATACAGTAAGATCCCAGGTTACTCTCGTAAATATTTTAGAACCTTTGCTAAATTGAGCAAAAAAATTAATAGTTTTGCTGATGATAAAATGTATTTTTGTAAGGTGCCTCGATAACATTACAGGTCACACAGGTCGCAGATCAAATATCAAATATAGATGAAATATATGTGTTATTTTTAAACTGATTTTTTTTTTTTAATGATTTGTAGAGTCGTAGGGCAAATCAAACCTGACTACAATCTTCTTACCATCGTCTCTACTGTGATTCTGGAAGAGGGAAACCTTCTAGCGTGTTGGCATGGTGACAGTGACCTCTGTCAGTAGTGTGACCTGATTGGGTGCAACCCCTACACACACACACACACACACACACACACGCCTCATCCCAGTCACACCATGTGGGGCTTGCTTCAATTTGTGCAGCTCCTCTTCGTCACTGCTGCCACGAGCTTGCAGGTTTGTTGGCTGCGGATTTTGTTGTTGAATGTCAATCAAAGACGCTCCAGAATGTGCTGTGAGCCTGACGGCGGTTTCAGCAGCACCATAATCACCACCATTCCTCAAACATGCAGATTTGAACTGTGCGGATGTTTCTGTATCTGTAGAAATGACTCAGCCGTTGGTGTGTTAGGTTTGTCATGAACAGGGAGGCGTTCTTAATGCTTTGTCAACCATAAATCATGGAAATAAGACAGCAGCACAGCAGGAGCAGCCTCTAAAGTGGCTGGTCAAGTTAAGGTGCCACAATTTCAAAAATAGATCTAACTTCATTGTTTTTGACTGGTTTTGCATTATGAGGGGGAATCTTTTTTTTTCTTTTTTCTCAAAATCATCATCAAACTCAGTTCAGGTGATGTTGCTGGGGGTTTGTATCCAAGTCTGTGGGATATGACATGTAGGCAGGAAACCTCGGCTGCCCTCTGCAGCTCCAAAATTCACGGTCATGTTGCAGCGTCAAACGTCGGCCCACTGCAGCTCTGATGAGACCAACGCCTCTCTCAAATAGCTTTTAGAAAAACAGATTACCATCCTCGTCACGTGTACCTAATAAATTGGCAGGCGAAAGTTGAAAGCTGCTAATTTAATGAAGTCATTGGCTTACAAAAATGCGCCGTTTGTTTGACAAGACTACAACATCCGTCGTTCCTTGTATAGTGTTTAATGACAAGATGTAAAAGGAGTAACAGTGATGCTCGTAGTCCTGCTGTGAAATCCTAAATAATCCGTGTTTACAAAAGGCCTGCGACGCTTATAAAAAGTAACATAAATAAACGATGTGTAAAACATATGGCATAGAAATTATGCATTACAATGCTTCTTGATGTCGAGTTATACTAGTATAGTAAAGATAGAATATTTCTCATTCCAGCACACATTCCCTTGTCAGATGAGGCAAAAATGCGCTGATAGGAAAAAAAAAATCAATCAATCAATCAATCATATATTCAGGTTTTTGTTTTTTCAACATTCAGAATCCCTCCAAATGAGAGAAACACCCTGCTACAGTGCTGCGCAGTGACCTTCGTCTTCATCAAGCTGATGTGGCCAGCAGATGTCTCTGTAAATCCGTCAGATGCATCCATGAGCTGAAGGGACAGCAAATATTACCCTGATCTGTCTGTTTACTGAATAAACCTCCAAAAGAAGAATCAAATAAAGCTTAAAACTTTAACCGTAAACCGTCAACAAGTGCACGTGCCGGACTGTGAGGGCACGTCACAGGACGGTTGGTTGGAGCAAACGTGTGCAGTATGCGTGACACGGTCAGTCACGAGGCCGGTTCAGGGCGGAGCTGCTGCGGCACTAAGGTGACTTAAAACAGCAGCCTCACAGCAGCCAATAAAAACAGCAGTGTTTTCATATTTGTACCAATTTAGTCAAACTTCTGATTCGATGAACAACCATTTCAAAACACCGCAGGCTTCACAGGAGAGACAGGAACAGAACACGGTCTTCCTCTCTCTGCTGTTATAAACCTAACACTGTACATTCAATTAGATCAGAGGAGAAATAAAAGACATAAATAACTTGAGAACAGATTGACAACAGAACAGTGGCATCAACTGGGAGTGAAACGTTACGCTCTGTCCACTGTCAGCTCAACCTGCCAGTACCAGTCCTTCTTAGTGTCAGTCTCTCTCCGAACAATTAGAGGCTCAAAGGAAGCAGTGTAGCAACTTCTAACACGATAAGGTTTATCTAGAAAGCAGAACAGACACGCCTCCAAAAGCTCTTATTGTTCCACGCGGGAAACGACAGCCGCCCTCCCTGATGGGAGCCAGCGAGGATCACCTGGACATCGGTCAGTTCCAGTTCTAGTGCAGTGCATGGGAGTCCAGGAAGTCAGAGGAGAAGACGCCCACTGGTGTTGACATGTCCAAGGTGTTGACCTCATCTGCTGGTACAGACAGATTCAGGTCCAGCCAGTCCATATTGTCCATGGTGGTGTTGTGGAGGGTCAGAGCAGAAGGCTGGACGTTCTCACTGAAGTCCATGGTGACCAGGGGAGAGTGCAGCTCCTCCATCAGCTCCAGAGACTGCGGCTCTGTGTTGGGACCCAGTGGACCATCCAGGAGGGTTTCAAGAGGAGAGCCAGAGGGAGGGGCAGTCGAAGGGTTAAGCGTTGCAGGAGGCAGCTGGGCCACTTGGACCAGAGGAGGAGGGCGTGACAGGACTGTGTTAACGGGAAGGGTGGTTACACTGGGTGTCACAGGGAGAGGCTTGTTCAGGCTGGGAGGGTCCTGTCTGATGAAGGGGGAGATCTCTAAATAAAAAACAAGAGTGAGAATATAGAGATCAGTAGTAGAAGTAGTGGTAGTCGCAGAAGTAGAATTTAGAAGCGTCTTTAAATTTGAAGGTATTTCTTACC
Organism: Aulostomus chinensis; assembly: GCF_037954235.1. Taxonomy (NCBI): domain Eukaryota; kingdom Metazoa; phylum Chordata; class Actinopteri; order Syngnathiformes; family Aulostomidae; genus Aulostomus; species Aulostomus chinensis. The sequence continues at coordinate 5,993,676 of NC_141337.1, forward strand.
GCCGCTCTCAATCAGGACGTCAAACAGGTCGTCCATCTGCTGGCTCGCTACAGACGGAGCCTGCAGGGACAAAACAAAGGGTTTAGTGGCTGGAGTCACACTTTAGAAGAGGCGTAAAGAGGCGAGGCTCAGGTCAAACTTGTACCTGTGCAGCTGTCAACATGCGGGTCTGTTTCACCGCATCCTCGTAGCGGGGCGGGTCTCTGAACTTTGACATAGTGTTTGTGAATTTCGGCTGCTGCAAAATGAGGTTGGCTGCTTGGCTGGGACAGGGTGCCTGCAAGAGAGGAAGACATGAGCAGGTCTTCTTTGCTTTCATCCTGTGCTTTTTAAAAATGAGAAAAGGATCTTCTACCTCATTCATATGTGCTTTCAGGACAGCTTGGCTGGAGGACGCTCCTGCCATTTGTCCACTTGCTGGGAATGCGTTGAGTAAGCTTTGAGTATCCATCCTTCTCCACGTCTGCAGGGAAATTAATGCAAACCAGTGTGTTAAAATGCTCTCCTACACGCATGGAAACGCTCTGGACCGCAGCATCACCACCTGTCACCCAACTGGCGACATTACTGCACTGCTATGCAGCATAACGCCGCTGAGCTGTGGTTTCTGTTGCTAATTCTGGCTGGATATGGGGGCTTGGAGCACAGGCTGACAGAGGGCAGCCGAGGCAACACTGTCAGCCTTCACTCAGCATCTGCTCCAAGTTTCCATAAGCTGTCGTTTGATGTGAATAGAGAAGATTTCACCGCTGAGCCGAGGCCTGTTATTACTGTGGTGAAAAGGAACCCGAGGCGGTGCATCAACAATGTTTGATAGAAAAGCACGTTATTTGTATTATATTAGGCACTGCCATTAAAAACAGTGCACCAGATGTATGTGCAACCAAACCTGATATGAATTCATGATGGTGCACGTACACTTCCCGTAGCATTCACTTATTTGAGAGTAGTCAAATGAAATCTCAGCTGACAGATAGCGGCAGCCTGAGCAAGCATGAGTGTGTTTTCTCACCTTGGTCTGAGTACTGCCTTGATGCTGTAATGGTGCTAGAGCGTCTATTTTTTGTGGCACTTGTCCAGAGGTCTGGATGAAGCTGGGGGCTGCGCTGCAAACAGTAGCTTGTAATTTGATGCCGTTAACAGGCAGCTGGATAGTGACTGCCGAGGCAGGAGGTGCTCTGGCCTGCAGGGTCTCTGGCTGTGTGTTGGTCTGGTGGCTGATGATGAACTGGTTTGGAGGAGTTAAGTAATTTGTCGCCTCCTCCTGTTTGACCACCACAGGCGGAGCTAGAGAGCTACAAGATGCCGAGCATGAGGAAGTTTTAGTCTCCTCCTTGACCTGGATGGGGGGGCTGAAGCGAGGCGGAGAATCTCCGTGCTGACTCCGCTTCTCCACCTCCAGCTGCAGCTTCAGCTCCTCCACCAGCCTCTGCTCCTGCTCAAGCTTCCTCTTCAGCTCCTCAATCTGACGCTCCTTCTCATGGAGACGTTTGTCCTTCTCGTAGGACCTCGTCTCCATGGCGCAGTCCTCTGGCGGGGAGCTCACACTGGGAGCAGCAGGAGTTGGAGATAAAGCATCTGGAAGTGTTGTAGGACTGTCTCCTGCACGACTGTCCTCTATGCCCATAGTGGACACCTTGGAGGCCACCGGGGACACAGGCGGGGTTTCAGATTGTGATGCTGGTTTCGTCTCCATGGTAGCAGCAACTTGAACACTGGAGCTCTCCTGATAAATCTTGAGCCTCTCAATCAGATCCGTCTTAGTCCCAGAAACAGGCAAGGACCTGAGTTTCAGTTCCAGTTTCAGCTCAGCAACCTGTAAGGGTAACATTTTATTATGAAACGCCTCTAAAATATTTATTTTGCATCACAAAAAAGGTGCAGACAGTGTCACCTTCATCTCATCCAGATTAGCTGGTAAATGCTCGGGTTTGCCGTTGGCCTGTGTGAGGCGAGGCTGCACGGGGGCAGATGGAGCATTTCCACTCAGAATAGCAGCAGAGCAGCTGGTTTGTACCTCACTTGTTGGTCTAGTTCAACGAGGCAGCAGCAAAAAGGGAGTAGAGATGAGAGAGGAAATCAGCGCTATCATTCATTTTTCACAATCAACAGCATGTGTGAGGCAGGAAATGTAAAGTATTTAGGACATACAGCAGCTGTGGTTAAACATTTACGACTGGGAGTTTAGCTCGCTGTGAAAACAGTGTGGCTTGAGTGAGGTCTGTCAGTTATCAATCTATCAAACAGAGCGGTAAGTTTGCATAGACATCCATACTTGAGTGTGGCAGGCATGATGGCCTGGTAGCTGTACTGCTGCTGTTGCTGGTTCAGGATCTGGAGCTGCAGGAACTGTTGCTGCTGCTGCAGGAGACGAGCATAGGCAGAGTCCATGGGCACTTCACTGAGCTCCTGCTTCTGGTCTGGGGGAATGTACTGGTGATACTTCAACTTCTTTATTCGTGGCTTTGGCTCTTTGCTCTTCTTGCTGCGGCTTTTATCGCCGGGTGTCTTGGGGAGGCTTTGCTGCAGAGTGAAGGCAGAGCAAATCAAAAAAGAACTGGTGTTTTCTTTGTTTTTCTTTTTAGGTGGAACAATGTCCTGACACCCAATGAGAGATGCAGGATGAGGAAATGGGTAGTGGAAATGTGACTCTTATTGTTTTTAACACCTGCAAGTACAGGATAATGGCTTGGTGTTACTGGCTGGAGCTATGAAACCAGAATCTGATGTTGGGTTAAACAAGCACACATCCTCCAGTTGTCATTGCTCTATTGTGTTCCAAGGGAGGAAGAGTTCAGAGGATAACTGGATTATGATGAATGCTCAAGTTACCGCTTCTTTTCCATCTTTTACTGAACATTTCACAAAGTGTGAATGAGGAAAGTCAGCCAGTCATTTGATCCTGACTGAACTGTCAAAGGTTTAAGCCTTTTACCTTTAAACGCTGCTCTTTAATTATGTGTGATTCCTGATAAGTAATTTTCCTTCACTACCAACGCTTTCACCAGACGTCAGGTTGATGAAAGTGAAGAAAGAAAAATTGAAGAGGCAGGGACGGCGGTACACAGACAAATTTGTGTTTGGCCCCTGGCACACCATGTGGTTTGGGTTTTGGCCCTCCACCATAAATAGTTTTGCCTCCCCCCCATTAAAGAGACTCACCTTTACGAGAACTGGCCCTGTTGTGATGGCGCTGACGGCAGGGATTGGCTGAGGCGTCGTCTCTTTGTGGTAACTCTGTTGTTCATTGGTGGAAACAAGTTTCACTCCATCTGATGTGGGCGGAGAAGTTGGTAGCGGCGACCGCTAAGAGGAACCACATGATCATTTCAATATGAACACTGCAGTCACTTTGCTTGTTGTCATTATTTGATGCAGGATGAGAAAAACACATGAACTTGTGCAACAAGATAACCAGAAGCAGCTTATATTAATGAGAAAATGAAATAAAGACTGATGTCCTTATAAAGACTTGTTTTGTCTGTCTTGTTCTGTCTTTCTTCTTTGTACATGGCCATATGAGTTAATGGTTAATGCGCCGATGTTTGCTCACGTTTGAACATTAACTGCAGAGTGAGCTGCCCAGTGAAACTGGAAGTCTCTTGAGTGTTAATCTGAGATGCTGGAATACTCTCGATGCATCTCCTGTACTGAACAGTATAGTGATTAATCAGCAATCTGCACCGGCTTTGTGTGTACAAAAGCAGTTTATAGTCCATCCATCGTCATTCCGCTTATTCCTACACATTAAGGGTCGCGGGGGGGCTGGAGCCTATCCCAGCGTCAACGGGCGAGAGGCGGGGTTCACCCTGGACAGGTCGCCAGTCCATCGCAGGGCCAACATAGAGAGACGAACAACCATTCACACTCACAGGTCAATTTAGAGTATCAATCAGCCTCGTCCCCAAGTGCATGTTTTTGGACTGTGGGAGGAAGCCGGAGTACCAGAGAGAACCCACGCAGGCACAGGGAGAACATGGGAGACTCCACACAGAAAGATCCCGTGGCCGAGCCGGGACTCGAACCCGGAACCTTCTTGCTGTGAGGCCACAGTGCTAACCACTGCACCACCGTGCAGCCGCAGTTTATAGTATAAAATTCAATAATACACAACAGACAAACTTGTCATACTGTTCAAACTGACATTGGTAATGAACCCTTGGGACTCCTGAGCCGTTTTGGTCATTATTCAAATTGATTTAACCTTAAAATACCACTTAAAAAATGTTTAACCATTACCGATTTCAAAGTTTTGATATCTGGCCTCACCTGCAAGGAGGACGCGGGCTCGGAGCCTCCAGACTCCCTCGGAGAGGCTGAGCGTGCTCTGGGGGACGGCTGGCTCAAAGGCAGTTCAGGTGATAGAGCATCGCTGCTGTCCTCATCAAAGTTGTAGACATCTGGTGTCTCGGGGCAGTTTGTCTTATTACCTAGTGGACCAGGAGTAACGTGTCAGCAGATTATTAAACGTTTGCAAAAACAACTATTGGTCTTGTGTTATGGCTGGTAATTTTGTCCTGGGTCCTTTTGAAATTAAACTTTTTCTAAAATCTGCCAATAAAAAGCTTCGCATCCAGGACAAACAGACTCCTTTCATTGGGTTCTCAAGTTTGATTGTCCAGACTAACATAAATATATTTTTTTCCATATCTGATACAAGAAAGTGCCAGATAAGGACTATCAGAGAGGACGCATGTCAAAATGCTCTTGTTTCAGAGTAAACATTTTGAACTGGCAAACGAAGTAAGCAAAGTTGAAAAGATAATAATTATAATGGCAGTTGTGACAGAAGCCAGGCCATGGCTCTATCCATCCTGATCCACTAACTGGATCACACTGACATGGAAAATTCATCACTGATGTTCTTATTTACGCATGAGCTTTTCTTGCTTTGACAAGTCAGAGGTGTTCTCTTGAGCTAATGTAGGATTTAAATGTGTTAAAACATGGCGTAAATAACTCCAGTGCCTCAGTGTCATGGCAGTGAGGATTTGGTTGAGTATCTACCATCAATGACCTCTTTGACACCAGGGTCGACAGGCAGGATGTTCTTCTCCACCAGCTCCATGGGTCCAGGCCGCTGGGCGATCTTCTCGTTGAGATCGTCAGCCAGTCTGGCCCTCTTCAGCTTCATCTGAGTGGCCTGCAGTGACGGTTCAGCCTGCGTCTCTGACGAACACGAGGTTGTAATCAAGTCAGCATCGGTCAACCTCCTATCTGCTTAGTCAGAATGACTCGCCATACGTGAGCATAAACAGGTTTTTTTTAATCATCACTGATATCTAGACCACACAGGAAAAAGCATTACCTTGTAAGATGTGCATTCGGACCAACTCAGAGCGCTCAGGTCTGCTGCAGAGTTTGTGCTTTAAGAAGTTGCCGGTCTGTTAAATACATGAAACATTTAATCCTTCTATCAGATGAAGAGTGTCATGACAAGCTGCAGAGTCGATGTCTTACTCTGGCTCTCTCCAGGCTGCGAATCTGCTCGTGGAAGGCAGCAGGCGTTTTCAGAGCTGTGAGTAAACAACATTCATCATTGTTAATGAGTCAAAATCGTGTGTTTATGGGCAAACTCCTTCAATTTTAACACATGAACAATTACTAATAGAAATGTTTTACTATTTTTTTTTTTGCTTTAGCTGTGTTACATCAGTTAAATTGTATAAATATTAAATTAGAAAACCAGCTATTAATTCAAGGGAGAGCTACTGTATACACTCTTTGTAATGGGCTCATTAGAGAAGCATCTAAAGGTTGTGCACTTTGTTCTGAGGTATGAATGCAATGACAGATGATCTATAAAAAAACACAGCTTGTGTCACTTGTGTTTCCATAGACGTGTCACGATCCTGGGCACGACAAGTTCCACACTCCACTTTGACGGGAGCACAATAACCGAGCTACTTGTGAGTCAAAGAATAAGCTTCCGTGATTCAAGCATATTGTTCCAAACAGATAAACCCTCCTTGATGTCTAAGGGAAACTGTCGTCTCACTTCAGCGGAAGTCTGGCTCAGCAGCTAGTCACCTCTGCCATGATGAGCACTGCCTGGTTTTAGGACACACCGGCTGCAAAGGAGCTTTGAGGAGTGTGTCAGAGAAGCAAAGCAAAACATTCCTGGTCATCCCAAAAGCTCTCTGCATACCTACCGTAAGCCCGTACATGTGGGAGGTTTGTGTGCCTGCCACGCTTGGCCAGGGCACAGAGGGGTGACTGACCTCCACCGAAGGCTCAGTCGCTGACTCATGAGGCTACGTGGAGCCAGAGAGGAGCTGACGGCGGGGGGCTTCTCAAGAGAGATCAGAACAAACAGACGGAGCTTTGTCTGTTTCTCTTTCTACCGTCGCAGCTATCAGCAGGATTCTGTCACACATTGTCTTTTATTAGAGGAATTAGAGGTGCTCTTAAACACAGTGTTCACGCAGGGAGGGGAGCACTGGCACGGAGTCCAGGATACTTTCGTCGCATTAAAAAGAGAGAATGTGGTACGAGATCAGGTATGCTGCCGGTGTGCTGCTTGCTCGCTCAGCTGTGTTCGTGTCATATTTTCTGTTTTCATTCAAAGATTTATCACGATAACAGTTGGAGAAGGATTAATGCACAAATACACAAAAAAATCGTATAAACCGTAACTGATCAACATCCATCCCATAAGCAATTACGCAATATGACAAACATCCTGACCTAAAAGCCAGACAGGAAGATAGATACCCTTCTCTCCTCTGTGCATGTAGTATGGAGCTGAGTCCCATTGAGACCTGCAAGTTAGCTTAGCACAATGAATGGTAGTGGATGGGCAGGTTAGCATACCTCTGTCAAGTCAGCGTATACCCTTTGCTCCAAAACGGTCTGCGTGTGCAGTAATAAAACTCAGGTCATGCATATTTGCTGTGAAATAAAAATTGAACACGATGAGATACCGTAACTTTAAAATCCGAGAAGAAGTCTGAACTACGTCCCTGACTGAGCGAAGAGACAAACAAAACGATACTACTCATGGCCGACTTTGTAAGAGAGGATGAGGAGGATTATTTCTGGGCAAGCAAAGATCCTGAACCTGATCTATTTGGTGACTTTTAATGGCGGTGCGCTAAAGCTTCCAATTCACTTCCATTCATTGCGCTAAGCTGACTAGCCTGTCTCTGTGTCTGTCTCAGCTCCCACATGAATTGCACAGTGGAGAGAAAGGAATCCATCTTTTTGTCTGCTTCTGGGGAGAACGGCAAATTAGAGGATTTCCAAAAAAGTTCCTTCATTATACGTAAAACAGGGCCAGTGTTGCTATTCATACAATCAAGTAAAGCACATTCAAAAAAGTTGGGTCAGTTTATGTGATATCATCATGACATGACGTGTGTCACTCAACATGATTGCTAGGTGCGTCATTAAGATAGTATGAGACTACCAGTACCAGAATAATAAAAAACACCTCACTCAACAACAGCAGCTCCATCACTAAAACTACAAAGCATATTCTATATTACTATAGAATTATATCATATATTATTCATATTTATTCTATGCTTTGTAGTTTTAGTGATGGAGCTGCTGTTGTTGAGTGAGGTGTTTATTATTATTGTAGTACGAGGAGTCTCAAACTATCTTAATGACGCATATTGCAATCATATGTTGAATGACACACGTCATGATTCCAGGATAGGCGGAGATGATTTTTATGTTATATGCAATGTTAATACTCACGGGGCATGATGCCTTGCTCCACAAGTTGCTCCCGAGTTCTCCTCTGCTGCAAACAGAGCTGGAGGACTGTACGAGTGTAAAGACACAGAGATCAAGTGTTACCAAACGCAGGCAACACCACTGAATCCTCTAACCTCTGGCTTTAAACTGAGAACGCTGCCAGAGTTCAGATAAAACAATACCGTCTCTCAAATCAATAAGCTACGCCAAAGGTCTAAGAGCAAACCCCGTTGACTGCCACAGACATCCTGTTCACTTCCTGTATGGGTTTAACTGGGGTTGCATGTGTTGCAGCAGCACAATGTGGCAGGCTTGCAGTCTAACACAGAAAATACAGTGCAGAAGACGGATTAAAAGAAAGGTTAAATTTTAGTGTCCTGTATTTAATGAGCTGTTTTTAAAATAAAAAAAAAATGTGATTAGGCTTTATGGATAAATAAAATGCAAAACTCTTACTCATACTTGATCTTTCTCAGGTCAGAGAGTTCATGCCATTTGTGTCTCAAAATAATAAATGTGCAGGCGTGGCTTTTTTTTTTTTTTTTTGGATGCTGCTTTTTTTCGTTTACGTGATGTAAGTATAACTACTCTCCCTCGATGGAGGTACATCAAAGACATGATGGTGTTCCAGGAGAAATACTTGGCCTCGCATGTGGCACTTGAACGATCTTCTGTCATATTTTGTCATCAATATAAACTGTAGTAAGATCCCAGTTTAAACATTTACAAACAAGCAAGCGTGGACATCTCAGTGGGATAACACAGCTCGGCGGAGAAGTGAAACTGTTTGAAGAGGAAGGTGATGGGTGATGGTGAAGAACGACGTGGCAGCGTGAGATCACGAGGTCCTAATTGTCACCACTGTCGTAGTGAGGTAGCGAAGCTGGATCTACACAGTTGCTCAGGGGACACAGCTACTCCCACAAATACACACACACACACACGCACGCGCACACACACACACACACACACACACACAACACAGACCTGCTCAACTCTCCTGGGAAAGACGCTGCGTCTGAACAGGCCTCTCTGACTCACTCTAGCAAAAATAAACTGGGCAGCTGTGAGAACAAGGCCTGGGAACCATGGATTTTGGGGATAGTTAAGGGGGTGGGATCTCCAGTTGAGCCGAGGGGACGATCATGGGCTTCTAGTGGTGGGCAAGGGAACGGAGAGAGACAAGAGCCGAAGCAAAGGGTGGGAGTCCACTCTCAAAGCAGCCCATCCACTCCAGGCAGAGAACACAGTGTGCCTGCTCCGCCTGCTGTGTTTCCTATTACAAACTCTGGCCAGGGGGGGCTACGGTCTCTGATCATACTTGGAGATTTTGTGAAAAATAGCCATTGGTTAGTCTCAATATTCATATCCAGTGTTACTTGGAGGGGAATGCCTTGAGCAACAGAATTTATGAGTGCATATTACGGCATATCAATAATATCAAAGTGCTTTCCAGCTCCACGAGAAAAAAAAAAATTAATTTGAGCATCAATACAGAGGTACAAATCATGCCTGGGGGTCCTCCTCTGTATGTGACAGTTTATGCTGAACCTGAACCCTGGCTAACCTCACCGTGATGCAAACTGGCTCCGCTCTCCTGCTCACCAGCAGAGCGTAAACAGAGGTTGTCAAGAAGAGGGAGCTCCGCTGAAATCCCTGTCTACTGATGCAATCTCTAATCCGGGACCCATGTCGTCGTTCTCAGCAAATCATCCCTGGAGGTCTCACAGCAGACCTTTGATTTGATTTTTTCTTCCTTCTTAGAAACAGTACAAATAGAAAAAAAAATACTGTTTGGTGTGGCTGCAGATGCTTGTTGCCAAGACAAAGATGAATTTAGTTTAGAAAGAGGGTGACACTGGGTTATGTTGACTTTACAGTTATAAATATCAAGGAAGACTCTAAACAGAATCCCATTTTAGTTGAGGTTCAGGCAGCTATGACCAGAGATAGACTAAACCACGAATATGCTGAGATATCGAAACGTAATGGACACGCGCCACTGCTGATGCTTTGTCCTTTGACGCTTTTACAACTTACGCTCATGTTAGCAATAATGTTTTGCTTTGTTGGAAGATTCTGTATTATATTGTGAGAACGCAGGGAATATTACAACCACTTAGATTTCAATTATTCAACAGGTGTGTAAACATATGAGCTGACAGTATTTATACTAATCATCAATATTCATGTAGATGGCTGACAAGCAAGTAAATCAAACATTTTAGCTCAAGTGCTAAGACTTTATTGTTCAGCTCATAAACAACTGTAATTCATCAGCGGGTGTTAACCATGAAAACTTAATGTCTGTCAAATACCAGCAGAGAATGTGCTGTAGTAATGTGAAATCCATAAACCCGCGTCCCCTCAGCCTCTGTATGAGAGCTCGGCAGAGGTTTTCTGCACAGCCTAAGATAAGGCCAGGTTCAAAGTTTTAAAGTGATGAGAAAACTTATTTAATTTCCCCGTGAGTGGGTGTGTTCCCCCACTGAGCTGGAAAACCGGTCTACTGAGACTTATATTCAGTCAAGCCATAAATAATAGTTCACTGTCAAGAAATCACAGTTCAAAAAAACCCTACACGATGGTCAAGACAGAGAGTTATGGGCAGTATTTGCATAAGTTAAGAGCAAAGTGCTCTCATAAATGTTAAAGCCTGTCTTTCCCTCCTTAAAATTGAACAATTAGTACTTTTCCACCACACTGTCACTTTGCTAATTAACTTATGTTTACATATGTTCATGGTATATTTACTTTAGTATTCTCCAGTTAAACTGCTTCCCCCTTCAATGTTGACCTGTTGTGGTTTGTTTACTGTGAAATTACTGTTAATCTATAGTGCATGATTCCATTTTTGCCACTTTACACTTACACATTTGTACTGTTAGCAGTTTTTCTGACTAGCAGTGGGCAAGGTTCCTGTTTTCCTCTTAGCTTCCTCCATAAACATCCTCTTTACACCTCTCTACTAATTTCCAAGTAGCTAACGAATTCCTGACAAAACTGCATTGAATGCTAGGGGGAGTTTCACGCACATTCAGCGATTAAATTGCATGATACAGAAGCAGACCAAAGGAGCTCTGAGGAGGGACTTTGAATGAGGGTGGAACTGTTAGCTTAGCAAAAAAACTGGCATAATGCTGTTCCAATTAGTATGTAATCACTGATGGGACAGTGAATAAACAATAATTGTAACTACACACTGTTACACCGGTGTTACTGACGAAACCCGAACACCTATGTTTACTGCGTTCATCTCAAACGTGACCTAATCTATGTAAAAACATTTTAATCTTTATTCTAAACAAAGAAGAAACAATGCAATTTTTAGTGCCTTGGATAAGTTAACAACAAAACTATAAGATCGTATCAAGAAGGCGCCAACGTAAACACACTCAGTGTATTCCCGCCTAAACCCCTCCCTCGCTGATTGTGATCTCTTTATAGAGCAAGTTGAGTTCTTATCAAAACAGAAACACAATAGTGTCTCCTGTAAGAATAATGCTTGGCATGAGTCAGTGTGATGAGCTTTACTGTTGCCTTGTCATTTCCTGGTGGGACACAGTCTACGTCATCCCCCCACCACCCCAACAACCTTCCCTTGCCAGAGCTGGCAGCAGCAGTTCAGATCAAAAGCTTGACTTAACTCTTTGCACCGATATACAAATGTAACACTGGAACACATGCAGGTTAAACAGACAAAAAAAAAAAAAAGACAAGAAAAGCACCTGATTTGAATTTACCCCTGCAGATGGAAGGGGTCTCCACTTCAATGCAGGCCATAGAGGACAGTGGTGGTTTGCTTGGGGGCCAGGTCTGGAGTCCCATGGAGTGATGAGGCCAGTGGAGAACGGGAGACTCAGGGAGAGAAAAGACCGAGATCTGAGCGAACAACAGCTGGCTCTCAGAGCTGCATGCGGTCCCTCCTCTCGGGCTTCGTGCTGGCCTCAGCTGAGAAAGTGTGTGTGTGTGTGTATATATGAGTGTGTGTGTGCGTGTGTGTGTGTGTTTGTGTGTGTGTGCGTTCAGTCCACGTCAGGAGGAGGGAACACAGTGCTGTTCGTGTTAACCCTCTCTGGGTCAGGGACTCATCAAACTTCAGTACAAAAACTCCAGTAACTTGTACATTATTTTCTCATATAAATCCAAAATGTCCAGATTGAAGGAAATTCTGAATTAATTTAAAACAAACAACAGATATTTAAAGATAAGCTGTCGGGAATCTAAAGTCGGCATAACTCCGTGAGAAACGGGTGCTTTTTTTTTTCTCTAGAAATTTATCTGGTACTAAATTACAATGACAAGAACAAACACAAGAGTTCTCTGTCCTCATGGAAGCTTGTCTTTAAAAGGAAACTTATCTTCAAAGGGTTTTAAATGATAAGTTACACTCATTTTAATGAATAACGAGTTTCACTTTCATCTACAGCAAAAAAAAAAAAAATTCAATATATTTTCACCCAATCTGTTGTTTTGTTTGTCCAAAAGTCACAGAGATAACACCAAAACTACCATGATGGTTTTCATAGAACATGTCTGAGGGGGTTTAGCATGAAACAAACAATTTATTCTAATCCGACATGTCGGTGACAACCAATCTCAAAAGAGAAAGAAGAGATTTAAATTGTAAAAGTGAGTCAAATCAAAAGTGTACGGTCATAGAAGGCAGCGCTCAATGGTAATAATTCAGGATCGTCAACACAAACAGGAAATGAGATGACAAATTTCTGTGAGCTCTATGTGTCTCAGTGGATCCAGGAAGGGTAGATAGAGAATAAATTAGAGAACAGTTGTCTCATCCCACACTGATGATGTCAAGGTGAAGCAGCAGACGCTCGGTTCTCTGGCTGTTCCTTGTGTCTGAACAGGAACACGCGTGGCGGGAAGAATTGGACCGCTGTGTTCTGTTATTTTATAGGATAAAAAAATACAAAAAAACAACAGTGCAGGAAGAGTTGGTAGAACACAGTATTGATAGAGTAAATGTAACCAGACACACAGTGTTATGACAGGTGAAACTGAAAAATGGAGGTTAAGATGATCACGAAAAATATGGCTGAGTAGTGGTTGCAGTAAAACATCTCTATACGTGTTGCACAGTCTGAAATAAATGCACATAATTCTTCAGAGTTCATAGAAACACAACAACAGAGTTAATGAAAAGTATCTACACCTGTTGAGCCCGACTATTAAATCCTGCATCAAAGTCTGCTGTGGGTTCTAAAATTCCCATTTCAGTCTAAAACAATACTGTTTCTCATCATCAGTCTCAATTTAAAAGTCTAATCTTAAACCACTTGTATCAACTCAAGATGTTTACCATTCACGCAGAAATTGATCCGTAGAAAAGGGGGGAAAAATCGGAGATATCGCTGATGATTTACAGTAACGGATTTTCATCTGCAACAAGCCATTTCTGCTCCATGATTATCACGCTCATTACGTTATTACATCCATCTGCTTGCCACTGGCCAGCTGTTTCCACTATTGCAAGACTTTATAATTACTCATTTACAAGAGTGGAAACATACTGTTGCAGTCGCTAAGCAGGTTTTTTTTGTTTTGTTTTGTTTTTTTTGCTTCATGCCTCAGGTTTGTGATCTGGAACTTCACGGTTATTTTATCATAAAGGTACCAGCTTGTAGACTTCAAAATTGTTGGTAACAGGAACAAAAAAACAACAACCAAAAAACGTTCAGGCACAAAAAGGTAACATCTGCATTCAAGTGTAGTTGCGGCGTATTGAGCCTCTCTTAAAGAACCAGTGGGGAGCAACATCAGGGGACCGTTGGGAATAAAATCCTCAAATGGTACTTTACAAACTACTAATTCAAAGTAAAACGATAACTTCCCTTATTGAATAAAAATTATGCAATTTGTAACAAGTAAAAACTTAAAAATAGTGTTGCTGTAAGTGCATCTCTTTCTCCCAAGAAAAACCCTCTGATTTCAGTCATTAGTCAACCTGTGATTATACTCTGGCCTCGAAAGGAAATTTTGATCGTATTCGTAATCTGATACCTCATCATCAAATCACTGAAAATGTTTTCCCCACAGCGACCCCGCCGTATCGTGGTTGATGTGAAATATGCGCAAACCAAACTTTTGGTCACTGATAAGGTCAAGCTGAAGTTAGCGTTCTCAGTCTCTTTGAAGCGGCAGCAGCAGATCTTGAGGTTGTGGGTGGAGGAGGAGGATCAAGACCTTTTTTAATATCACTGAAACACGAGTCCAGGTCACCCGGAGGCTTTGGATCCTGCAGGAGAGTTCACGATCAATAGGATGAAAGTATTTAGCATCATACATTGTATTACGGTTTACGCCCTTGAGATAAGGAGATTATGAAAGATTTGTGGAGCATTGATGCTCAGGATAACAAAACAGTTTAGCGTCGATCAGAGACTTTTACATTTTGACTTTGACTATACGTTCCTGTTTGATTTGTCTACCTGTAAAAAAAAAACCCTATAGGTGTCGTACCAGAGTTGTAGAGCTTCACAATAATTCAGGACATGCACCTCTGATGAAAACCTTTTCATTGTTGGACACGACACACTAATGAAGACAGCAACATTTAATTTGACACGGACATGTAGAACTGTTCTGTTTGGTCCTTGATGAACATTCATGTCAGCTGCTCATGTGCAAAACTCCCTGAAATAATTAGAAGACTCAAACAATTGTAATGTGTAACCGTCTGCTCTATTCCGGTTGAAATCTTTCTTGAAGCAGGTAATGCGTGCCATGATAGACATAAAATAAAATAACAAATTATTCCGCTTCGATGCATCAATGCAATCCACCTGTGTGACAAAATATGAAGTTCTCAGGACAAAAAAGCAAATCTGAGAACAAGTAACTTGAAAACTCTACTTAATTAGTGACAGGTATTTGTACTTCATACCTCCTACGAGACCTACAACAAGATCTGGATGTAGATTCAGGACTATAAACCCTGATGATGTGTTTGATCAAGCAGTTTGCATTATCACTGTTAGCTCAGACCAGGACAAATAAAGCCTCCCAGGTTCTGTTGTCTCACCCAGCTGCTTCTGGACTCTCAGGTCTTTTATTGCATGAGTTCCTCAACATTCTTTTACGTTAGCTGCGTCTGTGTTACATTGTGCTGCTGGCAACACCTGGGACATACACACAGCTGCCGAGCCAACCTGAACGTGGATGTAAAACTCCTCCGCCCCAGAACAATGTGTCCCGAGGTCTACTATGCAATCATTCTCTTCTTCTCATCCTTTGTCTATTATCCATCTATATTTGCCGCTTATGTCATGCCAATTCACTCGAGTAGTGAGGATTCCTGTATGATGTTTCCTTTGAGTGGCGAAAGATAAACAGTACTATGTGTTACAAACAAAAGGACAATATTATACCAGTCTGCGGGGTTTCCTGCAATTATTTTTTTCTCCCTAGATGTCAGACAGAACTTTTGTGATGCATTTAAAGGAGCAGCTGTGCTGTCACAATGTGGTCCTGGTTAGAAAATCCACAGCAGCTTCATCATTTGGATCCTGACAATCTCATTAGACTTCTGACCCTCGGCGGACAAAATGTTCTCCAAACCCACACTTCTTTTTCCCCGCATCAACTTTTTCATTGAACATCAAAGCCTTTATTAACATCAAGTCCCATCTGAGGGCTTCAGACTTACAAAATAGTTGGTTTGGGGTTTTTTTTGCTTAGGGTACAGCAAAGTGTTAAGATGAAACAAAATGACTGAAAACTGTCAATTTCAAATTAAAAGCTTTTATCCTATTCTGGTGCTGATGTCAATGGTATAATCACATACGAGTGTGCTTTTAATGAAGGATTCATCCATATAGCCATTTTTAGCTCACATAGGTATTTGCTATAAAACCCAGACTGCAATAAATTCCTTCTGGATGTCTACCGGGGTGGTTCCAGGAAGGATCTCTGGGAGGGTCTGGATTCGACTCACTTTTTAAGTAATATTTCCAGAACAACAATTTCACTCTGAGCCCTCAACACACTACACGTCAGAATGAATACGATGGATTTGAAGTTTAGCAGGCATATTGTTCAGCGTGTGCTGCAACATCACAGGTGTTCAGTTTAAAGTATGAATATACTGATCAAATTATTTTTGCAAGGCGTCAGGTGTTAGTCTCAGGATGACGGATTGCACAGTTATAAAATATGGACGTGTCAACCTTTGGACTGGAATAATTTATCCTGGTGGTGAAAGGGGAATCTGGGTAGTTGCCATGGCTTTGTCTTCAGTAAAAGTATTTGTTGTATCATATAACACCTGGATCATAGTTTAGCCGAACACTAGAAAACAAGCTTTAATGAAGGATTGCCAGAGGAATGGCTTTATATGCTGGCTGGTGCCTGAACATCAGTGTTTAGAGGTATATTCAAATTACTTGTATAAATCATACTGTGAGATCACATGTCTTGAAAGAACCAGTGGATCTCCATTTTCACAGGGGAGTCTCCCCAACACCCACTACCACCATGTCCCACAAAGTCCTCTGCAGATGGTGGGAAAGCCAGAGGGAAATCCCTGTAGGCCGTTAGTTTTCTTTGAAGCATTTTGCTCGATGCAGCTGCCATTAGAGGCTAAGGAGTCAAGCTAGTGGCGGACACAGCCACATTAACCTCATCGCCAAAACATGAACAGAAAGTTGCCCTCTGGCAAGCTGTAATCACAGTCAAGCATGCGCTCACATACTGTATATAAACATGTAATTGTATTTGCTTGCTTAGATTAACTGCACAGCCAATCAAATGGGCGATTAAAGTACATTCCTTCCCACGTTTTTGCTTTGGCATTTCAAGACTGCCAAAATAACAAACAGTTTTCACCAACACTGCAAGTATGTAAATACTGGAGAAGCTGAGGTACGTAAAGATTGTTGCTTTTCCATTTCATCCAAATACTTCGGAGCATGACTGGACAAATTTACCACAAATATGACAAAAGCATGGTGGAATAGATCCAGAAGCTGTCACATACATACTTAACCGTTTCAGCAGTTCTTCAGAAAAAAGTCATCGGAACACTTCTTGTTATTTCAACGTTTGCACTCAAAATTGATTTAGATCGACTGGGGATTGTCTTCAAAAATGTAACGTTCAACATCACTGCGTCGATTCTGTACCCAATGAGGCTGGAGCTAGTTGCTGTATCAGTAGAACCCCGGCTACCTCATTAGCACACTTGCACAATCCAATACAACTGGCTTGACACACATTCCAGCTTTACACAAAGATGGTCTTTTGGCAGGATGACTCAAAATGTTCGGGAAGACTTTTGTATTTTTTTTTAACGTGGTATGATGATAAGCTGCTGAACAATCCAGAGCCCTCGCATGTTGAGAGACATAAAATATTTTGTCCATTCCCTTTTCCACACATAAAAGCACCAAATACATGCATGCTAATTGGTGACTCTGACTGGCACATGTGAGTCTGTGCAGGATAAGAAGTTTAGGTAATAAATGAACACTAGAGAGCAGAATATTAGAAAAACCTTTCAATATATAATACACTCCACTTTCTGATGGTGTTAACACAAGCATTATTAAAGTAGAGTTCATGACAGTGCTGATGTATTTGATTGCATTGAATACAGGTGTACGTAATGAAGAGGCCAGTGAGTACACCTTCCAAAAGACCACATTCAATACAGAATGAAAATGCATCGAATAGCACATTTTCCCCTCGGTCAACGTCTGCACTCAGACAAGAACCTGACTACAACGGAACACAGCTAATTTTACAAAAATGTGTACAACTATTCAAAGTGCAAATGGGGAAATTACACAGAAAGGAACAAATATTGTTGACAAGAAGATAACATAAGCTTTTAACTTGAAGAGCCATTGTGTAAAAACGCCCACCAGATTATCCAGCCATTAGCCCAGCTCAAGAAATGCTGCTAAAAATAGCCAATAGCACAAGTGGTGAAAAAAACAGACCTTTTCCGTTTCTGTGTGTCTGGCATATAACACCTACACATCATGTAAGAAAACTTCAGCAGGGGGTGAGTAACTCCTTCACACTTCTCCTCTAACATTCCCTGATTTCAACAACCAGAACTTTCCCATAACTCTAATTAACCCTGCAGCGGCCATTACCCAGAACACATAACACAAGTTCTCCCTCGACCAAGTCCCTGGGCCCAGCCAGCAGAGAGCTTGGCAGGGGGTCGGTTAGGGGTCGACCACAGACAGAAATAACCTCTTGTTTGCTCACTGGCACGCCACAACTGGTGGTGTTGTTCTGAGAGCCAGACAGGGTCTGTGTGTTTTTGTTGAGGATCATAGTAGATGCCGAAACTCGGCGAAGGAGATCGTGGATGGAAGCTTTAACATAAAAGACAACAGAAACCGTAGTGCTGGAATAAAACCCAATTATATTATGGTATTCAAATTATTCAAATGAGCATGCAAAATTGTCTCTCTCTGTCTCTCTATCACATTTCATGTCCAAATCTGCAGAAGGCAAAGGGGAAATACAACTGAACCTAATCTGTAACTGTTTTTTTTAAATGGGAAAAATATTCATAAAAACATTAATAAAAAGGTTATTAAGATTTTTGCATCAGAGTGGGAGGATTATGTGTGGACTGCTTATTAAACTGCTACCCTTCATGTATTATAATCACAGGCATGCTGCTCTGCTGACTCAAGAGGAAAGCTTCATATTTTATGTCAGCTTGTCTCCTCTGTGTATGAAATGTATGTGCTTTTAATTCAAATGACATTGGAAAAGGATGTCAGACAGTGTTTTTGGAGTTCCTGAAGTGTGAAAAAGTAAGTAATTACTTGAAATTACAGTGAATTACCGACTTACATAGCCAACATTTGGCACCGCATAAACTTCTCCATGCCTGCTTATTCAGTTTGAGGTATTAGGAGTTCATTTTTGTGGGACTGAAACAGTTTGGAAAAATGTGGTAAATCCTCATATTGAGAGCCAAAATCCAGTGAGCAGATGATTTCTACTTGTTCCCTCTGAACTCTCCAACAATACTTAACATTCACATAGCCAAGAAGTTTGCTTTTCTTTGTTTTGTCCATTGCAATAACAGGTACTCCAAGCCATGTATATAATTTACCTCTGCATTAGTGACTACAATAAGCAGCGTTATGAGTTATGACTTGGTATTATTGTTATTCAGTTCATATCTTGTCTTTATTGATGTGCCTTCCTGTTTAGCTGTCATGGATTATTTCAAGAAACTTCATTGTGTCTTTGACCTGCAATAATCAGGGAAAAACGGAGGGCGCTCTGACCCGCCACTCCTGCCGTGTTGCAAGTTTGCTCCATTGTCAAGGAACACAGTGGAAGCGTTTACGTTTTATCATGATACACAAGTCAGGTCAAGTCAGTTTTATTTGTATAGCACCAAATCACAAGTTATCCTATGACACTTTACAAGTAGAGCAGGTCTAGAACTACACTCTCAACACTCCCAACAGTCCCCATGAGCAAGCACATCAGCAGAAACCTTCCTTTTAACAGGCAGGAACGAAGAGAAGATGCAGGCTCAGTGGGATGGGCCATCTGTTTTGACTGGTTTTGGGGAAATACATCACACACCAAATATACCAGCTGGAGTGTGTATGTTTTGACTAAAACTGGACATACACATACCAGATGTTGTGTACATTTCGACTAAAACTGGAGGAGCACATCGAAAATAACAACTGATGTGTATGGTTTGACTAACATTGGAAGTACATACCAAAATGTCTAGCAGTAGTGTTTGTTTTGATTCGTATTGGAGATACACACCGAAACTACTACCTGCCGTGTATGTTTTGAATAAAATTAGACGTCAAAGAAAATACATTTTCATCACTGTTTTGTTTTTTTCTTCGCTATCATTCTGAGAAATATCTTGTGCGTACCTAAAGAATATTTAACAATTAAACCTGGAAGAGGACAAAACCAGTGCTTGGAATCTTTATTCTGGAAATCATTTATTTCTACAGAAGTATCATAACAGTAATTGCAGCTTCAGCCTCAAGGGAGACAGTAAGAAGGATGCAGGAGCCCAGCTCAGACCACAGGGGAAGCATAAATTGCTCTATAAAAAGGAATATAAACGGTGCAATGTTGTTTTCATATGGATAATGCATGATGCAGCGTGCGCTAAAATAAAACCCACATTAATCATCAAACTAATACACTGGATCCCATCAGAAATGAGGCGCAAAACTGTGGAATAATGTCTTTTTAAGGATGCAAATTAAAAATCAATTATGATATATTATATTAGGTTGCAGTTTAGTGCTAGGCTTCAGCTTTTTGGCTTTGTTAGATAAGCACACCCTCTCCATCGACTGTCATCTGCCTGCAACTGATTTACTTCCTGACTCAGCTATGGGAAACAGTGAAGTTACCCTGATTACAGACATTTCCTTCCTCCACCATTCACAGCAACGCCTGGAATGGCTGCAGTATTTACTCAGGCCTCAAGCGGTGAACTCCAGATCCCACACCCACATGGCATGTGCATCATGGGCTACAGAGGCCACGAGTTCCTGGGAGAGTAGTCCCTCACAATCCAGACAGAAAACATGATATTCTTTAGAGGCATTTTTCATGTAGATAATTTGATTAGGTGAGTTGGTATCTCAGATGGGTTTGGTTCTGGCTGGTCCTGCTGTGGGACTCCTGACAAGATCAGCAACTGCCACTCCCCCCCTTGAATTTATTGTTTAAAAAAAAAGAAAAAAAGAAGCTGTACAGGAGCACTTCCTGTACCACTCTCTCAAGGGCCCATTGTGCATTGGGGCCTCTAAAATTTCCCCCAACGACTGGCAACTATTAGAGCTTCGTCGGTTTTCATGCCCACTTCTTATGCTTTCCACCTTGAAAACCAAAATGTTTTAAAAGCCTGACAAAGGCATTTGATAAGGTTTTGAAACAGAAGTCCCATTTAAGCCTCCTCTTTTTCAAAATTAAGGGCTTGCCTCTAGCTTAAATTCAATGACAGACACAAGGGGGCAGTGAAGTCTTGAAGAGAGCTGCAACATTGGCTCCTTGGTATGTGGAAGGTTAAAATTATATCAGAAGTGTTGCTTCAGAACCACACAGTGATTATTTAAAGATCCCATCTTTTCAGTCCATATGCCCTCCATCAGCTCTGTCCCGAATATGGAGCTATGTAACAGCGTGATAATATTAGTCAGTGTTTTTCTCCCTCGGAGGCGAATTATTGGAGTGAATCCATTCTGATTCTGCAGGCTGTTATCTCTCAAAAAAAACCTCCATCCATGTTATTATAACAGATAGTGAGGTGCTCTTGATCAGGATAACTGAATGTAATTTTCTGTTCTATTTATTTCATACATTTCAATATCATTATATGCAAAAGATGAGGATAAAAAGTTTTATAATGAAATTCATATTCTAAGGCAAACTTGTTTCTTTTTTCCCATTTGAGTTTGTAAGTCATGTGTCCTCGTCACCACACATAATGACATTTTCCCTGCAAGTGACACAACAACAGCACGATCAATTTAAAAGTCAGAGCTTTGCTCAGGTGTGCTATTTGCTCAATATAAAGTGTAAATGAGTCAAACTTATGACATGTGTGTTACTATTCAAATGTAGCATGCTGCTGTGGTGCCACCTGCAGGAAAAAATGTCATTCCATTTCGAGACAGACAGTTATGTCCTATGATAACAAAAAGTCTACCAATATTATACAAAAACAGTCATCATGTTTCACAGGATAGAGTACAAATGACTTTGCAACATCCAAAATATCCACATATCTTACGCTGTAAAGATTTAATGACGGCTGTTAAATAGGTCAAAAACTTTTGAAGTAGTGAAGCCCGAGGACGAGCCTGGTGCATCGTAAACGGCCACATGATGGCACAACAGAGTCTTAAGCCACTGGAAAAAAAAACTAGGTCTGAATTTTCATCAAGTTTCTTATGATATCTGTCGAGATTTTTCTTTTATCCTGGATTGGAAACAAGCAAAAACGAACACCAAAAAAAAAAGCAGAGAAGAAACGCTCCTTGGCAGATCCTGTAATCAGGAGATCTGAAGAAAAACATACACAAGCTGGTTTGAAATCAACTCCACCCGCAGCAAAATGTCAGGCACCGACAAACATGATGATCAAACACCACAGGTTTATCTGACTGCCTGGTTTCTCCTGCTGCTTTGGCCAATGAGTTCTGCCTCCCCTCCTTTCTCTTCAAGTGCCCCCCCCCCCCATGTGTTCTAAGAAAAAGCAGCAATTTATAAACAAAGGTATTTAGATTCTTTAGTTTTTGTTGTTTTTTGCAAAATGTAGAATTGAAGTGCCTTTGATAAAATAAGATTCCTCACAGTCGCTGAAGCCACTCTCAGTCAGGAGGTCGTAAATATTTAAACACAAGGCTTCATCAAAACAACCCAGGTTAAACTCTTAATTTTCAGACTGTACACCGCTTTCTCCGTTCAGCACTCAGCAGTTAGTCCTCAGAGTCTGCAGCAGTGATTAACACTTATACAAGTAAAGCAGCCATGACTTGACTCGGACTGAAATTAAATGTCAGAACAATTTGAGAGGTGGTACATTGTCATTTGGCTAAAACTTCAACGCAGCCACCGAGGCTTCTGAGAGCTATCATCTGAGAGAAGCATGACGTTTGTTTTAAATAGATAACGGTTGAAGGGCTGATATAAAATCCCCCTGGGCTCAGTAGCTGAAAAGCTTATTAGCCCCTTTCTTCTTTTCCTATATAGCATTTAGTTTATAGCTGGTCGTGACGTTTCTCTTTTTTTTTCTTAACCAAAACTTGACACAAGAGTACATTTACTCTGATATTGAACGGCCTGACTGTAAAGGGTTTCTCAGCTTTAAATGATTTTTGCAGCCCGGTAGTTAGTAGCAAATATTAAAAACAACCCATACCACATATAATAGTCAAATGAAATAACAAGCTACAGAAAATTATTTAATGAAACGCAATTGTTTCCATATTCCAGTTATCTTTGATTCTGCAAATTCTAAAATATGGATTCAATCCACTTTGGATTTATTCATTCTTTATTTTCTGATGTCGGCGCTCCTTTAGGGATAGTATGATATATATGAGGGATTGCAGACCAGCTCTATATTGGGGTAAATTTATAGCTGTGATATCTAAAGTTGTCAGTTTCAATTCATCTCCACCAATCCAATAAAACTGAAAATATTGGACAGAGGGAATACAATACAGAGATGTCTGGTAAAAGCTAGGACAGAAAGAAAACAATAGCAAAATAAATCTCCATCTTGCTGCACTGAAATACCAATTTGACAGGAGCTCAGACGAATAAAAGCACAATGTAAATGGAAAAGTCTGAGCAGAGAAACTGAGCAGCTTGCCACGATGGTTCACAACCTGCCTGTGAAATGGAGAGGCAAAATCAAATGGTCATTAAAACATTTCTCAAAATGGTGAAGTACATTCATGATTTAAGAAGCGCAACACAGTACTACACCCTATGAATACTTGAGAAACATGAACTGAGTTGTTTCTGGCCACTTTTAGGGTGCAGGAGTTCCAAAAAAGCTTTGAAAACACAAATGTCTGTTTTGTTTAAGTTCATGTGGTGAACTTGTTCACTTACACCACAGCACCACAGCATTGAAGGAGCACATTTTGGAATTGTGTCCGTCCACTGTGTGTATGTTCAACAGTTTCTCTAATTTCAGTTTCTATCAACTCCAGAGGGACATATCTGGCTTTCTATCAGCTAAACGCAATAATACCACGACAAGCAAGTCAAAATTTGTATCTTTAAGCTGTTTGTGGCTTCATGTTTTCTCTCTGTTGTAGCCCCAGAAGTTCTTGGAGTTTAGGAGTAGCCCTCTATGACCTTTTGCTATAGAGTTTCTCCGTCATGTGCACGTGCGGTTGTAAATGTTGTGCTCTGCATGGGTTCTTCCTCATGTTTACATCGGCAGTTATCATTGTGTGAGGTACACTCTTAATGGCTCCCTGAAGTCCACATTTTCTACAATAAATGGCAGTTGAGAGGAAGGCACGAGTCTTGATTTCTATTGTGCATCGGCTCTAGAACCTACGTCATAACGTAGTTGTGTATTTGCTATGCCACAATGCCAGCCCAGAGTGGAAAAAATGTTGGTTTGTACTGTGCTCCCTCCACACAGGCATGCAACAATGACCATATACTGTATTGTTTCCCCCGCGCAACCCATTTTTCGGTGATGATGGGTTTAAAGGTGCAACGTTTGGCACATTTGTAAAACCGCCAGATCTGATCATGCGTCATCTGCCCATCTGCTGTCTAACATGTTTGAAACTGAATGATTCAGCGATGATTCAGATAAACATAGAAATGGTTGAAAGGGTATAAGTCCACCAATCTGCGGTGATTGGAATTGGCAGTGCACCACTTGGTACATGCATACAAATGCCAGATCTGACTACGCGTGTCATCTGCCATCTAGCACGCTTCGACCTGAATAACTCAGGAGGAACTCAAAATCATCTTGCAGACAGAAACGGCTGACAGGGAACTGACTTTAAGCTGCACCACAGGTTCGTGTGATGGAATCACATAACCAGTGAAGCAGGCACTGTCACAGCACCATGGCCCGTGAGCGATCTCTAAAAAACATAACTTGCAAGTATCTCAGTGTGATCACTGTAGCTGCTCCGCATATTTATAAGGCTGAAGTTGCGTATCATAGACCCAGCCAGTATATTTCAGCCGTAGAGGGAGAAGCCCATATGCTATAACTGCCTGCTGTAGCCGGAAACTGCTCAACAGTAAGACAATGAGCTGAAATGAGATATGAAGCTCTGTACAGCAGGAGGTCATGAAGCCGAAGGTGATAATTGTCTTGAGGTTCGACACTAAGAATAGAATCCCTGATATTATGCATTATTCTTTGATACATTGTTACTGCGGCGATTGTGTTGTAAATGGAAACAGCATGTGTCTATTTTAAATCAGCTCATTTGAATGTCTGCAGATCTGGATGATATTTGTAGATAATGACGGGCACACCTCAGACTTTCCCTCAAAGGTCAAATTTAGCCAATTTGATTTGAGCAAAGCCAAGTGTGTGTGTGTGTGTGTGTGTGCGTGCGTGCGTGCGTGTGTGTGTGAGAGTGCACTCCTGCCAAATTCTCCCAGAGTGCATGTTGGGGGGGATCAGCTTTGCTCCAGTTAAACGTGTGGGCTGAAAATAGTCCTGATCGAAGAATAGTGTTTCATATTACATTGCACAGGAGACCCGCATGCAGCCAAAGCTTTCTAGACTGAGGTGTTCTCTCTTCTCCTGAACAGCACACTCTTATCGTTTAGCAGTCAAGGTCATACTACTGCTACACAAAACAAGTCAAAGGCGAGATGAGTGAAATGCATAGATATGAGATGGTCTGCCCCACGGGAACCTCAAATGACATATTATTTTAATATCATTACTTCAGTCAATGAGCTGTTTTCACCGGTTTCTTCTGGTTTCATTGTCAGTCCATCTGTTAACCAGATTATGCAAAAATGACTGAATTCGATTTTTGTGGAAAGATGCATTGGGACTAAAGGACAAACCTGTTCAATTTTGGTGCAGATCAGGATGAAAGGATGGAGGAATTTTTCTTCACTTTCTTTAAACTGAAAGTTTTATTTGATCATTTTAGGCTGTATTACATACACCTATAAGAAGGGGAACACAACAGGCTTATTTCTATTACTTGTGGAACTATTGCAAAGATGTGCGCGATGGTTTTGTTTGGGATGTGCCTTTCTTTAACATTGCTTAAGTGCCACATTTTGACATTTTTATTCATTTTTCAGGAAATATTGAATGGACCTAAATTCAAAAATAATCACATATTTAATTGTATACTTTTGGTCTCTGTGGAGGTCTATACTCTCCCAGTACAACACTCCTAATTGTTAGTGCTCTTACTGATTTTTATTTTATTTCATTTTGTTTTTTGCTGGTATGATTTAATTCATAAACATATCAACCTTTACCTTGTTTGAATAAAGGTAATTATTTTTTCACAACTCTGAAAACCTTTGTCGTTCAGGCAACATAGTTTCTATTTTTTTTTTTGCAGCAGCAGCACCATCATTTATTTTTTCCTTATTAAAATCCACCATTCAACTATAACTTTCCCTCTTGTGATTTGAAAGCTGCTAAGAATAATGAACAAATCCACAAACATTATAAACATAGCATTTAGTGGGTTGGCTCACCTGGGAGCAGACTGGATGGACATTCAAACATTATTGCTACAGTCGAGTCGCAATTCTCTAGGATGCAAGCCAAGCTGGCAGCCCAGTGCTGGATATCTCTGTTGTGGCAGGTCCACAGTTTTTCCCTCCAAGCAGCTAATGTACCCAGCAAAAAAAAAGTATTACCCCCCCACTAGACCCACATATCTGGGTCCCTCAACCGTAATGCACTGCCTGCAGCAAGACCATTTTTTGAAAATCAAGGTGAGACTGGTCAGTGGCGTCTGAAAAAAACCTTCAGGTTGGTGAATCTGGAAATACTCTGAACAAAGATGCCACACAGGAACAACACCTATGCACTTTACATTAAAAATCATATTTGAAACCATCTGATGTGTCATGTTGGCAAAAAAAAAAAAAAAAACCCCAAAAAACATCAGTGTATTTCATAAAAGCAGCAATTTGTATTCATATGAGATTCAACCATGGTGCTGTATGGCATTAAGGTTTTTGAGATGTGCCATGGGATGTAAAACATACAGTAGTTATGCACTGAACGTGTATCATGGAGTGAGGACAAAAATCAGCAGCAGCGAACGCTTTCCTGCTTTAAACAGAAATCAGTGGGGAGGCAAGCGTTTACTCACAGTAGTCAGGAGGCACATTAGCCCCTGTGCAGCTCACGTCGGTGTGAAAGCTGTTTTGGAATTCATTCCATATATAATTCCTTATAATGCATTATCATGTGGAGCTCAAGGTTGTGTGAGTGTACACCTGGTTTTGGTGCTTATTCGACACCTTTTCTGGTATAAACAATAACCTTATCAGGACTCCTAGTCATCATGAGGACCAAAGACTGGTCCAAATGCAGTGCAATGTAATTTATGAGTTCCCTTGTTAAAGTTAGAGTCACACATCTGTTGTGTGTGTTTGTGCGTGTGTTTGTGTGTGTGAGAGAGAGTTTTTGTTCAACTATTACAACAGAATGATGAACTAGAGCTACAAAATATCCAACTAGTGAAGGAGAGGGATGTGTGATGTCAAGGATATAGGGGAAAAAATACTCAAACAGTGACCATTAGTGGCAAGGGGGTTGATACACATGGTTCCCCTGTGTTTTACATGAATTACCGTGAAACCTCATGTGTGATTGCAAGCGAGGGCCAGGGAGGGGAAGCAGGGGAGAAATTCAGGGACATGAACTGGCCAGAGAGAAATGAAGAGAGGGCTAAGGGACCCACTGATTTGGTCCGAAGCGAATAAGCGGAGCCTCTAATGGTGTCCTGAATAGGCTGTTAGGTGCCTACTGCCAGGCATCACTGCTTGCACTTGTCTCTGTGGTGCAGGCACACCTTACTTTCAGCAAGCATGCGAGACATTTCTGTTTCTCTAAGTCAAATGAAGGGTAGCTGCTGAAAATCACAGTATTTAGAATAAAAAGAGGATACTGGAGGGGTTCTTTCTAAAACACCTCTGTCTTTGTTCTTTTTCGTTATAATCCAACTCACTCTCTGGGTATTTGCATTTTGCATCTACCTTTTTTCCACAGTGGCAGTTCTTTAAAGTGATCTTTAGAACAAATTAGATGTCCAACAATTTTGACAGCAGGCGCACTAGCCTTTTGTCGAGTTTGTTTTCATCTCTCTTTTTCTTTTGAGGACAAAAAAAACATTCCAATTATTTCTATTGTTCTGATTGTAGCATGTTGACCAAATATTTGATGCAGACTTTTCTCCGTGTAATTTTTCTGGTAGATGACTTTTTCTAGAATATGAAAATATGATCAAGTTGCCACTTTAGTGATTAGACTTTCAGTTGATACTGATCTGATTTTTGTTTCTCTCAAATGGCACTATGATATATTCACGTGAACTGTGCAGAAAATATGACACTGATAATGGTAACATTGGTAATCAGACAGACGTTATCATCAATATGTGTCAGAGTATTTTGTCCCCTGTGCTGTGTTAACGTTATTTTCAGTGGGATATCGTGATTTCTGAACCACACTTAGCCTGTTGGAGCAGTTAATGGCTTTTCTAAGAGACATTTGACTGAAATACCAAAAAACTAAGACATTTCATCAGAAACAGGTATATCAATACCGATCGAATAACGTCTAAACGTGATATTGTGTTGTGGATTTTATTATCTGAAAAAACATTTGACAGGACAAATAAAAAAACAGAAAACCACTAAATGTAGCCATGGTAGCACAGATTTAAAATTAGCATTTAGACATGAAACAGAAGGAGATTCTAAACCAAACTTTCTGGGCAAATAATGAGCTTAAAGTAACTCGGACGCCAAGGGGATCAGCTTGCCAGAAACACAGGTCTCACCGTCCATGCTGAAACATACAAGAACAGGAAGACACCGCCGCCGCCGCCGCCGCCGCCGCCGCCGCCGCCGCCACCGAGTTCTCCTGCGACGCAGGATTTATGAAGTCAGGCAGCAGCAGCCCAAGAAATACTTTCCTTCACTATCAACAAACTTCTGAAATCCATGGACACACCTTTGCACATTTTCACTGTTAATAAATATAATTTCCTGAACAAAATCGATATATTCCATAACCAGTTGGCTGACTCATCCCCCCTTGCGCCCAAATTTGACTTCCTACTAACGAAAGTCCTGGAAAAAGTTGTTCCGACCTACAGCTTCAGTACATACATGTCATGACAATAATCCTTCCAAAAACAGCAGTGAAGACCAAGCTCGCTCTACTCTCTCACTTCAGCATCCTCTTCATTGTTCTGTAGCAGTCGTCAGGTCATGGAACACTCGTACACAGAGCAGGTCTATCTCATTCATGGTCATCCTGGCTATTTTTTCTGTTACCATGACAACATCTCTCCGCACTCCCCTGCCTCTTGATTGTGTGGAAAATGAACAAGAAGACAAAGGGAAAAATGTCAGACTTGCAGAAGGAGCGATTGAACAGAGACGAACTGTCACCAGTGACTGGCCTACTTTGTCTACAAATTACTTACAGGCTCAACTTGATGTGTTAGAAATGTTGCATATCTCACCAATTTTAGTCTCTGGGTTCTCGTCTATCTATAGTCATGGAAAAGTGTGTCACTGCATTTCATAGGCCAATCTTTCACTGTCATCCTACATTAATAAAGCCAGTCACATGGTATGAAACTCAGGTCTGGTAATAAAGATTCATTTGGAGGTGCCACCAAATCTTGACATTTCATGAAGTGCTATGCTGTCAGCAGCATTTTATGGGTCTTCCATGAATTTTTAGACAGAGGAGACGGGTCTATTTTTCCAGCATCTCTCAATACTTCATGTAAGAGTGATTTTATTTTTGAAACAATCACATGTGCATTCAGAAGCGCTCTTTCTGGATGTGAAAACATGCAAATGTAAACTCACAGCATTTTGAGCAAGTGAGACTTGATCAGCAGTCCTCAGCACCTGCTAGCCTGAGGAGGCTGGAGAATCGTCTGACCACAGAAAGGCACAGGATTGAGTCCTAAAATACAGAGATAAGTACACACTGTTGAACGTCTGGTTCCCTCGTCTAAAAGTCAAAGGGATTTTTTAACTGCCCTCAATAAGGTCTGTGGATTAGACTACGATACACTTGATGCTGCAATGTGTTCTTCTATGTCAGCAAATACTGCTGCCATGATAAATGGGATGATTGTGCTATTTCCTGAGTCATAAAATGTTCAGATTCTACGTTCGAGTGCATTTCGTTCTCCTACTAGCCGTAGAACAATGAGGTTCACAGAGAATCAAGAGAATCTGGAGATGAAAAGGAACCGCAAAGATGACGAAGAAGGTCATGTACATTTGTTGGTGTGACACACTTTGAAGTGCGGCACGTCACCAACTTGTACAGCTGTGAGGCCATGAAGTGTCACATGACAATGACAGACATTGCTACATACAACCTCTTTCATCCAAATCAGGTTGAGCTGCAAACATTTTATCTTCATGGCACTTTCCCTTTGAAACGATACCATTGGATTCGTTGAACATAAATGAACGGCGAGTAATGTTTCTGATGATTACCATATTGGCTCATAAATGCAAAACGGCTTATGTAACTGAACAGTACTTATTCATCGAGTGTTCTCCTAAAAACCTGTCTAAACTCCAGGATAATGGAGCATGATGCAGCAATGAACAGTGATATTTCAGGATAGGAAAGGTCAGCATGCTAATTGCAAGACTTCCCCATAGAAATGTTCATTACCATTTCATACCATCATATCTATTTTTGTTGCTGACAAAAGCCCCACTGTCAAAATGACGCGTCTTTATGATGTAGTTATACATATACTTGTCCACTGAAAGAAATCACTAAATATGACCTTATTCTGTAAATTGTACTTTTGAAATTTGACTCCTGTCAGGTTGTTCCACTCACTGACGATAAAAGCAATTGCTTTCAAAGAACAGATAAATATAGAGCCCTAATGAGCAGAATTAGACTGGAACACAGGCAGATAGAGAACATGACTGATTCAATTTTAGGGGAGATCAAATTCTTGTCAAAGTCAAGTCCAAGAACAAATATTCTGCCTTTCCATCTCTAAAGATAATTGCAATAACATCAAAGTTGCTTCAGTATTGTGACAGTACTAATGTAAATTGTAATCCAGTCAAACGATTTATTTGACATGATCTTTTATTCCATATAAAAGTGGTGGTAAAATCAAGGACTTTGATAACAAAGTTAACGGCTTAAAGTGAAAGTTCTACAAAAAAAAAAAAGATCATTTGTTTATCAATTACTCACTTTTGGCTGTCTTAAATTCATGAGGAATTTTTTCCCCCTGCGTGACTCCTTGGTGACTCCAAAATCCAGAAAACATGAGCATGTTAAAATCCTCGCTCTCCATTGGCTTCTAGCTTCCATCGTGTGGCTCACTTTTACAGAATTCTGGGTTCCTCCTTAAGGGGGGGAGGGGATTTATCATAAATTTCAGGCATAGATAAGTAAAAAAAATATATAAATTTTGGTAGAACTGTCAATTTATGGAAGGAATACAGATAAATTCCCCCTCTCATTATGAATATATTGTGTAAATTGATAGTAAGAACTTCTAATTTTGTTGCAAGTATCAAACAAAAACGTGAAATACCAGTTGATAACATCTATACAGGTTGTTCCCGGGTTTCTCTCAGGGCAGGCTCACTACTCTCTGCTCTTTTACTCAAACAGAAAGAGATGATATTAAAATTCCCCACTGTGAGAGCATTTAATTAGACTCTCTCTGACAGAGCTGAATTACAGCTCTCTCGTCTGCCCACCTGCTCCCACCCAAAGGATGGCACCGACTGAGCTGCGGTACTGAACTTTTGGTCGTGCAACCGCTCTGTATGGTATAGCACAAAATTTAGCTTTTACATGATTTCCTTACCTTTGCCAAGTCTACTGAGTTGACTAATGACATTCTGTTGTAGGTGCCGTACTAGCATGGGGAGCATGGGAGGACAATGTTGTGAAGCTACTCTTAAGCTGTGCACCCTTTTACATTTGTGTACTGTTCCTGCTTAAAAAATCCAATTCCAGAAGCTACAACCCTGTCATCATCAACTGCAGCAACCAGATAGAACTCATCACAGCCCGACATTTCAAAACATTCCCCCAGGCATTCCTGAGATATCACCTTATTGAGAATTGGGAAGGACATGAGGTCACAGTGACCTTTGCCCACCAAAATATTTTCAGTTCCTCCTTGAGTCCAAGTGGATGTTCGGGTTAAACTTCCTTGGAGACATTCTTGAGATTTTCTGTTAATGTGAATGGGACGGCTGGATGGACAATCCAAAAATAACAACAACTTCCAGCTGTGTGGAGCCATCGAATTCTGAAGGGATGATTAACTGTATATTTCAGGATTTAGCACAACTCCCCCTTTTAAAGACATATTTCTTAATCTGTAAAGACCAAATCTTATTTTTTTTTTATTAAGCCAAAGCTTTTATTCGAAATTAAAATAAGTGTGAAAATTTGACCTCATTGCGGGCATTTACCCCACAACGAATTATTAATGCTAACTTACTTCAGGGTTTTAGGACTCGTTCCTGCACCACTCTATCAGAGAAGACTTTATCAAGGAATAAATAAATCCAAGAGACACTCTACATCAGTACGTCTCTTACAAAACAAAGCCTATATATTTCAATTTGAGATTTAAATTAGTGGCAGTTGTTTTTCTGTACACATACAGTATATGTGGTACTTCCAAACCAAATAATGAAGCAGTGTAGAACTCAAGTTGTTGTTACTTCACCGTTGAAGAGGTAGTGACTCACTCTTTCACAAAGCATCAATAACACTGACAACCCTACTGTTTAAATGCCAACTGAACTGGTGATGGTTATCATTATCAAAACTATTGCACGTTTGATGCACATGCTTGTCATTAATTGTTTTACATTTCTAAAATGTACAACTTCATTGAAATGTCATCGTCCGGAGCGTATCGATCCTGATGAAACCACAGCACTTTCACTTTAAAGGAACTCTTTTAAGTTTCATCCTTGGGGACTTCACAAACTATTTATAGCAAACTTAAAAGATGCACAAAGACGAGACAAGCAAAAACTCCCCTGACAGCCAATTGTAAATAAAAGTAGCCTCCCATGGCTAAGATGATTCAACATCAAACAAAAAAAAAAAAGAGTGAGATTTCTCAAGTGGCAGATGGTAAGCCTCCTTCTACTAATCATAATTTTAGATAAAAGGTTCCCCTAAAAATAAATTGCCAACTATAGCTGTTTGCAGATCCAGGCTTGTCAAGGCCCTTCATCATCTGTTACTGTTTGTAAATGATCAGTAAATAATAGCTGAGGGAGCAAAGATGACACATTTTCTGTTGGATCATACGAACTGGAAATGCTCTGCATATAATTACAGAAATCTGAAGAGGTACTTGTGAGGTTAATTGAACTCTGCCGCTGTCACAATGTTTACATACAAAATAAATGTATAACTTACTAATTATTGATATTCAGCGAAATGAAACGAGTGAGAGAGGGCATAACGCTCACAAGCACACAGGTTGTTGGAAAAAAGGTCCACAGAGCTTGACAGTCACCTGCTCACATGGTCACATGATCACATAGCAGGTAAAAGTCATCAGCGCCACCGTGTCTTTAGAGTCAAGTAACAAGTCCTTAACATCCAAGTCCTGTGGAGTCTCAAGTCATCAAAATTATGATTATGCTTACTGATCAAAAGTAACAGCACACTCAAGAAGGCGCTAGAAGAAAACATTCCTTTTCTGTTCCTGTTTACACCAGCTCACATTACGTCCCTACGCTCCTTCCTGGTGTTTGACCTGCAGCTGTCTGTATTAAGTCGTGACCAGTGCCCTACGGATGTTTTCTTGCTAATAATTCAGAACAATGTGCATAGAGCAGAGCTGCGTTGTAAAGCTGTGCCAACTGCTGCGAAAACTCTGATAGGGTTTCATTAAGGTTAACGATGTGACGAGGATGACGAAACTCCATTTAATAGGATTATTGCTTACTCCACCTATGACCTTGACATTTCAAGAAAACACTGTTTACATGTCCGTGTTTTATTCAGACTGTTGTCTAAAATCAGGTTCACACTGGAATGTCACAGTTCATGTAAACACAGCCTCTGATTGGAGATGACTCCAGACCACCCCTCTACCTATCAGCCTCCACGAAGCAGTAGAGAACAGAACTCAAAATCATTTATATGCACGCATTTATCACCCAAAACCAAAACAAATAATACCAAATTAATTTCAACATTAAGAGTTCTTATAAATTGACAGACTATTCTCTGAGATAGAAAATCAATTTCCAAATGCAATCATGGTAAAAACAACAACAACAAAAGTGATTTCAAAACAACAAAGTAAGCAATTTCATTATCTATATTGCACTCTGGACAAAGACCAGAGGGGTAAATATCACAACCACCTTCCTCGGATTCAGCATTTCTGTAAAACACTCATGGATTCTTGATAGCAGGATCCAGCCGTTTTGCCAGTGGGTGACCCCTTTTGTTCCATTTGGATCAGGTGTTCCAGGACCATTTTCAGATTGATCACAATAATTAAAGGAATGTAAAGGTTATAATCAGAGCTATTAC
Source organism: Aulostomus chinensis (assembly GCF_037954235.1). Classification (NCBI taxonomy): domain Eukaryota; kingdom Metazoa; phylum Chordata; class Actinopteri; order Syngnathiformes; family Aulostomidae; genus Aulostomus; species Aulostomus chinensis. Next base: position 6,027,676 of record NC_141337.1, read on the forward strand.
ACACGGCTCCCGCCTTACTCGCTGTCATTGGCTCTCAACAAATACACACTGACACACACGCACTCTCTCTTCCCTCTGCCTCATTCACTCGTCAGGGTCTCTTCAACTTTGTATTGTCTTCTCTCTCTCTCTCTCTCTCTCTCTCCCTCTCCCTCTCTCTCTCTCTGTGTCTGTCGTCGCGTATGCTCTCGGAGAGAAGCAGCCCCAGAGGTGTCTGACATCCTCCAGCACTGCCAGGGGCACTGCTACAGCGATGGCCTCCCTCATCATCTACAATAAGCCACTATAAGTGATGATCAGCCAAGTGAAGTGGAGGGAGCGCACGGATGTTGGTATCAGTCCAATTACATTCACGCATGGCATTGCCTCCTCTCCTCGGAAGATGTGTTCGAGCTCATGAGAGCCTGCCAGGGCATCAAGAGCGGGATAAAAAGTGAGCAACGATGCGGGGCACCGAGCTCCTCCTCGGTTACTTTCTGGTAAAAGTTACGATGTGCGACGCAGAAGGCGAGCAGAGTCAGACGGTCGACGACTTCATGCTGGTGGGGTTCAACGACTCCAGCGAAGTGGAGAGCGGCGTGACGGAGACTCCGCACATCGAGGACAAGTGTCGCGGGTACTACGACGTGATGGGTCAGTGGGACCCGCCGTTCGTGTGCAGGACAGGCAGCTACCTGTACTGCTGCGGCACCTGTGGCTTTAGGTTCTGTTGCGCTTTTAAGAGCTCCCGGCTAGACCAGACCACCTGTAAGAACTACGACACCCCACCCTGGATGATGACCGGCAGACCCCCGTCCAAAGTGGACATGGCGCAGGACTCCACCAAGGATAAAACCAACCTCATTGTTTATGTCATCTGCGGGGTCGTGGCCATAATGGCACTGATTGGGATTTTCACCAAGCTTGGTTTGGAAAAGACGCACCGCCCGCACAGAGAAAACATGTCACGGTAAGTTAGGATTCACGACTGACGGTGACTTCATTTACAAGGAAAGTTTCTATGAGAATTGTTCATCCACTCTCATTGCTACTTTGTAATTCGGCCCTGTGATGAATCGACTCACTTCTATAACGCTCCTTAATTATTCAACAGAAATCAAGTTTTCTGTCCAGATGCTGTCAGAGTCGCCGCTAACACGATGAACGAGGCAGCCCTAACTGCCACCCTTCGCTGCATCAAGAACTTACACTCAAATTTGCCATACAGACGCCACAAAATTGTCTTTGGCCTCAGTTTTTTTTTATGACAGCTTGAATTGTTAGAATTGTAAACATCCCCTCCCTTGGCGACACTCTGGATCCAATATGTTAGTGTGTCTGCTTTCCCTTTTGGCTTCTGCCAAACACAGTTGTAATATTGCGCAGAAAATAAGGCTTGAAACTAAGAAATAAGGCAGCAACAATTAGTCGATGAGTTAATCGAAAGGAAATTCATCTCCAACTCTTCTGATCATGGATCATTCTAGTCGTTTTAGTCTACTTCTTTTTCGAGCAAAAAAATGTCAAACATTGTGATTCCTGATTCTTAAATGTAAGTGTTCCGTATTTTCAGCTGTATTTGGACAACAGAAGCGATTTGAACACATCACTCTGAGCTCTGTGAAACACGGATGAGCATTTATTAATTTTCTTGACATTTTATAAACATTTCATAAACTAAAGGGTTGATTTATTCATTTAAAAAAAATTGTCTGTATTTTTAATCAAATGTAAACAGTCATTTGCTGCAGCCCTAAGTCAAACATCAACTATCTGCAAGATACGCAAACACAATTTATGAAAAGACGAAGACATATTTCACAAATGCACATAAAAATGTACTGCATATGACTGAGATTGCGTTCACTGTCATATGTGACACAATCGACCTTTTCAAAGTAGTTCCTATCCTTTAAATTCAACCTAGTTGATTGGCAGCTCTAAATTGACTGAATGCCCATCATCAGTATTTCAGCCATGCGATTGATGAGGAAGGTGGGATCGGCCCCAGCATCAGCAAACCTTCAGTACGCTTTACAGATATTCACCTGAGTCATGGCGTGTCGATGGCGTAGACGCTGAACTAGACAACTTGAACAGTATTTGTGGACGTGACGGATTCCATTGGAGTGTTTAATACAAATGATGACTTGTGACACAAGTTCATTAAAAATACCTGGTGAGTGTTAAACCACAGAGGCAGACGTCGGGAGAGGAAAGTCCCTGGATATGACGCCCACTGGGAGTAGCGATCACAATCAGCTGATATATTGATAATTGACACTGTGGGTAAAATAACAAAAGCTGAGGACTTGACAGTGGTTTGTGTCCATGGGAAATGAAGATGTTGACATTTACTTAGATGAAGATTTACTTGGATGTTGACAGCTGCACAGGTGCATCAAGAGTTTTTCATATCAAGAGGCACTTTAAAAAATGTGTGTGTGTGTGTATGTGTGTGTTTTTCCTTTGGAAAGTCAGAATAAAAATGCATGAAACAAAAGTATGACTCAACTACTACAGTGTGTGACTTGCCTCATGGCTCAGGAGGTAGAGTGGGCTTCTAGTAACCAAAGGGTCACTGATTTGATCGCCCACCTCTCCCAGAGACCATGCTGAAGTGGCCTTTAGCAAGATACTGAACCCCTAATTGCTCCTGATGAGTAGGTTGGTACCTTGCATGACAGCCTCCTCCAACAATGTGTGAGTGTTTGGAAATGGGTAGAAAAGCACTACATAAATACTGTCCATATTACTGGAAGTGGTGGTGCATTCACAGTCATGACTGTGGGCCCCGAGAAGAAGACGCCATCAACATTTGTACTGGCTACGATTTTTTCTCAGCTGAAAATGATTTTCAGACCTCCTTTGTTTGAAGTTTTCAACTTTCTGTGTTCTCAGGATCTTTAAGTCAGTACATCTTGACGTCACTGCAGGGGGTGTTTAATTACAGGTGTTACACGGCACAATTTTCAACGACGTCCAACAGTGATACTGTGTATAGTCAGAGGCGCCAAGTGTAAAAGTGATTTTCTTTTCTTTTTTTTCCCCATTAGTGTTACTTTGCCTAAGACAAAATTGTATGTGTGCTTATATAATCCTCTGAGAGCTCTGTTGTGTCTGAGAACATAAACCTGATGATGACATCAGATGAGGATTGAGACTCTACTTAAACATATTAATATGGGGTATGACACATGAGCATTCCACAAAAATTGTGGGTCGAACTAAAGAAACAAGAGAGCGGCATCACAGGAGATGTAGGAACCTGTTCCTGTTCCTAAGCCGCAGTTTCCTCTACGTTAGCCAGGCAGATCAACTTCTGTAAACAGTTGGCAGATACGACACGTTTTTAGAAGACTAATTTGGGTCATTTTGGAAGGCACAGATAAACAATATTTTTGCCATTTAGGGTCCTTTATGCCCAGTCAGGATGGAAATGGTAAATGGCACTAATTTATGTATTCAACTGCATTTATTTACATTTTAATATCTGACAACATTCTTTGTCTTCCCAGTGCTCTTGCGCACGTGATTCGTCATCCTGCCACAGAACATCTGGATGAGATTGGGCTCGGCCAGCACTACGAGAACATAGAGACCAGAGTCACAGTGAACAGTCTCCGTAAGTACCCCTACTTTAGATGCATGAATGGGATTTTTGAACACTTTCATTTATTTTGCAAGTTAATGAGTTTAGAAGCACAGCCTTGGGGTTATCTGAAAGAGCCGGATCATGTAAGAGATGGATTGACATTCCTGCAACATCAGTGTAGGATGATGCAAATTGAACACAGTATCATCCGTTGAACTCCTCAGTTCAGTATCAGAGCATTTGCTCATGTATGCTCTATAGAGAGAGTTAAATTGAGTTGTTGATGAGACAGAGGATTGGGAGGCAGAGGAAGAGGGTCCTCCGGTCACGCACCAAATACCTGTTCCTCAGTGAAAACGAGAGCTGCTGTAAACTTCCATTGTCCCCCAAGACTGTAGCAGACATCTGTAATCTCCTGGTAGATGATCTGGAAACTTGCTAATGCCAGCTGTTCCTTTTCACTCCCTGTTGCTGTCAAAGTCGCTACTGAAAATTGGGTCATTATCATTCTCCTTAGTTCTGTCTCCCTAACTTCAGCCATATATGCAGTTACACACTCATTTGTTTGCCCAAAGCACATCTATGATTAATTGGGAGAACCCTTATTTGCCTCAATTTGCATCCAGAATATGAATAAACAAAAGTGGATTTGGAAATGCTATCAATGCACTTGTGCCATGCTCTTTAGATTAAGAGTGATAGACTGGGCTCTGTGTATAGCTTGTTTAAAAAAATAAATAAATCAATGTTTAGAGGAGTACATGGAGACATAACTGAATAAAATAACCATAAACAAGGATATCTGTATAAAAGTCAAGTGATAATTTTTTTGCTAATTTAAGCTATATATAGTAAAGTTGTAGCAGGATGGTAAGGTGTGTGTCTTGTGTTTAACTGCACTATATCAGCAAGTGGAATTCCTGTGTACCACCCTTGTACATTTGCTGATAAACTTAAAAACACACTCAGCAGCAAAGTGACATTATTCAATTGAAGTTGTGCTTCATCTGGTTGGATTTAGTCCCATCATGCATTTTGCTAAATAGCCTTCTTTTTTCTCCAGCTAGTGGCTAACTGTCTATTGACCACGTCGTGCTGATGAGGTAGTGTACAAAGCCACAGGGTGGATTGCGAATAAAATAACGACAAAACAACAGGACTTTCAGAGCAGTTTACAAAGCACAAGACTAAAGTTGTGGTCCAGACAGCTGAGCAATGAGCGCCGTCTCACTATAATACCCCAGCGTGAGCTGCAGAGTCCCTTCTGGCATTAGACACTGATACACTGTAATCAATTTAAGTCGCTTCCAGAAAATTACAGACAGAGACCTCATTAATGCCCTTTAGCAACATTTTTTAACGAGTGATGCCCAAGACAGTAACATTTTTCCACCCTCAGATGTGTCATGTAGTCAGAGAAATGAATTCCTCACATTCCATGCAATGTTAACTTTATTATAGATGAAAAAAGCAAGCCAATTATGTATTCACATCATGTTCACCATAAACATAGCTGTATCAAATTGAGAAATAATACATCCCTCACAAAAGTTTAGCCCTGAAAGTGGATAAGAAGTCTACAGTTTGCTACACACATACACATTTATTTGAGCTTGGTTTTATTTTAAGTTACCTTAAATGAGCTGAGGTGAGGATCAGCGCTGACATGGTGATATTAATCATTCTAAAATCAGATCACTTTCTTCCTCACCTTACATCCTCACAGACAACAATTAACTGTTCATTAAAAACTAGCCAACGCATTGACAGCTAAATCCTCTGAGATAGAAACTCTGCTCTCTTCAGTGCACTACTCTGTACTGAAGTAAATGTACCGTTTTGATATGGAGTGCAACTTCATTTAAAAAAAAAAAACAGAATACAGTGATTGAACTCACTGGCTAATTTTACATTATGATTGTTTTTACTATTCTAGGAGTGTAGTGTTTATGTGTAGTACAGTACAGTAATAACAGTCAGTTCTGCAAACAGAAAAAAAGGTTGACAAAGAAAAAAATCAAGAACATTTTGTTTTCAATAAGGTTCAATCTTTTTTATGTTTTGGGGTTGATTTGCATTGAAGGTGAGGTAGAGAGGAGAGGAATTTTCTCTTTTTTCATGTGACTGAAAGGGCCTTTGGATGTAGAAGCTGGTGATTCATTGCCATACTTGATTTAACCTGCAGTACTGAAAGAAGTGTCACAAAAGAGGGAGATTCCAAACAGCATTTTAACAACTCTACATGCTTATATGAACGTGCTGTGGTGACTTTGACACAAACCACAGGTGAGAGTCACTGTTCTATGAAAACTACGGCCACAAGAGTCACTGATGACAATTTGCTAAATACTTTGTATATTTGGCGTGGTATTAAAAAAAAGTTCTAATATCTATTCTTTGTTTTATTAACACTTCAATTGTCAGACAAAATCTGAGAGAAACACGTTTTTGTAAAAGCAGGGATTTTTTTAGCATAAAATTGATTAGATGTACACATTTATTCATTTGGATTTTTCCTCTCTCTAAAATGTTAAAAAATAAATGAGAGTAAATCAGCCTGTTTGGGGTTGCAAGGCCCCCCATTCAGCCAACAAATCAATCCATCCCCCCCTGACTAAAGTGCTCCTTAGTGGACCTGGTGTAGCACCACAACCCCTCTGAAGAACCACATCCTTGGTCTGTCTACAGCATCTTTCAATTTCTTGAGCTTCTTCTTCCCTTGTTTTTGCTCGTAGCTGTGCAGTACTCTCTTACAAGGTGGACAACAGCGCCATGCTACTGTTTTGAGAGTGATAACACAGATTGCCGCAAAATCTCATCAATGGCAGGGAGAGAGTTAAAGTGATGTAGCAGAGGGGCTGTGTGTAATTGAGTTACAACAGCTGAGGGATGATTGTTGTCTTCTTGACAGGAATCCTTGCGAGGTTACAGGGGTGGTGTGATATTTCTGCCTCATGGACCTGCCCTGTAATCTCCAGCTGTGGTCTCCAGTGGCAGGTGTGACTATGCCGCATCCACTTTTTATTACAAATAGTGGTGCAAAGTAGTCATTGAAATGCTATGGAGAAGCCACTGTTCCTTATCCGCTGCCTTTCAAAGGGAGCAGAAATCTGGGCTTTAAGCTCTCATCCTCCTCAAGACACCAGTCATCGAGGTTTTACGAGCTGGGTTTCTTTGGCTAGTATCATGTTTCCTTCCTGCTGGTCATGTGCTTACACAGGGCAATTGTGAAGTGTGGCCCCTTTTTACTCCAGGCAGTCAGCCAGAGAGAACAAAGTCTCCACTCACTGCCAACACTCCACTGATGCATGACAGTCCATTTCCTCACTGCCAGATAGAAATGTATTTCAGCAGCATTACTTGTGACAGCACTGAGAAATGGCTACCAAATGAAGAATCTACCTATGAATCTATTTTACACCTGCCATGTACTCCACTATATACTGAAGCCTGGAGTGCTTAGGAGACAGCAGATAGGAGATAATTACACACTGACAATAGCATTAGGTCTCATATGGGTCCTTTTGAATTGATTTAGAATCATTTGTGACTTGCAGTGGTATTTGCTTCAAATGCCTCACACAATTAAAGTGAAGCCATTAAACAGCAAAATGCCAAGAACTCAACTTAAATACATTTCCCACCTGAAACCAGATGCACATGTTTTTCATGTAATTTGTCAAATTTAAAAGATGCTTAAAAGATGGATGCATGTGCTAATGGAGAAAATGACTAACTTAAGAAATGATGATTGTCAAAATGTACATGGAGATGAAGTACTTGGTCGGTGGTGTTTTTTTTTTTGAGGAAGAAGAGAGAAAGAGAGACAACAGAAGTTCCCCAGCCAGATGTCAGACTGGAACATAGACACCAAACAAGCCAACGGGATGCCCTTTTGTTTAAATGCATAAAACATACTGATGAAGCAAAAGCTCAAAAAGATTTGGTTTGCATCACAAAACAACTGCAGGACTCAAAAGGACTCAACACAATAATCTCCTCTCTCTTTTTTAATATGATATTATTTCAATTTGTTGTGATAAAGCTCCTTGTGCTCCTGAGGCTGTTTGCCACAATATTACGTTAAGGGTAGACCACAACGCTGTTAAATAAAGTTAGCAATCTACCACCCCAAACTGCAGCATTCTACTTTCAAGTACTCACTAATGGTGTCTTGAGCTCTTGAAGATGTTTATTCACCACTGTATTACTTCAGCTGCAGGACTCCAGAAAATTGATCAAGCCAGCTGTGTATATTTAGCTTGAAGCCTATTGTGCACATAGGCTCCAACTACAAATAACAGAAAAATGTCCCAAAACATGAATTTATACACCCTCAAACACGTCATCTAGTATAATTCACGACCTCTTTATTTCACTTTGTTGTCCTCTTTTTTTTCGTTTGTGGCTACAAACACTGACTTAAAGCAAAATATACGTGGTCATAAAGAAGAAATACATGATGGGAATAAACATCTTTGTGATCTCAAGTCACCTGTTGTTGAGTCCTTGAAAGGCAAAATACAGTTTTGGGGTGAGGTATGGCTTTAAATAAAATAACTGTCCTTACAGCTAAAAGCATGGCTCAACAAAATACAAAAATTAGCACTGTGACAAGTTTGTATCAGTCTTACCAGAATAAAGTCATGTTTTCAAACCATGCAGCCCACAGCTCATTTTCAAGTGAACATCTTAGTTTTTAAACGTACAGTTCTGCACAATTTTATGTAACTAGAGTATTGTACCTGATCAATAACATCTTAATTATAAAACATTTTTTCCACAAACAAACATAACCTAGCTCAACTTGAAATCACAATAAACTGAATAATATGTGATTTTTTAGATTTTCAGGAGAACTGAAATGGTGAGAATGTTTTCATCAGTAGCTTGAAAGTAGGCTGCCTGTAAATAAGAGAGCCCTTCTCTTTGTTTCATTTGTTTCGGGGCATGCAGCTCACAAAATACTCTGTTAAATCTTTTATGAGTCCCAGGGATGTGTCGGTTAACTTGCAGCAACTATGTCTTTAACCTTACAAGTCTCCAGAAGTGGCCTACTTTCTTCTAGCAGCTGACATGAAAGCTGTGACTTTGACAACAGTACAGGCGCGAATGACACTCACTCAACACAAAGTCAGATACATATTCAAGTGGAAGACAAGCAAGTCAATATATCAGCACCTCAGTTTAAATGGAGTCTGGCATGCTGGGAATAGAGAAGTGGCACCAAACGTTAACAAAAGCCCTGTCCTCATTTATTAACTGACATCTATTTCCAGTTAAGAGTCTACGAATGCTGTTGAAATATATTTGAGGGAAACAAATAGATTAGCTAATATTAGTGACTTCTAACCTTGAGGAGACGCCTTGATCTACAATTGAGAGGTTATAAGTGCAAAGATCAGTTAAGATCATTCAAATCTTGTTAATAAAGGCCGTTGAGCAGGTGAGATGAGTTTTCCTCAGTTGAATAAGATGACCTTGAAGTAAAAGGTGTTGGAATCACAGCTTCCTTAACAGCAGTAATAATACTATGTTATTCTTCATGAATAAATTGCAGGTGAACAAGTGGAGGAGATGCAATGTATTCTAAGCAGCAGACCATTCCATTTGATTTTCAGCTTAACCATGATCCAGTTTAAACTGAGCTTGTGTGCATGGCCCACTTAACAATGAATTGTACTGTATGAAACTAAAGCAGGTCAACAAGTTTAGAGAGTAACCTGACAAGATAACACTGAAAGATTTGGTGCACACATTTGTTTTTGTGTGTTTTTCTTTTAAATCTGTTTTTTTCATTTTTGCAGCTGAAGCTACAGCCATAACATGACATGACAACACCAATATTAGATCGGGAGCTTTGCTATTCAGTACATGTAAGGACTTCACAAATCCACTTTTATGACATATTTCAAAGATATTGAGGAGAAATACAGTACATCAGAGATTGAAGAGTTGTCTCTCTCTAAGTAAGATTGGCCAAGATGTTAGATACGTCAGTACTGGATAGGTAATGCTGCTTGTTTTTGTTGGATACAAAACAAATATTCACATTTTTTTAAGGACCATCAAGAGACCTAATATGTTCCACTTTCTGTTTATCACCCATTGCTCTCTCCTTCTTAAAGACACAAAAAGTAGGAACAAACCCAAACATATATCAAGGAATGTACCACAATCCAAGTATGCTGTTTAGGAAAGCACACATAATATGATATATTTCTTCCACTCACAATTGCTTGTCACTAGTGGATGAAAATGCAGAACCATGATGATATGTCTGCATGTTGATTCATGGCCCAGTGGGCTGACAGCTGACCATTTCCCCCCACTATCACTCAGAGAAACTCTGCAGAAAGTTTGGTAAAAAATAAATTACAAATAAATTCACAGATTGGAGCTTCCTTGATGAATAACACATAAGCGAAACATTACTCACAAGCTGTCAAGGTAGAGTTGTGCCATCATTTTCATCATAACAAGCGTTCTTCTGAGTTGGACAGATAACACTGGTCTCCGCCGGCTGAATGAAGTGTGCAGGGACCATCTGCAGTGAGCAGCACCAAACCCATACTCCAGCCCTTTATTTCTTTGTTAATTTCTTTGCATAATTAAAAAAACATCAATATAATACAGTTTAGTGCCATGGAACTTGTTTAGTGTACTAGCCATGCTAATAGTTAATGTGTGAAATTGCCTGTTTTGAGCAATTGGAATGCTTTGGTGCATCAAAATGTGTACCATATAGGTGATGTATCTTATAAATGTCACAATATTATTTATAGCCATATTAACAAGCAACATGTACAATTCTTTGCCTAAATTGGATACAATAAAGTTAGTAAGTTAGTAATGACATCACAAAAAAAATCATCATGCGTGGCTCCATCAGTTTTTGCTGCGTCGCATAACCTCCAAATCTCATTGTACTCGAGGCACCACCCTTTGCGAAGGTGTGGTAAGTGAAGGAATTGTCCAAGCTGTCCCCTGCATCATTTCATGAGACAGCATTGGTAATTTAAGACTTTCCAAATTAATTAGCACAGTAATAAAGTTTCTTGCTGACCAGCAGGGAATAAGGGCCTAATTAACCTATTTCTGTATTAATGATCTGTTTTTATCAAAGAAATTCTACACCAAGGAGCAGTGGACTTATACATTTTAAGGGTCGTAAACTTTACACATGAACAATGGATGAATGGATGGATGGTGTTGAACCCAGAAAGGATTATCAGTCTCCTTCAAAGGAAACCATCTGGATTATCAGAAATAATAGAACAAGAGTTGATTCATGACCTCCTGACATTTGAAATTACCATCACTGTGACTCTGTGATGGCTGAAACTTAGAATGAATAAACGATGACTACATTGCCATAACTATTGATGCCAAGTGTTGATCCACATGATCTCCACTCAAACATACTTAGGAAAAGGGCAGTACATATAGCACTCCTCAAACTGCTGCCTGGGAATTGGTACGTTCCACTAATCTCCTCCAATCTAAACAAGGAAAAGACACTCTGAACATCTGTTTGCTCCGTCATGCCAGGCGGCAGGGGGCCAGTCTATTTGCTGTGCACCCCTTAATTAACCAGATGTCTTCTGTAGGATTAGTACAGTTTTCAAAAAAGCGGTCATGCCTCGCCAGCTGGGTCCGCAAAAAGGCTTACTTAAAGGAGAGCGACACCATCACAAAGTCTTCTATATTCACATTCATCTCAACCCGCTTTCAACCCTAGAAATTAGGCATAATGTTACTTAAGTCAAAAAGGGCACTCTGAGAAATGCATACCTCCAACAAGGCCAATATCCCATCCTATCTGCCCTAAAATGTACTATGTTCTTCCCTGGCTCATACTACACCCCTCTGCCAAGTTTAATGAAAATCGGCTTTGTAGTTTTTTTGGAATAACCCTTCTGCAACATTGACAAACAAACCAAGACACAGATATGGCTGAAAACTTGGACCACCTTGGTGGAGTTAAATAAAGAGATACAGTAGGGGAGAATGTACTTATCTGTTGATTAAAAACACCTTCCACAATACCATTCTGCCTGTGACTCATGGTATGATATGATTATACAGATGTGTTTATGATTACCAACCAGAAATGTAGGCTCCACCCCATTCATGCACCAATCCGCTCCAGTGCCTGGACCTCCTCTCATTGTGGACACACCAAATCAATCAAGGATTCAAACTCTATGCCAAACGAACAATATTAGAGTGCTGCTGCTTGAACACAGAGAGGCTGAATTTGTGTCTGAGATGACAAAGTCACGGAAGTTGCCAGTGAGGGCAACAAGCTTTCATAGCACAATGTTACACTGTATAATGTTGTTGGCAGAAGCTGTCTGCAGATTTCTGGGTTTGTGTTCCATCAATCGCAATCAAAGCTGGGCTGATAAATACCTGTCCACTGCAGGGTAGTTGACCTGGGACTCAATGCAGATTAAAGCTGTTCCCATTGAAGAGAAAATCCTGGCCTAAATGGGTGTTAGCAGGTTTTTTTGGCCAGTGGGAATGGAGATTATGTCTCAACTGTTTTTACCTGCCAGCTGGTCAGAAGCTTCCTCATTTTACAGCTTAGCGAAATTAGTTTCTGAAAATATTTGAGGTGGTTCTTTGGCCCATGCTGCATCCGTCCGCCAGGTTTTCTGAAAATAGGTTTGGTACATTCTGCATAATCTAGCTGACAGACAAGCCCACAGACATGGGTGAAAATATAATTAGGCAATTATAGCAAAATGGGAGACAGGCAATTTGTCAATGCTTGTTTATCTCAGATTTCTGAATTTATATACAATGTGTCAGCTATTGCACAACATACACATTGTCACTTATTTCTATAATGGTTAAAAGCTAATTAGTGTCTCGAAAACTATTTCTGCATTACAGCTCTTGTTTATTGTCCTTTAGACAGCACCCAGATGAACAACGTGGCTCAAGCATCAACTTTGATAACTCAGCCGTATCCATCTCTAGGACAGATCACCAGCCCCTACGAGCTGCAGAAGCCTGTCAAGGATCTCAACAAGTACGCCACCCTCAAGGCTGTTGGTAAGAGGCAGTTTACCATGAACCATACTGATGACACAGCAGTTGTCATTTATTACTTGATGTCATCAGATTTTGCATTATATCCTACTTTTAATAGAATCGGCATAATTAATCAGGGTCTCTCTACATCGCATAAAGGCTTCACTGGGTGAATTAGCAATATATAGCATATATAGCAATTAACAGTGAAATACCACACTCTTTAATTTCTGAGTCAGAAAATTATTCTGAAATTTTCATGAATATAATTCCAGTGAAATTAGAATTGTTAATTTCAATTTAGTGTTAAACATGGCTTGTGATGAAAAGCTGTAGTGAAATTCCCTGCCATGCATTCAACAATGCGGCTTTGATATTTTGTCTGTTTTTATCTGATACACATTAGAAAAAAAGATTGTTTACACATTACACTACACACACTATTACACTTTGATCCAAAATTGCCCTTTTCTTTAAATAGGAATAGGTTTGAATGTCCATCAAATCTCTGAAATCTCTATCTCTCAATACTCCATCAATGTCCACAGAGAGAGGACGCGAAAGTGTATTTATAGGATGTTTGTTTTTCTCGTGATAATTTTGGAACTTAGCAGCCAGCGTCTCAGTGAGCAGCATTTGAAATGATGAAATAATCACCATGACAAGAGAGATGAAACTTTTAAGTGGATTAAAATAGAAAGGTGCAAGGTGGAGTTAGAATATTATAAGACAATGTATAAATAGTGTGTAGTTAAAAATATATGATAATACTATCGCTGCTGCATATCATGTCACTTTTATGTAGCTCTTATTATTGTAATTACTGACAGCAGCAGACATTCTTAATCGCACTCACTGAATGAAACCAGAATTTATAGCCATCAACAGTTGTATTGAATAGATGATGTGTTAATGAATACCAAATTATTTGGATGTTCCCTTGTAATTTAATTGGGCTACACTCATAAGCTGACTAACACTGACTAAAAAAAGACCATCGCCCATGTAGCATTTAAGCATGGATTCAAATCAAACCCAGCACAGCCGTTTTATTTTTTTAGCAGCTGATATCGAGCTATACACAGTCATTGAGAACATCAGCTGAAAATCGATGGAGTTTCTCCTTTTCAGTTTAAATTTCCATACCGGATATTTTTCCCCTGATCATCTGCCACTATAATGTTAAACAGAGGAGAAAAAAAATAGGATAAATGAAGACATGTATGATACCTGATATTAGCTGTGTTTGAATCACTTGGAGGGGATGGCAGCTAAAAGCATGTGTGTAAGGCATACCCCCCCCCCCCCCCCCCCAAAAAAAATCACTCCCCTTTGTGATTTACATGAGCAGCTGAAGCTTGGCTGCCTCTAATCACCGGAAGTGCTGTCAAACAAACTGATCATTAGGGAAAATCAGAAATAGAGCATATCTTAGCTAATGAGCCTGGGGACAGGAGACAATCAGCAGCAATCAAAACACAAATGTGTCGGGGCATCATGACGTGAGCCACAGTGGCTCTAATGTACATGTTAACCTATCCGCACTGATGTGGCTGCTGTAGAGGATATGCTACATACTCTTTGTTGCGTTTCTGCAATTTAAAAATGTGCAACTGAAACATTTAAAAACTGCAATAATGCTCACTTTGCTACCAAGATAATATCAGAGAGAAAAAATACCAGAAGACATGATTTACAGTCATCTATTGTCTATGGCCTCCCTGCTAGATGCCAAAACAATTTCATAAACATGAATAAACATATTTTCAGTGGAGTTAATGATAATTTAAAATGTATCACAAATAAAATACATACTCGGCAAGTGTGAGAAAATTTCATAAAAAGACTTTTGCTAAAGACCTCTACAGTATTAAAGAGTAGGTGTATTGAATTTGTTTAATGACGTGCCGATATTCTACCACTGATTTTGTCCAATAGTCATTTTTTACCAGTAAAACATGATATTCACATGTTGTGCACACTGAAAAACACGTGTACACATTGTGAATTTGAAAATATTGCCCATTGAACTGATATCACTGTATAAATACAAAAATAAAAGACCAACATTTGCCGATACCAATGGCAGGACAATATTATCGTGCATCATTATAGAGTGATGTACACGCCAGTGGTGTTCTCAAATATTAAACATTTACCATTAAACAGGTATTACATTTCTGTTCTTCTCAAAATGTTTAATAACAGTGTGTGTAAATTTAAAGAATTGCTATGAACATACATTTTAAGTTGTAAACACCATGTTTCTGTTTCAAAGTAATATTGTCTCTTTACCAGGATGGCAAAGCTAAGACAGGCTTAAACCCCTAGTCAGAAGTTGCTTGACTTCACTGGCAGAAGACTTTTTTGTAGGATGATAATTCAAGTTTTACATACTGTAAATTTCTATTGTCATCAACTCATGTGATGTGTGATGTTATTGTCTTTGTTCTCTTGGGAAGTTTGCCAAAAATAATTATGTGCAGAGCTTTTTTTTAGCTGCCAGTCTAGCTATGACACATGCTTGGCTAATGAAGGGAAAGATGTCAGAACTATCATCCTGTTCATTTGTTAGCAGAGAAAGCTAATGACAGCTTCTACAGCAACCGGCGGCAGGTGATGGAGATGACGACAAAGGGTACCCTTCCTATGGAACCTGTGGATATGGAGCCAGAACCAAGCAATCCTTACAGCCCACCCAGACAAATGTCTGCAAAGCAGAATGGACACAAGTACAAAAGCCCCAAGAGCCGTAGCTCCCAGTCGTTGTCTTACAGCTCCAACACTTCTGTCAGCCCGGGAATATTAAGGTCCTGGGAGAGTAAGGACACGCTGGGACTGCGACAGAGCTACGGCCCAAAGAAACTCTGCATCATCGAGAAGGAGCTGCACAGCACTCGCTACATGCCCCCACAACCATACTTTGTCACCAACAGCAAGACAGAAGTGACAGTATGAAGGAACTGTGGGTTAAAAGAGCCAGTGGAAAGCAACTACGAGAGTTGGAGACACTCGAATGTGGGAGGCTTTGTGAGAAAGCACCACGGACTGTAGTATGAGCAGTTGAGCGTGTAATGGGCAGCATTCAAGACACCGCCAAAAGGTAAAGTGGACTTATCACCAGTTATTGTTCCTAACTGAAATTCATACACTCTCAATGACCAAAAAGGCAAATTAACTCATAAACATACAGTGTCATATTAACATAGACAATTGTATTAAATTCACATCGTCTAAATGGAAATAACCCTTTATAAAGATTAAAAGTTGAATACCTTGTGGTTAAATGGGCATTTATAAAGTTTCAGTGACAATTTATGGCTTTAAGTCCCACTATTTATATGAGCAGTATAGAATTATTTAAACTGGTTTGTAAGAAAGTTCAAATGGTGCTGTCAACAGGGAAAACTCCTGCTGAATAAGTGAAAGATGGTGGATAAAAAGATGGTTAAATATAAACATACTGACAATATATCACACGATGTGTCCTCCAAGATATGTTAATTGTCAACAGCTACATGAATACAATGAACACATATACCCCTTTTGCTGCTTATAACTACATAAACCATGCATGGAAATGTTTATATACTAGTTATGAATACTAAGTAAGGGGACTTCATGAATTAAGTAAAGCTGTAGTAATGCTGAAGAGCAGACATTAAAACATAAATCCCAGTGCTGACCCAAATGCAGAGCAAAGTCTTTTTTTTTCTTCACATCACTAAATTTGTACCAGCTTTTTTACATTCATACTTGAATAAGTTGTCAAACTTGATTATCTGCCACAGATTAATTGGACTTGTTGGACAGTCCCACATGGAAATGTAACTGAAGAAATTACATACATTTAGTGATGTAATTTAAATTTGCGCCATTATTAGTTGAGCCATTGGGCAATATACTTGGAAAACAAAGGACGTTCACTTGCTGCTGAAGAAATCCAGCATTGAGCTGGTAAGACATGAGGTGTCCGGTACAATGAAGAAATCACAGGAGTGAGTTTTTACCACTGCCCACGATTGTTCAAAAGAAACGCATTGACATTACATGACAATGTTCTACATACAGGAATCGACACCAGAGCAGCTGTTAAGATGAAGGTGCATCTTTGAGGTGACCAACACCTTTCACAGCACTCACTTTAAAAATTTGGTCTTATTTTATGCCTGAATTATTCATCAAAATAACATTTTTTTGTTTTGTTGCCCCTAGAATCAAGGCATTTACTTGCTTTCACCATCAACATGTATCACCATATCAACCACAACTTTAAATCATAAAAAAAGTCAATTTTTTGTGAATGTACTGTCACTTTTAAAGTGGGGGAGGACTGATTTTGAACAAATGCATTCAAACCAAGTCACTGCCAACATTACTCATATATAGAGTATATTTATGATTGTTAGAACAAGCATACAGTTACTGCAGAGTGTTGATCCAGTGTTGTATTGGTGTAATAGTGCCTCCCATCAGTACCAGCATGTACGTGATAATCCTAACTACTCTGCAAAGGAATCCTGGACCTTACAGGAGAAATCAGTGTCATTAGGACTCCCTCAAAAGTCCCTTTCAGCATGTAGGTTGAAATCTTCTTTTAAAAAAAAAAAAAAATTGTTATTTAAGTGACTTAATTTAATGAATGTATGCGGTCTTAACAGTTGATATGCCTGTTGTTAGACATAAACAGTAAAGTAACTTACACTACCAGTCAAAAGTTAGGACACACCTTCTCATTTAATGTTTTATATTTATTTTCACGACTATTGACAGTGTAGATTATCACTGAAGGCATCAAAACTATGAAGGACCACATATGGAATTATGTAGTGAACAAAACAGTGTGAAATAACTGTGTTATATTTTAGATTCTCCAACATAACCACCCTTTACTTTGAGCACTGCTTTGCTCACTCTTGGCGTTCTCTCCATGAGTTTCATGAGGTCGTCACCTGAAATGGTTCTCCAACAGTCTTGAAGGAACTCCCAGAGATGCGGAGCGCTTGTTGGCCCTTTGGCCTTCACTCTGTGGCCCATCTCATCCCAAACCATCTGGATTGGGTTCAGGTCAGGTGACTGTGGAGGCCAGGTCATGTGGTGCAGCACTCCATCACTCTCCTTCTTGGTCAAATAACCCTCATTCAGCCTGGGGGTGTGTATGAAGTCATTGTCCTGTTGAAATAGAAATGATGGTCCAACTATGGGAGGTGATGGGATGGAGTGTTGCTGCAGGTTGTTGTGGTAGCCATGCTGGTTCAGTGTGCCTCCCATATTGAATAAATCCCCAACAGCGTCACCAGCAAAGCACCCCCCACACATCACACCTCCTCCATGCTTCACGGTGGGAACCATGCATGTAGAGACTGTCCGTTCACCTTTTCTGCATCGCACAGAGACACGGCAGGTGGAAACAAAGATCTCAAATTTGGACTCATCAGACCAAAGCAGATTTCCACTGGTTTGATGTCCATTCCTTGTGTTTCTTGGCCCAAACAAATCTCCTCTGCATGTTACTTTTGGTTTCTTAGCAGCACCATAATGGCCTAATTGGCGCAGTCTCCTCTGAACAGTTGATGTAGAGATGTGTCTGCTTCTAGAGCTCTGTGTGGCATTTATCTGGGCTCTAGTCTGAGGTGCTGGTAACTTGTGATTTCTGAGGCTGGTGACCCGGATGAATTTATTTAGCAGCAGAGGAGACTCTTGGGCTTCCTTTCCTGGGGCGGTCCTCGTGTGAGCCAGTTTCGTTGTTGCGCTTGATGGTTTTTGCAACTGCACTTGGGGACACGTTCAAAGTTTTTGCAATATTCCAGACTATGGACCTTCAGTTCTTAAAGTAACGATGGACCGTTGTTTCTCTGCATTTAGCTGATTGGTTCTTGTCATAATATGGATTCTAACAGTTGTCAAATAGGGCTGCCAGCTGTGTACCAACCATCAAATATATCTCACTTCATATATTTGATGACTTCAGCATGTATCTGCAATGTAGAAAGTTGTAAAACTAAAGAAAAAACATTGAATGAGACGGTGTTTTCAAACTTTTGATTGGTAGTGTATGTCCGGATGAATGTAAAATTTCTGTGAAGGGAATAAAAGCTTGTTGTTTTTTTGGTAACAACTCAAATAATTCAATCTTTATCACACCTAAAATACATATGAAGAACTCACTACAGTATGTAACAACACACTAGAACAATGATTTCACAATCATTTTGCAGGTTTCATGCAATGTTGTCCAGAGGAGTAAAGTTGAGGCATTCTGATAAACAACTAAGAAGGATGCTATTCTGGAAAAAAACTAAATTTTAAAACTGACTGAGAGGTTACAGACATTCTCAAATAGGTATTCGTCTAGCAGTTTTGGGTTAGTTATTTCCTAGCCAAGCAATATAAAGTCTGCCCCTCAGATTTTGACCAGTTGTATACTAAGTGTGTACTAAGTGGGAAGCGCTAGTGGAAAGGTGAATTTATTTGTTTCAAATTCAAATTCTCCAAAAAGAGTGTCATAATGAAGGCATAAATGACTTTAACAGGGGTTTATCACAAACCTTCAAGCTAACTATTAGCATATTTTCCAAAATATGTATATCCAGTGCATATAACTGTCACAATTAACTGCCTATTTATGTATTTATTTCACAGCTATTTAAAAACATTACTCAGACTCAAGTATTACTTCCGCTGAAGTATGGTGATGGTCTTTATTTATACAAATATTATTGTAATGTATAGTCGATATTATTGAATGTTCTAGTTTTGTGAATGCACAGTTTTATTTCTGCTCAGACAAAAACACTGAAATCACTGTTAAGCTGCTGTACACTACATTCCACAGGAAGTCATTCAACCATTTAAAAACAACATGTGTAAAACATCTGTTTGCACTTCCATATCTAGTAGTGAAAACACCACCAATGATTGGTGGAGTTTTAAAGGCGAGCCCCCACTGTCACAGGGCTAACTTGTTTATTATCAAAATATGCATTTCAATAACTAATTGTTCTACTATTGTTATGTGTCTTTTCGTGCAGTATAAAGTTTCTTTATTCCTGTTTATTCTGTACTTACTATATTCACAGCCAGTGTTTGACTGATGACAAATTGACTAAGCTAGGCATTTTCACATTTTCCATATGTTGTTTGTGTGGTAAAATATAATCCTGATTTTGTCAGTGCAAAATTTCACTTTCGCTTATTTTAAAATCACAGTCAAACCCCTTCTTCAGTTTTGTTTAACTAGTATGGAATATATTTTCATTCTGGACTGGACATTTTATACATGTGGACCTCCTGACAGATGCTTTTCATTGTGAATTGTAGGTGAATTTATTTTCATGTGTTAGATATGATGCTATCCATGTGTAGCCTTTTACAAAGACAATAGTCAATGAGGATGAGTAACTGTAGCTAAGCAAAGCACAACATTGTTGGTCTTTAAAGAAAATGCTTTCAGTATACAGTATTGCAAGCAGTTTCAACTGATTTACCTCGTTCCTTTTAACAAAACATAGCTGAAGGCTCAGTCACGAAAACAAGGCCAAGCGTCAGCAGTGTGTAATATCACAAAACATCACCACAGCACCACACCTGTTTGTATGATAACAACATGGAGCCGTACTTGAGTCCAGCATAAAGGACCTCTTCCAGATAATACTGTCCACTACAGTTAACGGTACTTTCTGTTATTGGTGTGCTCCAGCTGTGAAATGTTATCTGTCATTATACTATCTACAATAAAATTATTTTTTAATAACTGTCTCTTTTGTAGACTAAATGGTGTTCCAATTTTTTTTCTAAAAGAGCATGTCATTTTATACTGCAGATTGATATCACAATACAGTATGAAATAGGGATTTTGGCGTAAATGGTGTAAAGCAGGGGATTTTAAAGGTTCTCAACCCCGACAAAACTAGGAATAAGGTGCCTCACTTTCCTCTGCTTAATTTTACCTGTAATTCATTTTCTGGTTATAGTCAAACCAAATTCTGCATTCAAGGTATGGGTTAACCATATAGTATGATAGTCATCACACACACACACACACATATATATATATATATATATATATATATATATATATATATACACACACACACACACGCACATATACATATATACACACATACATACATATATACGTGTATATATACATATACCTACATACATATACATATATGTATATGAGAGTGTGTGTATTATATGTATGTATAGGATGTTTTTTTTAAGATACGGCTAGTATGTTTTTTTCTCTCCTTATAATCATATCTGAACTGTGCATGAACTTTGTAGACGTGATAAGTATTCACACATACGGTACCTATGGGGACCATACCACAGGAGGTAACTAATCATGTTAAGCCTTGCGGGAGATGAGATTTTTGGATGGGTACCCCTGGCCTGTAAGGTATTGAAAGATAAAAAGACAGGGCCCAAAAATTGTATTTCCATGTATGGGGTGAGTTGGAATGTCCACCATTTGTCACCAGAGATATATATGAGAGACACAAACTTGCGTTCACTGTCTTCATAGACAAATGCATGCATGGTGTAAAACCCAGTGTCCTATGAATAAATATCTCATGAAGACAGGACTATCATCCATCTCTTCTTATCTGAACAGCCATCACAAGAAGTCATACTATACATACATATATATATATATATATATATATATATATATATATATATATATATATATATATATATATATATATATATATATATATACATACACATACACACACATATATATACATATATATATACATACACATATATACATACACACATATATATACACACACACATATACATACACACATATATATACACATATATATACACACATATCTATGTACACATATATACATATATATACATACACACATACATATATACATATATATACATACATATACATATATATATATACTCACACACACATACATGTGTGTGTATGTACAGTACAGTATGTATGTATGTATGTATGTATGTGTGTGTGTGTTTGAGTGTGTAAATATAAAATCAGAAGCTGTAATAACTAAGGGGTATGCCCAGGGAAGTACACACATTGATTCCCTCATTGTGGCACTTCTAGAGGAATACCACTGAGAGGCACTTGAAGTTGCTGCCACTCTCATGTGAAATGCTCAATAAATGCTTATCTGTCAAGGCCTGGGAAAATAAAGGAGCTGGATCGATTCAGCCAAGTGCTAATGCCATGTGGAGTTAAACTCCATGGAGAGTCTTGACAGTCCTCTCTTGTGGAGAGGAGAATTACACCATTAAATAGAAGGACAATGGCAGAAGAAAAGCACAGTAACAAAAGAAAAAAATTAAGTAAGGAAGATTTTGTAACCAGGAACATGAGTTTTGTTCTATTTATAAGTTCGGTACCACAGCTGGGCAAAGTAAAATATATGGAGCTTCAGGTGCAAAAAAAGCACTGCAAAACAAATTCAACTTATCTTTTACAGGAAAAAACCTATACAACAAACTTATCAAGAATTCGTGACTTTTGCATTTGTTGGATTTCTCAATCAATGTGTCATAACCTGTTAAAACAGGTTATTACTGTTTACAGTAATGCTTTCTATCAGAACTTCCATTTTATCAAGCCTCTGGGAGCGCTGTCTTTTTCTTCAAAATGCCAGGAGACAATCTTTTTAATTAGCAAATGATGTTTCCTACTACTAGGGTGCTTCCCTCTGGAAATTAAATCACCACTGTAACCTAATTCAATCATACAGGGGGCACAGCCATGTCCTGGTGTGTGAAATTTCTTGATTTTTAAAAAGTGTAGACATTAAAATCTGTTTGTAGTTGGCATGAATTGTTGATGTCAAAATGTGCTGTTTACACTGGGGAAACTGCAAAAGCGCAACTTCAGAGAATAAATAATCAGTCCATAGTACCAAGACAAAAATTCCTCTTTTCTCAATCGAAAGTGCACTTTAAAATCAAAGCGAGAGGGCAGATGCAGACAGACAAGCAGAGTATCAGGAAGGCAGAGATCAGAAAAGAATTGTCAGCTTTGTGTGGTTCCCCAGTGCTCACTGGCCCTACACGATTTATGATCATTGTGATGTACTCACAGGCTCTCATCCAATTCTGAGAACATGAATTTTTTCTGCTGCTTCATTTGAAGCTCCAGACCTCACCATCCTTTGGCACATCAAACTAAATTCTACATATTCAGTGTGTTTGTGTTTGTAACATGTTTCATGTTTGGGGTGAATAACAGTACATGATAACTTAAGTGGAAAAACTCATACTTTGAATTGTTGAATTGAAGTGATATTTGGTGGAAGAAAGTTTGCCTATGACAACATGGAATCAGAAATATATTTTGCACTAAATCTGGATTTCTCACTCCTCTGGGGGATAGCTTCATACCACAAAATTATTTCCTATAACTGTTAAAACATCACAGAATTAAAAACAAAAAAACCCCCAAAACCACAAAGTGTTAATGACAGCAACAAGTCTAAGAACCCAGCAGCCAAATGGTATGACTGGACAGCAACATGCTGTAATTCCCTTGACTCAGGCCTGCTGTCTTAGACTGTTGCTCACTAGAAAAACAAGTCGTGCTATTGTGATCAGGATCTTATTGATAAATAGTTGAGGAGCATTAACATAAATGTTTTGGAAGCAGCTGAGGATGGACAAGACCTTTTAAGATTCATGACTGAGTCATCTGTCAGCGAGTGAGCAGAGGGAAGATTCAACAGGCACTCACATCTACAACTGCAAACAATGAAAAAATATCATAATCAAAGACACTGTTAAGCTTTGTTTCTACATAGACATCTGGAGTTGATAAGTCTCTTAAAACACTTGGAAGTCCATTTATTTCTAATCCTGCATTTGCCCACAGTGCAATGAAATAATTCAACTTTTACTACAGGTATCAAATAAACTGTGGACCGTGTGCAAATAAAAACAAGCTTGACCGACAACACGGTATCAAATAAACCGTGGACAGTGTGCAAACAAAAACAAGCTTGAGCGACTACAAGTGAGCCAAATAAACAGAACCTTTCTCTCTAGCTATCTGTGTCAATATTCCAAACTCCTGGTGTTAAAAAACAAGGAAAATTAGCCTCTCTTCCCAGGCTTATTAGTTTCTATCACCTTATGAGGGCGTGATACGTGTATTATACCAAATTACCAACACCAGACACCAGCCATTAAAACACTATTACAAAAATGTACAGGAATCTACAGTGTGCTCACTTGAAAAGAAAAGAAGACATTAATGTTGATCATTTCCACTATACAGCAGTCAAGTTATGGATGAAGAGCAGGCAATTTATTTCACAAAAATAGGCATTAGCAGGGCCAGAATAGGCTCCAAATGAATCTGTTCTCCAAGCCAGTGCAGAGTAACATAGCTCAGATCAATTGTGCTGCTACAAGAGCAAGCAAAGCAGCTTGGAGCAAAATCTAAGAGTTTCAGAGAGAAGGCACAAAGAGATTAGGAAAGTGGAGCTCCTCAGAGAGATGCCTCCATAGCAGACAAAGACTCTGGGAAGTCTTTCCCTCCACTTGAGGCATGAAGAAAGGTCATCACGTTATTTTAGGATAGGGAGTGTTTAAAGTTAAACGTCTGATTGCCTTTTGCAGCAAAAGTCTCACTTTGATAGAGGGTATGGTAATTTGGGCTGAAATACTTGGGGTTGATTTTTTTTTTTTTTATTTACCAATACCAATTGCAATAATCAATGCCAATACCAACCTTCAGTTTTTTGGTTTCAGCAGCACTTCAGTAGTTCTTGCCATTTGTGGAGAGACATCATTGGTGCCTCTACAGATCCCATACAACAGGAAGAAATATCAGGGATTCCACAGGGAATTCCCCGCACCACCTTCAAGGATAGATTGAAGAAGAGCTGAGCTGTCTAGGAGTAAAGAACAGACTGAATCTTTTTGTGTTTATTTGTATATGTGAATGTTTTTGTTAAGCAGAGACAAGACTGTTGACAAGTTGCAAATATCATTGTCATGTTGGCACACTGACTCCATCCAAGCATGTTCATTTTAATTCTGTTAGCTGGGAGATAGATACAGATTTCAGGCGCAATTCAGCATTTTAATTATTCCATCAACTGCACTTGGTAAGATCCGGAAAAATTTAGTTATTTTTTAATAGATATTAACACTTTTTTTTTCTTCATTGTCCAACTTTGTGATGTTATTCATTCTTGATTGGTTGAAAAATTGTTTGTATCAAGGGCAGGCCACATTAAGTATCAAGATAAAGTGACTTTTATTTCCATAATTAAGCGAGACCTCAATTTTTAAACTTTACTCAAATTGTCAATGTTAAATATCTTCAGATTACAGTTTTGCTTAAAATTTGTCCTAAATGTTTGTTAAAATAATCTGTAAATAAGAAAAAAAGCTTGCAGTCATGGTTTGGGTGTTTGTGAGGACACAGCCAGTATCTTGTTCATTGTGACATCACATCATTTTCTCCTTAATTGCAAATCTTTATCAAACAGGTCAATCATGCCAAGAGTTGGCAGGTGATTCATGAGTCTATGATGATCATTTCATTCCCCAAATCTCTCGACTTTGGCTACTGTATGACCATCAGACACCAGCAAACGTGATTAAACTTTCAATTATACAGTCTGTACATGATGCTGCTAACATGCCGACAAAAGTCTCCATCAGTAAGTCCCTCGCAGGCTACCTGCAGGAACTTGCAGATATGAAAGATGCACACTGGGGGTTATAGATAAAGAAAGTAGGAATCTTGAAAATACGCAAGATGAGAGTAAATGCAAATGCGAATATCATTCGATAAACTGCTGCATGGCAAGCAACCCTAAGGGGGCAACATCTGAGGCTTGATCCTGCAAAATAACTCTGGTGAGTCAGATACTGGCGGCAGACACTGAAGAGCAGAACTCTTAGTTTGACCACAGTTAATCAAGAAATGTCATGGAAAGGGTGAGCGATGACAGAGGCTGAGCTGATGAAATGTAAATTTAGGTTTGGTTTAATAAAGCTTCAAATACTCTGTATCCTTTTAGGTCACAAGAAAATTAAAATGGATCCTAAAATTATCCTGGAAATTTTTGTGACGTAAAAACAACTACAAAGCACTCACAGACCTCCTCCACAGACACATTCAGCCCCTAACACGTGCTAGGACCCTAATCCATGCCACATGCAGCAGTGAGCGGGTGAGCAGCAGTTGCCCTTGCAGTATGGCTGTTCCATGGAGCAAGAGGGTGGTGAAACCTGATATTTGGATTTTGGATGAAGGGGCAGATTAATTTGCTCACTGTAGGGCAAATATGACTTCCTTCATCTATGACTGTGACTTAACTTCACCTTGTAGATGTCTTCAGGCCGAGACTCTCATCAAACATGTGGCATTTGGAAAAGGTCTGACCATGTGAAGTTCAGTTATACAGTTTTGTGTTCTGGGCAAAACTGTCTGCCTCACCATGATAATGCCATTTAACAAAAACTCGTAGTCGTCAGGGTAACCCATCACCAGGTTCTAAAGGTGTTTCTGAGCAATTCAAGATGAATCTAGCCAACCCACTGGGAGGAGTACATCAAAGAGTGAAAAAATTAATAAATGAAATCCTGTTGCCCTCAGATATCATGATGACTAATCCGCCCCAGATTTAATGGGTTCTCTCTTTTCCCATTCTACATCCCTCCACCATGTTTTGTGAAAATTGGCCTCCTAGTTTTTGTATAATCCTGCAAACAGACAGCCAAACAGACAAATGCTGCGGATTATCTCCTTGGCGGACGACTGCAGTTGCATGTTTCATGTTATGTTACTAGGATGTATTTGTAATATTGTCTTAACTTCTGCCAAACTTTTGGTTTGATCATTATTAGTGCAAACACACTAAAATTTCACATTCACTTATTTCTCTTTTCAGCCCCTTCATTCCATTCATTGAATGATTACAGTCTCTCAAGTCTCAGACATGGCTAATAATTTCTCTTTGTGTGTGCTTACTGGCTGCACCGCTTTATCTCATCTTTTTCTTCCCATCTATTCCATAAGTGGCCTCTCACCTCTGCCTTGCAAACCTCTGAAAATCTCTTTGAGGAGTAGGTTTAGTCACAAATTCCCAACATACACTGTTCAGCAGCCCGTTAAGATAAAACCCCCAAGAAGATAATTATAAAATATACCATTATTCCACAAGTCACAGCAATATTTGTCAACACAGTAAAGGACATATTTGTAACAGATATATGACACAATACAATCCACAAATTGGTCCTAACTACACACGGTTATTTCATTTACATTGAACTACACCAAACAAAGACTAACTATAGTCATGGCTGTGTGCTATAATCCCTGTCAGAGAAAGGGAACAATTAAGCTGTTCCAATCATCCCACAGGCATGGTGTTATTTTTTTATTTTATTTTTTTTATTGACCTACACTTCTGTCTATATTTATTCACTCTACTGGCCTAAATGTGGAGCAGGAGCCCTGGGCACCAGACAGATGGCAACCTAACCATTTTCTTCACCTTGCAATGACACAACTTTACCTGTTTATTTATGCTCAACAAAACACAAACTGGTCATTTTAGATATTCTGAGGACCCTTTTCTTGGAATATAATAGTAATGTATCACATAATGTGAATTCTGACAGATAACTGGAGTTGCTTGAAATCTCCTTATGATGAAGTAATGTTAATTCCATTGTCAAGATGGATTTTTGTGGGTCATACAACTGTACTCTAGCTATCAAAGTAAGACATTTGGAAAAAAACAAGTCTGCAAAGGTCTGACAATGACAATGAGACTAACTTATTTTCTGCCCTCAATAGTTAATGTGCCTCTCAGTCATATAAAAAAAAAAAACAAAAAAAAAACAGTTCATCGTTTTTTAGATGACCTGACCTGGATAAAGTTAGTCAGGAAAATGACAGAAAACAGTTGTAGAGTAAAATATGTCCTGGAATCTTCATTTCTGAACTTTGGTGGCTATATTGTAGTGGCAGTAAGTTTATGCATTCTTCAAAGAAGTGTGCCTGTATTCTGCATTGCTCCAATTCTCAAATAAATATGAATTGCCCTGGAATCACACAAGATGAACACAACTTTTGATGTGATCTGGAAGCAGCAGGAATCCACCACCAACTTCATGAGGGGAGGCAGGCATAATCCACACAATAATAATCTTTCACTTTGGAATAATTTAGTTGTGATCTTCAGCATGTTAGTGACGCTGCTTCATCTGAATAATGTGCCCTTTAAATACTGCACCATTCACTTTGGATGTGTCAATGGTGGAAACAAATCAATGGATGCAGAGATGAGCATACAGACATTTGTTGTTTAAAAAAAAGGGCAAGAAAATAGTGACTGCGTTGGTCGGACAGTAGCAACAATACTAGCGTTGGACTTTGTGACAGGTGGAATAAATTATCATTAATACTCAAAATGCCTTCAAAAGGATATGCAGAAAGTGTACAGGAGGAGCTGTCACAAAAAGACATGATGGGCGCACGCTACAGGAGGCTAACATGCCTAGTTACCCTAATGTAGTATTTGTTGATTGTTTGGTGGATGATAAAATGAAGATGAGTGGTACAACAGAATTCTATCTACAGAAAAACCAAAGAAATTTCATGGAGTTTCATCGTATCAGTATCTTTGTGATATTATTATTAAAAAGAGAGGCAAGCTGCTACGGCTTTTGAAGCCGTGCATCAATCCCATGAGATGATTTCCAAGCCAAGAGTGAACTGTGTAAACAATGATCAAATCTCACCTTGGTTCAGAACAGGCCAGTTCTTGTAAATCACTGGCAGGAGACCATACACAACATCATACTATTGTTGCTCAAAATAAAAAGAGACTTTAGACATGGAGGTGTTATCAAGGCTGTGTATTCCCTCTTTGGGGTTTTTAAAAAACAGAACGTCAAGGACACTCTGTTATCAAGAAAACACATGACACTCAAATGCAAAGAAGTCAGAGAATCCCTCCAGTTTGAAGAGACAGAGATGTAGCAGTCTTCATCATTATTCCATTTGTTATTTGTTTCTATCAGACTGCCATTTGAGGACATGAGCACAAAAGACAACCATCAAACACTTTTTCTGTTAACTGGCTACACTTGGATAACGATAAATGTGAAAGATTTTTTGAGGGTTGCCACAAAAGAGAGTATTGTCCAATTCTGGCACAATATCTTGAAAGGGAGTTATTTCACTCTGGTTTGGAGGACCTATGCAGAGTGCGCAAACATGCTGATCCACGTCAATAGGCAATTCAGGGAGCTCTTGACTGAAATCAAAGTATAATGTTCTATAAACATCCAGTAGAAGACCAGCAGAGACGGCTGGAGTTAGTATTGATTACCAACTCAGTGACACGCTGAAAAGATCAGATCTATGACAACTTTTCAACTGCAATACGAGCTGTAATTGATGTCAACCAAGCTGCAATACCAGGACTTGCTCTGGTATGAAAATATCAGTTCACAACTTCAGCATTGTGGGAAGGACACAGAGGAGCTTGGCAGCTCAAACTACCCAAAGCAAATTGATAGTCATCCGATGCTTTGCTGATGTTCAGCTTGTATATGTGTATTTGCTGTTTGGCCCAGTTAGGTGTAGACGTGGATGGCACCAGCTCCTGGATCACCCTCTAACCTGGCACAGCAGTAGTAGAGGATGACAATCTCACCTTCACAATGACATTCAGATGATGTGCAAGGCATCTGCCAGGATGGATGAGTTTTATACTACATCTCAACATAAGAAAATAGCCTTGGGCTTGTCAGTTGTTTTGTGGGTCAACCCATTCAAGTGGGTCTGCACTGTTCCCACATAAAATAAACTTGAGTGCTTACAAACCGCCTACTGTGTCCATAGGTTCACGCCTACATGTCAAGTAAAGGTTTTTTGATGGATGAATAAATGAATGAATGAGAGGGGAAAGGCTATAGAGTTTAGATTCCTCTTGGCATTTCCTCAGATGCTTTTTTTTGTCTTATTCTGACTGGGATCCAGTCTCTTCCTGTCAGCCAAGAGGACTTTCTCATGTGGATGTGTGTCTATGTGTTTTGTGTGTGTGTGTGTCTAACCTGTTCTCTTCCAGGCCTTAGAAGCTGTCTTCATCTGGATGCATCTGATGTTATTCAAGTAACATTATCCAGTGTTATCCAGCCAGCTCTTGAATGCAGAGTGAGGGAAAGGTCTGGGAATACCTTCAAACAGTAGGATGATAAAGAGAAAAAATGAAAGTGTTTAAATGTAGGGTGAATCAAGTTATACGTGGGTGATACAGGGGGAAAAAACCCAATATATTTCCCTTCTTTTGTCAGCAGTCTGCACTGCAAATGCACGAACCTTTAAGAAAACTCTGTACGAAGAGTGAAATTTGTGGCTTTGCTTCCTTGTCTCATGCCCCACCATTCCACCAATATAATGATATAAATTATCTGCATGCTTAACATTAAGTAGGAGGATATTAACCAGGAAATGTACATACAATCAATCATATTATTTCCCACAACACCCGTAACCTATGATTTGTACCAAACTATTAATTTTGTATATCCTGAAAAAAACAATGTTATTGATAAGATTTGTTAGTGATAACGCTGTTTTAACCCAATATATAATGTCAAAAACTATAGAAAATAAAAATTCAAATAACAGTACATACACTGAAATTCTCATTTATCTTTCTTCAATAAAAGTTTTTAAGATTATACATTTGGCATCCCTCCATAACAACAAAAATCTGTACCAAACAGGATCTGGCAGCAGTCTGCTTCTTGAAGCCAACAGTAAAATCAAAGGCGTTAATTGGATCAATCAGCTGCAGCGATCTGATCTTGTCACAATGATCACAATCAATTAAGAAACAGGGGCTCAGCTCCATCTGTCAAAACCAAGCCAATGGTTTCCCTCTCCTCGTAGAAAGCAGTGTGTTAACTGAGTACAGTGTTATTAATAGCCCCTGCAGGGGTATTGAGGGGGACTCAAAAGGTTGAGACAGCACCACGGTTCAGAGCAGCACCGAAACACCACCTGTATGGGTCAAAGGGCACTCAGTGGAAGTAAATCTGTGGCTCTGAACTTTCCAGTTTGGGAACTATTGCTCTGGTCTGGTTTCAATAACAGTAGGACTATCAGTCCAACTATCTGCCAGTGGATGGCAGTGTTGACTGTTGGTATGTGAACTTATCTATAAGTGTGGGACATTAAAATATTCAAACGTGACAACCAAAGTGTATCGCTCCTCACTCAGAAACAAAGAAAAAGACTTGGTAAAGTTAAGATTCTTCATTTAGTTCACAACAGAATAGTAAAAAGTTGATCCTTCAATCATTCAATGGAAAAAAAGGAATTCCTAATGATTTATATACCATTGTGCATCATGTCATGTGCAACCAACCAAAAAGAGGGGTCAACATTATGCATACCCAAGCACACGGCAAGTAATCTGCTGCTTTATGGCTGTGTGGATTATAAATGATTTAAGACTGAGTATGATAATGGCTCCTAATTTTAAATTTCTTTGGCTTGTTTTGACTTGTAAAAAACACACTGTAACTCCCACATCTTTTCAATAGCTTTTTATCTTAGTATTTTATGTCTGACAAGGTAGCTGGAAAAGTTGCTTGGTCTCAAAGGTGAATTAGCTCAGATCATTAATGTGTACAAATACTTGGAAAGCAGCCTATACACATAAACACAAAACAAACAAAAGTAGAACAAGCAGGCATAATTCTACTTTTACAGAGAGAAAATCTGACCAGATCTTGTTTCAATATCTAAAAGACTAACAGATTTACAGACAGAAGAAATAAATAAATCGACCTTTTTACTCCACTGAGAGTTTAGCCTGGGCCTCTCTGCTATTATACTGTACATCAAGACGTATCTGCAGAGTAGTGGAGTTAAGTAGACAGTGTGATGGGTTTCAGCATTGATCAGCAGGCATGCATCCAATTTAGATTGACATCATGCCTTTCAGGGTTGTTCTCCACTGCTGAAGAAGCACAAAATTTATCCAGAAAACGGGGCACAGCCCAGTTTAGCACTTCCAGCCACAATGGAAAGCTCTGCCTCTCACTATTAAGACCGTTCTACTCCACTCAGGAAGCCATGAGCACCCGACAAATGTGGACACCTTTGTGTCTGGTGGAGTGGTGGAGAATGAGCCAATTAGAGGTGTTTGTCAGGGGACTAACAATCATGAATCAACTTGCAAAAGTAGCCACACGACGCAGCAATTTTTTTAATCAATTGAAGCAGCAACAAAAATGACAGTGTTTTATTCCCTGTTGATGATTTCATGAAACAAAAAAAGCCCATTTTAATTTACTGATGACATAGAAATATGACAAGTGTGGCTCTAATGTCATGTGATGAGACTGAACTCATTCAATATCAGACGGCTGATGCTCTATTTACCATAAAACTGTCTTTTAGAGGATATAACATGTGAATACATATGCTGTTGGGCCGAGCTGGGATAACAAAACAGCAGTGCTCTCTACTGGCAAAAGAAAGAAAATCTCAAATTCATAGATTCCTTGCTTTTCCTGGGAAAGACATTGCAATTTCCTCCAGGATCTGTTAAATCTATTGATTGAAAGGAAATATGAATAATATTGCAACCAAAAATGTTTCAGTAGAGGCGATGTATCTTTTGACATATTTTGCGTGCCATTAAAAAATAATATGAAGTGTAATTGTATTTGTTAAATGTATCTGTCACAAAAAAACTGTTCAGCCAAACATGTTTGGAACATTAAAAATATTGAGGTTGAGGTTTACTCTCGATTGATAATGAAAGCACAGTACAAATCTCAAATAATCTGCACAGGACTATTACTCGAATACAATCAAAACTATTTTTCAAAATTTTTAGTACTGCTACACTTTTTACCTCAAATTTACAGAAGCCTGAATCAAGTACACATTCCTGCTGTGGAAACTGAGACTTTATAAATATAGGGGTTTTTACATTGGTGGGTTTTCTTCATAGTATTATGAATCCAGTTTTGGTAAATCAATCAATTCAACTCATGTGCCAGATAGCAGGTTTCCTGGATTTGGTTAACCTTAAGAGCATGACCAGTTCATGGTTGTCTCAAACATCCTAGGTACCAAAGGAGCGAGTAAACAGAAAGTTAGTCATTGCAATCATAGATTAGGAAATGGACTTCTGGAACCATCCTGCACTGTCAAGTGAGTGACTGTCTGTCTCATAAATACAGTAACAGCTGATTTTATTTGATATGACATGACAGTATTTCGAGTGATAGACTGAACTTATGAATTACTTAACTGTAGTCCAGATCAACATACAATACAAGTGCCATAGGGTCTAATATAAATATGTAATGCTTAAAAAGGCAAC
This sequence comes from Aulostomus chinensis, assembly GCF_037954235.1. Lineage (NCBI taxonomy): Eukaryota > Metazoa > Chordata > Actinopteri > Syngnathiformes > Aulostomidae > Aulostomus > Aulostomus chinensis. The sequence continues at coordinate 6,060,682 of NC_141337.1, forward strand.
ATTTCATTGAAGGTCTAGATCACTGGGTTCATCTTATCTTTTTTCTACAGTACGAGCTAAAATCTACAGTAAATGCACTCAGTCACAAGACTCTGACTTCAGTAAACAACAAAGGCCACTTACAAAGAATTCCTTACTAGCTTGACAATACAGTTTCTGTCACATTCGCTGAGAATAGTTAAGGAGGGTTTATACATAAACATTACAGATTGAAAACATGCACTTATGTCTCCATACTAAAGCAACAAACTATATGGGATGATTTTAAACACAAAACATTTAATTGATCAAGGATAGCCTGATTTAAAATAACAGGTGATCTTTAGTGACAGCCAGCTAAATGTTCTCCAAAAATGAAAAATTACTAGCAACATTCACCAAAAAAAGGCAATGGAAACAAATGGGTTAAACGTACAGATTCCGTCAACCTCAGGCCTAAAAAAAAGTTTTGTGGGCTTGGCAGCTGTTCCTTTCAGCATACAAACAATTGCACAAGCTTCAGGCATTCAGTATTTCACAGCCTGTCCAACTTAAATCGAGACGTCCTAGGTTTAAGGTAAGCAGGAGGGTTTTATAAGATTATTTTGTCTATAACAGTCCTGTAAAACGGCAAGGACTGAATTTACTGATTGTTGTTAATAATCTATCCTCAGCTGGAATGCGAACCATTTTGCTGTTGGTGTTGTGGGTACTGGGAACATCACTGGTGTTGCCAGAGCCCGACACAGCTGGAGACCCCGACATAGCTGGAGAGAAGGGGACTGAAGAGCCAATTCCATGTTCTAAAGGCTGCACCTGTCTGCATGATGACTACACTTTGGAGCTTAACATGTACTGCAGTGCCCGTAACTTTACACAAGTCCCGTCTGACATGCCAACATCCACTCACTCTCTCTGGCTGGATGGAAACTTATTCAATTCACTCCAAGCAGCTTCTTTCAAGGATCTTAACAATCTGGACTTTTTAAATCTGCAGAGTGGCCAGCTGGCAACACTTGACCCTCAGGCTTTCAAAGGACTTACAGCAGTTGCACACATTCACCTTGAGCGAAATCGCCTGCGGGCGTTACCAGGTACCATCTTCCAGAGCACACCTAACCTTGCCTCACTTAGTCTGCATAACAACCAGCTCACTCGTATTGAGGAGAGGCTGTTTGCTGGACTTTCACACATGTGGCTTCTGAACCTCGGGTGGAACTCAATAACAGTCTTACCTGAGACAGTGTTCCATGACTTACAAGGTCTAAGAGAGCTCATTCTTGCAGGAAATAGATTGGCTTACTTGCAGCCACAACTCTTTCAAAATCTTGCAGAACTGAAAGAGTTGGATCTAACTGGAAATTATCTCAAAGTCATCAAAGCTAATGTGTTTGTTAAACTCACAAAACTTCAAAAGCTTTATCTGGCCCAGAATCAGATTGTGACAGTGGTTCCCAGACCCTTTGTAGGAATGAAATCACTCAGATGGTTGGATCTCACCAACAACAGACTGACTTCTCTCCATGAAGACACTTTCTTAGGCTTGCACAGTCTTCATGTGCTGCGTCTGTCCAACAATTCCATCACTGGATTAAGACCCAGGACTTTCCGTGACCTGCAGTATTTAGAAGAACTTCGACTAAGCTACAACAAGATCCGGAGCCTGGGGGAGAGGATCTTTGAAGGCCTTGGTCATCTGGAGGTCCTAGAACTAGAGCACAACCAAGTTCAGGAGGCACAAATGGGTAGTTTCACTGACCTCTCTCATGTGGCCGTCATCAACCTGTCTGGAAGTTGCTTCCACAGTCTACCAGAACAGATGTTCAAAGGCCTGTCCAAGCTGCATAGCCTTCATCTGGATCGAGGCTGTCTAACAACAATCACAACTCCAGCATTCACTGGACTGTCTGGTCTACGGAGGCTTTTCCTGCAGCACAACAACATCTCTACAGTGGAGCGCCAGAGCTTTGTGGACCTGGTAGGCCTTTTGGGACTAGACATGAGTTTCAACAAGTTGGAGGTCCTCACAACCCACACATTTTCTGGTCTTAATAATTTGGAGTACTTGCTATTGTCCAACAATGACTGTAGACAGTTTTTGCAAAATGGCACAAGGCAGCTTCTTCCAAAGCTACGCTATCTTGACCTGAGAGCAAACGCCTTGACAAACATGGTCCCTGATTTCTCAGAGAGTATGGAAAAACTTTTGCTGTCAGGGAACCGCTGGAAATGTGATTGCGGAGCTCTCCCACTCCGAAACTACAGCTTGAGGAATCCACTGGTAATACCTCGGCGAGTGGAAACTCATGCTGAGGGGGAAGAGCCCGACACGACTATCACCATTTACAACAACATTACATGCACCAGCCCACCACGTCTAGCTGGTCAGGACCTACGAGATATTGACAATGTACACTTCCAAACCTGCTGAGTAGACATGTGTGGGATAAGAATCTTGCCATATTTCTAAACAGAAAATAGAGATTCAAAAGGTTGAAACTCTGTGCTAGAAAAGGGTTTTCAGCATTGAAAAAAAATATTCTGAACGCTTGAATAAAATTTTGATGCAACACTCTAGTGGAGACACGTTCTCCAAGACAATTTCAGAGTTTCTAAACTGTCATGGTTCTCCCGGTGTATTTTTTTTTGTCTTCTAGGTTTTAAACTTTGTGAATTCCAACACTGGGGTCCTGGAGTCTGGATCATGTTGCTCTGGACCAATTGTTTGCTCTCTGATGGAGAATAGTCCACTCACCTTTTGTTTTTTTTCAGGTGGGTGTGATCAAAAAACTACTCTGCCAATTACTGACAGGCACATTCAATTTAAACAGGAAGGGTCTTGGTGCTGTTGTTTTTGTTGTCTACATAGTTGTCTGTGGTTATTAGAGATTACAAATTTTTTAGCCAATCAAAATTTTATTCAAGCCTTCAAAATATTTTGGGGAATTTTGAAAACCTTTCTTTATCAACTGCAAATGTTCAGTGTTTCAACCTTTAGAAATTTCAGATTTGAAATGTGGCAGAATATGTAACACATCGGTGGCAGGGTTAAAGAAGAGTCTTAATACAGAGCCTTACCCTGTAATATTTTCCAATAATGTACATGACTTAATTTTCTGCTTTCAAAGCTGATAGTGATGTGTAATTCAGGAAGTTATGAGTTGCTTATGTAAAGAAACATTTTAACAAAGAAAAGACAAACAAACCAATATTCCTTTGCTTCAGCTTTATGATGAGAGTGTAATTGTACCAATATGCAACTACAGTTGTTAAATTGTCACCTTACTGTCAACTAAAGAGTACTTTAAACATAACTACAAACACAAGACACAAAAATTTCCTGTGGAAATTTTGAATGGGCTTGCATCTTACTACATGCGGCCAGTTTGTATAGCACAGTTTCAGACTGATGTCAAACATTGGTTGTAATAAACTTTAACACTAGCAGTCTCTGTAGCCACATAATTTTTCAGGTGAATTAAACCATGACTGATGAGACGACAGTGATTGCATTAAGTGAACCATTTAAATTGGAAAGAAGACACAAAAAATATTGTAATCAACACCAGTAACAAAAGAGGGAATAATACATTTGATGACATTTACAACATGATAAGTTAAATGAGTAAATGAATACATCAGGAGGAGTCCAGTACATTAGAGAAAGAGCTGATGCTCGTAGTCAGGGTGTTAGGTCACGCTTAAGGCAACGAATACACATTAACACACAATTAGCATCACTATGCTACTGATAAAATATGGTTGCGGTAATTTTCAGGGTGTGAGGTTATCCACAGGTGTCTAAAACTCAGCATTAGCTGCTAGAGCTAAGCTAATGCTTATGCATACTAATGCTAGGGTTCTGGGTATTAGATCATGCCCAAGGCATCAAATACACTGGGTGCATCCAAAAAGTCACTGTTGCTTAGGAGGGATACTTTTTAAGTGGCGTGACCTGGAAATATTTTTACATAACAGCAGAGGTTCAAGGCTTCCAATTTTGGCTCCTAGGGTATAAAACACAGGGGAGTATCCTATCTGACAGATAGAAGACAAAATAATGCTATCCCCGATCCCTCGTGGCAGCAACTTTGAAAGTGAGGCACCACTCAGATGTTCACCAACACAATCAATTAGTACAAGTAGAGGCAGAAACATGGATCATCAGATATATCTGATCCTCCCTCTAAAGCTTTGTTGATCTATTTTAATGAAATAGCTTAAAACAATATACATGACTTATGTTTTAGGTACATTCTTGGGAGTTAACAAAAGTTAATCTATGTTCTGTTCATCAGTGATTAATTTAGAAATGAATCCTAAACCAGAAAAACAACATGTTTTTACTGTAAAATAGAGTTCAGAAACTAAAGGATGAGCAGCGTTTCCTCTGGAGAGTTTGGAAATGCAGTTTTTAGTTCTGCTGTTAATGTCCAACAATTTTTGCAGCTGCAGGGACATTGCTGTATGCATGGACTCATTTATAAGGACTTTAGCAACCTCTCAGATATTGAGGCAATAATAGTGAAAGTTTAGTTCACAAGCATCCCCGCCTATTATTCTTTGTAACGAAAGAAGATGCTGAGAGATTCAGCCACATATATTTAGATTCTAACACAGCTTTCACTCTTTAATCAGAAATCTTTCATTTGTTTTGGTTGTAGGCTGAGGGTTGAAGGTCAAACATCACACGATTATGTGCTTATTAAACCCAAAGTCTGATTCAGGCTCCAATTATCTTCAAACTCCAACCACACAAAGCCTTTGAAACTATTGCCTGGTTTCATAAGAGCTGGGAGCTACTGCACTGGGAACCAACCAGAGGCCAGCTGCACTTCCTCTGTCCTTGTATCTGTTGTTGATGCACCCAGGCCAAACTAAACTTAAAAAATTTTCAAGCAGACTTAAAAACACACAAGGGATGAAAAGAAGAAATTTCAATGTAATACTCATATAAATAAGGATGTAAGTAAAAGAAATACAGATATATACATATATGTGCACATATTATAAAAGAAATGTACTATATCTACTCTAGCAATAATATCTGGTATTGATTTTTGAATCATTGAGTCACATGACATGGAAACTATTGAAAAATGAATAAGCTCATAGCCTAGATAGCTTATCTAGGCTCTGAGGTTAATTAGCCGTCCACTTAATAACAGTCACCCAAAAACTAACTTCACCACGATAGACTGGCAAAAGAAAAAATTAATTAAAGAAATTATGTTCCTGAATACTTATATATATATATAAACGCATACTGGTCAAGCTAGTGCAGTGGTCGACACTACACCAACACGAAATAAACAAGTACTAAATTCCAAAAATTCCCAACTGCTATCTGACGTCAGCTAGCAAACAATCAAGCTAATCTGGAGGATTACGACTGCAAACTGCCGAGTCACAACGCTAAAAAAAAACAAAAAGTCCAGTTAGAGGAAATTAGGGGATTTAGCCACGTAAGAAGCTAGTTGTACACTTTACCTCGGGCATTTGTGTCGGTCGGAGTCTCACGGCTTTGCTGTTAGTGACATTTCTGTCAGCGACGACAGACAACAGTGTTGACGAAGCACACGTGCAGCGGAGAAGCTTTCTCTCTGTTGCCAAGGGTAACCAGGTAGTCTCGAATTTTTACATTTTATGGTTTGAGATTTTATTTACAAAAAAGTATACACGCATTCTTAAAATGGACTCACAATAAATTTAAAAAAAAATCAAGAATAACCATGAATTATCATTATTATTCTTTATGATTTGTTTTATTCATCTGTTTCAAGTATCGGTTTGACCATGTCTACAAATTAGCTCCTCGAATATTTTACAATGAGAATTTATTATCTTTTGTTGTAGTTTAAACGCAATTTCACCACATAGGAGGTGACATTTAAAAAAAAACAGGAATATAAATACAATGGAGACTAGGTGTTTTCTTCAAGAGTCAGTCAGTGACAGATCTTCTTAACTATGTCTAGAAAATTAATCTGACTGTTAGAGTTGTGTATGAATTCTGTCAGTTGATAATGATAGACGCCTGTTTTCTAGATGAATGTTTGGAACAGTTCAGTGGCCAGCAGAGCTGCAGTTGAGCCACTGAGGATGTCCCATTGTTTATGACGTGGGCTGCCCTGATCCAGAACATTCCAAAATCTGTCCTCAGATTCAGAGGCATCACTCCTTAGGAAACCCCACATGCAGAGAAACCCTGTGCTTAAGTGCACTGTGGATCAGGGGTGGTGGGATACAGGTAATACATAAGATTTGTAATTCAGCTGATATTTTTGCTTATCTGCTTCCAGCGGAATGATCCCAAGTTTCAGGACATGAAAATTAAGCAAAAAATAAATAAATAAAATTGAAGGAAAACAAAATCCCAGAGAGCTCTGCATCAGTCATTCTCCTCCATTGTTGAGTTTGAATCCAGGAAAAGTACTCCACAGAGAGACTAATCAAAAGTTTTGATTTGTCTTTATTCAATCAGCTTCTAATTGACAATAAATGTGAGGCTTCGTCTGTTAGAGTCCAACAACAGAGAGATAAGCCAGAATTACAATACGGAGATTTGCCACTTCAAACAAAAAGGTTTGCAACAGAGATTTCCTTTATTTTCCAAGTACTTTTCTGATTTGGCATACTTTTGACTGTTTTCTGCTCCCCTGGTGTGGTATTTTAGGTTACTGAGAGGATACTTGATTTCAGTCCCGGCTTTTTCTGGCGGATTGTGGTGGACTCAAGAGGGTCCTTGTACCACACCAGAGATGAGACGAGTGGAGTCAGTAGCTTTGTTTTGATCTCAGTGGAGTCAAAAATATAGCTAGAAGTTCATATTAACTTCCCCTTAATTTTTCTTGTAGGTATCACTCACTCTGTGGTACAAAGAATTCCTCTTATATCCTCATGACGCACTAAAACCCCCTCCAGCTCGACTCAGGGCTCCGCGTGTGTGGTCGGGGTCAGGACTGACAGTAATGGCAACCAGACCTGAAGCCGTTTTGTTACCATTTTTTCCATCATTTCGTTCCTTAGATCCTCCACAACCCAGGAAGGCAGAACTTCTCGCTACAGCAGAAGTCTGGAATCTTTGTTCAACTGCTCTAAGCAGGCCATGAAGGTGTGTGCTTCTAGTACTCAGTTAGAACTGAAGGATGACCTGCGTTGAGTTTCCTCTTCCTCTTCCCCGCTTGTTCAACAGGGTTTCTAACGTTTCTGTAAGACAGAAACAGGGACGCGCTCGCCAGTCTTAACTACTTAAAAGGAAAGGACAAAGCCCGATGACCATTTATTAGTCTTTGACCGTAACATCCATCGTCCTCTTGGAACTGTCGGTCATTGAAACCTTGCAGATTTAAATGACGTTCTATTTTGTATATAAAGAAAGGGCCTAAGCACATTTAATAAAGGCCCGATATTTGCTACCAAGCTACTTACCCACAAACATCATAGCTCTTTTTAGGTGGAAACTACAGGTAGACTCTGATTCTCGTCGATGATCCACTATTGATGGCCTTTGTGTTCCCTATGTACATCATATATAGCAGCCTACTGTGCAAGAGTTCACTGCACTTTAGATGTGACACTGAAACTTTTGTGATTTTAAAGGCAATGGGTAGTTACATAAAATATTGTGGTTTTTCCCCCCTGTCTGCTTCATTTCCTATGGAGTTAAGTGATAAATAAACTATTCAAGCCATTATCTTTGAAAGAATCTTCACTTTACAGCGTTCTTAAAGCATCTACGCAGTGTGGTGTGTTGTCTTTTTTTAGTCAGGCTTATGTGGGGTATGCCAAATCCTTCGATGTGATCCCGTCCCAGCAAAAGCATCCGTGCCCAGGACCAGTTGGCAATTTGGACTCAGTGCGGCACTGACGTGAGCCAAGGCCTGAACCTCCCACACAGAATGTTGACAGAAGGGCCAGAAGTTGAGTGAAGTTCACATGTAATTCTCAGAGCACAGCCTGTCCTGGGCTTTGGAACTGCAGGGAGGGGCAGCGGCCGCAAATAAACAAATACACTGTGAAATGATTCTGTGACTGAACAAATGGGTATGTGAATTATTTCTTTTGCAAATACAAATGTAGGGACCGTGTTCAGCATGCAGCATTCTAGCCTGCGTCTCCTGTGTCTTCAGGCCCAGCAACAGTCTTTATGAGGAGGAGGAGGAGCAGTTAGAGAACTTCAGACTTAGTGAGCACAACAGAAAACCTGTTTTGCTCTGGGTCAATTACCTATCTGTCCATGTGCTTCCACCCAAGAGGAAATAACTAATGTTAATTGTACTTCCTTAATTTGTGATCACATGGCTACTATTTGTTGACTGTGCTCACTGGCTCATCCTAGCCTGGTGTCTTCTCCTCACCTGTGTGCATCGTCACCTTTGATTTACAGCAACCCTCCAACACTGTGGATCAAGGTGACTGCCAGCATGAAATAAATGATTCCATTATTTATTGGTTGGAAGTCCTGTATTAGATTCTGAAACTGACTACCAGACCTTTTAAGACTGAAACGTTTGGCTTCTCTACGCACAACTTGTCAGCAGCTGCCCTTAAATGCCACCTCAGCTTGACACGTTGGTGCAACTATTGAGGTTAGGCTGCCATCTGGTGGCGGGGAGGGTGAACACAACACAAGCAACGTGTGGCACAAAGCGCAGACGGGGTGAGAAGTGCAGCTATTAAATTAAGCTGCATTCAAGGCTCTTTCTTTCAGAAGGATGGAGATCCCTCGTCTGTCTTTCTTCCTTCAAAACCGAAAAGGTCATAACCAGCTTTCACTTGATCCTCCAAAAGTACCGGGGGAAAACACACAAATCAAACCTCTGACAGAGGAATTGTAAAAAAGTTTTTTACTGCAAAAATAGGATTTATAGAGTGTGGGAAATGATTGTCTCTCAGAAAGTGGATCCGTTTATCTTTTGAAAAAGTGTGACTATGTGCAGTCACTATTGCGCGATCTTCCTTGGAGCCACTGAGCCACGAGGCGTGGGACAACCTACCAATGATCACATTACTCCCTCTTGAGACAAGACATCCACACACAACAAATATCAGGGTTTTTGTTGAAAATATAAGCACATCCCCTGTTGCCATGGTAAAAAAAAAAAAAAGTTGTTTATTGTACCTGTGTTAATAAAGTTGAGTGTCATACAATTTGATGATGAAGACATCTAAGGTGTGAATGTATTGACAACAGTACTTCTCCAAGTTTCTCCAGGATAAATATGTTTTTCAAAGATTTGGCTGCATTTTCAGATGAATTCTTCTCTGCTAAACATACTTCATTGTTCCTGTTGGGCAACAATATCTGTAGCCTTTTCACAGCCACGTTAATGAATCCCCACCCTCCTCGTCTGGCGTCCGCTTGGGATGATTCTGTGGTCTTTTTCCCTGATACAAGAAGTATTCACACATTGCAGATGGAAAAATTATTTTAATTCTCAAGATGATAAAAAATAACGTTGTGAACTCTGTAAACCAGTACATAACTGTAGTGTTACAATTTAACAAACTAGTAATACACTACAGGAAATATGCGGCACACAGTCCTCAATGTAGAAAAGAACAATCTAGTATTCTAAGACTTGCACCTATTTTTTGTGTTCACAACACAAAAAAATATATCAATATACCAACAGAATAAGTCCTATGATTATCAGAGAATTTCCTACATGTTCATACAGTCTGTCACAAAATAGGGGACTTTTTTTATTGAAATCTATAAATAATGTAAAAATTCACTGACATAAGTAAATTAATAGGTGAAATGCAATTTCCTCAGATTTAAGACATTCTCTATTAAATAAATGCATCAGCCTGAGAATAATACATTTCTTTCCTTGTTCTCCTCAATATGCTGACAAATAGAAACTTCAAAACTTGCATGTTTTAGTTCTAGTAGATTTTTATTGAATAGCAGTTCACAACTAGATGCTACATCGAAATGAATTAACTGCGCTCCATAATATTCCAGTGACCTATTCATTGAATATCTAATTTAGAACAATACATTCAATATTTCAGGGCTTCAATGTTAAAATAACATTTCTACTGAAATTTTCTACAAGAATGTGGAAAAACTGCTTCCACATTCAGATTATGTACTTTTGACAACACGCGTTGTACTAGTATTTTTACTTAATTCGAACAGCTCCATACATCATACTCATATACATGTACAAGATTGCATAAATCTTCAGGCTCCATTTTTATAATATTAAAACTAAGACAACACAACAACTAACAATAATGCAAAATAGATTAAACTATTCCAATGCAGAGCAGAATGATACATCTAGTACAGTTCATTTACAAGATTCGTCCTATTTGGTGCTTTTTCCTCACAAACAATTAAGTTTTTGGTGCCAAATAACTAATTAAGATCCTAATAGTGACTTCAATGGTTAAGTATTGCTGTGTTTTCTTGAATGGTATGGCAAATACAGACCGAGTTCCACAATTATCAATAAATTATATCTTTAACTTCATCCCGTGAAACATTTTATTTGCTTAGCCTTTGTCCCTTCAGCTCTAATGGCCTGAATGCGGAGAATCATATAGTAATCACATTATGGTCCAAAAATGTAAGGCACTGGGCTTTTGATTCTAATTAAACACGTTATATTGTCGCAGATTCATGTTCTCATGATACCAATTAAAATTATTTAAATCACAAAAGGCACAAATGTTCATTTAATTGGTCCGTTATATAAATTTGAAAAGTCTGACGAAAAGTAAGCTGCGCTTACCGAAAGAATTTAATTTCTTGTTAAAGAACTTGTGACTGGTGCAAGTCGACCACCGGAAAGACAAAGGGCCATAAACAACAACTTAACAATCAACAGGTTATCATGTCTGTATCTGCCATGGATGCGTAATCACAATCATCATCTGTCCCGTTATTTTACACAAAAGGAAAAACAACCCAAAAAACAAATTTGGACCACGACTTCAAAGGAAACGAAAGAGTTAGAAAGCACCTTACAGTCACTAGAGGCCAATCAAAACAGCATATAATGCATAACCATTCATTTCCAAAGTGATTGAGAAATTGCAGTTAATCAAAAAAAACAACAACAACAAAAAAACAAGAAATCAATTAACAAAAATCAACTTCAGAACAGTTCTGTAGTGAAGTTTCCATGGCCACTTCCGAAGCACAGACATCATTCACCTCCACTTTCCTTCACAATGTTTAAACAGACACTGAATCTCCGCCTAAGGTCAGGATATGCTAGCAAGAGTCGCACAAATCTGCCCTAAACGTCCATGTATATTTATTGAACACAAAATTAAATGTACAAACATGTTTGTTAAGATCTGACCCATGCATTTTTGATCAATTGAATATCAACTCACTGTAGCCAACTCGACACATATAAAAGATGCCATTAATGACTGTTAATGAACATTATCTATTTAAGGTACTAGGTGAGTTGTGGGTTTTTTTCCCCTCTCCTTTCTTTCTTTCTTTTTTTTAAATTTGACCATTTTGATTTCTCACTGAAATAAAAACAAACGATGAAATGTAATACAAAAGAAAACACCGGCACAGGTCTTTGGTAAAACTGCTAAACATGAGCATTAAGTCCATTACTGTTCGAAGCAAAAGCCGTTGGCATAGTCCTGTTATTTATTCACTAAGAAGATTTATGTCCTACTGAATGAAATATCAAAGCAAAAATCCATCCAAAAACAGAATTCCCATTATTGTCTGACCTTGGCGGTTTCTCTCCCTCTCTCTCGCCACTTATTGCTGTAGGCGAGACCCAGCCCCCGTTCACGGCTACAGGCTGATACGTCCAACGCCGTAGCGGTTATCTGAATTCTGTTCAAGGGTAAATCTTCCCTTTAGAATACATATTTGGACAGCTACAAGAACACCACTTTGGTTCATTTTGAGAACTTAACACAAGACATCATTAATTTAGTTTACAGCCAAAATGAAAAAAAAAAAAAAAAAAGACCAAAGAACCCTGTAAAATTAGCCGCCATTCAGTGTACGGAGCACAAAAAAATAATAAAAAAAAAAAGTTACCTTCTACGGTGGATAATCTACAGCAGTAAAGGTCTGTGACATCATTCTGGGGGGTTTACAAAAAGGGACTCAAATGCATTTACAAACAAGTAAATCAAATAAGTCAAGTTAGATACAGAAGATTATGTCATAGCTTCTGAAATCTGAGCTGTGGATGCATAACGACATTCAAACATCTAAATGTATTACAAGAAACTACATTAATACCTTTCCAATAGCAGCGAAGCTTGCAGAAGTTATTAAGCCTTTACTACACTAGAAATAAGTCCATACAAATATTCTGGCAGTGTGACACAGTGGGAACTTTTTTATTTTTATTTTTTTGTACTATTTTTTGTAGCTGGTTAATATATCGCACAACATGCAATTCCAGAAGTGTTAAGACTGCCTTATGCCATTATATAATCATGAAAATACAAAAGCCTGTATTGAAAGAGTGGACGTAGCTTCAAGTTGCTTAAATCTGCAATCTTCCTAATGACCAGCAGGGGGCAAAAACACAAGTATGATTATTTAGAAAAGCAACCCTACTTCTCACTGTCCTCCCTAACAAGTGAATGGTTTTAATCAACAGTTTCAAGTTTTAGTCAATACAGTCTGATCTTTATTTGGAAATAATGGTCCCATTTAAAGTCAATGAAAAAACAGGCTAAGGGGCGTGGCTACCTTGTGATTGACAGGGCACTACCACAGCTGTACCCAGCACCACCAGGGGGTTTTGCTCCCTTCATTAAATTTTTGCCCCCTCATTTTTTAGATCTGTAAAGTTAAAAAAAAAAAAAAAAAACCCATCATAACAACAACTACATATTTAACAAAAAGAGAAAGGACGGTAATAATTATTCCAGATTTTTTTGTTGTTTTTGTTCCTTTCGGACAAAAACACACGCACACACGCACAAAGCATTCTTACACTTCAGCACTTCACAAGTCACAAACAGATCAAGACAATTTTTTTTTTTTTTTTAAATCATAATCACTTCAGTTTAGCCTGGACAAGGTTGTAGAATTTTTGACCCCAAAGAGAAGAACAGCTTGAGGCGATGAGGGAGGGAGCTGATGTTGTTACTTTGTTGATTCTCGCTGTCTTATCACAGTTCAGAAGTTGTACTATTTATTGTGTTCTGAGTGCACTAAACTCCCTTCACTTTGATTTAGAAACTGGTGCTTGCAATGCAGTTCTTCCAGGGACCAACAGTCAATAAATTCTATCGAAAATATGACAAGAACAATTCAGGCGGTGACTTGTGTATCTAGCTCAAATATTTCTGGGAGAAATGGAAAAGGTTGAGAACGGTTTACGTCGAGCTAAAACTCCACTATACTGCCATCTGCAGGATGAAAATAAAGATGTGCAAGGCAGGCAAAGCAGGATAACCTTTTACCATATTGAAGTCGTTTACCCCCCCCCCATTTTTTTTTTTTTTTACCACCCTGTCAGTCACTTCATTTATCATCAAAAAGGCCAAACTTGAGGCTTCAAACCAAAGTCCACAAAGTGAAGAATGACAACATGGCAGCTACGTCCACTTCTTTGATACACTATCTGAAAATACCATAAACGTTCTAGATATTTTCACTCTGAGTTATTTGTCATTTATGTGAATGTAAACAATGCATTTTCCCATATTTATAAGTAGCAAAAGGTGTACCCGGCGATACATGACTTTCTATTGAATTTAAAGCGAGAATAAAAAGATTCTTTAACACAGTAGAAGGTCATTTCAATTAGAGGAACCTAAGCACAAACCCTACGCAAAAAATCCACCTCACAAGTTCAACTACAGAATTCTTCATTCACTGCAGAATTAGAACAGTAAAAGAACTTAAATTTACTGTTTAAAAAGCATTTTTTTTAACATGTTGCTATACAAATTCCTGTGTCCTACATTTGCATACTCCCGTAACGTTAATTTGAAAAACCTAATTTTTTTAAAGACTGAAGCTGCACCAAACGAGCACCAAGACCAAGGAATGAGAGGGAGGTTCATTTCTAAGGTTGAAGTCAGGACACAGGCGCTGACAACGTTTGTTTTCAATTATGTTTCACAGAAATACTTGACAGGATCGGGCCAAATACTCTGGCGTATACACTCATCAGCTCCTTCATTAGGGACGCTTGTGCAGTCTACTGTAATTCAATAAGACAGCTCGGCCAAGAATTCCGCCTCCACAAAGATAACAACTTCTAACTGTCAAGAGTGGTTTTTATTTTTTTTTTTAATTGTGGTGTTAAAACTGGACCGCATTATACTGAATGGCGTTTCTAATATTTTGGCCACTATATTTACACACATACAGTAGACTCATGGGTCGGTCTCTACATGCATCGCTCGTGGAGACTGAGGTTTGAGGAGTTTTTATTTTTGCATCAATTGGTTGGAAACAGTTTGGGATATCCCTGTTTTGCAGAACCAATCCGGAATCTTTAGGACGGCACTTTGGTGACATGCAGCATTTGCGCACCTAAACACCTACAAGCAACACAGACATCGTAGGGTGGCCCCCGGATGTTTCTCACCTTTGCATCGTTATTCAATTCAAAAATCACAGCGGCCACTGCTCGTGACATCAATTCAAATGTCTAAAAAAGCCGCCTCTGTGACACAAAAGGATTCGCTAGGTTTTCAGTTTATTTCAAAGCGGAGGACGACTGGAGTGAGCATCATTTCCAGTTTCCTTTTCAAAATATAAGGACTGCTGTCAAAAGAAATAGAAAGCATTCAGAAATCCCCAGACTTCTGTCCACGTCTGGCATTGCAAGACTAAAATGAGATGGGAAGAGTATTAGAAAGGTAATTTATTATAATGCATTCCAGGACACCACCACACACCATTATTAACACGTAGGAGATCTATTTTGCAAAAACACGGTAGGTTTTGTTAAAGTAGAACTCCCGGCAGAGCTTCTCTGCACAGATGTCTCTAATGAAGTGTCAGCGAGTATTTAAACACAACTCGTTCAGCCAAAGCCTGTGCACAAGCTTCAACTTCTTGTGTTTGCTCGGACAATTCTACACGTAACCTTTAGAACTAAGGCAAGGCACTTGAGAGTTCGAGGCCGATATGTTCTAGACAAGGTCAAGAGGCTAGAGTCCTACAAAAAAAAAAAAAAAAAAAAATTAAAATAAAAAAAATCACCATTTCAGGCTTTTTAGCAAATACAATACATGCTTTTCTAACGTCTAAGCTATATAAATCTCTAAAAAACAAAACTAACTGATTGAATGACAGCCTTAACATGTAGCATGTGCCTTACTGATATTACAGCTGCTGGTTTCGCCTAAAAATGCATTTTAAATTTGCACTTATTTGATTGAAATTTTATAAATCTAACTATGAAAGTACAAACTATTAAATATTTTTCTATTAAATCTTAATATGTAGAACCATGCCATGTTTTAACATCAGGAAACATGAAATATTCAATTTATGTTTCACAGTACACACAAAAGCTTCAGACATTAGCTTATATAGAAAAGAAGTAACTAAAAAAAAAAAAAAAAGGACACAAAAAGAATACCTACAAAGCAGCTTAATGAAAATTTCTATATACCCTTTAATAGTCCCAGGTCAACAAAGTGCTTTAATAAGAAATCAAAGTTCTTCAAAGAGTTGGTCAAAATAATGATGCTTGACTGTTTTATCAAAATAATTATGATCTATGAAAATTTGGGGGTAAACAAAATGTGGTTTTACTTGAGGAGGAACACCGCAAAAGTCCACTTGGTTAGTCTGATTTACTGGCTGTGCAGATATGGATCTGGTTCAGTACTAATACCTCATTCTTAAAACAAACAAACAAGCACAAAAAAAAAAAAAACAAAAACGCATCAGTTTCAATTGTTGGAAAATACTTTGGTTGAATATTTTTCAGTAATCATTCACTCCCTGGAGTGTTGAATTCAAGAATCCAATGATCTACTCGCGCCACAGAGAAAAGAGCTTCAAAACAAAACGTATTCCAGTGTCGAGTTGATTATCAATCCCCTCACACCAGCTCAGTCTGGAGAGCTCGCTCCGCGTTCTCCCTGAACGAATCGGGCATTCGAGACTACAGATCAACGATTACTTCGACCGGCACAAACATGTGAACTCTCTCTCTCTGGATCAGCTCTACTCATGAGCTTGAATTTCCACTGTCTTGATTTCCTCCCAAAAGTGAATTCCTCTTTTAGAAGTTTTGCCCATTTTAAGTTTAACATCACCAGACTGAGTTAATTTCCTGGCAGTGTTTGGAAATCTACACAGTGATTTTATGTCTGCCAGCACAGAGGGACACCAACTGTTGTGGTTAACCATCGACAGTGACTTCAATGCGCATTCTTGATGTGTGGGATTGTTTTGATCCAAAACACTGATTAACAAACCTATTCCGCTCTCAGAAGGACTGAAAAAAAAAAAAAAAATCGTACAGATAAACGGCTTTAAGATTTTTAAAACTTTCAGTTAAGATATAGAATTAAAGTGAGATAATCTGATGCAACACCTCCACTAAAATCTTTTTCACACAATATCTTCAAATTTGCAGTGGGGTAGTTCAGTGCATGTCATAAAGATGAAAATGCCATAGAATATATGATGATTTATGCACAAATTACATCTGCCAAGGAAATAATTAGTGTCTGTTCACAGGATTATGTAAAAACGATGGCCAAATTTCACTAATTGCGGCAGGCCAAGGGAGAACGCGTTAACTTTTGGTGCGAATCTGGTCTACATAACAAAAATAGAATTTTTTTTTCTTCTTCTTTTCGAGTTTGGCCCTGGGCGATGCTCTGCAAGAGTCCTCTAGTTCCAAAGTGCAGTGTGAAGCTTTCAATCCATTTGAGCAGAAATTACACGCAATAACTTTAATTACTCCATCTCAAAAGGGATTACTGGTCCTACATGTAAGAGAAATAGGCTGTGAGATCTATTTTTCCATTTTGTTTAGGGAAACAGTTTGCGTTTAGCTGAGATGTGTTTTTCACAAACTTTAGCCACCAGGACATACCATGTGTGTCGTTTTGAGTGTTCAACTCATGACAGAGGACTTTTAATGTTTCTAAACTAGTGTGTAGCTCAAAATGTCATCGTGTGTTCATTCGTTATTCTAGTGCACAGCTTTTCCTGCAGAGTCACATCTGGTTGGAGGAGGTAATGTACACGTAAAATGAGCAAAAACTAACCATTGGATCTCCTGACACTAATTTGTAATACTTTTGAGTTTCATCAGTCAAACATCATTTTATTCTAAATGAATTCTATCACTGAATGAAACTTGGATTGCTGTTTAGAAAACGTAATATCTATGAGTAGTTTTTCAAAGGGCTAATTCTTTAAATAGTACCTTGAGTAATAGCATTATCACCACTTCAATATTTTTGTTCGACAGTAGGGACATTCTGTTTTACTAGGTGCACAGCTCTCACATAGTACATAATGTTGGCAAGGCTGCAGAACAATGCAACGATCATGCTTTTGGCAAACTATACATTTCTTTGACTGAAGCTGATATATTACCTGTTGGGGAAGAAAAGAATGAGTATGAGCTTCAAACTTAGGAGAATACAGTTCATGCAGACTTTTAAATAAGCATGCTTGATGACAAACTCAGATCTGAATGATGGCCTAATGAACCTTTTCTTTGTGTGTTTTGTTTATAGAGCCATGAAGATGCTATGAATGAAATGCTGTGTGTGATCTAGTCTTTCTTACCCCATCTATAAGGTCTAGGTCATTACGTAGCTGACTCTGAATGGAGTGAAGCTTTGACAAGGGGAGTTGGTCCAGCTCTCCGTAGCTACGAAGAAGAGGTGTTCCGGGGGTGCGACAAAGCACATCAAAGTCCCCTTGGAGCTCTTTCAGCTTGCGTTCTGTTTCCTCCCATTTCTGTTCCGCCAGCTGCCGCTCTGCTTCGGCTGTTTTCGCTTGTTCCTTTGCTTCATGAGCATCTTTCTGGCAAGCTTCACAAGCCTGGAAAGACAAGTTCTCATACTTAGAAAAACAATGAAAGAATTAATGACAAATACAGTACTCAAGAGTTTTACACTTACTTGTTTGACATGATGCCAGGCCTCCTCCCATTGTTTAATCTTCCTCTTGGCCTCATCGAGTTCTCTAAAAAGGCGTGCCAAATCAGCACTGCTGGTCGCAGAGGTTAAGCTGCTGAAAACTGGAGACGGACTCGGTGAAAAGCTCCCACTGACAAAGTCCCAAATGTTGCTAGCTCCTCCATTCAAACCTAGACCAGTGATAGAAGTGTAAACAGCATTAAAACCACAAAAGTAAAAGTTACTCTTCCATGTGGGAGACGTGCATTTAGAATCGTTCTATAAAAATTAATTGTTCATCAAATCAGAACATATCCTTAACATTATCATCCTGATGTTTTTTCACGTCATATTCACCACTGCTGACACGAACCATCGTGGGTCCTAATCAGTCTTTGAAGATACAACTTGTAGACGATTTGGGGAAATGTTTCAACTCTGCGCTTAAAATTCTGAATCAAATTATTTCCAGCTCAATTATGAGTAAAATTTCCTCTATCAGCTTACCCAAAGAGTTCTGTGAGGAGGAGGTGGGTGTTCCCAGGAGGCCATGTTCTTGCTTGGCTAACATGTTTGAAGGTTGATTTTGCTGTGACACCGTCCCAGACAGCAGAGACT
This sequence comes from Aulostomus chinensis, assembly GCF_037954235.1. Taxonomy (NCBI): domain Eukaryota; kingdom Metazoa; phylum Chordata; class Actinopteri; order Syngnathiformes; family Aulostomidae; genus Aulostomus; species Aulostomus chinensis. The sequence goes on from NC_141337.1 coordinate 6,079,351, forward strand.
GTGACAGCGACTGAGAGAGGGAGCTGAGCGGGGAGGTGGAGAGCGACGAGGAGGAATTAAAGGAGGACGACCGCGCCAGGGAGCCAGGAATGTTAACTGGAGCGGATCCACCGAGCACCCTTTGACCTACAGCGCGGTGACACAGTCAGCAGTTGAAATACAAACAAATGTAACGGAACCACTACTTGTCAAAATAAGCACTTACTTGCCAATCCTACATTGTCTTGTTCCTCTAACTCCTTATCGAGTGACGCAACGTTAATGTCACTAAAGTTGAGGTCCAGAGCAGATCCTGAGGGCAAACCATAAATATCTGAGAGAGGTTTTACAAAGAAAAAAAACAAACAAGTGGTAGCAGTCAAAGATTAACTTGAGTATTGCAAACATACCTATAACTGACTCCACTGTGTTGCTTCCTGGATAGAAAGGAGTGGCTTTTGCATTCATTGTTGATAAGGTGGTAGGTGAAGAACTATCAGAGCCAATACTGGAGGCCAAACTGGATGTTATACTGGAGGTAAAGCTTGATGCCAAAGGGTTCACCGCAGAGAATACAGTATTTTGTGTCTATAGGAACACACAATTCACTCTATTAACAACATTTGTTAAGTTAAAGAATTTGACAATTAATACACTCAAAAGTGTTTTTTTTTTCTTTCAAGTACTCATAAATAAGTGTGTTGAGCACATAAAATTGTTTTCTTCCCCTCCTGCATCATTTCTTTTTGACACCAGAATGCAAACAGAGCCATCCAAGTATACGTAGCTCAAAGCTAATGGGGACAGGTGGCTAATGGCAACAGCAAAACTGCTTTTACCTCCAATCAGTGTCAGTGGATAAACGAGCATTCATCTCCAAAACAAAGACATGGATTAAACTGTATGTGTTTGACAGCTTGGAAATGGACATTTTTGGGCAGGTTTGCATTTGTTTTGTAGCATTTGTTAACCATAAGGCACCATTAGCTTCAAGCTAAAACCACATGGCGGGCTCTTTCTGGACTTCCAATGAAGTGATGCCACAGCGGAAAAACATCTTTGTAGGTTCACAACAGCAATTTGTGAGTACTTAAAAAACAAAATGTATAAGTATAAATATGAATCACTTTAAATCCACATCAGCATGAGATAACTTTATCAGACTGATGCACATTACCCTCACAATAATCATTGGTAGCATCTGCTTGACAGTTAATTTGTATGCAAATACAGTATTACTACAATTTACTGATAAACAAAAAATACATACATACATATTTACCATACTTATACTTGTACCATATTTATACACAAACCTGTTTTTCTTGGTCCATCAATTTTTGATCCATGTGTCCCTTATTTTTAATCTAAATATGGTGGAACAAAGACAAAGCATGTTTAATCACAAATCTTAAGCAACTTAATCTATGTAGCCAATTTTATCTAAATGCACTTAAACACTGCATAATCATTTCTCACCCTTTGATCATTTTTAACTTTAACTAATAATGCTAAATGACATCGACAACATCTGAATTCTAAATCGCTAAATAAAAAATAAAGCTGTGGTAAATTCTATAGCATTAGCATGATGTTTGATGTTTGTAAGAGGACAACCTGCTTAGTGTGAACAATTATTTGGCTATTCATAAAAAGAAAAATATGCATGATTGAAAAACTCTATTCATAATCACAGAAAATCGTAAATAAAACTGAAAAAAAATTACCAGTAGTAGGCCAAATTTTGCGAGATGCGACACTGATCTAAGATAAGCTCTAAATCTTGACTTACACACTGGCTCAGTGTGCATTCTCAAAAAAAAAAATCCAGATTTTCAGAAATACATCCTATCAGTTCTGATAATGAGCCCGAGATGCGTGTTGCAGTGTTACAAATGTAAACAAGCTAAATGTGCATTATATATACACACATGAATATTCTACTGATGCCCCAACACATGAAGTGAGCAAAATAAGAAAATGACTCAAATATGAGAAAACAACCAATGAAAGAGACATGACAAATAATGAATGATCAGTAAAACTAAAGGGTGGACAGTGACACACTGAGTGTCAAGCCCTAAGTCGTCTAAACTACAGAAAGCAGTCAGTCTGTATATACCTGATCCTCACGTTCAAAGCCCGGAGCTTTAGGATAGTTAGACGTCAGAGATGAGACACTGGATGTGGTGGACTCTGAACATAAACTACTATTAGTTAAGGATTTGGGCTTGCTGATGGATCCCACTGGGGATATCAAACTGTCGCTTCCTGAGCTTGGCGTTACAGTTGAGCTATTTGAACATGACACCTGAGAAAGAGAAGTGCACACGGTCTTAATAAAAATGATCATCCAATTAAAAACAGAGAAGTATGAATGGACTATGGGGGTGATGACAACTACACATGGTTATCTGAGGCTGAACGGGTGTGTAACAATATGAAAACAATGAATTAAAGTACAGAACATCGAGCCCCATTCACCAACTCTTCCTAAAACACAACTAGGCAGATCAGCTCCCTCCCTGCCACTGATGAGTTTTTCCATCAAGTGATTTTCATCAATGTCAAACGGCAGCGGGCGTTATCTTGCACCTTGTGACAGAATACTGCACGCCTCGATGCGCTGGTTGTATCAGGCTGATTACTACTTTTTACCATTTACTAGCCATCCATCCATTTTCTATGCTGCTTATCGATGAAGGGTTGCGGGGGGCTGGAGCCTATCCCGGCTGGCATTGGGCGAGAGGCGAGATTCACCCTGGACGGGTCGCCACTCCATTGAAGGGCCATCAAGAGCAATTAGGGGTTCAGTATCTTGCTCAAGGACACTTCGACATGGTCACCGGGGGAAGTGAGGATCAAACCAGCGACCCTTCTGTTGCCAGACAACCACTCTACCTCCGAGCCACGCCGCCCCACTACCATTTACTATTTCACTCCCACATTAACCATAAGGGAGAGAGGAAAAACACCAAAACAAATACAAATAACAAAATCAACTGTAGGCTTGATAATCACTTATTTTACCAAAAAAAAAAAAACGTTGTTCTCTCATTTTGCCCTCATGAGACACTCTTCAATTACATCATGATAGGTTTATTATATTGTATTGATTATGTAAGGCAATTCCCATATTTTTAACATTTAACTGTAGTAGTTTCTGATCACTTATTTCCATTATGTTAAAAAGCATTGTGGTCATCATCGGTCACACTAGTAGGTCCATTCCCACGAGTTCTGCTGACTCAGGGCTCAGCTCTGTCCTGCGACGATAATCAAGCTGGAGGTGTCTCGAGCTGCGTGGTTCAACCACTGTGGGTTGCAAGGTGATAAATGCATTGACTTGTGGTTACCATTATTTCATCAGTTTTGCATTTTCTCTCTGGATACTGAACACCGGTAAGAACTTCTCATTAATAATTTTGTTCATCCATATCCACTATTGATGCTACTCAATCTGACAGCTGTTCCTGCAGCTGTACCTAGTTTGGAGTCACTTTTATTTTGGCGAAACTTTGACCCTCCTTGACTTTTCAATTTCTCTGTCTGTGTAACATCCTGGTGCTCACAACCCCGTCAGTCTTCGACCATTTTACGGAGATGAGCAGGATATTCACCTGCTCTTCAGGACCAGCTGGTACTTACAACAGGATTCATAATTATATGGATTGCTCAATTCATTGTATTCTAATAAAATGTGGATTTTTAATGGGACTTAGGAAATATTTTACGATAAAATCTGGATATTGGTGAATGAGGCCCATTGCCTGACATCTTAAAACAATGCAGTAATGAAATTCTACATAAGGAAAACAAAACAGAATTAATGACAAATCAATGTATGATAAACATGGTTGGTTTGCATCAGCTGACTTGTTAATAGCGGATCAAAATAGCAGACACATTGTGAGCATTTCCTCTTAAGAATGAGGCTGATGGAACAAGAGAGTAAACGTACACTTCCTACTTGGCCGTTGCTATTGGTGGCGCTGCTGGTGGAGTTGCCTCCACCGCTCCACTCGCTAACGGGACAGTCTGAATACTGCTGAGAACCAAGCTGGGACTGGGAACTTGACTGTATCGCTGTTAGCAATGAGCTCATGGTCTCTTCGGTGGATGGAATTCCTGGAACGATTCATGTAAACGTTCAATGGCATATCGTGTGAAACCAGCCAGGTTGATGAAAGCTCAAGGTTGCGCTCGAAGCAAAGCGCCACCATGACACAATGAAGTAAATAAAGGAACTTGCTGAGTGCGAAAATAAGAGAAAAATCACATGAACCACTTTATAGCATCACAACCTGGTATGAAAAAGAATCCAAAGCTCACAAACTTACTTTCTACGTGTGCAAACGCACAAAACGGTCCTCTGGGACAGTATCCAGTTTGCCGCATATCGTTGCATTTGGTGGATTTGTAGATCTTGGCAGGAGGGGAATGGATGACAAACAAATGAGACACAAATTTAAGATATTTGCATTTAAAAAACACTTAATATCAACAATAAAAACAGAGTTTCATGTTTTAGTAAAGAAATCTAACCATACTGTGATTCAACAACAGAATTAAGTCCAACGTGGAAATTATTTTCGAAAGTTTTTTTTTTTTTTTTTTAATTGTGCATTTTTGAATTTGTTTTCAAACAGAATCCCGATCACCATCTCTATACTTGACGATACTGGAAGATTTGGTCATGAACTACCCTCCTGATATCTTTAAGGTCAAAAACAAAAAAATCCTCTCACCTCTGGGTGAAACTGCTGTTCCGTGCGAGAGTGACAATACTGGCAACTGTCTCCACTGTCACACTTGGAAGGCTCGCCCCACTCATCCCCGTGTTTCACATTAGGACAAGGAGTTGACCTGCAGTGTTACACACAGTCAGAACTGTTAACATACAGCTACTAGCGACGGTTACATGAGCTCCTAACATTAGAGTACTGCATATCTCACCTGTACTTGAACTTCCGAGGATTTCGTCTTCGATCTCTACTGTTGTGGTAGTGGGGACAGGCGTAACCCTGTCTGCAAAGTCTTGGGGGCTTAGTACACTGTTCTGTTTTATAGTTGGCTAAAACAAAGTTGGTATCTGATAAGAAAAAAAAAATTAAAGAGAAAGAAAAAAGTTAGCAACGCTGCAATGAACTGTGATTTGATAGTCACTGGATGAGGAGGAGGAGTTCTCCACCTTGCCACCGCGGGTCTTCTGTCAGAGTTTTCTCAATCATGGCTTGACTGGCTAACACACCAGGCTGCAGGTCAGGAATACCTTCCCCAGATCCTAGCTGTCCATTCTGGAGGGCCTCTTGTGCTTGGATCTCCCTGAACACACATGATTATTATCATTAAAAAAAAGGAAACAAAAAACATTCACTTTTTAAAAAAAACAACAACACATTATGCAGCTCAGCACAGAGGAGGAATGGAATAGGAAACCGATCTATCAGAATCAATCACCTCCCAAATAAGTGAGGCTACTACAGAGGTGCAGGTATTTTTTTGGAAATCAACTGGAGTACAATTGTTATTTGGAAAAATAAAAAAAAACATCTATAAAAATGTTTGAGTCTTTTTAATGCTGGTTTAAGTTGGTATATATATATATGAGTTATGAAGTACATATTTGAAATGATACGTAATCTGTTTGCATTGTTCCTTATAACCAAGCAAGTAGACTCGTGATACTATCTGTTGATTGCTCGCGTGACACAGTGTGACTTTTTCAACAAGCGGTGCAGAACTGACACTTTTCAGCACTACAGAGCTCGAAAAATGTTGATCTTTTTTGAAAATGCATGCAGTAAATGCCTGCAAACTTACCTACCACTCACTTACCAAACTGAATGTCGTGGATCGATCTAACCTTTACAACACATGTGTTCTCCTCATATCTTGTCTAAATTGACAGAAATGTCCTTTCTACTCGTGAGGCTTGTGAGGGAAGAGTTTGGCAGGGAAAAGAGAGGCCTATATTTGCTTTGTATGTCACCTGATATCATAGACTGGAGGTCGGAGATCATGTGGCCCGTGAGCAAAAGCACAGTGGAGGCCATTCTTCACACAATGCCCTCGAGCATCCGTCTCATGGATACAAGTGCCAGTCTTGTAATAGCGTAGATGGTACTTGCGCTCTGTGTCACCCGTGGTCCGGTGCAAGTATGGACAGCTAAGGGAAGAAAGGGAGCAACACAGAATCTTCATAAACATTTGTTGAAGACACAACAGTGCAGCCACACCTGCACCCAAAACTGACCTTAAACACTCTGAATTTGAAGTGCCTTACAATACAGAAAGGATTTTATTCCACAAGTTTACAGTATTTGTGCAGATGGCCTCTTTTCATATGATCGAAAAATTGGCTTGCGTACTATACATGTTATAATTACAGAAAATACAGAAGAACTGCAATAAAAGGAGGAAGTTCTTGTACTCTAATCAGGAACACTTTCTACCGTGGATCCATGGCTGACACATCAGCAGAGCCTCAAGAAATGTATAGCCCATAAACCTCTTCAATAAACCAAATTTGCCTTTCTTGAGTAGCAACAGTTGCTATAGCAACAAGTAAGGTCATACAAAAATAGCTGCCATTGGCAGAGGCGGAATTCTAAGGACTGCAGTTGTTCATTATCCATTAGTTCAATAATTCCGTTTTTTTCGGGGTGGGGGGGGGGGGTGGTAAATGTGAAGCTCAATTAAACATCACACCATATTCAATCTCAAGAACCCGACAGAAGAAGGAGGCTGAAAAGGAAGGAGGCTGAAAAGAAACTCGGCGATTATACAGTTACAGATGATGGAAGTGGAACACCAGTGTCATCAGTTCAAGATTGTAAATGCTCCTATCTTCTGTGCCACCTGTCACTACATTTTCAACACTTCCATTTCTTTTAAAGTCACAAGCCAGAACAATGGTGACTTTGTCTTCACCTATGAATCAGGCAAATAAAGGGATGTCTGACTGTAACTGAGGAAGCACAACTCATCTTAACATTATTTAAATTACCCATTTGTCCACATCATAAACATGCAATATTCAAACTAAGCTACAAATGTCTGACAAAGGCACAATGTGCCACGATATAACATTACCACTGAAGCACTGTGGCTCTACAAGACGACCTTGTCCACAAATCACACGCTTGTATGGTACACGCCCACAAAATCTCATTGTGTTGTTTTTTTTTTTCTTTTACATTGAATTTCTTTTACAGCGAAAACATAACACAAACACACACACACACACACACACACACACACACACACACACAAAATCACCACTCATCAAAATCAATTGCAACATCTGTAATCTGTTGTTCATCTCACATTGTAACTAAGACAAAGAGAAGCACAAGGGTACCGACATTTGTGACAATATAAAGACAGGGAAGAGGGAATCTGTGCCTGCAAACCCCATGTTTTCCTATCTGGACTGGAAATATTATGGTGCTGACAGTCACACCTGTGGACCTGTCGGGATGTCTGCACTTTCTCTACCATGCACAAGAACAAAAACAGGCTTCCGGCCCCCTTTTCAATGACGAGGAACCCAAACCATGAAAAAAGGACTAAAGCTTTGCCAGGTTTATTTAGCTCAGACTCTGTCAGACTTTTTTTTTTTTGCAGATTTTGAAGTGCTGATATTCACAGTTGTTGATATGATCAGTAAGAAAAAAAAAAGGGTTTTGTTACTCACATTTTGTGGATTTAGGAAAACACATATAAACAATTTAGTTGTGAGAAAGTTACGTTCATCTTAATATCCAAAATATCTGAAGCTCTTAAGTCCCGTACTAACTGTGTCATTTCCTCAGATGAAAGAGTTAAATACAGATATTGAGCTATTTAAAAAAAAAAAAAAAAGTACCGATACAAATAACATCAATGATGTTCCAATATTGTCATTCACCCCTACTAGGCCTGCACAATTATCTAATGGCAGCATGGACCGGGTTCAATAGAATATTAATATTAAATGAGTTTAAGATTATGGAGTTAGAAAATGTCTGGCTGATACAGTGGTTGAATAGAACTTTAAAAAACAACAACACAAGATCTTTATTAGAATATGTCAATAACTATGATGGACAGAAATTAAACATTTTAGCGTGATGCATTTTCCAGCTATTTTGCCCACAACGTTTAACAAAGGATGAATAATATTGGATTTATTTTGGCCAATATCCTAACAACTGACTAAATCGGCCAACTGCTGATATTTACAGATGTAATTATCTGTTTCAGTACAAATCCATGCGGTATTTGCATCCAGGAAATCAGACGAAAACGTCGTGAATGCAATAAATACTTTTTTCTTCCTTTCCAGAAAATCTGAAAAGCCCAAAAATATATTTACCACATTGTCTCCTCATCATAAAATGGAAGAATAACAATCACACATGCTTGTATGGTACACGCCCACAAAATCACATTGTGTATATATATATATATATATATATATATATATATATATATATATATATATATATATATATATTTTATTTTTTTTTACATTCTTTAACGTTACAATCCAAAACAATATCTCCTGATACTGCCGGTGTGCCAATATCATCTTGCATCCCTACTACTAACAATTCAGACAACCAAATTCTCCAAAGCCATTGTAATATAGAGTATTTAACACCTTTCACAGTTCAAAGCCATCTTCAAGAGCAGACCACCGCTCATGATATTAAAGTTCAAGCGATATTGGAGTCAACATCTGCATTTGTCAGCAGCTGCATCTCTTCACACTTCCCTTTTTCTCCAAGGATAGAAAAAAATCTCTCGAACTTACTCATCTCCATCCGGACAAATGCCTGTTGTCTCGTCGTACTTGGTGCAGTAGACGTCTGGGCTGTAGTTAAAGGTCCCGTCTCTTCTCCTGATGGGTCGCCTTCTCCGCTGGTTGAGAAAATGCCAGTGAAAGCACGTAAAGGGTCTGTGCTGCGTACACTTGTGCTGGAGGAACAACGGGCACTGCTCGGTCCTGAACTCCTTCAAGTACCTAAAACAACCAGGAGAGCGGAAGAGGGAGAATTAGGAACCGTTTTTTAATAGAACGAACCACTAATAGGTGAACTGGAGGCTAAATAAAACTTCAGGAGCTGCGGGGTGTCGTGCTATGCAGCTTAAGGTGTAGCCTGCTGTATTTTGGGTCACTAACGTTAGCTCGCTATTCAAAGAGCAAGCTACGTACGAGTTTCAACGCAGCACCTGTAGAGACTCCATGAGCGTACGTCAATAAAAGCGCGTAGCAAGAGGGAACACAAAATAAGGCCGAGCTATTTACAAGCAGACTGGTTAGCCAGTTCCTGGCTAATCATTTAGCAAGCCAAGTTGACGGTAAAATATTCAACGGCTTATTCGAGGCAATCAAAAAACTCTGCGGGACAGTTGCAAACTATTCCGATGACAACTGGCGCGGCAACTGCGTGATTTAAGACGTCCATGTTGTCCACACTGGGACTGATGTCGGGACTCGCTGTTTGCCATGTAACGTTAGGTAGTCACAAAGCCAGGAAAAGCACCATGTTTTTAACGCACACGCAAGAGTTGAAGAACACGAAAGAGGCAAAACGCGCGCAGGTGCACGTGCAAACAACATTTCGGCGCAAAGCGACGTCGTGGTTGCTTCGCGGCGGCTTTACTCACGTATAGTGGGTAGGTTTCTCGGTTTGAGGAGACGCATTGGCCGCCGTTTTCGAAACCGACGGCATTTTCAGTCAAAACAATGAACTGCGCATGCGTTCAGATCTGTTGCTCGAGTGCATGCACGTCCGCCTGCTCAGCACAGGCTCGGCAACGAACGCGCGCGCGCGCGCGCGCTGCAAAAAAGGGTGATGCGCGCACGGGGAGGGGTGGTGGGTGGGTGGGTGCGCGCTCCACACACGTGACACACTTCTTAACACAGCCCTGTTTGTTTGCGCCCTACTGTCTTTGCTGTTTATGAATACATGAATTAAAGTAGTGTGTGTGTGTGTGTGTGTGAGCCCTCAAAGACACATAACATTCACAAATGGTCACGCATGAAACTGCGTCACAGCCCTAATTATTCCAAAAATGAATAAGAGAAAAAAGGAGACACAGTCAGCTGTGGTCCGCTTTAAAAATGATATTCTAAAGCAGAGGTAAATAGTTTTTGTAAATTTGAGGTCTGTTTTTAGAGGTGCTGTGAAGAAGAAGCTACCTGGTGGGAGTGGCTGGGAGAAGTATGAGAGTCCTCAGTGACGGAGCCTGGCTTTTGTTGTACAGCAAAATAAGATTCATAACTAAAGGAAATTCCATGCGAAATTGCAAAATTTAAGCTTTATTTAAATGGATTAGGGACAATAGCTGGGAGGCAAATGTTTGGTTTACAGGGAGCAAGGAGTTGAGAAGTGCAACCATCATAATTGCAAATTTCGCCCTGGGCTCGATCCCTTGGTGACAATAAAATCTGGTTCTTCTTCTTCTTCTTATCATTATTATTATTAGGGCCTGAGCCAGAAGGTAGAAGACCCTATTATGTTTGTTGTTGTTGTTATTATTATTATTATTATTATTATTATTATTATTATTATTATATGCAGCAGCTGAATAATATTTAGCAGTGTCTTAGAATGCATGGCAGAGTTGAAACAGCAACTTTGCTGGTTAGTTTAACTGAAATGTAGTGTGAAAAATCATAAAGTACCATCTCAACTTGTTTATGATGACAACATGAAGCACGTATTCTGAGTATTTTTTACTGTTTTTATGGTTCACAGGGGCCCCATGTAGTCCACACCAAAATAAGTTCTCTTATAAAGCCGCTCCACCATCTAACCCTCAAATTACTTTAGGCCTTAATTGGGTTTTATTGCCTTCCAGATAAAATCTTCTCAATAAACAACTGGACGGGTTCTTTCTCATCATTACTGACGTATGTGAACTTTGAGTTCTTTCTCTTTCCTTCTGGATGTGGGAAGCGATTCAACAGAACTCTTTTTTTTTCCTGTAAGGGTGTTTAATTTACAAATGCAATTATACTTTTAATCCATTATTCACTTGGTGTGGTGCACCGCGTGCGCCAGCTTGTAATTATGCATAAGCCCCGCACTACCCAGCCGTAATTAGTTTCACACACACACACACACGCGCGCACACACACACACACAAACACTTAGCAATATCCTTTATTTTGTGCTTGCTTTGTTTTCTGTGTATTTTCAGCAGTTCAAGCTGATACGGCAGTTCAGGTTTTTTTTTTTTGTTTTTTTTTGTCAGTTTCATTCACTGGAATCAACTTTCTACTAATTCTGGCAATAAACCAGAAAAAAAGAATCTCTAATTTGTGATGCTAACCTGGACATGTCAACAGCGAATGAACTGGAAGATAATCTCAGCGATGTTTATCACTCTAGACAGAAACCTGTCATCAGCATACTTTGTCATTTTATCAGAGTCATTGGTCGCCCTTTACGTTTGCCTGTGAGTTTTACAACTATTTAACAAATGAAAAGTAGCAAGGGCCTGTGACTGACTATTAAAACGCCACTGGATCCACAAACTCCATCATTGAAACTCACCTCCATCTTTCATACGGCGCCTCACACGGCAAAGGAGAGGTATTAAAAAAAAAAAAAGTAATTTCATCTGACTTTGTTTCAAGTAAAATGCTAAATAAGATATTTTCAGAGGCTTAATCTCCGGAATTGTAACTTTTTTGGACGTTCACTCAACAATTATGATATTTAGTTGATTTGTACATCTGTACTCTCTAATTTAATACATTAGTGAAACTAACAGTGCCCTTTTTCTGACATTGAAACTGAGTTCTTAATTCAACTTGGCCTTGCTATGAGTAAAGATGTCATGTTTCATCCACCCTCATTACCACGCATGAGGGAACAAAGTACTGGGAATGTAATTCAATATAGTCTATCTGTCTAATTAAGAAAGGAATCTCTGTCTGTCTGTCTTTCCCTTGATTAGCTAAACAGCCATTCATCTCAAAGTTGGCGTGTGCGTCGCAGATTCTTGGTTGTTTAGGTGAATCCGGCTCACTTTTGGCTACCAAAAGCTGTCTTTCTTCTCTTAGTTCATATTCTGATTCTGACTGACATTCTTCTTAGTCAATCATCCCGGCAGCTTTGGCCACAAGAAGTTGTTTCCGATGCCACAAGTTTGTTTGTTTGTTTTTTTGGTATTTGGTAAGTATTGTTGGATGGCTTTCAGGATTCTATACTTTAAAAAGGGGGCGGAGCCTTGTCATGGTGACCACAACAGCCCCTGCAACAACAGGCACTGCAGTGATGTGATTAAATCCAGGACATCAATACTTGTAGCTGTGAAAAATTATATCTGAATCCATCCATCCATTGTCCTCCGCTTATTCCTACAGTACATTAAGGGTCGCGGGGGGGGGGGGGGCTGAAGCCTATCCCAGCGTCAACGGGCGAGAGGCGGGGTTCACCCCGGACAGGTCGCCAGTCCATCGCAGGGCCAACATACAAAGACAAACAACCATTCACACTCACAGTCACACCTACGGTCAATTTAGAGTATCAATCAGCCTCGTCCCCAAATTGCATGTCTTTGGATGGTGGGAGGAAGCTGGAGTACCAGAGAGAACCCACACAGGAACAGGGAGAACATGGAGACTCCACACAGAAAGACCCCGTGCTCCAGTCAGGGCTCGGACCCGGAACCTTCTTGCTGTGAGGCGACAGTGCTGACCACTGCACCACCGTGCAGCCATATCTGAATCCATGTCTCATTATAATCATAACAGCTACCCATCCGTCCATTTTCTATACCACTGTTAGCTGACATTGGGCGAGAGGCGGGGTTCACTCTGGACAGGTCGCCAGTCCGTCGCAGGGTATAATTATAACATTCTAATATTTATCTATCTTGTATTTCTGTATCTGTTCTACTACACAAACTGGTCAGTGTCTGTGTATTTTGTACTTTAATGTGCGTGACGTTCAACTCGGCAGCCATGAACATCATCATCTGTTTGCATGAACATGTGCATCCCCCCCGGAGGATTGAGTCATATTATGCAAGAGAACCCAAGTTATTGTATGTTTTGTTTAATGCTGCACCACTCAGAGGAAATATGGTGAATGTCAGCGTGTGGGGGGGGTCACACCCTTTTTCCTTGCAGTGACGTCAGTTACCACAAACCTTTAACCTCCTTCAGTAGACTCAGCTGTACACACAATCTGCTGTCAAGCTCTTCTCACAGCGTCTTCGATGCGTGTGGTTGTATGTCTGGGCGTGAACCACTTCATGTGCTGCTTAAATGCACTAAGATCTACAACATCAACTGCTTTTGAGAACAAATTAAAGGGCAAAACTGAACAAGAGCATCCGAATGATTCTCTGAACAACGAGGATACAGAGGAAATTGTTGAGCAGTGGAAATTTCATGCCGGATCATCTTCGGTGTCAACATTACAGGACAACAGTTTTTGCATTTTTTTGTAAACCTCTAATAAACAATTGCACAAATAATCCTCCATGCGGCTTTCCCAGGCTACTGGGACTGTTACAGCTGCAATAACAGCATGTGGTTTGGACACAAACATTATCTCTGGCTGCTTCAAGTACAAACACAACTCAGGCACACTGCAGGCCCACAAGACACTGATGCACACTCTTACGTATGGCTGAATAATCACTTCTAGGCTGTGGTACAATATACATCCACCCGCATCGTTTGGTTGGTTGTTTTGTCAAAAATGGGAATGTACGGTGGAGCATTGTGCAGTATGTTTTATTTTCACATTTTAGGTTTGCACTTGTGGATAAACGAAGGGTCCATTAAATTTTTATGGCGGGTTTCATGGAACCGTTGCTATCAACAGCACCGACATTTTTACACTGCACCTGTGTAGCCTGGTAATCAGCGTTAAATTGACCTCTCATCAGTGCATTTATGTTTAAAAGGATTTAATCGCATTGTAAGTGATGCTTTGGTCTGCAAGTCGAGTGATCTGCAGACCAAATGATTCTGCAGCTTCTCAGACTGATTTTAGAATATAAAAGAGAGTTGACTCAGTTCAAGATAAGAGAAAAAGCAGCCCCAAATCTGTAGATGAAGAATGTTTTGTGTGGGAAAATGGCTAAATGCGTTCTCTGTGTGCCATTCATCAGTGTGCTGTAAGCTAAATACAGGTAGAGAATAGAGATTGAAGGTGTTCCTTTTTGGGACTGATGTGTTTACCGTCTGGTCCTCTGGTGGCAGAACAACACCTGCCTCTTTGCTTTACCATCATGCTAACTTAAACTGACAAATGGAGTCATCTTTGTCCTGACTGGCCTGCTGCGATATAAATATCTGCTGTCAAATTTTGAAATTCAACCCCAGAAAACCCTCTTGACAGATGATACATTCATTCTAAAGAGTTAAAGATGTAACTAAACCATTCTGTCTGCAGGATTAAGCAAAAATGAACCTGTTTGATTTTAAAGAATCCTGTCAAGTTTTGGGGTAATACACTCTCTCTCTCTCTCTCTCTCTCTCTCTCTCTCTCTCTCTCTCTCTCTCTCTCTCTCTCTCTCTCTGCATGCAGTAGGAGACTCACAGAGACCAGCAGTAGCTAGTTAGCTTAGCACAATGAATGGTAGCGGCTGAGCAATCTTGCATAGCTCCTACAATAGTCAAAGACAAATACACTTTTCTCCAAAACAGCCTGTTCCTATATAAGAAGAAGTCTGGTTGTGTATTACATTTGTCATGAAATAAAAATTTAAATGTGCAAGTCATTGGAATTTCTAGAATAACATACATACATGTAGCCAGAAATATATATTTTTTAATTGCAGCAACTCTACAAAACAAATCATTTTTTTGAAGACAAGAGGAGCGAATACTACCGCTAACCATGGCTGACTTTGCAAGAGAGGATGAGGAGGAGTATTTTTTGACAGGTCAAAAACTGTTGGCTCTGGAAGCTGGCAAGTTGGAAGTGTGCTATAAACCCCATCTACTGTAATACATTGTGCAAAGCTAACTGGTGCCTCAGCTGGTCTCTGTGGAAAAAGTTGGTGTGTTCCATACAGGTAGAATAATGAAAACTCCATCCATCCATTTCTATACCGCTTGTCAGTTAAGGGTTGTGTGTGTGTGTGTGTGTGTGTGTGTGTGTGTGTGTGTGTGTGGGGGGGGGGGGGTCTGGAGCTTATCCCAGGTGACGTGACACTGGGTGAAAGGTGGGTATGTAAAAAAAAAACGACTGGTGGCTTCAAACACTGTTTGAATAAAATTTGTTGACTGTAGAGTCAAAAACATCGTCAAATTCCTGGAAAAGTGTAACAATTTCTTTATTCTAAAAATAAAAACATGTTCCAACGAATATCAAGCTGTACATAATGCCACTTTTCTTTCCATAGAACAAAAAGAGTGAGCTGAGAAACACAAAGCACAGTAAGATTGTAGACAGCTCCTCTTCACCTATTCTGTATCCCAACTGCAGCGGCGCTTTATTGCTTGATACACGTTGACAGTCAGTTCGCTTCATAGTGATATTGAAGCTCATGGCAGGATAGTTTTTCGCTAAATACCGTTGTTTTATGTTAAAAAAATAATCTTATGCATTGTACAGTACGTGCAAGTTTGAACTGAAATCCAACAAATTGACACCTTATTCAGCCAATGCATGACGCTTTCTTTAAAGATGTCTGTTGATGAATGCTCCAAAAAATCAGAACAGATTTATTTTGTTGATATCAAACTGTAAAATAGCTGTTTATTATATCTCTTACACAGAAACTCTTCTGAAACTATTTGACCTTTGCCCATTTGCTGCACCTCAGAGGTCGATGTTGACATTTTTGCACCTTTTTTACATTGTATTTACTGTCGCTTGCATTGCCACTCAGCTAACTCTGTGAATAATTGACACTAAATACACTTAAGAAACACGACCCATCATTTGGATAAACATGGAAATAGAGACGGCTGACAAATTAAAGGAAAAAATCCAAAGGTAGTGTTGTTTTCCTGGATGACATTGACCCCCTTCTATAGGGCGCGAGGGTCACTGAATAGTGTGATATTAAAATACGAATCATTTATTTCATTTATGTTTTCCTTTAGTTTGTCACCCGCGTGTAGCTTTTAAGTACTGTACGTGAATTCATTATCTACTACAAATATACACGCTTTCCATCATTTGAGTGTACATTCTTGGTGCTTTGGTGTTTTTGTTCAGACAGTGAGGAGGGTTATTGAGTCAGTTCAACAATAAAAACAGTGATGAAAGAAGGCAGCGGTAATATTTCACGCAGGGTGATTTATCACTGATATTAAGAGCTGTCGTTTGTGGCCTTCATCCTGGTAGCAGTCACACCTCTGACACTTTGGTCCTGACAGGAAGTTGTAAATCGAGGCCGTGGTGGCAGAAACGATTGACTACTGACCAGCTGGCTTTCTGCTTGATGAAGAGACGGAGCTTGTCCCTGAAGGTTTCTCCTAGAAAGCTGTATATAATGGGGTTGAGGCAGCTGTTGGAGAACGCTGCCAGGTTAACAATGTGGCCTGTGAGTGGGTAGTCATGCCACAGGGTGGTAGCAGTCCTCTGCGATGGGTCAGCTGTGCCCTGAAGCAACTGGATGCTGATGAAGACGTTCTCTGGCAGCCAGCAGATGAAGAACACCAGAACCACCACCACGATCATACGCAGGGCTTTCTGCCGCCGTGGCCACAGACCACGATGCTTTTGGGCCCTCATGAGTATTCGCCCAATAAGAGAGTAGCATAGACCAATGATGGAGAAGGGCACCAAAAAGCCAATGGTTACCTCCAGCCACTGGATCTCAAAGACATTGGCAAAGCAGAAGTGCAGCTCTCCTCTGTGCTGTGTCTGCACAATGGTGAAGGGGAGAAGGGTGGCCAGGATAGAAGCCATCCAAATGAGGCTGCAGCTGAGCTTGGCATGTTGCATAGTCCTCAGCGGGCTGCAGCTCATGGAGCTTGCCAGGGCAATGTATCGGTCAAAGCTCATCCATGTGAGAAAGAAAATACTGCTGTACATGTTGACTTGCAGGAAAAGGGACATGAAGGTGCAAAGGACAGCGTAGTCGTAATACTTTTCGTTCAGATTGAAGACCTCGATGAGGGAATCGGCCACCAGGATGAGGTCCGCCACAGCCAGGTTAACAAAATAAAGGTCAGGGATGGTCATCTTCTCTCTGTGGTTCAGGTTCACCACCAGGATTAAGATGTTGCCGATAAATCCGATGGGAAAGAGGAGGATTGTGTAGAGGC
This sequence comes from Aulostomus chinensis, assembly GCF_037954235.1. Taxonomy (NCBI): domain Eukaryota; kingdom Metazoa; phylum Chordata; class Actinopteri; order Syngnathiformes; family Aulostomidae; genus Aulostomus; species Aulostomus chinensis. Next base: position 6,096,572 of record NC_141337.1, read on the forward strand.
AGGACAGGAACAGACCAACGATGTAGGATTGGTATTTGTCTGAGTTTTCTATCAGATCTGTAGCGTTGTTGTACTCATACGACGTGTTCAGCTGTTCTGTGCCGTTGACGTATATCCAGACCAAAGAGGGTGTCTGCACTTCCATACTGACTGTGGTTGGACTGTCTTGAATCGGAGACCACATGTAAGTCACCTGTAGCTGCTACATTGTTGAAGCGTGCTGATTCCCAGGTGTGTCTCTCTAGAGGTTGAATCATCTATGCTGCGTTGCTGACACAAGTCAGGCGAAGGTGAATAGTTTATGGTTGCTTTGACTCCATGACGACGTCAAGATTCATCTACAAATAAATTCCAGACACAAAACAGAAGCTCCTCCATGTTTTAAAAATCACCTCTGGCCTCTTTTTTTTGTTTTTTTTTGTTTTTGTTTTGTTTTCTTTTTAACGTGATGACTCACATGGTGCAGATTCTTCAATCTGTGGACCTGAGATTAGAGGGTGGCTTTCTTTCTCCTCTTTTGTGTCACCTGATTTGAGCGCTGCTTTGTCTTTCCAAGTCCATGCATCTTTATTCAGCGAGCCTTGGCCAGAGACGCTATTACAGTGACACCTGAGCTGTGGAGTGGAGAGGAGAAAAAACACCTGAGCATACACAAGAGAATAAGGCCCAAAGACTTGAAACATATGTGAATTTAAATTGAAATACCATAACAGCGCAGTACGTGTTTCAAGTCTTGATCAGAAGAAAAGAAAATGTGGATGAAGTAATTTTGTCATTTTTTTAGGACGTCTGAAATGGACGGCAGACGTTAAAGTAAGTACATTAAAATTCAAACTTAGACTTAAACAGATGCATTGAAATCCTCCTTTAAAACCCGCAGCCATTTGGAGCTCACTAACCGGGTTTGTCCAGACTTGCTGACTATGAAATGGTGAGATTAAAAAAAAGAGAAAAGAACGAAAAAAGATTACGAGTTGTTAACACTGAACAAACCGTTTCATGGCTTCACGCTCAATCTCAGTTTAGGTTAAGGACGTTTTCACAGCAAGGTTTTTCAAGGACCACGTTCAGGCCCCAGGTTGACAGAAAGAAACTGCATTCTGTATGGCAAATATGACCTTTGCAAACATCCACAGTCCTTAGGGGTTTTAACTCCACCGGAGGAAAATCTCTGCAATATTAATGCACTAAGAGTAACAAACGTCTTCACAGCCTGATTCAGCAGAATGCGTGAACACTAACAGCATAACAAGAAGTTCACATGGAAGCAAAATGTCTCCTATAATTTTTTATAATTTTTAATCAAACCATATTCTCCAATAAATGGTCAATATCAGCACTAGTAAGAAATAGAATTTCTTTTTCTTTTTTTTTAGAGTATGATAGCTAAATGAAAAATGATAACAGGTACGAGCAGAAAGAGATTGATAAATAGATATATGATCAAATCCTAAGCTCCTACCATCCACGCATTTGAAAAGTTTGTTTTAATCTCATGAGCATGTTTTCATTTGCATATATTTTCTGACCAAATCACCTCGATTGATCTGAGCTGTGGTAATCCTTTCAAAAGCAAAACTTCAAGCGTGTTCTTAAAAAAAAAAAGAAAAAAAAAAGAAACAAGGAGCTGGATTTATGTGGCATGAGGGAATATCCCATCTGCAATTGACTCAAAACGACAACATACTGATTGAAAATTAATAAATGCATAGAGTAAATTCAGTCTATCATATGCCATTTTACTGTAAAATGCCATTTGTAGAACACTATTTGTATTGTATGTAAAGCACAACGCAGTACCTAGAAAAAGTGAGATGTAGTGATTCAAAACAGCACTTACTTTTTCAAATGTGGGATTTGTTGCTCCTCCATGCTTATCCTGTGCAGAAGTCAGAGAGCCTTGTAAGAGATTTGTAAATCCCATGTCCAGGCTTCTCTTCTGCACCACCTGCTGTTTGGCCCAACCCTGTCTGGAGAGGAGAGGAGGGTGGGAGACAGAGACGGGTGAGACAAGATCTGTCACCCACAGTTGGTCCCGATGCCTCATCAGACTCTGTGAGCCCAGGTGTCTCCCGAGAATCTAAAAAGATCCAGATGTTGACCTGACCTATTTTAAAATAAATCACAATTTGGACAGCAAAAAAAAAAAAAAAAAAAAAGGTACGGAGTTTGTCTTAACCGGTTGTTGCCATGGAAACCGCACAAATGTTGTTGTTAGTTTTTTTTTGCAGAATTTTTCCACCTCTGTCTACCTCTTACTCTTAAGGGATGAGTAAACATGTATGTGACCTTTCTTATTTTCCCCATCCGTAGACTGCACGGGATATTGATTCCTACATGACACTGATCCTCGTTCCCTCCATGTTCAGTCTCAATATTTCAATTCAGTGCAGACAAAGATTAAAATATTTGCCTGGGAGCCTTCAGTGTCAATGAGGGGGAGACAGAACAGACTCTTTGCTCCTGCCCAAGGAGCAAGATTAGCACTAATTACTGCACTAATTAGATTAATTTATGATGTGTGGTCTTTCTATGCAGTCAGTACGTGTATGTGTGTGTGTGTGTGTGTGTGTGTATATATATATATATATATATATATATATATATATATATATATATATATATAAAGAGAGAGAGAGAGAGAGAGAGAGAGAGAGAGAGAGGGTGATATCTTAATATCTCTCTTGTTCTGTTGTCAAAAATTTGAGGAAGTTCTCTCAAGATGAACAGAAGAGTCAGTGCTGTTATCACGTTTCAGAGGTATGAAGGCAAAACTGGTTGTGGCATCACTGAATATTCAAATATTCAGGACGACAAGTCACGTCTCAGCCTGGATATCAATTCTCTGCGCTAAGTTTGCGCTGCTTCTGCTAATGTGTTGCTTCATAAGATAACTTACCTGCCCACAGGTAGTGTCCGTTGAATCATATGTCATGACATCACCTGTCAGCTTGGAGTCTCCAGACTTCATTTTTTGTGTTTAGCTGTTGGCTTTTTAATTACTGCCTAAGGGAAGATTGGAAGAAAAGGGAATTCCTTGAAATGAAAGTGATTTGAAGCCCAAATGGAGTCAGAATGATTAAATAATGAAGGCCACATCCGACAGATGGGTCAAACACTGGCTTATTTTGGGGGGTGGGGGGGGGTGGAGTGGAGAGCCTCTTGCCAGTTTGAGTGCAGATGGCACACAGCCTCACGTCTCGGACAGGCTGATTTTAGACAGCCAGCAGAGCAGCAGAGAGAGCACGAAGGAATGGACGAGGTCAGTATGGCAGCGCTCGTTTTTGATGAGAGGGAGGTCAGCAACTGAGATGAAAAAAAAAAAAAAAGACAAGAGGAGGAAGTGAAAGGTCGCACAGCAAGCCAGGTCAGCTACCTGAAATCTGTGACTGAGTCCGCATGACTTCACACAGATGAGGGGAAAGTGCAGATGGAGGTGAGTCGACTGGAGAGGTGCTTGAAACAGTCAAGAAGCAGGAAAAGGAGACTCCAGCTTTCCCTGAGTCGCGTCGTCATAAGAAAGGGAGCATTACTCAAACACAGCACGTAAGAATGTCTAAATTTATAATATTTGGTTTATCTTCAGGCAAAAATAGAACTTAATCGTAGATCTTACAGTTAAAATAACTTTTTATGTGATAGAACTGTTTGAAGTCCAGAAGAGAACAGAGTCATGTTATTACCCTGTCGTACCTAAACACACCAACAAAAAAAGGGCTAAAAATAGAGTTTCATCTGGAAAATGTTCATCCTGATCCCGAGAAGAATGTCTCAGCCAAGTGAGGAACTGGTCGCCGTGGTTACATGGTCAGTTTGTCCTCTACCCAATTGAGCCATTCACCATTTGTCTATCTATCTTGTCTATTTTGGATGCTAAATAAATGAATCTGACAGATGTGTGTTATGACATGGTTCAAACACATTTAATTCAACTGCAATTTTTTTCACCACGTGCAAAGAGGTTCACCCACTGTGAAGCGTCTAATGTGTAGGAAACATGATTGGGCACAAAAACAGCACGTCTTCTTGAAGCACCAACTACCAGTCAAAACACACGATTTAAATATTGTTAATTTATTGCCATTTGAGTCAAATAACTGATATGTAATTATCCTTATGATCCCTAAATGATATACAGTGGTATCTGCTATTATACATTAGCTCCTACAGCACAGGTGTCCCCAAAATCTCAGGTTTTCAAAGGGAATTTGGCATTTTCTGTCCTGCAATGCCAAACTCCCTTTGAAAACATCTAATTTCACACTTGAAACTTCTTAAAACTTAAAAAAGAAATCGTACTGCTAAAAAGCATGATCATTTGTGATTGGACATGTTGTTCTTGTAAATTCGGCTCAAAATTTCAACCTTGTTATGTGTTTTTCTCAGCAAGAAGGTTCCGGGTTCGAGTCCCAGCTCAAGCATGGGATCTTTCTGTGTGAGTCTCCATGTTCTCCCTGTTCCTGTGTGGGTTCTCTCTGGTACTCCAGCTTCCTCCCACAGTCCAAAGACATCAAGAGGGGACGAGGCTGATTGATACTCTAAATTGACTGCAGGTGTGACTGTGAGTGTGAATGGTTGTCTGTCTCTCTATGTGTTGGCCCTGCGATGGACTAGTGACCTGTCCAGGGTGAACCCCGCCGCTCACCTGAAGGCTGCTGGGATAGGCTCAAGCCCCCCCATGACCCTTAACAGGATAAGCAGAAGAAAATGGATGGATGATGGATGGATGGATGTGCTTTTCTAGCCTTGTCATCAGTTGATGAGAAGCAGTCCAGGCAACAACAGTCGAACACATTATCGCATCATAAAAGATGACATTTTATTGTTGTGTATATTTTTATATGTTAATCCCTGCTGGAAATGTGTTTGCATTATTTACTTGGATTATTAGTGAGGGAGATGTGGTGCAGGAGAGTTCTTAATTTTGACAACTTGATCTGAATTTGTTCCATGGATTTCATTAGGTTTTCACTTTTCATCATCATCATCACTTTTTGTTCTTTTTATTCTGAACTTACATGCTGTGCCTTGACATGTGAGACCTCTCTATCTGGGTTTATTTGTTGATTTGTTTATTTGTTTTAGTTTCAGGTTGCACTCCCTGTTTATGTCCACTGGGTGGCCCACTGGCATAAACAGTGAATAATATTTGACAGGAGGGAGAAGGTCTGAGTCACTGCTCAAACACTAGACAAATGAGCGATGTGAGCGAGGGGATGGTTTATGAAAGTGATTTTCTGCACCATCAGAGCATTAAAAGGTCAGGGCGTCATGGATTTTGTCTTATGAAATTGTCTAGACAGTCGTATACACATCTAAATATTCTATTATGCGGTAAAAGGCAAGCGAATGTTTGGTTTTTGTTGAATAATGAGCAAGAAATCCAGTGAAACACTTGTATGAAGGAGAGTTTTTATCGTGAGAAAAAGAAGAATCTGGTGACGTCTAATGAACAAGACAGCATTACTGATGTTATTAATGGGAAGTTGTGTGGTTTAACTATTTGTGGTTGGGGGAGTGAAAGTGGGAGGTCTAGCAGAGGAGGGGTACAACAGCCTCATCTGCCTCCACTTACCAGTCTGATGTGCTGCTGGCTCCATCTCCCACAGCCACAACCACAACCTCTGAATGGAGCAGCCAGAACAGTCCAGCTCCTCGGCTGCGCTTCCAGGGCCGTGTTTGATATTTAGCTGATGCTAGAATTTTATCGTTAGTGTGTTTTTTGTTTTTTTTCCCCCTAATTTCTTCTTTTCTGAAAAGGGGGGGGGGGGGACAAAGAACGTGATTGTCAGGGGAGGAAGGGTTGTTTATTTTTCATGCATGTTCCACTTGTCTCTCCAGATATAAAGTGATGTGGTGGGTCAAAGATGAAAGCGCCTTCCTTCTGCTGGAATCATTACGGCCGTAGATTTCAAAGTATGTCAAGGGTAGCGTGTTACGGCCCTGAGTAGTGGGCTCAGGGCCGTAACATAGCATCAGGTACATCTGAGAGGACCAATCGCTGAATAATGCTCTTCCAAGAACAAGCATGACCTGGATTGAACATGTGGTCTTCTCTCCGTGCTCTCAAACCAACAATTTAATCGGATAATTTTGTCAAATTGCACTCTTATCCTGTTGTTTTGGGTTTTTTTTAAGTATTTTTTTACCGCTCTTGTTCTTTGACTTTATATTCTGCACAAAAAGCAAAACATTTTGTGTGAAATCTGGTCGACAGCCAAAGGAAACACTTCAAGCCACACGCCAAATGTTCTGACTACATAGGTGGTCTGACGTTCGATGCTGCGCGACTGAAGTTGACCCTCATACTTTTGGTCTGGCTGAACTTCTAAAGGAGAAAAACAACAACAACAAGTCCAATGAGGCACATTAAAATCTGTGCTATGTCAGCGTAACCTCAATCCCAGACAGATGCTTGTTCAGTTAAGAGCTTTCCTGGTAAACTTTGATTTAATGCAACCTGAGAAAAACAATGAAACCTGTGCTTGAACAAAGCTCAATTACTACATTTATTTTTGTGTCTAGATGGTTTTTTTTAGTTTGTTTTTTTTACAATAGCAGAGACAAATCTCTTTTTCTTCAGTTAGGTACAAAAATTATCCAAAATACCAGGTGATTTTCTTGAAATGCCTGTAAAAACTCCTCAATAGCTAAAGGAGAGCTACAGGAAAAAAAGAAAAGACCAATGCTGAAGCTATTATGCAAAACTATAAAAAAAAAAAACCAATTAATTTTCTGCTGATCTACAAATCAACAAATTGGAATTACTTTCATAGTGACTAAAATATAAGGCCACAGCCAGAAAACAGTTAGCTTAGCATGATCTAAAAACAAGTGGAAACAGCTGGATATCTAAACTGGTTGCCTGGCAACTGCTTCATCCAAGTCTGGCATGAAAAATTGTTGTTTAACGCTTCAGTTTTTGCAGATTAAATGAATTAGATCAAATGTGTTTGTGAGCTTTGGAGGCTTGGATGTTTTTTTTCTTCTTCTTTCCTTTTCCTTTAAACCTTCATTAAGAAGCTCTTTCCAGCTAAGAATAGCGGGTTTTAACATGCAACACTGGTGGGCAACTCGTCTGCCAAAGGACCCTTTAATGACTACATTTGCAAATATTTATGACCTGCACATTTAACGGACTGTTCCACGTTGACCTCACGATGCATGTGCATGCAGCATCAGCACAAAACCCACAAGGTTTTTTTTTTTTTAAAGTGAATTTAAGAAAAAAAAACAAACCTCATAACCTGACAACTTTCTAAAGACGAAAGACTCGACATCAGGGATGCAGCAACTCGTATATGACACAAGAGGTTTACTGGGTGAGCTAAAGTTAACAGTATTGAGTGAAAAAACTGTGCCAAAGATTATGTTTTTAACTAAAATCAGTGGAGAAGGGCCCTACATTAGTCTTTGCCCATCAAGCCACGAAAACGACCCCTGATGCTAAGCTAGTCAAAGTGGCTGCTTTGTGCTTTACACTAGCAGGTAGTCACATTATGAAGGTGTTTCTCTTAATTAAGAGAGAAACTGAACACTTTGGTCCTCAGGTGAAAACACACGATAGCTGACGGGTCTATTTGTGACTCAGCGTCCTTAACAAACTCCTCGTATGACCCCTGCGGGACAGTTAGTAGGTGTTAAAGCAGATGGAACGAATGACATGGACAAATTTGTAGTCCACTAAACACATATATCACTGCAGTATTTCCATCACCCTGGGCTGCTCTACTACAAGAATAAATGTAATCTAAGAGGACTGGTGAGTGACGTCAGAGAGCTGAAACCCTTTGGCTTCGGCCCGAGCTAAAGCTAATTAGCGTCCCACTCTCATCAATGGAAAAACGGCTGATGTGCCATCTCTGACCTACATCTCATCCATGATATTTTCCATTTTAAGAGTAGTTATCCACCCATATGTTATTTCTCTTAAATAAAAGAATGTTAATTACTTAAACACTTATTATTATTATTAAAAATGGATGTGGGTAAAACCTTCCTCTGTGATACCGGAAAGTTGTATAATTTGCTCTTGGACTTTGTGATCAGAACATTTAGTGCAATTGATATAAAAAAAAATCATATTTCTTAAGCAGTATTTCATATAAAAATAAATGCAGAATAAGATAGCTGTGTGATTCTTTGTGTTGTGTCCATGGAAGTCCGAACCTCAGAGGGGGAAATGACAACCATGCTGGGTCCTATGACTGAATGAATCATTTCCAGATGGAGTGAATATGCTTCAGGACCTCCTCCTGCTGCTTTGTTGTGCTCTTACATATTGTGAATACTCACTTGAGCAACCAATCCAACCACAAAGTTAGGTCATGACTTTCTGATTTCACCCCTCTGACTTCCTGTTGTTTGACTTGCCACACAGCAACCGGAGTACGGTCCTTATCAGATGTAACATTGTTTTTCACTGAGAATAGCCGGACTTTACATCCACAGGAAGACATAACAATTCCCAGAATGCCTGGAATGCTGCTATTCTCTGCAGTCAGAGTGGTAAAGAGTCCCACCACATGCAATCAGCTGCAGCAGGGCGAGTTGGGGGGGGGGGGGGGGGGGGGGCGTGTCATCCTTCTCCCCAAGTTGACCTAACGGTTGTAACAAACAGTACATGCATTGAGAAAAGAAGGAAACCATATCATGTTAGTTTATTGTTTAATCAGTCTTTGACTCAGTTGACAGTAGAGTAGATTACTTACAGAATCTCAGAAAAATAATACTGTATTGTTGAAAGAGCGCGGTATCCTCCTGTAAATCTCTTACAATATATACACATTATTTTGTATTATACACTTGTATAGACAGTTTCATACACATCACATCTGAAACGTGGATTCATCTGGACTTCTGAGGTTTTGCCGTTGAAGTAGCTAAAATGCATCTGTAACGCAGGAGAAATCTGAACACACTCGGTAGGTTTCAGGGACTTGACTTAAATTTCTGATCGTATATATTTGCGTGTGTGTGTGTGTGTGTTTTTTGTTTTTTTTAAAACACAGGTTAAGGTCTTGAAGCCAGGGCTAAATTTCTCATCAAATTTGATGACACATGCAACCATCCACTCAGTATTATCCAAAAAGGTGTTGCTGTACCAACAGGGTACAGAGAAATGGCAACAACTCTTATTCATGATCATGATTGTCATTCATTTTGTGTATTTTGACGCAGATTAAGATTGTTACCTTCTTGACATTGTTTACCGTCATGCTTCTGTTCCATTAGTGAATTAAAGACCAGCTGAAATTGTACCCACATAATCTGGAGCTGGACTGCATCCTGTTTTCTCTCATTAACGAATAAATAATATAAAAAAAAAAAAACAGGGTTGAAGGTGACGAACAGCCAAGGACACACTGACGTAGATTTTGGTAACGAGTTCACGTTGATGACTGACAGACGGGTTGATGCTATTTTATTTTTAATTTAATGTTTAAATAAACATGCAGCATATTTTGTTTGACAGGTAGGAAAAAAAAGGCTTTTCCTGTAAAAAAAAAAATACACATTTTTCGGGGAAATATGGTTGAGAAGTTGAGAAATGTGACAGAGGAACTGAACAAAACTGGTTTAAAGAGCATTTTTCCATTCGGCTGGACTTTAAAAGAGGTTCAATTAAGACTGATGACGAAACGACGATACATGATGAATGGTTTATTGATTTTTTTTTTCCTAAGCTAAATCGAATTCAAGAAAGAAGTATTGGTCTGATGGTGGAGTTTTACTCTTTTCTTCTTCACCTCACTGAGATGATTGCTTCTTACTACTGAACATTTTCTTTCTATCTGGATTAAACGCGCGAAAATGGAAAAATAGCCCCAAATCAGAAAACTGGACATTTGGAGAAATACAATAAAAGCACAGCTGCAATCAATGACAGTACATTGCACTCCAATTTGGGGCTGAAAAAAAAAAAAAAAAAAAAAGCTCATTTCCAATCCTAAATGAACTATTAACATTAGGACTTTGAACTGAGTTCACATAATGATTAACTGACGATACATTCAAGTCTTTTTTAGCTGATAATCAACTACTGATTGATTGTGGATAGAAATCACAAGATGGGGCTATGCAGGGATAATTTCATTGTTTCAGTTGCAGAGTATATGAGCATGTGTGATACTTTGCTGTAGAACAGTTGTCATGTGCGAATAGCATCAAATATCTTAGTACATCTGGCGAAACTTCATACGTTGCCGCGGAAGTCATCTGAAGATTTAGCATTAAAAACTACAAACATACTGTGAGTGGCTACCACTTATTTCATAAATGGGGTGAGCCTTGTTATTTCTCTCCATGTTAATGCCCCACCTCGCTGCTACAACTGTTGACAGGATACACAAGCTTTCTCATTTAGTCTCTTTTAAACTGGCAGGCAGGAACTCAAAGCAGCTTAGCCAGAAATGTGCTGATTACCTGGACACATCGGAGCAGCATCACGGTTCAAACTCTACTTCTGACACAAACATGATGTTTGCAGGTGCTTGGCCTTTTGTACTTTGCAATTTTTTTTTGATGGTGCAGCTTGAGTGACTCAGTCAGACTGCCCCCCCCCCCCCCCCCCAAAAAAACAAAACAACAACTCACGAGTGCTCTGACAATTTTAGGAATGTACCTGCTCCCCCTTGTGCAGGGTCCTCCCTATGAGGGGGTGTGGACTTCGCTGACCTCTACATGAAGCACGTGTAACTCCTGCAGCAGCAAATGATAGCTTAACAACTCACATACTGGGATGAGGTGATTGCTTTCAGCCTAAATTCTTTTAATGATTTCAACGGTTATTGGATAATGAGGTAAACTGGTTATGTCTGAACCCTGAATACAAGCATTTAGCCATACGCAGTTTCACGCCTCTTTTCCACATACAGACGTTTGGAGCCTGTGAATCTACCGATACACTTATAAGTCCATTCATTGCCCATCAAAACCTCCATAATGGGTTTGCAAAGCTCGTCCCTCTGTTTATTTTCGGTTCAGTATGTTGAAAAGGCTTAAATTTTGCAGCATAATGAGTGTGTCAGCTAAAACAAGCTAACAGGCTACAATTGAGTTAAATGACACGCGTTTCTATCTGTGTCGCTATCTCTGAAGTGCAAGCGGATATTTGACACATGTAGATGTCAATGACCGACAAAATTAAGACTCTAAGCCTTACGCTAACTAGCAAATGTTTCTATTACAGACATCCGTATGTGGAAATGAGGCATCAAAGTTGTGTAGATGTACAGTATATAGATTTATCATTGGGCATTACCACTGATTACAATTATTGATTTGCTGTGAAACTTGACGTGTGAAAAAGTAATCTCTATATGCCTCAAACCTCAAATTATATATATATCTCTATATCTCTAAGATTAGCAGTACCAGTATCTGCCTCTAGATAAAGAGTAGTACTGGTATCAGAATAAATATAGCTTTTGAAATCAAGCCACCATTTTTCACAAGAAACTAAGTTTGTGTTCCACCTTTACAATGCGGAAAAACAGGAGCTATGATAATCAGGAATCACTTTCAAAACACCGAAGTAAAAAAAAGAAGCTCAGAGAAGGTAGAACCGTCCTCTCGTTCAAGTGATCAAGGCCTCTAATTTGAGGGAAGTAATAGTGACGATCTCTGGGGGAGGGTGGGTTTGCTGAAGTGGCTCTGTTGATGCAAGGTCTCTTTAGAAATAAAACTTAACACAATCAAAGAAGAAGTATCTTAGTGGAGAGCTTCATTAGATGACCAAAAAAAATAAAATAAAAAAATCAGCACTTAAGTGGTTTTTGCATGGTTTGTCCTCTCACTGCAGAGCTGGATGAAACAGATCAAGCTCTGGAGGGTGACAGGAAATTCCACAGTCCGCTATGTCGCTCTTAACACAGTCCAGAGCAGCAAGGGAGCCCTGTCAGATACTGGCTCTGTAGGGGAGAGATAAGTGCTGGCTAAGCCAAGAGGTGGAAAGAGGGAGTGGGCGGTGCGTCAGTGGTCTCCCAGGAGAGGGGTGGGGGGGTTGTTTCACGTCACCACTTGCTGCACTGTCGAGCGTTCATGGGGGCACGACTGGTCTCTGCAGTGCAGCCTCCTGAGGAGCCGCTGCAGCTTGTTGGAGAAATTTCTGTTCATCTGCCTGTACATGAGAGGCATCGCAAAACTGCTGGAGAATGCCAGCAGTTTAGACACGCATCTCAAGAAATAATAAGTAGGGAAGTAATGCGCGTTGCTAATGTACCCTGGTGCACCGGCTATGGTGTGTACCAACAGGGTCATGTAGTATGGGGTCCACAGTACAAATTGCACACAGACAGAGGCTAGAAGCAGCTTGTGAATAGAAGGGTCCAAGCGGGCCGAGTCCTGATCCAAAGGCGTTGACTCCTTCCTTATGCGTAAGATGAGGACAAACGCGTAAAGCACAGCCACAGCTGGAACCACGTAGCCAATAAACATCATGATGGCGTCCGCTGCCTCCTTGTTCTGCATTTTGGAGCATTCCACCATCTTGGTGGAGATGTGGTTACAAACGTAGAAGAGCAGAGAGGAGAAGCTAGTAAGCACAGCACCACCCCATATGAACCCGCACACATGCTTGGTGTTATACACGCTGGACATGTATGTACGAGGCAACGCCCGCTCTATATAGTAGTCCAGGCTGAGCAGAGTGGTGGAATACATGATGACCAGAGAGGAGATGTTGAAGAGGATAAGCAGTGTGATGTAGACTTCATTGTTGTACTCCCAAGCATGCCAGCGGGTGAAGGTGGAGCTCAGCAGCTCCACGGGTGCCACAAGGTTGAGAACGAGGCCTGCGATGGCCATGTTGACGAAATACACGTCTGGCATGGTCATAGACACCTTGTTTGAAAGGTTGACGATGACCAGCAGCCCATTGTAGCACAGCCCCAATGGGAAGCAGACCAGGAGGTAGATGAGGGAGAATACTGACAGGATGAGGCCAAAGTCCTGGCAGAGCCGGAAGTCCACACTTGTGTCTGTCTCATTGTAAACCATGCAGATCCACATCGCTGGGCTCTGGCACAGGTCACACACTCTCAACAGGTAACTGCAAGGAGAGTTAAGGAGAAACGAGTTAATTACAGCACTGACGAGAAATGTGAAGGTTGTTTTAAATTACCGCTCTGATTTAAGATAATTACAACCCCCTTGCTTCAACACAGATTACAATAATGTGTTAAGGACTGACTGGCACTTTCATATAATACACAAAAGTTACATGAAAAAACTGTAATGTTGATTTAAAAACCAAACTGTGTAATGATTTAATTTAGCAGAACAATCAAAGTTAGGAAGTGAGTGTGTTGTACTGAGTGAACGCAATAATTCACCCCTTAAATAAAAAAATATCCAAACTAAACGGTAAATTTTGTGAACTTGAGTACTGGACATGAGATTAGTGTGTGTTATGACCAAGCTCAGTATGCACAACAGTTTTGCCCAGTTCTGTATTCATTGAAGCATACACCAACCCTGCTAACAGCACTGCAGGCTTGCAGCCTGACACGCCAAACAAAGATCAGCGTGGGGCTATTTCAGTTATACAGGACACAAAGAGTTAGCTCAGTACAGGGGGCTCAAGCTATATTACATCATCAAGAGCGACTGCAATGATGAGTAAACAGTCAAACTAGCCAGGACAGACGAGCTAACTGACCACCAACTGCAGGACAGTCTGAAGCAGATAAAGTTGCTTTTTACCCATCGTAACTGGCTGCGTCCTGAGCGTGCACTTTCACATACTAGCACATGCATGTTGCATGTTACTTGGTGATTATACTGGAGGGCGTACCAGACATGGAACTTCCGGTTTAGATTACTGTAAACCCCCTGAACAGAAGAACGCTGAAGGCTGCAGTGGTCTTGAACTTGTTTACATTTAGTTTTGCAGGTTTTCACAAACTTCCTCATCGGTGTATAAATGTGTGTGCGAATGGATGAATAGGAATGTGTTGTAGAAGGGTTTTGAGAGGTCGGTTGTTTGGCAAAGCGCGACAACAATGCATCCATTTCCCTAATGCCACATCATTTAAAAAAAACAAAAATCAACTGGTTAGTTGCTGGTTAATGGGTGTGACGCTATGGAAATGTACAGAGAGGCCAAGGCCAACAGCCAAATTTGAATCATTTTTAGTCTCATCACTGAAATGAATAACTGAGATCATGACTTAGACTACAACTAACAAATCCTGTCTGTTATTGGCGAGAATATCACACTAGGTAGGTACTAGGTTTGAAAGGAGCCACAGAAAATAAAAAGTATTTTCCCTCAATGGGCAGAATTACAAATATTTCTGTTGTTGGTCTATGTACAAATGAGATCAGCAAGCAGGGTCTTAACACAAAAACATGTCAGATGTGGTTTAGCTATTATGTCCCGGGTAACACTGTTAAATTCACTTCAGTGCATCTGACTGGCTGAATATGAATGGCTCACACTATGTTTCATTTTGCTCACTTGGCCTCAAAACCCACCACTTCTCATCTATGACAACCACGCTGGCCCGAGCAAATGAGGCCCTTGTTCTAGTGGAAGAATACAAAACTGTATTTGTTTGATGCCTCAGCAAGTTCTTTCTGTCTTGCTCTGCCTGTCACAGTCACATGCAGGGGTGACGCGGCCTGTGCAAAGCTGCCCCTGCAAAGCTGCCCATATGCTTTTCACATGGTCAAGCAGCCATAACCCGTTCCTAGCTTTACTTAAGTTATACTGCTCTCACTAAAGAGCTTACACCTTCTGTTCAGGTTGCTGCCAAGTTGATGGGGGGCTGGGCACATGGTGATGAGTAGATTTATAAAGAGTGAAATGTGAAGCAGGCTCTGGTGAAGGGTCACTGAGAGCTAAATCATTGGGGGGGGTTCAAGGCGAGGTCAAAGAAAATGACCGTGCACACGTCCAAAGTGTTTGAGATCAAGCTTGAAGGGGCTGCAATTTAAAAAAAAAAAAGAAGAAGAAGAAAAAGTCTTATGTAACATGGCCTTGCATTATTGACTCAGGTCATTTTAAATAAATTATTCAAATAGCTTTGGACAAGGAAAAAGTAGATCATAAGGTTATTACAGGCTTGTGGCAATGAGTCACACAAGTTCGCTTTTTTTCATTTTTTCAGGCTTAATTTGGCGGCTACATTTCCACATGCTTGGCTTCACCCCAGAAAAGTTTTTTTTTTTTTTTTTTTTTTAAAAGGTTCATTCCCTGAAGAGCAAATAAACACAATTTGAACAGGATTTTCTGGAAAATACTCCTCCAAAATACCCGGGAATAAAGTGCAGCAAGGCAGTTTTGTTTTCAGGAGGATGAGTAATGACGCCAGTAAAGGGGAAACATTCCTCCTTCTACTTATGTAACACCACTACAGAGGGGCTGTTTTGGCCTGTCCTCAGAGACAGATGCACACACAAGAGATCAGTCCCACCTCATAATCAGACTCCAATGGGGGCTGGAGCTCAGAGACACAATCAGGAGGACGAAAGTGTAGAGTTACTTTTCACAAAAGAAGCTGTTTTCACCTACACAGGAGCACTGGTCAGCCCTCTCCAAAACATGGCTCTCGAGCAGAAGCAGCTTGCTAAAAAAACAAATAATTAAAGTACTCTCCCCTAAGTAAGCTGGTCTTTTCTCAATGTGTTGCAAATTGAAAGCACACAGCAGTTTGTACGCTCCTTTTATCACTTAAGGAGAAAATGACTGAGAAACGCAGGCATTTATTAAAGAGAACAGCAGACATTGTGGCTGGAAATCCCCATTCATTAGCACCTGCTGTATACAGACACCTTTGCTACCCTTTCATTATCACTTTGACTCACTTAGTAGCTTCTCCTAGCTACAGGGTGCCAACTGTTCTGCAAAAAAAAGAAGAAAAAAAAAAGAACACATTCCTGGTTGTGAAGTGTCCGTTAGTCGTGACTTCAGAGGATTGCGATAATAATTTGACATTTATCGTGATAATAAGAAATGTTGCCAGATATGATTTTTTAAAAAAAAATCATGATCCGACCCAAGACATTGACAATAACAAAGCAATGACAAAGTATTAACTAGAGACAAGTGTCACAGCTGGTAATCAAACCTCCAGTGTGTGTAACGCACGTTGGCCTGAGGCTAAACACCTGTAAACCCTCTCACATTCATGTACTGAGAATCATAGTGGGAGTGCCAGAAGGGCGATATCACCTATCTCCATTTAGCTTCACGCTAAAATATCAGGCCATTCTCCTATGATTTCAACCCTTTTATTTCAAACTTATAGCAATCGAGTGACAACCAAAGCAGCAAACTAAGTGAAGACAACGCTTCAGGGGCAAAAACTGCAGTTCCAAGAGTGGCCACTTGAGGCTGGTGCTAAAAGAAATGCAATCAGCATCGACCCAAGAATTAAAATATCCACCTTTACAGCAGAAAGGCAGTGTTTAGAGTTTGGTACAAAGTGCAGTTTTGGTCTGTCTGGTGATGTCAGTTGCTCTTCATTTTGATTTTAAAATCTGTTTACCATCTGATGTTTACTTGTTGAACTAGCGACACATGAGGTTTTTCTTATTTAGTCCAGCGGCGATGGTGAGTTGGAGGAGAAGGAGGAGGTGGTTATGCAAAATTAAGGAAATCGCCAGTTTGAATGGCAGGTGGGGTTGATTGTCACTATTGTTACAGATCACACTTGTCCCAAGCCCCTAGTCTCAGTGAGATCTAACCCTTGCTCCTCCATCGTGCCACCATCTTGTCAAGAACTTGCTAACCCTCTTCCAGTTCCAAAAAGCCCAGATACGACTATCAGAACACTAAAGCCAAGGCCTCAAAATGGGAGTCACACTTACTCTGCTGCTGCTACAGTTAAAGCAGATTCTCGCGTTCAAATGTGAGCAAACGCTACCTTGTATTGTCTGCGTCACCTCACTCAGGGTCAGGGCAACTCTTGTGAAAGTCACTGTAGCTTTTTGCATTACGCCAACAGCCCATGATAATGAAATCACTCGTTTTCCACTCAGCTGAGGGAAAAACAGGCAAGGTGAAAAAACATTCCTAGCCCTCGTCTGGTAGCACTGGAACCTTGTGTGGTTTATGTTATTTTATGCTTCATTTAGGCACTGACCGAAGTCTTCAAATTAATTTTGTGGTTTGTGAGACTTGAGAGTTTGCTGGCCCCTAATTTTCAAATAAAATGTTTTTTTTGCCGCACAAGCTGTGCGTGCTAAATTTAACGTTTACCTTGTGGTCACAACATTGAAAATTTGTGGAAATTTATTGTCTCAGTTACGAGTAAATAATTACACACATTGTACAGCATAATTAACCAGTGATGAAAATTATTGAGAAACTGTTGATAACTTTGTTGTGCCTGATGGATCCTGGGAGTTGTAATTCAAAACAACACAAAAAACAAAACAAAACAAAACAAAAAAAAAAACCCTAAAGTCTATGAGGCTGCCAAAAGGATAACATCTTGTTTTGGTTCCTCTTGCACGTTAATATGACTGCAGTCATAGACTTGGTCAAGCCCTGTCTGAACTTTTTGCACTACTCCATGCGGTTAAATAAAATATTCCCAGAGGGGGGAGGCCGTGCGTCAGCCCCACCAATTATGATCTCGTAACCCCACGTGCTTGACGCACCAGGATTTTAAAGCCAGATCTCGTGTACGGATGGAAGTAGTGTGACATACCGGGCCTACACCCCTCATATATCCTTACTGGAACTTACAGGCCGTTCTCAGAAAGCACAGAGTGATGTCACATGATTCACTGCTCATGTCCACAACAATGTGCTGTGGAGCAGCAGCAGCAGGGAGAATACTACAGAAAGGAAACGAGATTACATGACTCACATTTATAAAAAA
Source organism: Aulostomus chinensis (assembly GCF_037954235.1). Taxonomy (NCBI): domain Eukaryota; kingdom Metazoa; phylum Chordata; class Actinopteri; order Syngnathiformes; family Aulostomidae; genus Aulostomus; species Aulostomus chinensis. The sequence continues at coordinate 6,114,406 of NC_141337.1, forward strand.
AAATCAGGAGTGTGCAAGAGTGTCAAAGTTGAGGTTTGACATTTGATGCACAGCAATTCCCACTAGTTATTAGTGTACAATTCCCAGTAACCTACCACAGACCTACCAACTTCCTTGTAATCCACTGAGAAATACATGGGTAAGTTAAAAAAAAAAAAGAAAAAAGTCCCTGAATCTCTCCAGCTCCAAATGTCGACAATAATTCTTGGAAAACAGCTCATTCACGAAGAGGGAGGAGGGATCTGATTTCAAGTGTACACCCAACACTGACTGTGTTAACACAAACAAACAAACCAAACAACTCACATCAAGTGCGTCGTTTTGGCGCCCTTTTGAAATATTTCATCAGAATGTATGTTTTGACATGGATATTGTCGGCTTGGTTTTCAACAAAAATGGGTAACACTGCAATTTCGGAGGTCATCTCACGTGAATGACGGTTCTGTTGTTTACCGTTTGTTAGTAAAGTGACTTCAGTTGTTACTTTACCGCCATGTTGGAAATGCAGGTGGAGATCCAACAATGCTTTTTTTTTTTTTTTAAGTTTCCAATCTGATTCAGATATGCGGATTCTGATATCACAGCTTTGCTTTTATGTTACTGTTGTTGGCAGGAGGCAGCACTCTTCTTCTCCACGGAACAAAAGTCGGATATGGAGTGGGCTGATGGCGAGGAACATCGGTCTCTCCTTGTGATTCCGATATTCCCAATCCACGTCACAACCATAATACAAACGCACGTGACGCTGAATCTCTTAAAGATTGAAGCCTATGGCACCTTGAAAGTTTATTACAAGGACACAAAATGCCCTTAAAATCAGAGCACTATTTATACACAATCCCATGAGATTGTGTTGATTTTGCAGGCAAACTGCACACGCAGGTCGTCTGTCTACACGCCATCCTCAGTAATCTGCTGATCTCACAGCGCAGGTGAAGTGACAGCTTTCTTGACCTCTGCCTGACAACATGCTGAACTGTCACCGGCATCAAGGAAGTCAAGAGCTCAGTGGTCAGCACGGAGCAGGCTTACTGCCATTAAGCCATGGCACAAACTCACACATCCCCTTTGGTCACAAGGACAACATTGGGAGGACAACAAAGGCAAAAACAAAATCTCTCCTTAAAAAAAAAAAAAAAAGTGTCAGGGGCCGGAACTTCTTTATCAAACTCCAGCTTTCACTCAGTGGAGGCAAAACGTAGTCAGGTGCTCATCTGTTACGCAGTTTGTGTTGTAGTTTGTGAATAATTAAATATCACAAGACTGAAGTTTGAATAGTCGTTACAGTGATATAGCATTATTTCCTAGGTTTATCATACCAGTCAGGAAGGTCATAAATGTGACATGATTAAATCCACTTTAAATCTTTGTTCATGTCACGCTTGCATTTGAATAAACTTTTCCTAGGCACTTGAGGGAAGCCGATCCCGTGAGAAAACAGCTTCAGGTGTTGTTTTCCTCCTATAAATGCCTTGTTAAAGTTAAAACTGTAACAGAGCGCAGGACAGAAGCCAAACCAGGGCAACGTGCTGTCTTATTTGTTATTGCCGACACTGCGGCTCCCCATCACACTTGAGTGCACGGATCAGAGCCTGATAGCTGTCACGGTTCTTTTTTTCTTTTCTTTTCTTTCTTTTTTTTTTTTTTTTAACTGTGTTATTCTCTTACCGCTGCTGCAGAACTCAAGCGGCTCACATCGGAGCTACTAGCACCCATAACGGAACTTCTTCACATTTCTACAGCCTCCATGAGAGAGAGAAAAAAGAAAAACTTGTCCAAAAAAAAAAAGGGTTCAAATTATAGAAATATATATATAAGAGGGAAAAAAAGGGGGGGGGGGGACTCACCGTAGATGTTTAGAGTTGGCTCGGTGACAAACCTACGGAGGCATTGGGTTCGGATGTAGCATTTCCACTGGCATTGCATTTGACAAACAAACGTCCTGGAATACGCTCTCCGGTTCTCCTCCTCGCGCTGGTAAATACCCCCCCAAACACGGCAACAGAAACCGCTTTTACTTCATTCCGAGAGAGAGAGAGACAGAGAGAGACAGAGAGAGAGAGAGAGAGACGAGCCTCCTCTATCAACTTTTTTTTTTTTTTGGACGAGGCTTGTTCTGAAAGGGGGGGGGGGGGGGCGTCCGTTGCAGACTTTACTACTGCTGCTGCTGCCGAGTCCTACAATGTGTACACACGTGACCCTCCCCCCACTGCCTCCTCGCTCTCCGCTGCTGATCTCCGGTCGCGAGCCCCGGAGTGGCTGTTTCTCTGCTCTGATTGGCTGGCTAGGAGGAGAGGGGGGTGGGGCGTCAGGGGAGACCGAAGGACGAACCCACTCTCTCTCTCTCTCTCTCTCTCTCTCTCTCACACACACACACACACATATAGACACAGACACACGTACAGAGACACACGCAAGACATTTACGTTACTCGTGGGGACTCGTCTTTGACGTGACGCGATACGGGAGCCCCTTCACCCTCACCTCCACCACCACAACTTTGTTTAACTGTTTCACACTGTCGCGCCACTGACGTTCATCCAACCCCCCCACCCCTCCCCTTGAACTTTACCTTACCTTAAAGAGAAACTTCACCCAAGAATTGTTTTTGACTACTTAACAATCCCTTTTTTTGTGTGTGGTTTGCATCACTTATTTATGAATCCAATTTGCAAAAACAGAATCAGCCGGGTAGATTTATCTGTGTTTAGCTCGAAGCTAAATGTCCATTTAGAAACTCTCAAGCGTGTCTAAACTTTCAGGTGACACAGTTACTGTACATTTCCAAAGAAGTGCACATCCGACTGTGGGCTGGAGCATCCGGTATAAGCATTGTGCTGGTTTCTCTGTAAATCAAGCCTTAGGGGTAGACTCTGTAAATCAAGCCTGAGGGGTAGACCTTTAACCGTGATGTTTAAAGCCATACTTTACGCTTAATGCTAAGCCAAATTAGATCCTCCGCCCTAGACCCAACACACAACTATATATCAAGCTTAACCCTGGCCAGATCCTAATTAACCCCGGCCCTAAAACCGAGTGTTGACCCTCAAACAGCCTTTTTATGATGTGGGGCCCAGAATTTAAGCCCCATGAGAGACATTGGACACTGCAAGTAGGGTGGATTCCTGCTTAAAAGACAAAGTTAGTTTCACAAAAATGTACAGCAATGAGAGGTGACGTGGGTGGGCGCAGAGTCGAACTTATCTCAACTTCGACCGATGGACTGTTAAGCAAAAGCGTTACCTTGGCAACCAGAGCCTGACATGTCTTCAAGTAAATCACCTGCCAGCAACAGAGCAATCACTTAAAATGTGTTTACACTTTAAGGCACCATTTTCAAGTGAAGGCATCACATAAAAGCCTTTTAGCACTGACGTGACAGTCTTGGCCTACTTGCCGTTTAGGTCAATACCAACTTTATCCCTGATAGCCGTAAGTTCTGGCTGTCTTCCGCCAGTGTTGACAGCCAGCCAGCCAGCCAGATTATCTGTATATAAGCCAGAATTGACCTATCCTAAGCTCCGCCCCCTCATCCATGATCCTCCAGTCACAGCTGTTGCTTTTCTCTGACAAATTTCTCTGAGGTCAATAACGGCTGTGATTGGAGGATGGAGAAAGGGGGCGCGGCTAAGGGTAGGTAAACTGATTCGGCTGTGGAAGTGCCAAAGTAGTACTTTGCTAGTACGTAAATTATGTTTTACCACATGAAGCTGGGTCTACACATACGCACTATATACGCAATAAATACAAGAACACAACTCTCCATTCTTCCTGACACTGAGTGTTATAATTGTGCCCAGAACATGATTAATCATCAAGATAGTTGTCGAAGAAATATTTCCTGAGGATTTTCGAAACAGAAATGTACCACTGCCCGGAAATTTGTTCTAAATCAATCTTTCAAAAAGAGCTCTTTAAAAAGAATCCTGAATTCCCTGCTTAATACAACAACAAATCCCTGAAGTAAAACCCAAACGGTGCACAGAGTTAAAAACCAAACAATACTGCAGCAATTTTAAAGTATTAGGAAATATATTTTAGCCCCCTCAGAGCTTCATGTAAGTCATGGATTAGTTCTAGTCCAGCAATAAAAATGAGAAAGAGGTATGAAAGCATGTTTGACTGCATTGCTTCATGACAAAATGCCTGGCATTGCTCATAAGAAAATGATATCGCATGCCCATATTGGAACGGAATGAAAAGCAGCGTATTTAACTGATCTATAGGTAAGACTTGGCCCATGCAATCACAGTTCTGTAGAACCTCCAAAAAAAAAACCTCCTGGTGACATATTAGCATAGCCAGAACACTATGAAGTTTGAGTACCAAGTGTCCAATTTAATAACTGAGCCAAGAGAAAATCTTTCCTTGATCATGCTTAATCATTCTAGTCAGATGAGAACTGTCATTCAGTTTTATTTGTGTTCGCCCCACAAAAAGTCACAATAAAATGACCAAAACCAACAAAAAGACCTAAGCTTACAATGTCACAGTAATGCGGGGGGGCGGGGGGGTCGACTGACAATCTGTCCGTCTGCATGTGCTTTAGCAATCACTTAAGCAAGAAGGCATCTCAGTTGGAAATGTGAAGCGCTTAACTTTCCACATCTGCATGGATGATGGAGCCAAGTGAAAGTAAGAGAATTTCCTGCGGAGGTAAGTGAGGCGGTATTCACAAACGCTGTGTGCATGATGGTGAAGATCTGCAGGATTAGCTTCACGGTCTGTTTTGTAACAACAAAATTTTTCAGCGGCCTCAGCCTGAATAACTTGTGTGTGAAGGTGGGGAGCTACTGTAATGCCATAATCCCTCATGTATAATCTTCTTATTTGTTCAGTTGATTGTGCTTATAACGCTTTTGCAAAGTTTAAAGTTTACTTTATCTTGTGGGATGTGTACTGTAAGATGGTCAGGTGTTTGTTTGTTTTTTTCCCGATAGAACTATAAGAAAATGTCCCTGTTTTTCCATGTTTTTAATTCTATGTGTGTTTTCTTTTATATGTTATATGTCTTATTCGAATTACTCTAAGTTCTACAGCCAAGAGTATCCATATAGTGAGAGAAAAACATTGTGGCCACAAGATATAACTTGTTTCCACAATTAAATTAATTTGTGACCACAACATATAACTTGTTCCACACAAATTAGTCAGACTGTACGCGCAAGTTTTTTTTTCTTGTGGCCACAAATTAATTAAATTGTGGAAACCAGTTAAATCGTGTGGTCACAAAACAATAAATAAATAAATAAAAAGTTATATCATGATGCTTTCCAAATAGAGGAGGTTTGGTAAAATACTCTGTAAATCAATTTAGCTAAAAGAGCACTTGGTGACAGGAATACCAGGACAGCAGACTTGAGATGGGCCCCCATCTGCCCCGACTGGTTGGGGTGTGAGAGAGAGAGAGAGGGAGAGAGAGGGAGAGAAGGAGAGAGAGAGACTTGTGGGAACCAGTTGTGTCTCATGGACACAAATGAAAGAAAGTGTGACAAGTTCTATCTTGTGGCTAAAAACGAACTTTGGGAACATGTCATATCTTGTGACCATGAATTAACTAAACTGAGGGAAAGGTTATATCTCATGGATGCTAATCAGTTCAGTTGTGGGGACACATCATACCTTGTTGGAACAATTTATTCCCTCCATCTATAAACATACATTTTTTTTTTTCCCCCTCTGGCCATTCCAGGGCTGTGTACTATGTCAAAACATGTATAGAAGGATGGGACCAGACATTAAATAGATATGATAAGAAAGATGGAAAAAAACAAAAAAAAAACTTTTTTATTGGCTTTTGGTGTGTTGGATTTACTTCTGAATAGTTTGGGTTCTCTATATCTGAGATCAGTGTTTCCTGCACTTTTTAAATCTCGGTTGCCTATGAAACTTTCACCTGCCTGTTGTGTGTTCTCTACCTACACAGATGGCGCTAGCACCTCCAGTGGCTAGGCTAGTACCTCTAACATTAATGTTAGCTCTGTCACATATGGCACTGGGAGCCCCAGCGCTGTTGGTTTTGATACTTGGGACTCAGCTGATGTGCTACTGCGCCCACCGCTGCTTCCATGGGCGTGGGACGAATTTCAACCATTCATCCATATTTCAGCAAGTTAGGTAGAAATATTGGGTGCTAAAGGGCCTTTAGGGAGGGGGAGGCTGACAAATGTGTACTGGGTGCGCATCCACAGATGTTTGTCTGCAGCACTACTTTGCCCCTTACTGGCAAGTATTTTGCCCTTCTGGCATGGAACGGCACAAATCACGAAGGAAGGAAGGAAGGAAGGAATGGGTTTTCACAGAATGTGGAGACAGAACTGGTTTATTTTTGATGAAGGCTTTTTAGAGGATACTACGGATTATTTTGGCGTACCCTCTGAAGTCACTGTCTGTACCCCTGGGAGTTTGGGAATTACAGCATGAGATTGTTGCATGACATTTGAACAGCACACATCTCTATCAAGTTCTTGATTGCGTGTTTAAGTAGAGACAGTAATGGTGGTTTGCGTGGCAGCATCTTTGATGTGGTCATTCACTGCACTAGCAGCAGCAGCAGCAGCAGCAGCAGAGAAAGTGGGTGTTAGTGTTAAGAGCCGAGTGGACCAAGAGTCTGAGGACTAAATCACAGTTTATCCCCAATCAAGCTCTGGAATCTGTTCCAATTCTTGGACACCTCGGCACCACTGCAAGGCCCTGGTCTGCGCTTACTTTCCTCCTAAAGACTTTAGGCTGCATGACGACATATGGCTTGTTTACAAATGAAAGTCTATGATCAGCCCCGGATGCATGTCAGCTGTTTGCACAGTTACTTTGACACCAGATGGTCACTGACACGTAATGGGAGTCTAATGATAATGACTAACCACAGTGTCTGTGAGACACTCTGTACACTTTATGTGATTTTGAAACTGACGGGTCTTTTCTAACCTGGACCTGTAACTGATGACATTGACGAAACATTATAGCAGATTTACATTCTCTCTAACACAAGCAAAGAGCGTAACACAGCAGTACAGTGAATGTTGTGCACGTGCCTTTAAGCTCAGAGGCCTGGGAGTGCACATTAAGCTCATTAAGTCTGTGGAGGAGATTATGGTGTGTTGTGAACCAGGCACCAGCGTCCAGTGGCTGGGACGTCTCTGCATTTTTGGATGACCCTGAAAAAAAAAAAAAACTCCTCCTGTTGTACGTTAAAGTTACATTTCAAGTTAGGACAGAGCCTCTTGAAACACTTATTCCATTTAAAATGAATCAACATAAAGGCACCTGCATTTGAACAGAAGTAAAGCATCCAATTCTGATCTATTTGGAATCAGAAATGTTTTGATGTTGGAAAAGCCAAGCGATGTTATGGCGGATTACAGTTTATCAGTAAATCAGTCAAGTTCAATGCTACATGTAATGTAGACATGTTCAACAGGAGAAGTCAGGCTCATGACAATCAAGAACAAATTCATCATGAAAACATCTGTTTGAACCTCACAGCTTGTTTTTAGTTTTTCCGTCATGATTGAAACGGCATCACACTGAGGTTCGTCATCTTATCAGGCGGCTTCCTGGAAAAAAAAAGGCAAGGTATGTTTTTGGTATGTGTTTGTTTGTGTTTCAGTCACACTGAAAGTGAACATGAATTTAAGTGTTAGAATGAACTTTGGACAAGGCAGGTGAATGCAAAACATGAAAAGGACAGTGCTGCTGCAGAAAAAGAATGGGCAGTGGATCCTGGATTAACACTACATAAGCCTGTTTCTAAGCTGGTGTCTGGTGTGGGACAAACAACGCTTCGGAAAGATTTTTGATGATGAATTTTAATATTCCCCTCCCATCTGTCTCACTCCTACTATTTCCCCCAAATGATCCATTAACCATTGGGCCTTGCAGGCAGAATGATGTCATAAACATTAGTGATCTTGTGTTTGGGGCTCCTGTGTTTGTCCTCAAATGAGCAGTATACCTTTACATAACATGGCAATAGCTGAAAAATGAGGGCTTATTTTGGCAAAAGTCCAAAACATAAACACTGTAATTAAGTGTTTTAAGTGGGCTGATGAATAGATGAACACTCACATTAATTTTTCCATGACTTAAGTGGACTTTGACTCACACTGAACTCATTTTTAATTATATCGCACCAAAGTCAGAGTACTTTTCATATAAAGCAGGTTCAAACCACATTCTTTGCAAGTACCCAGCAATTCTCCCATGAGCAACATGTGGCAGCAGAGTCAAAAACTCTCTTTAATAGGAAGAAGCCTTGTCCAGAACCAAGATGGGTAGCCATCTGCCTCGACCAGTGGGGTGAAGTCCTCATTATTCAATTTCTGGGGCTTTTACATAACCCTGCCAAGCCAAGTCTTCACATTATAATGATTTAGGCTGAGGGATTTCATCTTTGGGAAAAGGGTAATAATATCCCCACATTGAGCGGCAACTAAGAAGCCAGCTGCAGGCACCAGACAGGGCAGTATTATCCATTTGTCCATAAATCTTGCTCACTCTGCGGTGTGCCTCAGAGTTCTGCTTTTGGGCCTCATTTATTTTACCTGTTTCGTTCTCAGCTTTCATTAATTATTAATCAGTGTGAAGGCATAAAGTCGACTCAAATGACAGCTAATGATATTTTCACATAGATTTACATGATTCTGAAATTGAAAGTGATAAATTAATTAATAGCAGGTTGTTGTTTGTGCCATTTCTTAAATTGGAACAGAGAATAGTGTGTTCATTTTTGCCAAAAATGAATTCCTTTTTGATCAGGTAATGAGACTTTACAATCAAGTTAACAGAGCTTGTTTGTGACATCCTCTACCGTAAAAGTCTTTTGCCAGTTGTTTGGTGGTTGGTATTTTTTGCTCTTCTGTTCATTTCTCATGACCGCTTGTCCCTGCCCACAAGCTGTGGCTCCTGGGGGAAGAGGGCTTGGGGCCCACTTGAGGACATCTGAAGTTGCTCAAAGTCAGGATCCATCACATAGCTTTATGGTTGACGTCTGTCACAACTTTTCAGCATTGAATATTGTATTGTCACATTGATCTACTCTGTACTTGTCTTGCTGCATCTGATGGACGGCCTGACCCCAAATCCTTGAAAAATCTTGCTCCATTTCTTCACAACACTGGTGAATAAACCATGTTTCTTTTCATTTTTAAGTAACTTTTCAACCTTTGGTGAAGACGTACGATCATGTAGATCGTGAGAGACCCTGACACACGAAACATCCCATGTAGATATAATGATACCCTGGAGTAGACACACTGTAGCTGCAGACAGGCCTGCATAGCTTAGTAACATTCCTGGAATAAGTGAAGAGGATGCTTAATGTTTTAGTAGTGGGTGTGTTCAAAAAAGGGGATGCAGAGTAAATGAGGTGGACCATGTTCAAGCTCAAGCAAAACAACAACACGCAGACAGCTGTTTCTACCCACGGCTCAGCTGACTTGTCCCCAGCGAATGAATGCGCTCTGACCTTAGGTTAACTTTGTAACGTATCCTTTTCCATAACATCCACCTTCAGTGTATGAAAAACAGTGGATTTATACAGCGCGTTCCTTAGATTTTCTTTGTCTCTCAAGGGAAATATATATTAGCTGTACTGGGTAACACAATAAGACTCCAATTCAGGTCAATTTGAAGCTTTCAGTGGGGATATGATCGAGAAAATTAGGGTGAGTGTTGAATAATCTCATATAATCCTAATCATGCATCATGCTCCAAATGTGATCATCTCTGTTGGTTGTTTTTTTGTTTTTTTTAACAAGTTGCAAAGAGTTTTTTGCTAGCAGAACAGGGCTTTAATTTCATTTTGTCTTCAAAGAAGGGGCTCATTTCACTTCTCCTGCAATCTGCCCTTAGTTTCAGATATGAAAACCCTCAGAATTGCACAGATGTTGCTGATGTGTTAGTTGGGGGGCGGGGGGGGGGGGTACACATAACATATCACTGATGTCAAACTCCCCTCTGAGGTTTACGAGGGTTAACAGCATTTCTAAATCCTGCTTGATTTAGGATCTGGTACGATGTCTTCTATTCTACCAACCAACCATTTCATTCTTAACTCTAGATGAGACAAAGTGCACTTGGAATGTGTAATCCTGCAAAAGAAAAAGAAGAAAAAGGCAAAATATAATACAATAATCATTTTTTTTTCTTGTTTAAACACAATGGGAACTGCCTGGTACATGTGAGTTGAGACTAAATCAACACTGCAGTCCTATTCAGCTGTTTTCTTTTGTCAGAGCTGCCTAGTCTGGGGCTGCCATGCAAATCCTCTTGTACCTAATCTAGTTAAGAATTCGCTGGGTTTATCACTAATTGTATATGAGTCTCATTGTGTTTTTATTTTACATGGAAAAAGTACATGATTTGGACACATGGGAATCTGGATCGAGACGATATTTGAAGTACTACAGTTATTTAACTTTTTGGTAAAATGACTGCATTCTTAAACGTATATTTATTTCTTTTAATTTGATGTTTCCCACTTAATACTATCATGTTATATACAGATTGATAACCAAATAATTTCCTTAAACTTAAACATTCTCATGACATGTGCCTGGGCCTCATATATCCCTGTATGTTCTCATGATGTTCTTCCCTGATCATGTCTTCTCTCTGCTGGACACAGAAGAGTGATGGTGCTGGGGGTGGGGGGATCTCGTGAGGGCCCCACAACTCCTGCCTCAGGGGCCCCCGCCTTATTCTTCAGCTGGCATAAGCCAAGATTATTCTGCTGTTTGGTTCCACCAGATGCGGCAGCGCCACTGGATGGACGCTGTCTGGGCCCTGATGAGCAGATCTGAGAGGGATTAGTGGACTGTTGTGGTGGATCGGCGAGAACAGTGGGAGGCTGTCCACACACAGCTGTGTGTTTGTGTGTTTCATAATGCTCTGGCCCCTGGCCCGTCCCTGTCTTTGGCTCACACCCTTAACCACCTTTCCCTCCCACTGACCTCACAGTTCAGGGAGCTCTTGGACAGCAGACAGCAGGAACTAAGTAATTTCTGGAACATTATGAAAGAGTTCAGACTTGACTCTCCTTCAAGGATTGTGAGAGAGAGACAGAGTGTATCATCATTTTAAACGGATGAAATTATTTGGGATTATACAGATTCATAGACAATCATAAAGTCATCATTGGTTTTTTTCTTCTAAAAAGTTCAGAATTTGAATATGAAAACACATTTTTTTGAGCATTTCAAAAAGTTAAAACTACTACTTCAGTGAAAAGTCAATTTTCAATGAATGTGTGCTGGAGGCTTCAGGTTTCCAAGTCACACACGTCTAAGTTCTGATGTCAAACACAGACTTAAGCTTGGAGAAACGTTGCTCTTTCAGCAGATGAATGTGAAAACAGCCTCAGAGTGTCCAACTCTGCACAAAATATTTTGCACAGTGAAGCCCATGCATCAGAGAGGAGGAGCAATAAACAAAAATAAACAAAATAAATTACAAAAGCTTGTTCAGATTTAAGAAGTTCCCTTAGCATCGATCTGGAACATTATCACCAAATCGCCGCTTTTTGGGGGAAAGATATTACTTTCTGTCATTTTTATTGTCATACATAGACACTCTTCTTTCCTGTCTGTGTGCGTTACAAAGCTCTAGAAACCCACCAGACAGCTGACTGCTAGTTAGCTTAGCTTCAACAAACACTAGCTTACCGGCCTAAAACCCAAATACACAATTCTGCAAAACGGTCTTTGCTGACAACAACCAAACAATGTTAAGACTTTTGAGGTGCTGCATCCAAATCACAGCCTTTAGTCTGAAAAGTAGTTCCACCTATATATCTCAGTCTAAAATAACGACGTATCGTAATTTCCAGCTTGTTTTTTTGCACAGCAAACATTAATCACATCCTAGTTCAACTGATGCAGGCAAAGATCGTCTTGGATTAAAGTGTATTTGATGACTCTTTAGACGACTAGCAGCCAGCTGTCTGGTGGGGGTTCTGAGCTCTGTAATGGACATGGAAAAGAGAAGGCTATCTACTATATCTGCTTGTCTGACACTAAAAATAATGGACAGTAAGCGTATTTCCCAACAAGCTGGTGTCTCCTTTTAAATCAAGCAAACCATTTAGAATGGTCAAAACAAAACAAAACAAAAAAACCTCTTTATTCATTCATAAAAGTTTAGAATTCAAAGTCAGGCATTTGTACTAAATGCCAGCACTGTCAATAGTTTTCAATTTAATTCCACATTAAAGACACTAAAGTAACTGGTAGTAAAGTGACTGGCTCAGACACTAAACGGCTGTGCAGGTGAGGCTGCCAAGTTGTGTCCTCGCTGTGAGTGTGGTCATATTTCACGTCCCCATAGCAGCCACTGCCGTTTCTATTTACAGAAAACAATCCCAATGGACAAAGCATTGGTGGAAAATGTCAGATGATAAACGTCTCATGGAAAGAAATGTCTCGACATTTTAAGTTGCTCTGGAGAAACGTATAAAACACTGTGCTACATGAATCATATGATTTGCAAGTGTTGAGAAGAGGAGTCCAAATAGGTCATCCCGGATAGAAAAAACACTGCTCAGTTTTTTAAAGATTAAAAAAAAAAGGTTCTCACATTCCTGGAAATATTTTTGAATATTTTCTTTTTCTTCTATTTTTCAAAGTGGCTACCATCACCGTAATTGGAAAATAATTGTTCTCACGAGACAAGATAAGAACACGTGTAGAGAATCCAGCCGTAGCAGCGTCTCAGAGCTGACTGATCCAATTTCTTTGTTGACCCAAAGTTTTTTCTTCTTCATGCAGCCCACATTGTTTTCTCCACCCTCTCTCCGTTTCCTGAAAGGCTCTCCCAATAAATTGAAAAAGAGGAGCACGTCAGGAGAAACTGCTGTCCCTCCAAACTTTTTCTCGAAGACCTTACTCCACACACATTGCTAACAACTGTTTGGACTCCGTGTCTCACTTTCTGTTTGATGTCGTGGTTTGGCCATCCTCTAAAGCGTTCATTTCGGAGTGGTTACTTTGGGCCTCATTTTGACTCACTGGCTGTCTGCCTACACCCTGCGGTCAACCATCCACTACAGCCACTGCCTGCATGTGTGTCTGTGTATATGTACAGTTTTTCTTTACGTGCGCAAGTACGAAACGCTCCATATAAGCTGTCTCTGTTATATGCTGTGTTTTGTTTGTTCTAGCCATAAAATAGACTTGTTTAGTCTGAAAGTGGAGGTGAACCACGAAGAAGAGCCCCTGGCTGTCTGCCAGCGCAACAACCAATCTCCAGTCAGCTGATGTTTTTCAGCTCCCCTCATCATCCTCCAGCATACAGTAGTATACTTAAAGTCAGGTCATGAGCTTGTTAATGGGGGAACGGGGAGTGAACATGGAACAGGCTCATTACTTTTTAATGGAATCCATCATCTTTAATCTCAGCCAGAATATCTGTCCAAGCAGACTTCTCTTTCAAGTGGAGAGCTTATCTCGTTATGAGTGTGAGTCACTTATTTTGTCAGATGAAATATCTTCTGCCGAACTTCCTCCATGTTTTCCAGGAACAAATAAGCCTTTTCAGAAGTGACCTCTTTTAAATTCATAGTAGTGCAACAGGAAGGTTTGGTATATGGCACCATTTTCTTTACAGTCTGAATATGTGTTACCTCGCACCACTGGCGGATTTGTGAGATTACGGGAGAATCCGTCTTTCAAAGCCTCAAGTTAGGCGTTTGTGTCTGCACCAAAAGCGGTTTAGCGAATCAACATTGCAGAGACAGAGGTGTGATTAAGGTGTTGCTTCAAAACAATAATGGTGGCTCATGGAAATAGTAGCCTTGATGTTACTGGAACTGGATGGTGCATCTGAGGCTTTGTAGAAGACCGCCTGTATAGTTTTGCTGTTGTTAACCTTCGGTCTTCTTTAGCGTGTAGCAAGTTGTTTTGAATTCCGGAGTCACCAAGATGTCACGCAGGGGCAAAGGAACAAAATTCATTAATTCAAAACATCTCATGGCAAGTACTTGATTAATGCTTTTTTGTACTTATCAATGTGTACTATAAATACAAAATCATGACAATGCAGTACCACTTATGGGTAGATAGGATTTACTAATGTAGCAGCACCGTTTTGACATGTTTTTTTTTCTCTTTAGGCTGTATTTTAACCTTGAGCTGAGTGTATGTTTTTGTGAACATGATGCCTGACTGGAGCCTGTTGAGCCATTTTTAGAATAACTGAACCAGAGACAGACAGGAGCTATGCAGAATAGAGATAGAAAGAGAACAAGTGTCCCAAACTCTTTGAAATGAGAGCACAGAGCTCAGCATTTATGACTCCTGATCCGTGCGTGGAGTTTATCTCTCTTGCGTGGCTGTTTGACCAACTAGGCCAAGGCTGTCTGAGTGTGGAGAATTGAATTGGTGTGGATGTTTGTACAGGGAAACAGAAGACAGCAGGGGAGGAAATGCTAATGATCTTTATGGCCAATAAACAAGACATAGATCTTCAAGCTGACAGGTGCACGTGACCTCCGTCGTGATTTAGTTACACTTAGGAATCCGAATGAGTGTCTGGGGGGAGACTGACGTCAGGAGGTCTTTTGGAGTTCTACTGAGGCATAGATGAAAAAACACAGCCTCCCTCTGAGTAAACTATCTAGTCCTGATCTGTTCTTTTACTCCAGGAAACAGAATGTTTCTGGTTTGCCTCAGTCCACAAATTCTTGGCACACATTTCAACCTTCATTCGGACTCTCGATGATGTTCAAATAGCGAAGTCCTCTGTTAGGGAAACATCCCACTGCTGTTTGATGCAACATTATCGATTTTATTAGCATCGCCCAGTCAGCGACCTGTATTTGTGTTTGTTTAAAGCTATCCAGTCCAATTTGTCATCAAAATGCAGACTTTTCAAGGGGATAGATGGTTGGCCTTCACAGTGGTCAGAAATTCCTTGTGGTCTTAATGGATCAGAACCCCCCTCACATCCACATTTTCCCCTCATTCACCTGCATCAGCTCCATCTGCCAGGCCTGTTGAGAGGACTCTGGGGCCCCTGCATCAGATAACCACTGATAAGGCTTTCCTGCGTCTGAGTAAAACCCACCTTTTACACTGTTGTTCTTGCACAAATGCTGTGAAACATCCTAAAAGGTTTGAAGCTCACTGGCTCCCTTTCAGGGTTTTAAATGAGATGATTAGTAAACATCTGTAAGGCCTAAATATAAAGCTGTAGCAAGCATCTGGTTAGCTTACAGTGGCTTAGCACAAAGACTGAAAATGAGGAAACAGCTGCTGCTCTGGTTATGTCTTGAGGTAACAAAACCCTCCTTCCACCTCCGCTAAAAGGTTACATGGCATATCACATTTGCTTTATCATATCAAAAATCACACGCGAGGCAGGTGCACTCTCGTTTATTGTCTTGTGCTTGTACTTTATTCTCTTTATTACAAAGGCTGCTTCTTTCAAACTGAAAAGTACCCTTGTATGCATGTAAAACTTGACTTAAACTGAGAATTATACAGGTAAGACTATGTGGCTCAGTCTTTTACGTAATATTTTAAATGAGAGGAATTTATAATAATGTATTGTTGCTTAATGTATTCATTCCTAGCAAAACTAAGCTTA
Source organism: Aulostomus chinensis (assembly GCF_037954235.1). Classification (NCBI taxonomy): domain Eukaryota; kingdom Metazoa; phylum Chordata; class Actinopteri; order Syngnathiformes; family Aulostomidae; genus Aulostomus; species Aulostomus chinensis. The sequence goes on from NC_141337.1 coordinate 6,129,988, forward strand.
GTTCGTCTGTTAACTTAAGCTATGCTAAGCGAAACTAAAAAAACAAAAAAACAAGTCAAGCTAAGCTAAACTAGGCAAAACTAAGCAAAACCAGGCAAAACTAAGCAAAACCAGACTAAGTGAAATTAAGCTAAACTACACTTAGCTGATCAGATGCAGGTAGTTTCATAATTACTCTTGTGTCATGATTGTTGTGTTTTCCAACTGTCCCTTTTACAGTGGATTTTGACAAATGATATTCCTTCAAGTTCGCTTTTTTGAAAATGTTTCGATCTAGAATGTCTTTTCTTTTATTTGGAGGTTAAGATTTTTCCAGATGTACGCTTTCATGCTGGGGAATGTCAAAAATGTCAGTGTAAAACTTGTGGAGGTAAGAGAAATGATCACAGGTCTCACAAAAATGTTTCTGACACCTGACTCGTACTTTTTTTAAAATCATCACTTCAGCTTTTGAGGCTGCACAGTGGTGCAGTGGTTCGCACTGTGGCCTCACAGCGAGGAGGTTCTGGGTTCGAGTCCCGGCTCGGGCACAGGATCTTTCTGTGTGGAGTCTCCATGTTCTCTCCGGGTACTCTGGCTTCCTCCCACCATCCAAAGACATGCAATTTGGGGACTAGGCTGATTGATTCTCTAAATTGACCGTGAGTGTGAATGGTTGTTTGTCTCTGTATGTTGGCCCTGTGATGGACTGGCGACCTGTCCAGGGTGAACCCCACCTCTTGCCTGTAGATGCTGGGATAGGCTCCAGCCCCCCCGCGACCCTTACTAGTAAGGAATAAGCAGAAGACGATGATGATGACTTCAGCTTTTGAAAAAGAGCATTTTCTCTAGTTGTTGTGCAACATATAAAGTCCGCTTGTGTATTGTGATCAAAAACGCTTGACGGCTTTTTGTTGTGGTTCTGGCTCATGTTGCCGTTTCACCACCAGACCAGTCAAAAACGACAATCCCAAAGAAATTTTTCTTTCTGTACCCTTGTGGTGTACCAAATGGTATCCAGCGGGGGAATCCAACATTAACCAGCCATTTGTAGAATTCAAACCACATCATAGGACCATGGACGCCTGGTTATGTTTTGTAATGGGGGAGAAAACTGGGAGAAACAGAGATTGATGGGGGGGTTGTCAGGAAGTCCCCTCCCCTAGAAAAAGAAGTAATTCAAAATTGATTCCCTACATTTCTCCAACAACAAAACTTGTGGATTCTTAACCATTCAACGATGATCATCTCAATGAGTTACATGAGGGTGCTACGAAAACCAAGGATGCAGAAAGAAGATTTTATAACTGGGTGGAAATGATTAGATGAATGTCTCTTTCATAATTGAAATTGTATTTATTAGAAAATTTGTCATAACTTGGCCAGATTCAAGGTCAAACAAGGATAAGGCCTCTGCAGAGGTTTGCTAATCCCATTACTTACTCAGACGTCTTCAAAATCAGGTTTTGCTGAGTAAATGGCCTTAAAACCTCAATTCAACTCCTAACTCACTTGTTTATTTGACACACAGGTCAACAACACTGAAACTGTGGCGTAAGGGAGAGTTACACAAAGTAGTTTTCCACAAAATGTTCTGGCAAGTATTTCACAATAAAAGCCTTCAGAAATTATGGCTTTGCCACTAGAACTGCTACAGTGTTCTTAATATGAGAGAATGAGAGTAAGTCCTGTCATGGCAGTTTAAGGCATAACTTTTACTTAATTAATTTCTTCAACTGCTGCATATTAATCTAACACCTGACTACAGGGACTATTATAAGGTTGTTTTTGTTTTTAAAAGTCCAAAAGTCAAGTTACAAACTTGCTCCCCTCACTGAATAATGTTGATGCACAGGTGCCTATGAATAAAACCATATGTTTTCATAGTCACACACACACACAGTATGTTGGCTTGAAACAGATTCAATGAAGTCATGATATCTAGATGGGCAAAATACTGGGTAGCATATGTTTTTAAACCCATCAAAGCCCTCTCCGTGTAGGCTGATGTGCGCTAGCATGGCTGGAAATCATGCGTGTATGTATGTTTTATGTATGCTTTCATCAACCCCAGCCAGTACTAGTGCAGCACTAGTGGGCTTAAAACATACCAGATGTAAATTAAATACACTTATTTGTAACCAAGTGAAAGAAATCAGGACTTCTGTTACAGGTGAAACAGAGGCAGAAACCTGTGAAAGTGGTAAATTATACTGATACAATTACAATTCATTCATCATGATGCAGAAACTGTACTTTCCTACATTGGAATGAATCAAGTGCACTATTGCTCTGTTATGAACTATCTTGTTTGCATAGAAATCAGATCATTGGACACTGATAGATAGAGGCCTCCTCTCATAGCAGATAACATAGAGAAAGTTGAATTATGCTTCAAGTTTGAATATTTCCCAGGGATTTTGCTATTTCCATTTGCTAAAAGGCTGCCACAGTACACAAAGTAGATCTAAGTTAACATCTGCTATGTGCATGATGGCTCATGGTCATACCACCTGTTCCAACTTCTGACAAAGACCAGAGAAAGACACATTTTCAGAGGATTTTAGAGTTTTAAAAATTCTTACCAGCCCCTTAACAAACAGGGACCTTCTCTTTATAGCTGTTTAAGTCAATGACAGAAGACAAAAAGGAAAACAAAAAACAAAAAAACCAACATGAATAACAACAACAACAGTGTTCCAGCTTAAAGGATTCTAACAAGATTAATCATTAGCTTCTTTACAAAGTACACAATGACGTTCTGACTCACTTGAGGACAAAAAGAAAGAAAAACAAAAACACCCACCCGCTCTGGTGTAGTTAGACGTGTTGTCTTGGCTGCGAGGGTAATCCCTTGTTACCAGGCCTCCGGCTCCAATCATGAAGAACTGGACAAAATGAGACACTGAGACTGGAAAGATAAAGAACATTGTGGGCTGCTGTCATCATTCAAACCTGTAACATCTCTCCATAACACAGGGACATACAGCAAAACAAAATGTCAGTGCAACAACTGATTGTGAGGGTTGTGTTGGAAGGCTGAAAGTGGGTGATGAAGTTAACACACACACACCTCTTATTAAAAGTCATCACAAAAGGCACAGTTGAATGGTTTGTAAATTAGCATCACTGGAGTCTTCATAATTAAACCAGCACGATAAACCTGGTGAAGATGGAAATGTCTTCATTGATTTTTTTTTCAGGTTTATTCCTGCGCGTTTATGCTCATTTCATTTCAGTGATATATGCACAATTAGCTTTAGCAAAAACTAGAGCCACAATAAATTACTAATGTATTCGAAGGGTTAGATGATGTCATGTATACCCACTTGATAACGAGGCCCGCAACTTACATCGCAGCACCAGAGCCACCAAGTCCACGAGAGGGAGGAACTGGTTGCCATGGTTAATGCCGTGTTCCTGTTAAGAGGACAGGGCTCGAATGGTATTAGCAAAATTGTCTGCAAGGTGAACACACGCCTGGTGAAGATGGTGGCTCAGATCTACCAACAAGTGTAGCTTTCGAAAGCAAGCCAGAGGCCAGACTCTGTGCTCCATCTTTGCTGCTAGTCTTTGTTGGCGGGGCACCAGAGATTTCCAAGGACTGTGCACACCACCTCCATATGAGTAAGTCCAGGTTCTCCTGCCAGGAAGGGTTCTATACCATCGGCTCAGATGCAGTCATGGCCGCTGTTGTTCTGAAGCACAGTGAAGGCGTCCAGAACCCAGAACAGACAGCTTTAAGATAGAGGAAGCCTATTGAAATAGAATAAATAACGTATGTGGAAGGTTGATAAAGCACTCAGATGACCTGCATTTTTCTATTCTAAAATTAACTAAAGTAGAAGTCTGCCTGAAGGCTACCAGGCTACCACCTAAGACCTCAAGTGCAAAAATTCATTTATTCTTACATGATGTTGCAAGAATTTCATGTCAGAACAAGCTAACTAACTTCAAAGCCATTTTCATTCATTTCCCCAGAGGCAAAAAGCACTCTGAATTTTCAGTGGTGAAATTGCCGGGTGTTGGAGTTGCAGTGTGTATGAATTAATAAAAAAACAACAAAAAAAAAATGGAGAACTCATTTCTCCTGGCTCAAATATGATGGCATGTTTGCTGTTTTCAGAGTCAGCACTGCAGAGTGTGCCTCCCTCTCCCTGCGCTGCTCCACTGTGGACCTTTCAGCCGGCCCTAACTGGGCCCCCTTCACCCCCAAAGCCCTCCTACTCTCCATTGTTCTTGTGTTTCGTGCTTTGTTTGAGGCCTTCTCTTATCTTCTGTGCAGGCTGCAACTCTCTGATTTATAAACATCTCAAATACCGCTGTGATTTTTCCCCCTAAAAAAATAGACCAAATAGTGGACATAACATTAGCCAGAGCTAATCATCTGACTAATCTGTCTGCTTCCATCACATATCACAATCTCCTCATACTCCCTGGACCTTCCCTCTACTCTCTGCCTGCCAACAGTTCTGCTAGCTGGTCTTTTTATTGCATTGTGGGAGGTTTGTGTGGAGGTAGAGTCGAGGTGGCGGCTCTTGTCTGAAAGCCTTGTTTTATGGGAGGTCTACGTTCGCCACGCAGGATTTTTCTATCGCACACACATGAGGACGTACCCACCTCCCTCCCAAAGTTGGAATCAAGACATAATCCATTGTCCTTATCTTCCTCACATGTATATTATTTATGTATTTAAGGTGGGATACGGATGAGTTGTGTGAGTATAGTGAGGTCATGTAGAGGTTGGACTCTGTGTTTATAGCCAACACATGGAGGAACCGTGGGCAGGATCAGTGAACCACAAGGGTGTCATTACACAGTTTTTCTTACATCAGCCACATTTCCCTTCACACCCAAAAACACACGAACGTAGCGCAAACAAAGACCACGTCTCTGGTTCTGACCCGAAAGTCGGATTGACTCCTAGAAAACTGTCACCGCAAAAAAGTTGAACAAACTGTTTGTCTGGGTGAGTTCTTGAACTCTGCGGCTGTGCAAGGAAAAGTCAAGTCAAGAAAACCCTGAATAAATGGACGGACTTCCCCGCACTTTCAATCAGATAGAGCGCAGGTATAAGCATTCCTCCACCTTAGCACACAAGGCAGCTTTTGTCTGCCCTACTTACTCAGTCCCTCGAGGTTGTTCAGCATGCGTGTTGTTTATTAGATATAAACATTTTTTGTCACTTGTACCTACATGGATAACGCAGACAGATGATGAGATTAAAGCTTCTATTATACATGAAGGAGAGACGAGAATAATGGGCCACCCAGCTGTAGTATAATGTAAATAGCAGAGTCACTCACTGTCTCTAAGACCTTGAAATTCATTCAGCTCAATATAAGGGATTAATTATCTCTACTGGGACACACAGGAAGAAAAGCTATCATTATATCTGGAATCCTCTGAGGCACTTCTCCATTTCTAAACCTGGTAACACTGAATCCAAAGCAACTATGTCACATAAATAAAGGCACTGACAAGAAAAAGATGGTTTACATTTTTGTGGTAGATCGAAGTACTTCCTCTAAAGTGCTAATTATCACCGTATGTCTCTGGTAGACAAAAGATCCTTTAGCCTGTGCGAGATCCCTCTTAAGTAAAACAACAGGAAGTAAATGTAGCCGGATCACAGAGGATTTAATAACTGCAGTATTAATCAATTAACAAACTACATGCATGACTCTGGAAAAACTGTAGCCCATTTAAGTGGTGTGTTTTGAGGTTTGACCGATGGAAAGTGTTTACATTCCATTATTTCCACAGAACTAGACCATAAATAATACTTCGGTATATCTGATAGTTTGTTTACTGTTTTTTTGCGTTGGATTACATATCTTGAAACCATGATCACTGTATTTCAGCCACTGCAAGAGAGATTTATGGACCATAAACGAAGACTAGAAATTTTAAAAAGTGAGTGAAGGCACACACCTGTTGCAGTGAGGCGCTACGGCTTCCTGGTAGACATAAACATATGTGGAAAATGTATATTTTACAATAAGAATGTGGTATAGTCATGTACTGATTTTGCAAGTGTTGCTCCAAAGTCAAGATGAGTACGTGACGGGCCGATCTGCTGCCGTGCGAGGAGTCGGCCATGTTGCCGGTGGAAGCCAGTCAGGCCTATAGGATGAGACAGTGCTGGTGTTGCCAAAGAGCAGGCATCTGGTTTGAGTTTCACCCTGCTGGGGCTGCGTCCTCAGCAGATGGTGCTAGCCAAACAAGCAACACAGCACTGATTAGAACCAGAGGGGCGGTTCTCACACTTACGTGCACTCATTTCATGCATGCTTGTCAAAAGGCCAGTTTTAATAAGGAAGAAGAGAGGCTCCGCTCTGTTCTGTGGTCACAGCAGGGAAAGCTTTATTTACTGTAAAAGTGAGTGATGATTGATCAGCAGTCTTTCCTCTTTCTTCTATAGAAGGAGAAACAAAAAGTTTGAATATGTAATTTACTCTTTAACTCATTTCATTGCGGGTAGCATTTTTGTATTGAACAGAGGCAACCAATTAGTTTACATGTTGGTAAAAGGAATTCAGGGCAGATGGTGTTGTGTCAACAGTTTAACTGAACCGGCTTTGCAGTAAAACATCTTCATCAAGCTAGCAAGTGAAAACAAACATGCACAAGGCAACCGAGGAGTGAGATGTCACCTTCCTGCAGGCTGACACACTCTTCGTTACACCATTTCCCTGTTTTCATGCTCTTGGATTGCCGAGCTTTTACTTCCTGGATCCTTTGCTAAGCGAGGCGGGGGCGCTATCCGAGCTACTGTTCTACTGAAATACAGGATGGCAGGTTCCTTTGAACAGCTCACCACATGATGCCCACATGATAGAAAAACACACTGCGGCGTGAACACACAATGGTTTACTAGCTGATGAGAGCAGACTGTGAGTCTTGGCTGCTGCCATGGTGGTCCCGGGACCTTAACAACGACATCCATCGGGCTTTGAGACATCTTAAGAGGCTGAATGTGGGGCTTTGGCTTAAGACCGGTTAGGTGTCGAGGATTCTGGCATGTTGTTGGGCCGGGGGTTTGATCAGCAATATGTTGTCAACTTAATTTAGTTCTTCTCTCTGTATTGTGGTGTCTTTTTCTTTGTCTAACGCACACACCCAACCACGGTGGAGACATCAACAACGTAAACGGAGCTAGATTTTTGACGTGACCACTTAGCTGAAGTGGCAAAGTTGTCATCAGCGTCAAATTGAGGGTGTGTGTTTATACACAGATTGCAGCGCTGGGAAAATGCAGTGGAAACAGCAGAACTATATAAAGCAGTTCCCTAACTTTTCAGCTTCAGTTCTCCAAAAATAAAGATGTCAGATGTCCACGGTGCCCAGAGTCGGTTCAAGCCTCTGAACACACACAGTAATAGGCCTACACAAGCACTTTTGCAACTACTAATTTTAACAATTAAGACTGAAATATTCTATATATGTACATGAGTTCATTTTTTTGATATTCAGAAAGCCTTTTGGGACTTCTACATGTGAGTCCTTCCACTTTGGAAACCTTGATGTGAAGGTAGCCCCTTTTCATAATAGGTTGGAGCCCAAAGATCCCAAATCTAATGCACAATTTCATTTTTAGCTGAAATAGTAACACTGCAGTTGCTGTTTTTCCCTTCAGCAGCAAATGCACCACAGCACAGCCAAACATTACCAGTTAACATTCCATTTTCAGTCCTATATTTAGATTAATACTTTAATTAATAGTAAGCTTTTCTTATACCACTAGAGGGCGCTCTTGGAACTCTTGAAGTTGGAAAATATTTTATAAACTCAGCAAAATCTGACGGTGAAGTGCTGAGAAACACACGGTGTGATGTCATTTTCATTTCTGAAATATTAAATGGGCTCTTGAAGTTAAAAGTCAAGATCACAAGCAACAGTGATACAAAACATGGGACAGCTGCAGCAGTTGTGAAACACCGAGTGCTTGGACAGAATGGTAAGATAACATTTTAACAGCTGCTCCTGTCCTGAAAAAACACAACTTGAAAGTGCCAACACCCCATCATCGACCCCCACCCCAGCCCCCCCAAGCCGCTGTGCACTGCTGATGTGAGCTGGAGGGAGTGCAGGGTGTGTGTGTGTGTGTGAGAGTGGTGGTATTTGGTATTTGGCTGGACGGAGGCTTTGTCAGGGAAAGTTGATGTGATGCATGTGGAGTTCTGGGGGCATGGGCCTGAAAATGTACACTGTTCTTTAGATCCTGTACCCACAGGCCCCCGCCACTACAGCGGCTCTCTTCCCCGTCCTTATTCCCTTTTGGGAGAATTCCGACAGTCCATTCCCACAGCCTCCAGTTAGAAGAAGTTAGAAAGACAGAGAACCCTCCATATGGTTGAACCTCCCACAATGTGAACTTTGACTGGGGAGACTTTTCATGATCTGGAGCAAAAATGTCCACCATTCTCACATTCATTCAGAGTGCACGAAAAAGACACACTGTGTTCCGTCTGAATTTTCTTTCTTCTCAGTTGACTGTTGCACAATTCCATGCTTATCCATCCATTAAATGCATGGCATGAAAGAAGGGCATGAGGTCGTTAATGTGAACTGACTGGAAATCTTCCAAGGAAAGTTGGCAGTGAAAAGCAAAGGAACTCCATACAGATTGGGTTTCATTCTACTTTCTATATCCTGCAGTATGAAATATCTGCAGTTAAAAGAAGCAGGAGTGGAAGACAATTGTGTCCAAGGTAATATTTCCCGCATGGACACAGTGTTCAAACACCAAATTTGTTAAAAGTCTGCTGACCTCGAAATGAACCGGGAGATTTTATCTGGTTGACATTCTCCCTCTTCCTCCACTGGTGGCCATGGATACTGTTGTCTTTGTTAGTTTGTGTCCGTCAAAGACTTCAAAGATGGAGCTGTGAACACATTGGCTTTGCGACTGACCACTTGACCCTGAGACGCCTTGCTCGTAGAGAGCTGTAATAGGAAATGAATTTACTTCAGCAACCATAATCAGCCAGGGGATGAAAAAGGGCTTCACACGGGAGGATATTAGCCTTCGCAACAAGACGGGAGAATGCACAGGGAGATAAATGCAAGGGTGGTGGTCCTTCACATTCAATTAATACGGACTTTGGGTGGCACGGCTGCAACTTTGGAGAATTCTCATTCTGTTATTGATCGCCTTTTTAAAGGGCAGCAGTGACAGAAGGAATAACAAGAGGACTAAACAGCCCTGGTCAAAATGTCATCCTTAATGCCACCCCGCTCGCTGACATGATAGTGAGCATGCTTTGATTAGTAATGGATCCTTTCTCTCTGCAGTGATCTTCCGGGACCTTTATGCCCCTGGGTGTCATTAAAGTGGATACAGTTTGTGTATTTCTTTGAGAGAAAGAGCGAGTGAAGCGAGTTTAACTCCATCCATCACTGCAGGCAACATGAGCCAAAAAACAGAGATGGTTTACATTTTCTTATGTTCTGGTAGTAAAACTTAAACAGCGTCAGTGTATGACTAATGTGATGAAAAATAGACTCTGTGCAGAGGGAGAATTATTCCATTTGAACTGTTTTTATCAAGGCCATATTACTGGCATGATTCTTAAATGTAGCTTTCCATAAAGTCTGCCATTTTGCTGTGCCAGAGCACACAATGTGACACAGAAGATTTAGTAACAATTAAAATTCAAAGCTTTCATTTTTTTTTGTAAGGTTCCAGAAAGGAGGTGTTCATGACTGTAAGGGGCGCACACACACACACACACACACACACACACACACACACACACACACACACACACACACACACACACACACACACACACACACACACACACACAAACCTCCAAACCCAAAACAAACAAAGTCATTATTTTGTTCAAATCAGATCTGGTTGTCCTTATAAAAATGATTATTCCAAGCTTACGGTCATCAATCCAAAGACATTATTATTATTATTATTATGATTAGCAAGAAGCTTTCTTCCCTCAGTGCCATCTCAAGGTTCATCGTGTATTATATGTATATTCTGTGCATGATGGTTTGCACATTCTCCCTTCTTTTAATCTCAAACACCGACGGAAAGTTTATTTTCATTGGCCCAAGCTTTTACTGCTGCACATCTCACTGACAACCTCCTGTTTGCTGGAGGAAATCTGCTGCTGAAGAGGCTAGTCTTACATGTAAAGCACATTTCTTCCAGCCAAATTATTCTGGCATGTCTCTGGGCTAAATCAAGTTTCGTGTTAACACCATCGTCCCATTTAACCCCCATTAGGAAAAAAAAAAAAGGTTTTAGGGCGTATAAACCATGAGACGGTGGGGATTTGTCCCAATCACTTTTCTGATGACCTAAAATTATCCCAACCAATAATGAATCACCTTGAGCGTTGGAAAAGTAACATAACTTCAATCGGCACTATAACACTTCTGGTTTCCACGAGTGTTTGTTTGCTCCTTCTTCGCATACATCGATGTGCAGGAGTGTATTTTTTTCTGCTAACCCAGAAACCAGCATCGCCGCAGGTTCATTTGACCCGAAAAACCAGTGGGATACTTTTCAAGGGGTCTTTGATCACAGCAGTAAATAAGTTAATTGCAAACAAATGTTTATGGAAGTTTTGTTCATAATGATAATCTACACAAATGAACAACACTTTTATGACTTTTGAGGCGTAAACACAAGCATTAGAAGTTCAAAGCTAACATGCTATGACAGAACTACACCGTAGACGCGTAAATTCAACGTCAACACAACTAGCTTCACGTGGCCTCCGTTTTCAGCACAATGCAGTTTATTATCAGACAAATAAACACTTTGGAATCCACAATCCACATCCACAATGAAATTTACAAACTTCTCTGAGGGAGAACAAGAACATTTAGGTCCCCGCCACGTTCCAAATCAAACCTACATCACTGGCAGAATCTTCCCATAAACAAAAGACATTAAACCATGAAACCCATGCCTGTCCTTTCACCGCTACACTGGCATACATAGTTCATCCGAACCACAAAGCAAACATGAGCTTCACCCAAATCTAACTCCTGAACATATTTCACCATTGTGATTTGTATGCGAACCTTCACGGCTACGGAAGTTATTTGTGCTACGGAAAAAGCCAGGAATGGATATGCGTGTTGGAGAGAGAACCACATTTAGTGTTCTCTGAGTGGATAAACAGATGATTCATGTGGACATACCCTGCCACAATAATACCGTCTGAACAAAGAAAATGGTTCTGTTTTCATTTATGTCCCAAAATGATCATTTCTCTCAAACATTAAAACTCTGGTGCCTGTCAGACGGCCTCTTTCGTCTCTGCTTTTCACGCTCTAGTTTAGCAGAACATCCACCCTGTGACAACTTCTAGCAGCAAAGCAAGTGATTCACAAGCAGGGCTGATGTTCATCTGGTGATCAGACACAAGGAAGGAAATGGGATGCTGTTCATGTGATAACCTCTGGGTGTATCATGACTCCACAAAGCACATATTGTCCTACTTGTAATGAGGCATAACATATTTTGCTGCACATAATCTGCTTATCACAACTGTTGCAAATAATTATGTAGAGCTTTTCACAGCTTGCAGCACAATTACTTATGGAGATACTCTGAAGACATTTGAACCAGAGAGTGGAGAGGAAGCTGGAGTGAGGGCAGGAAGCCAAGCTTTGCAGTTGGAAGCAGGGAAACAGTGGGGGGTCTGCTTGATTAGATTGTTCACTCGCTCCAAATGTTATTTGCTGCTACGGAGCAGTAAAGTTGATCAGAATTGCAATGCAGTATTACAGTTTGGTAAGCGACACACAAAGCTGTGAGCTGCTAGCCTGTAGCTCTGCTTGCTGAAGCTGACCTGGAAGCTAAGAAGAGGAAAAGAAAGAAAGAAAATCTGTTCCTTCCGCCTGCCGTTCAGTTGGTGTAATGCTAACTGTTAGCAACTGCATTTTAGTACAAGCACACCTGCTGTGAGTCCAGAACAACGCTCACGGTAATTAGACATTAAGGTTGTCGCAGTAAACCTGAAGCTTCATCACCTCTGTGTCCCAGTCTTCAATCAATTGTTTCACAGGGATGGTTGAGATTGTTTGAGGTCATAAAGGTCCATCCATCCATCCATCCATCCATCCATCCATTTTCTTCTGCTTGTCCTGTTAAGGGTTGCGGGGGTCTGGAGCCTAACCCAGCAGCCTTTGGGCAAGAGGTGGGGTTCACCCTGGACGGGTCACCAGTCCATCACAGGACCAACACATAGAGACAGACAACCATTCACTCTCACAGTCACACCTACAGTCAATTTAGAGTATCAATCAGCCTCGTCCTCTCTTGATGTCTTTGGACTGTGGGAGGAAGCTGGAGTACCAGAGAGAACCCACACAGGAACAGGGAGAACATGCAGACTCCACACAGAAGGATCCTGTGCCTAAGCTGTGGCTGGAACCCAGAACCTTCTTGCTGTGAGGCGACAGTGCTGACCACTGCACCACCGTGCCGCCTGTCACAAAGGTCTTCCATGTACATTCAGGTGATGTGGTTCCACGTGTCTTCTGTGCAGAGGCGCCGCCAACAGCAGCAGCAGCAGCCACATCCTAACTAAAAGCATTGAACTGCTCTGGACAGAAAAAATAAACTGTACATGTAAACATATATTGTTTTTTGTTTTTTTTATGAAATAGGCATTTATTTGAAATACTTTCACGGTAACACCTTGTCTCAGTGTGCCCACACAATAAGCTGACCCACATCTGAAAAACCCTAACTGTATGACGACCTCACACAATCCCACTAAAATGTTAAATTCTTTTTGGTACACCGCACATTTTTTTTTTTTTTTTTACAGCAACAGACACGAAAACACCAGCAACCTGTACTGGTATCGGCAGAGACCACTGCTGCTGGCATAGTATGGCTTTGTTCATCGGCAGCGATTCTCAGGGTTGTATTGCATTTCGTTAATTTTACTTATCAGGTGAAGTATACCTCTGAAGTACCTGCTTGTTGAAATCTCAACGGAACAACCAGGGAGAGGAAGCTGCAGCACTTCTATGCTCAGTGAAACTTGTATCTTTCATGCAGTAAACACACGTCTGTTTATCTAAAGATATTCACAAACTATCATTCACCTAAATTGTGTAAAACATGTGGAAAATGTTATTAATGAAAGCAGGGCTCGGCACACGCTCAGTTATGTTCTGAGATGTTGGTCTAAACTTGCTCTCTTTCAACAAGACTCTTAAGTTTCCATCGCGTCCCCCCCCCCTTTTTTAAATTCTGTTTCGTTACGCTATGAATTGTGGGTAAAGCCACAGAGCAAATAATACCCTCAAGCCTGAGTGTTACAGACGAACATGACATCAAAGCTGGAGATGTTGGACCACTCACCCACTGTACTGTGATCAGCTGACTGTGTGTGAGGCTGAGGGGATGATTTTGTGATGCGATCTGTTAACAGCCTGAGCAGAGTCGCTGGCTTTGGGCCAAACGCTGTCCCAGTTGCATTCCTCAGAGGCAAGCTGTCCAATATTATCCCTGCTCACTCCAATCGAGGCCCCCGAAGCCACAAAGGACTTGCTGTGTCGGCCTCTCCTCACCCTGGCCTCATCATATTTTATTGGCTTGCTTTAGAAGTGCCTAATTATTACTGACCCCACAGCCAAGGATCCACCTGCAGACAACAGGTGTTTAGCCTGAAAGAAGCTTCTCAGTAGTAGACAATTACTGTGTCTTATTTAATCAAATACATTTCTGAAGGGCAACGTGTGTGAGGAGGTGCATCAGAAGTATTCATTCCCTCCATTCCTTAACTTCTCGAGACACAAAAATAACTTGCACCTGTTTTATCGCTTGGTTTGAATTGATGATGTGAGGTGGCGTGTCATGATTAAACCTGTACCGTGAGTCCACAATGGAACAGCCACGCAACGCCACTTCAGGGAAACTGCAGGTGTGCGTAATCTCTCGAATCTTACAAAAATGGAGGTGGGGTGTTCGTATGAGGGCTGCAGGTTGATCCGCCTCAGTGGGAGGGGACTGACTCTGCAGAGGAACATTTCTGTTTGGAGGATTAGGGGTGTTTGAGGGAAGATAAGACGCCGCAGGATCACAGCGCTGGTCAGTCTATCTGCCAGTGTACAGTTGTAGAGGGACTGCCAACATTCCTGATCCACACAAGCTGCTTTCTCCCCTCCTGGCAAAACTTAAAGAATACCTGATAAGGAATACATCATCTTAGACTATAAGCATGCACTTTAACCTCATTTTATATCACAGGGTTAAATCCGAACCTTTATTACCTGAAATGTCACAGCTTACTGGATATATTTATTTGCTTTCAGACATGTTGGGAAATATGCTTCTCTGACATCCACCCCAGATCCAGACAAGACGACAGATACCCTTCTCCCCTCTGTGCATGCAGGAGGGAACTATGGAGACCATCTAGTTAGCGTAGCACAATTAGTGGTGTAATTTCAGCAGGTTAGCATATCTCCATGAAAATTAATGCAATTTTCCAACAAAAAAAACCCAAACAGTCTTTGCCTGCATATATCCAGAGTTGTACACAAGATTCCTTATGAAATAACAATTTTAAAATCACGAGATTGTAATCTTAGAACCAGACAGTCAGAACTAACTTCCCTGACAGTGATTTGAAGCAGCAGCTTTGGCCTAATAAAACAAACATTTGCTGACGACCAGAAGAGCAACTGCTACTTATCATGGCTGACTGTGTAAGAGAGGATGAGGATGACGACTCCTGGGAAAACTAAGACGCTGAAACCGAGCAATTTGATGAAGGAACGCTAACACTTACAACCCACAACAATTTACTTTGCTAAGCTATTATGCAGGAAGGCCAGTTTCTATGGCTGATTAATGCACGCTCAGGAAGGGTATCTATTTTCTTGTCAGGCTCTGGGAGGCAAATGTGTATTTCTCAAAAAGTTAGTGTTCCTTTAAAAAAAAAAAAAAAGTGACTGATATTTTTCTCAACATTTGAGGATAATTATGCAACACAATCTAGCCAGTCTACTCCACAAGCCTCCAAATCAGAGATATTGTTCCTTTGATTGGGGCATGATGACCACGAGGCTTAAGATTCCATCTGGGGGATAAAATCTTGATTTTCTGCAGGGTTCTGTAAGGAATAAACAGCAATTAAACAGTCTTGTATACAAAGACCTTGATACAGCTCACGTAAGGATTTATAAAATTACGAGGACATCTAGTGGTTTAAATTCCAAATGAAAATCTCTCTTTCTTCATCAGTTTATTTGGCATGTTTTCTGACATGTGCAGGCAAGCCGTTCGCTTTCCCAGAAAGATGAAGAAAGATGTAACTGGTAAGAGTTTGTCTCTGTTTTTTTTTTCTTCTTTCTTTTTTTAACTTCTGAAACCCCCAGGGGCCCCGGCTTTGAAGTCCCAGAAATCCGTGTGGTGCAGCGGAGACATACAACACTTGAAAATACACAAACTAGCATCCAGTTAAATACAAGGACTCCCACAGCCGTGACAGCGCTTTGACGAACCTGGACGGCAAAGTGAGTTTGCCAATCTCACTTCGACGCTCCTGATTTCCTGTATGTGTGTTTTTTGTTCTCCTCTGGGGTTGCAGTGGCATTACAGGATGTGTTTGACGTCTGCCTTGGAGGGGAGGTAACATATTAAAGGTCAAGGAAAGACAGAAGGATAAGAACGGCAGGGACATGGACTGACTGAGGGGATGAAGACAAAAAAAAAAGAAAAAGGTCAGAGCTCTTTGGATTACAATCACTATTAGGTTGATTATATTTCATCACCAGAGAAGACAGGGAAATTTAAATTTAAATACAATTTTTATTCAAGGCCATAGACATCTCTCAAAGGTATTACCTAATAAACAGCAACACAGTCATTTACAATTCAAGGACAAATAATTCACTTTTACGATAACAAATTGAAGGTGTTTTTTTTTTCTCTTCAAGATACGTTTTAACAGCTGTTGCCTTTAAAATCGTACGGCAGACGACAAGCCGATTATAGAATTATCTTAAATCTATCATGTCCATGCCAGCACTGAGAGTCATGGAACAAAGTCGTGGTTAGATTCACAGTCTGACTCCTCCTCCTCCTCCTCCTCCTCCTCTTTTCTTCTCGTCACAGCTGGCAAAACTACATCTTTTTATGAAATACACTTTGAAGGAAATACCGTAATACTATGAAGACTTAACATACTGAATTTGCAAAGCACCAGAATCAATCAATTTTAAAAATCAATCTACTCATCTAATGCTAGGAAGATCTGCCTGTCTCTAAGAAACTTTAGCGTGACTAATTCGTCCTTGTTTGAGGAGTATGTTACCGAGTCAAAGACTGCAGATCTTTTTTCTTTTTTTTTAATTCATATCTATCACCATAGGAGCCCGTTGTTAACGCTGACAATTTAATTCTTCCTGCAGTAAAAGCAGAATGTAAGAGGCGAGCGCTGTTTAGATGGATTCTTGAAGGCAGCCTATTCCAGCACCTGAACAGTCCCTGTAATGCAGCACACTTTTTCAGGCATAGATATGATTTTTGCGTGCGTCATCCTCACAACTCCACAGGGTTAACAACAAAGCACTACACAAGCAGCTACTGTAAAGTTACATCACTATCAAAACGCTGTCGGTGTGAGAATTTGGTGCTAAGTTATCCGTACAGTTGTGCTACAGTGTGGTTTTGTTTTTTGTTTTTTTCTTTTCTTTTCCATTTCTTGCTTCTTGGCATTAAAAGTTGCTGAAATAAAAGTCCTGTGGTTAAAGTGGCAACATCAGTTACACTCCTGAAGACACCGTATCTGCCGCCCGGCTGGAGGAAACTCAAAAACATGATACCCAGGTGGTTTCTTTCTCTGCACGTGCCAATATTCAGCTACATTTGTGACAATATGGACTTTCTAAAAAGAGACTCAACCTACAATCGAGATTGTCTCCTCATCTCAAAATGTCTTTTAATACCAAAATGGCTTTCTTAGGTTTCAAAAATCATGGGACTCCTGCTGATTTTACCAACCCAGTTTTGGATGAATAGACTCAGGTGCAGATGGAGGTTTTTTTTCCGAACTTAGAGGACTGAGGTTTAAAGGTACTGAATGGAGTTTGTGAACTTTAGTATTTCTGTGCACTATGGACACGCTGCTAGCTAGTAAACATGGATGTAAACAATAATGCAGAATTAGGAACAAAAAACAAAACAAAACAACAACAAAAAAACCACCACATTTTATGAAGTGGGAAATGTAGGACAAGTTCAGCTGAAATTGCGTTTTTGAGAATTCTGCATTAGAATTCAGGTTGAAACAGGACGGAAAGGCCTAAAATAACAAATTTGACGAAAAGTGGGCGTGTCCGTACAGGGTGATCTGATCTAAAAGGATTTAAAACCGCATTTCTCATTTCAGCTGGACTTCAACACACTCATTTAACCTCAGTGATAAACAAAATTACATCCTATGTTCACTTGTTTGTCCACAATAACCCCCCGCGGGGTACCTTAACATGGGACCACCGACTGTACATAGAATGTACCTACTTATGTCCAATGTTTTGTCTATTTTTGGGCTTTTGTTGGGTCTTTTTTTTTTTTTTTTAAACTTGTTATTGCACTACTTTAAGGAAATGCTGAGAATAGGTTTGGCTTTCATGAGCCAGGTGACATTAAACCTGCAGGCAAGAACTGAGTGCACCCTCACTAAAGTCACCGACGACTGAAATTAACTCGTTACTTCACATCCAAGAAGTAAAATTAAATATTTTTAAGAATTTATTCAGACCTACTGTCAGCATGAAGTTACTCTTTTTTTTAAATTTCTTAAATAAAACCTTGTACATCAGACAAGGCCTTAGACTGGCATCAATATAATACTACATTAGGCCACCGATTTGTAAGCTGCTGCTTAAATTTGTGCTTTTTGTTTGGTTGTTGTTGTTTTGTTTCTTTTGTGACGCTTCAATTGCATAAAAATGTGGTGTTGTTGTTGTTATTTTGTCTTTTCTGGACTTTTTATAATCTTATTCTTTCAGTCAAGGACACAAACACATTGCTTTGGAGTCCTGGTGAGACCTGATGTTAATTCATGCCGAGCAGCAGGCGGTACAAGTTCTTGCTGTAGTTTAAAAACGACACTTGCTGTTTTAAAATACGACAGATTTAAAGATTAAACCAGCGAGATCCGACCCGTTCACCTTCTGGGGGTTCATTTCAGATGTTTACGGGTTGTGTTACAGTTCCTCCAAATAGTGATTTAATCTTCCAGCCTTCAGGGTTCAATTTCAAATAAATGATCAATTCTTTCAATCCTGTTGTGTTGTAGTCATGGTAACAGATACCATGACCCAGATGGACGAGAACCTTCGCCGACATGTTCACGCTATCATTTTTCTACAAATCAAATTTAATTAAAAAAGGCCCAAAAACTTCAAATCTGTGTATCAGATACTTGGATTTCCTCTGTATGTGTCTCATGGTATGTCAAACTGCGTATACTGTATACTGCATAAAAGTACTTTGAACTTGCTGCATCTGCTGCTACAACAACAAATTCATGCTGTACCTACACTGATGTCTTGCTACTTTTACTTCAGCTACTTCTTCTGAGTATAAATATGTAATTTTACATAGGAAACAATTATTCATGCAGGACTTTGTCACTGATGCTTTGAATACTTCCTCCACCAGCAAGCGTGTGACAGGCTACGACTGAGCTGCTAACGGCTCTGTACAGTAATAAGCGACGATTTCATTGCATTTTCCCCCTGGTGTGTATTTACTGTGGTTTAGTTTGGTTGGCAGTGACACGCGAAGGCTTGTACGTCGGATAAGAGCGAGACTTCAGCGGCTAATCTAATGTGGTTGATGAGTGGAGTAGCAGCTGCTGCTGGTTAGCGTCCGCCTCCGATAGAACGCCACATTATTGCTTCATGCTCCATTTGATTTGCTGTATCAAATAAGGTCTCCATTTGTGTTGATAATAACGTTGTATATCAGGGGCGAATGTACAATATGCATTTGTCCCTTTTAGGTATTTTTTTTCCTACAGAAAAACTGAAAAACATGATTCATATCTGCTGCGTTAGATGGAGGGACTAATAAATTCAGCTGTGGTTTAATTATGCGACCTCACTGGTACATTATGCTTTTCTCCTCTCATTACCTCAAGACATTAAGCCCCACGCTGACACAAACTCGAATTTTAGTCCTTGTGGAGAGCACTGTTATGAGCTTGTATTGATCCGATGCTAAGATAAGAAAGGCTTGGCCATATTTGAAGGCTGTTTGCAGAAGTTCCTGAACGCTACGTGAGCTCATTAGCCGCGATTAGTTCAACTTCTCCTGATAGCAACGTCTGAAGTCGCACCACCTGGGCCTGAGGTCGCCCTCTGTGCCTCACGCTGTCATGTGTCATCTTAGGGAAAGTCGGGGCGAATTATCTAATGTCTTGCTTTCAATTATCAGACATCAGGGTCTCCTGGCACTTCCATGCAACCACTGAAGTTTACATTATTGTCATCATAGATGTAATTTCCCGATGAGGGGGAAAAAAAAGATACGAACAGACAGCATTTTGAACACATATTTAACAAATAAATACACTAATTCATGTATGATTTATAACACATTTTTAGCTGTTCTGTTCTTGCTGCCACTGACATGTTACAAAGAAAAAAATGAAGATCGACTCTCTTTCTTCCTTTAAAACGCACTTATCTTCAAGGGATCGACTGGAATGCCAATTTGCAGTTTAAATCCCGTATAAAAATTGGGCTCACTTGATTTAGAGCAATAGAATTTTGAGTTGGAGGTCCAAATCTCATGAACTCCGCTACGTGGAAGTTCCACCATGTGAACATCTGGCCGATGACTGGGGTGGGAGGAGGGACTGAGGCTGAATGCAGAGTAGGAACTAGGTAGCTTTAGGCAGACATAAGTTCAAACCAGAAAGCTTGGGAAATACTGAACGGATTCAAAAAGACTTTGGTTTATTTGGGATGATGCTTTTGAGAATTTGTAAAAGATGTTTGGTAAAGTTTTGCTGTTGCTGGTCTCCTCTGTGTTCCGTATAAATGCGTGTTAGTCAGGCGGTGGGAAAAAGTTGAATTCCACACATTTCAAAGTGACAAAAAAATGATTTAAAAAAAAAAAAGGAAAACAAGATACTACTTTGGGTAAAGTGTCACTTCACTCGCATCGCTGTTTGTTATGCTGCTGCTTAATAATATGATATAGAAGTTAAGACTTGATGATCTATAACTGTTCGGTGTGCGTAACATCACCAGAGCAATATACTGTAATGTTTTTTTCACGATACTGTATCAATATTCCAGCACCGATTCTTGATACTTTATTGTAAAAAAACATGATGAAATCTCATGTGTCTATGTGATGGCAGCTGTATTTACTGTCTTCATCCAGCGTACGCTCCGTAAATCCTGTTTTATTAAATCCGAATAGAGTTTTTGAATGGCCTTGACTCAATCTGTCCCCTCAGTTAACAGCACGTGATGTGCAGATAGAACACAACGCCTTATATTTTCTATTTATGCATTAAATCAGATCTTATCCTGACTGAATTATGGAGTTACTTCCTCATTACGCCACCGGCTCTCTAAATTAACCCCATTCACTGAGGAATTTGACAGCTTGCTGAGGTTTTGTTTTTTTTCTCCAAGGGAAATGCTGTATTTTAAAAATAATAATAAAAAAAAAGACAAGAAAAAAAGAAAAAAAAAACCAACCTTCACATTTCTGCAGAGATGTTAGTTATAGAATTGTTCCTTCCAACACTAAGGTAGCATTTTCTTCCACCTCTTCAGCGGCCCGTCAGGAGCTTTGTGAATTGTAATGTGAAAAGACGAATGGACCCGAGCTGTGGTTTGAGCCTCGGGGGAGTGTTCGGCCGTTCCACTGCTGATCTGTCTGGCCGGCCTTAAAACATCAAATCTCAGAGAGTGTGTTCCCCAAAGCTATGTGTTGTGTCTTCATTATTCCCTTCATGATGTGGGTATTTTTATAAGCCACTGTACAATCTGGAAAATCAATGTGGATTCCAGCTTTCGTGTAAATCATCTCCACAATCTGCGATGTGAAAAGTCTCAGTACCTGTTGAGCAGGTCTCGATGAGCATATCTGAGGTATAGATTTAGACTTTGAGTGAATGCTATCGGATATGTAAGCTACTTCCACAAAATAGTTCTATCATATCAAAGATCATACAACAAAGATAACAATAACTTCATTACAAAAAATAGACTAGCAACATTTAGGATCAACTATCCATTAATCTCTAAAATATAGTTTAACTGAGACAGCGTAGGGTTGCACAGTGACAGGATGTTCATCTCCCAGTTAGAAAACAGTAAGATTCACAGTTTTCCTTTTTTTTTTTTCTCTCTTTTCAGTTTGGTATAATTACTGAACAAACAATAACATCAAATATTGTAAAAATCAAAATATTGTAAACATCGTACCAGTACAAAAGCACATGTCGCAACACGTGGTCAGAGAACATCGAAACGAGCAGCGCTGACAGCTTCTACTCCTCCTCCATTGACTTCTCAATCTCCTTCAGCCTGCGGACAAACTCCTGAGCCTCTCTGTCTCCGACACGAGCGTCCAGCATCCTCATGATTGGCTTCTCTGGAGGGGAAAGCAAACAGATGAGAGCAGTTCCAACACCTGACACAAATATCTCCAGATTGAATGGCTTTTCATGTTGTATTGGAGAGGTAATTGGAAAGCCGGACCTACAACCCTCTGGTCCCACAAGAAGCCAATATTATGTTTGGGTAAAAAGAAAAAAAAAAAAAAAACTTGATCGAGCCTGAGGCTATATGTACCGCTGGGTTTACTGCGAGACAGGTGAAGGATGAAAGGCTGGACACTCTTTCCAGCTGGAGACGCGTTTGGTCTCCCGGGCCAGCAGAAGTCGCTGAGAGGAGCCACAGCTTCACCGGCGAAGTCATTGGTGGACAGCCAGTCGTAGTCCATCACAGTGAAGGTCAAACAGGCAAATCTGTGTCTGTACTGTTCAGGACTGACATGGCTGCAAGATAAGAACAGGCACATAAAAGGTTCTCAAAATGGGGACTGGGCCCCCCTTGCAGTCCTTGAGATGGTTTTCAGCAAAACGCTAAAAAGGTAAAATTGCATTTTTTTTATTTAAATGCTTGTTAGATGCTTCTGAATGCAGCCTGAACATATGAAGTAAGACCTTTTAAGTAAGTTATTTAAATGGATTATGAATCAAATATATCCAATCATTACGTTCCAAATTTTCTGATCATTTTTGCAAATTCTTTGTTCTTTATTTTAGTTCATTTTTCCAATGTCACGGTCGTTTTAAGGATTTTTTTTTCCTTTGAAAATTTAAACATGGAAATTTCAGGCTGCCAGAGAAAATGAGCCAGCAATACTTTGTTACTAAAGAATTTTTTAAGAACAGAAATAAAAAAAGATCAGTTTCCAGGATCAGGTGATCTGTGCCGTGATCCAATATGAGCGCCACGAAAAGTGAGAAGTTCAGACCAAACGAAGAGCAGCATCTTTCTGAACACTGACTAAATTATGAGGCGCATCTATCAGGGTATACAAGAGATATGAAGATCGTGAAAAGTTACATAATCCAACATGGCTGCCACGGGAACAGAGGAACTAGAACAAGAGCGGTGCAGCTTAGATCACGTCCAGGTGAAATTCTTCGGGATTCAGTGAAAAGGTTCTTGAGTTGTGATGCGAACACAAACAGCCTTTGCAGAGGAGAAAACCTTGTCAGCCCAAATCACGTTTTAGGGAATAAAACTAACCTCTAACTAAACTATGCGTTTATATTTTTGAGGGATACGCTTCCCCTCAGGTAAGACCTTGAAGGTTGTGACTTGATTTTCAAAACCCCGCAAGGGAGAAGTTGGTAACTTCTACTCACAAGTAAAAGAATTCGTCGAACACTGGGTGCAGCGTCTTGAGCTTGACTTGCGTGCGCTGGCTCTTGGCCATGGGGAAGAGGTGGTGAGGACACAGCTCCACGATGACAAAGGGGTCACTCAGACCTGAAGAGGATCAATGAACAGAGTTAGAACTCGACTTAAGAACAACAACCGGCATTTAGTTGTGATTGTTTTACCATTGGCATCTAATGCGATGATGTCGGCGGCGTGCAGAATCTCCACCGTCAGCCTCTGCTCTGGAGCGTCATAGTAGCACTTGACACTGATGCGACCAAAGCGGGTATGTTTGAGTGTTTTCTGAAAATGAATACGCGTTGGATCATTATGATGATTATTAATATCAACAAAATCTACACGTTAACCTCACGACAGCATTGCATTTTCAGGAGCAGGCGGAGGAAAAACAACAGAAAGATGGAGTGTTTGTGCCGTCCGATCAATACTCCTCTATCCACTTCAGGGCTGGAAAGAGATTGTCAGACACAAAGGTACCTGTAGGGAAATCTTCTCCAGATAGTACTGCTCAATCAGCTCAAAGGAGGAGCATTTATTCAGCCTGAGCTCCTCGTCCAGGACCTGAAGCAGCATGAGAAAGATCAGACACAGATAAATAATATTTCAGCAAGGAAGACATTAATCTTCAAAGGGAAAGCCTGCACCCCGACAATCAGGGGATTACCTTATAGTCTCCACTCTTCATATCTTCAAGAAAAAGACCGTCTCCTTTGGCATGGAAAAATTGCAATAAAGTCTACAGGACGAAAATAAATAAATAGTAGAACCTGTTAGAAATTCATCTTATCTCTATTTAATGTGGGTCTCAGCACAGTTGAGTGGCGTGTTGCCTCCACAAACAGCATGAAACCCCTGGAAGGCAAACACCACGTGGCTGCCGAAGTCGCAAGTCGAGCCGCCTGTGTAGCGCACTACCACTTTTCATGCAAATCTGTCCCGTTTCATGCCAGCTGGTTAAACTGGCATTCGAATATTCAGCAGCTCGCACATTGTCATTCACAAGGGAATTCACTTCGGTGCCCCACTGCTAGCGACTTCATAAATGTCTGATATATGCAAATGATTGTGCGACAGGAAGCATGCAGAGCTAATTAAAGGAGGATAGTTGCATGATGATAATGTTAGCGGTGTTGACACAGGGTCCTTGGAAGCAGACAGCTTGTCTTGGTGGTCGTCACAGTCACAATAATCCAACCTATGCTCAGACTTTCTTATCTTCAGACAAAACGAGTTCGAGAGAAGTTTACCAAGCAGGTAGAAAACATCTCGATCTCGTTTTGTCTGAAGATAAGAAAGTCTGAGCATCGTTTAACGAGAAGACAAGAGGAACATAATTCATAAATCCAACCTGGAGACAGTTTTTCAGAATGAACTGCAGTGATCACTGACCTCCACTGTGTACTGGAAGCGGTTGTAGAACTCCACCTGGACACCCCTGTTTTCTGTAACAGCGTCCAGGATCATCCGCAGCAGCAGCTCCCACATGCTTTGAAGCACTCTGACAGGTGGATAATGATAACTTTCAAACACCATACACACCAGGGGTATCATCACGTTAATGCTTATATAAGCTTGTTTTCTCAGCTGGTTATTTAATTCCACTTAAAATTCTCTGACGTTGACATGCTATTTCTTCTTCCCAACACCAGTTCTGATACTTGAACTTACATATCATTCAAGCATTGATTAACTTCCTGGGTGTAAAAGTCATAATTATGATTATTAAATATAGACAGTGTGTGTGACATACATGATCTAGGCAGGATGTCTGTGTAGGTTCTCATTCATCCAGGTCATCGTAGATCGAAGCGAAGTAAAATCTGGTCAACTGGACGTAAGTTTATCTTGAAGACGTTTCACCTCTCATCCGAGAGGCTTCTTCAGTTCTAGTGAAGAGTGTGGAAACTCCAGCTTATAAACCTATGTGGGAGTGGTCAGTGCTATTGTGGTGGAAACGACCCTCCCGAGACTCACCTGGCCTCCCCAAACGACAGTCGTTGTGTGGTGTCAGGGAGTTTCAGGGGTGGTCAGGGGAGTTTCACCGACCACTCAGATGCTAATGGGCTTCTTTAAAGAAGCCATCCACGTCAGGATAGAGAAACCATCTTTGAACAGAGGAGGTGGACTGCGACATTTCCTTTCACCTATTTACAACCAAGTCCTTTCAAAGCTTCCCCAAAGAGTTCAGCTGAAAGACCCATGTGGAACGGCTGATGCCAGCACAGCCTATTAGCATCTGAGTGGTCGGTGAAACTCCCTAACGACCACCCCTGAAACTCCCTGACACCGCACAACGACTGTGGTTTGGGGAGGCCAGGTGAGTCTCGGGAGGGTCGTTTCCACCACAATAGCACTGACCACTCCCACATAGGTTTATAAGCTGGAGTTTCCACACTCTTCACTAGAACTGAAGAAGCCTCTCGGATGAGAGGTGAAACGTCTTCAAGATAAACTTACGTCCAGTTGACCAGATTTTACTTCGCTTCGATGATCTAGGCTGCTAATCCTGTATGTATTTGATGGGATGAATAACTCGGCTCAGGTTATACATCCAGAGAATGTTTTATTTTTATTTTTAGACGGTATTAGTTTTATATTTATTGTTGGGATTTTCAAATGTAAAATCCTGCCACAATGTTGACATTTTGCTCGCTCTGTCTGTTTAAAACAGTAACATCTACAACAGGAACATCCACAACAGGAACATCTACAACAGGAACATCCACAACAGAAACATCCACAACAGAAACATCTACAACAGGAACACCTACAACAGGAAAATTTAAAACTAACATCTACAACAGGAACATCTACAACAGGAACATCTACAACCTGAACACCTACAACAGGAACATCTACAACCTGAACACCTACAACAGGAACATCTACAACAGGAACATCTACAACCTGAACATCTACAACAGGAACACCTACAACAGGAACATCTACAACAGGAACATTTAAAACTGTAACATCTTCAACAGGCACATTTAAAACTGCAACATCCACAACAGGAACATCTACAACAGGAACATCTACAACAGGAACACCTACAACAGAAACATCTACAACAGGAACATCTACAACAGGAACATCTACAACAGGAACATCCACAACAGAAACATCCACAACAGAAACATCTACAACAGGAACACCTACAACAGGAAAATTTAAAACTAACATCTACAACAGGAACATCTACAACAGGAACATCTACAACAGGAACATCTACAACCTGAACACCTACAACAGGAACATCTACAACCTGAACACCTACAACAGGAACATCTACAACAGGAACATCTACAACCTGAACATCTACAACAGGAACACCTACAACAGGAACATCTACAACAGGAACATTTAAAACTGTAACATCTTCAACAGGCACATTTAAAACTGCAACATCCACAACAGGAACATCTACAACAGGAACATCTACAACAGGAACACCTACAACAGAAACATCTACAACAGGAACATCTACAACAGGAACACCTACAACAGAAACATCTACAACAGGAACACCTACAACAGAAACATTTAAAACTGTAACATCTACAACAGGAACATCTACAACAGGAACACCTACAACAGGAACATTTAAAACTGTAACATCTACAACAGGAACATCTACAACAGGAACACCTACAACAGGAACATTTAAAACTGTAACATCTACAACAGGAACATCTACAACAGGAACATCTACAACAGGAACACCTACAACAGAAACATCTACAACAGGAACACCTACAACAGGAACATTTAAAACTGTAACATCTACAACAGGAACATCTACAACAGGAACACCTACAACAGAAACATCTACAACAGGAACACCTACAACAGGAACATCTACAACAGGAACATTTAAAACTGTAACATCTACAACAGGAACATCTACAACAGGAACATCTACAACAGGAACATTTAAAACTGTAACATCTACAACAGGAACATTTACAACAGGAACATTTAAAACTGTAATATCTACAACAGGAACATCTACAACAGGAACATTTAAAACTGTAATATCTACAACAGGAACATCTACAACAGGAACATTTAAAACTATAACATCTACAACAGGAACATTTAAAACTGTAACATCTACAACAGGAACATCTACAACAGTTGTTAAACAACCGTTTCAAAGTGATATTAGCCGGAGAGAGCTGAGCTAACTGGGAAGTGGCTGTGTTCAGGTCCAGAGCAAACATATTGGGCCATTTTTTTTTTTTTTGTACTGGTATCAGAATCAAAGAGACTCTAAAAACAGCAAATCTGCTAAGAAGTCGACGATGGGAAAAACCTGGAATGTCAAATGTCTGCCAGTGATGATCACGGGAGGCCGTGGTGAGATATTCTCATATCTTTTACACATATTTTACCGTCTTGAGTGCAGCATGACCTGGATGTGCATTAACTTTGTCCCGATGTTCCTATCTTATTGGCTTCAAGTGGCTTGTGTCTAGTTTGTGTTTTTAGGATTCCAACTTTTATCATTGACTGTGCAGACACACCAGATGAAAATTAGCATTAAAGCATGATGTGGCCTCAATTATAACTCCGAATAGTTCTGCTAATTATGTATTGTCCCTGTTAAACACAAATAAATGAAGTGAAATTTCTCACTTGTAGGCAGGAGTAATTACCTTGCCAGATTCTCCTTCACAAGGGTTTCATTGAGGATGACCATGGTGTCCTGTAAGTACTTCATAAGAGGGGACACCGCCTGGAGACATGTCAAATTAACACAAAAAAAAACAACCCACTATGGCTGCAAATATCAGCGATAAACGAATGAAAACTGTCGAAGCTGCCACGTACGTCGTCGTTGTTGATTGAGTCTGGAGACAGGCTGATGTGCTGGATGTACCTCCGCAGCTCAGGCAGCATCTGCACAGACATGATTTCCAACATGTAAATGCAAATGAAACTTTACAGACATAAAAAAATTGGCAAATTTTTTTTTTCCCCTCTTAATTTTCAAGTTTAAACCTCAATTTCATCTTTAAGACAGGTAGCAAATCCTGACAGCTATTTGTAACTCTTTGCTCCAGACATCTGTCAATCACCTAACATTACCATGTTAGCTGCAAACCTCACCAATCTAACATGTGAGATCAAATTCAAATATGACGTGGAGAAACGGATTTGCTTAGAGAGCAGAAAGTAATACTTCTTTTTATGACATGTATCCACCTGAGTTTTAACTCGGAGACATTTATATAAGCCTTGCTGCTTTTAACAGATGTAATTCTACACTTTCGTTGTTTGCCAATGATTAAAGGGGAGCCTACTTTTTTTTTTTTAACCTGGATCCTTTTTACTTGACGTTTTTGTCAAGGGGACTGATGGAAATTACCAATTTTGAAGTCACTCCATTATGAGACGAGGGCACAGCAGCCTGCAGCGCTTGTGCACACTATGATAAAATCCAATGGGGCAACTGGCTAATGCCAAATTACACTCTCTAAAAGTGCTTTTTTATCACCCTGAAAAGCTCAGTCAGGAGGCCCCCCTCATTTTTTTCCAATCCATGAAGAGTCCAGCGTGCGTAGAAAGCTGAACCTGTCAAGGCTCAGGTCGACACTGACGGCTTTCATATGTGCTCCAGCAGCCGGTGACTGATAGTCAAGTTTTCATCACCTTGTCAGTGAGCAGTGTGATGAGTCTCTTGGCTTCTCTCTGCAGATCCAGGTCCATGTTGAAGAGCTGCCCATTAAGAGCCTTGTAAACTTGTTCCTTTCCCTCCAGCCCGCAGGATTCCTCCATGGCTCGCTCCAAACCGGCCCAGTCCAGGTCACGAGGCAGGTGACCCAGGAAAACACGCACGTGCTCAGTGTTGTTCAGGGCGATGCAAAGCTAGCGGAAAGCCAGGAGGAGGAGCAGAAGAGGAGAAAAAGAGGGTGGAGGTGGAGAAACGAAGAAGGAAAAGAAGCAGGGCTACAAAAAAGTGGAGGGACGGGGTGCAAGTGTAAATGATTGACGATGACAAGAGGTAACTGCTTTTTTTTTTGCGTTAACATATCAGTGGGCTGATCTCCTGCTGTGCCCTTTGTGATGCCGGAGCGTATTCTTGCTGACATTTACTTCCCACGTCAATATGTGCCCTCCACCAGCTCTGTCTGCCACAGGCGTTACCTGCACTGTGAAGCTCTTGTGGTCTCGGCCCAGCTGGTTCCTCTCAATCTTGCGCGTTAGCATCTCGGAGTAGCACACAGCCTCACTGCAAAAATTCTGAGGCAGCCAAAATTTTAAAGTCTTTGAAATTCGTTCGCAGGTTCCTTTTTAATTCTCAGACGAAAGCTGGTAAAATCATTCATTAAATTTTTGTGCGTGTGTGTGTGTGTGTGTGTGTGTGTAGGATGTCCTACACTCACGTCTGTCAAGCGAGTGACAAAGATGAAGGCCCCCGCAGAGTCTGGCCAGGCCAGCTGGAGCCAGATCTCGCGTACCTGGCTGAAGCATGTTGTCACTTCCATCGCTGACGAGCTGTGTTTGGCCTTCTGTGCAGGCTCAATCTGCTCACAGAACACACAACAGGCAACGCGTTACAGTTTTGTTAATTTAAATTAGGACTTTGCATAACAACAGAAAAAGAATAAATAACATGAATATAACATGAATGAATTTGTATCACACACACACACACACACACACACACACACTCACACACACACTTGTTACTGATTAGTATGTGAAGAATTACTGTTTTTTCAAAGAGCCCTTGATGAAATGTATCAAAGCCATGCTGAGGCGTTTCCTCACGCTTCTACAGACTAGATGTGGGCGTGGTTTATACGGCGCGTGTTATTCCAACCCTCATTGTGCAATTCAGGATTGAAACAGAAGTAACCAAAACAACAAATCAACATCAAATTTTTCAAAAATCATTCAGGCAAATGTATTGTTTTGTTTTACCTCCATAAATGAGGTACTATGACCACGGCACGCATGTGTTTGATTTCTCAAAAATCAAATGGGTGGATATTGATGAATTTAAACAATGGAAAAAAGATAATATCCTGAGACATTAGGAAATGAAATGAAATGAATCAAGTTGAAACATCAGTAGCATTCAGCACTGCACAGGCCTCTTACCTTGTCTGTTTCCACAGCTTTACAGATCCTGTCACATGATCTGTCATGAACGATCTGCAGAAACTTGTGAATGGAGGACTTGAACCAGTTATGAAAGCCTGTCAGGGCTAACATTTTAGCATCCCTGTAAAAGACAGACCCACATGCCTCTTTAATCAAATCTAAAGCCATTCACCAACACTTCATAAGAATGACAAAATATTGGAGCCTTTTTTCTTCAAGCTGAAATGTGTACAGCAATTCGATTCGAACTGGAAAACCAACTTCAGAGGAAGGAACTCCCGGAAACCCTTCAGGATTTTCAAGGACATGAAGAGCTCAAAGATGGTCTCCCCCATGGTCTGAGTCAGTCTGGAGCTCTCCTGCTCCAGAGTTCCACACACCCGCTCCATTGCGACGTTCACATCATCGGCTACCTGAAGGATGAAAGCGCTTGTCTTGAATACCCAAGGGATGAGGAAGTATAGCAACGCTACAGTTTACAAGACATGCTTTTAGTGAGGTTTCAGTTGATTGTCAAAGACGTACCAGTTTCTCCAGCTGCCTGTACGATGAGCTGAAGAAATCGACTTTCACAGCACTGACAAGCAAAGAAAAGGAAATTGCTTTGGTCAGTAAAGTCCTTTAAATGCAAATACATGTTGTTCGTCTCCTCTTTCGCGTTTCATCAGGTTCACCTGTAGAAAAGGTTGTTGTAGATGTTCTGGGCTCTTTGTGTGTCTGCACACACAGCATCGACCACAACAACCAGCTTCTTCAGCTGTTCCTCCAGAGTCTGCGAGGATAGCAAGGACAGCAAAACATGCAAAAAACTCTCAGTAACAACAAAAAAATGAATTAACCCTGGAAGTGCAGAGACGTACCCCCTCCTCTGGCTTGTATCGCGCAATTAAGCTCTCGTACCACTCGGCCGTTCCTTTCTGCAGAAACAGTTCAAGGAGCACAATTACAACTATGGAGGGCGTCATTGGTCGATCACCTCTTCTTCTTCTTTACCTCTTTGTTTGGTACCTTCACGCTTACAGCTATAAATAATGCTTTCATGGTACAATAACCACCTTAGAAAATATCATGGTATCACAGTGGAAATAAAGTTATCATCATCGTCAGGAAGTTTTTCAAAAACAATGTGCTGCCTTTTGTAGAGCCTGAGCCCGGAGGTTCTCCGGGGCGAAGACCCTATTATTATTTTTTTTTTTCCTGTGCCTGCACAAATGCTTTATTATAAATTTGACAAAAACATCATGTCCTGAACAGATGTGAATTTGTATGGAGGCTCTGAAGGGCAAAAACAAAAGAGATACTTAAGAAAACAAAACTACATTTTAGAGATGATTTGACAAACCACAAGGAAAATTGTGTGTGTGTGTGTGTGTGTGTGTGTGTGTGTGTGTGTGTGTGTGTTTTTTTTTTTTTAGAAAATACATTTGAAATTGAATCTCTCTTCATTCAAAAAAAAAGAAAGCTTTTACACATCTGATCAACATTTCATGAAGCCATCACGTGTTACTGTATTTTGGGAAATGTCCTTTGGTCCCGCAGGATCCCCATGAACTCGATATCAACTGGAAATATTTTACTTTCATGCTAGAATTGAACACCAGAAACCAAAGAATACATAAAAACTCTTAAACTCAATATATCTCGGCAACATTAATAGCCAAAAACTCCACAAGGTACTTTATTTAAATTAAACAGCCTGTTTGCTTTTTGGTTTACTGTGTTTTCATTGTTACCTTGACAGCAGTGGTGATGTCCAAATGCAGTTCGTTTCGAAGGGGACAAACAGTCTTAAACGCCCGCATGTTTTGCATGTAGCCAATCCCCCTGACATACACAGACAGGAAGACGCAAATCATCATACGAACCACCTGAATGCCGGTTCACATCATTATACTGTTCTGAGGATTCAGGGAGCAAAAGAACTACGACTCCTACTATTACAACTTTGCTGTAATTCCTTCCACTCGAATTGTAAGTAGGATCCTGCATTATCACAGCAGGAGACCAGAGGTGCAACTTTTAACTTTTAGCTGAATCATCCTCTGTGTGTGTGTGTGTGTGTGTGTGTGTGTGGTGTGTGTGTGTGCATCTGTGTGTGTGTCTATAAAAAGTCAGGCTCCTCCAAATTAGGTTGACACAGCAACATGAACTTCAATAATTAGCAGATTTTCCTGGCGGCTGTTGAAGAAAAGCAGACTCTAATTCTCTTCTCATGTTGGCTGAGGTCAGGTGGGCGAAGGGTTTGTTTGTTAGCTTTCCTAATTTTGGGACTCCTCTTTTTTTTCCACGAATCACAAGCACAAGCATTCTTGGTCGAGCTCTCTCTTCGGGTGTTGTGTAACCTTAAACACCGCCATACTTACTTGACATATCAATACATACCACATTCAGATTTACACTCTTGCCGGAAAAAATGCAGCATTCAGAGTCAACTTTTCTCTTTTGAGGAATTCATAGTAACTGATTAGTTACTAGCCCGGCACTTGGGTGAAGAAGAAACAAATTGAAGTCTTTTCATGGAATCTAAATGTAGACAGCGCCCTCTGTTGCCATCAGGTGTAATAGCATACAGACGCATCGTTGATTGAATAAAGAAGATTCATAAACAAAGACTCTGTCATTTTCTTTTTTGGAGGGTGGCATTTTGTTTCCCTTCATGAGGCAGAGCGGCTCCGACTGACAGAAAAGGTTGGAATTGAATGATATCCACTCTAGATACTGTGTAGACTAGAGTTAGCGATGGATATTCAGGCTCCCCAGAGAATTCTGGAGCATCTCCGTGTCCAAGAGTTCATACCAGAGGTTTTTTACGATTTGGTTGCATGTCATGGCTGATTTAACAGGTGGAATGGAAGCAGAATATGATTTAAGTGGTAGCACTTGTTGTTTTATTCTCATTAAAACAATGCACTGGTGCAGAAAAGGTATATGTTACAATGGAAGGCCCAGAGAGGTTCAGTGAGGAAAGCAAATAACGTGATCCAAATTAAGAACGGATGAACATAAGGTTTCAGCGTGTCATAGTTAACACGCGGGGAAACAGCTGTGTTTCCTTGATTACATTTTACATCTTTTGCTTCAGTCTGTTCTTCAAACCCAACGCCGATCGAATGCTGTTTGAACACAGATTGTGGCTAAGATGACACGTGGCAGCAGCTCCATGCATCGTAGCACCCTGCAAGAAGCAGGTCACGATTATCACAGTCGTCGTGTCTGATGACTGGGATTAATTCCTGATTAAATCCTTTCAAAATTGCAGACAAAGGCCAGATGTTAGCGAGTGTAAGCGGGTTTTTTGGCCTTGTGTAATTGCGGCAAATTCAGGTCAAACCTGACGGACTGGAATTTTTTTTCCCCCCTCGCTTGCCTCTCACGGTTTCCATATCTCACAGTTTTATATCACAAAATCTGTGCTCAGGAACAAATGTTTAATATCTCTGTTGACATGAGTAATGAGCAATGATAAAGATATTTGTGCTTGAGCAAGAAGCCCGACGCTGCTTCCTCCACAGACTGACTAAGTGCACGCAGCCTCTCTGTTGGGGTGAGAGGTTGAGCGTGTTCTTGGTATGACAGGGGCGAGTACGTGATACAATGTGATGGCAGTGTGACTTTACCTCAGCATGAGCTCGTAGCGTGTAATGGCAGCAGCGCTGGTGCAGGGGAAAATCTGACGCATGTTCTTCATCAGGCACAGGCAGTGCTCTGTGTACAGCCTGAAGCTGTCTGACAGCTGCCTCTCCTGGACACAGGAAGGGCCCTCAGTTATAGCTTCAAGTACACTGGCTGCGAGACATTTTTGGCTGAACCAAAAACCTTGATGAATGTCAGTGAAGAGCTGAGCTAATGAGGTGACTGTTTCCAGATGATGAAACACTTCCACCTACTGGGGGGCCAGTGGCGGAGAACCTACCAGGTCTCCCCTCACAGTGGGAGGGTCCCACTCTGCATCGATGGTCCTCAGGAGGCGCAGCAGCAGGGAGTAGCACACCCTCTGGGTTCGATGATGGCTGCTGTAACACTGCCAGCGACTGCATTAGAAAACAAAACAACTGGTTTACCTGATGCCAAGGCTTTCACATTTGATTAGATCAACTTTTTGAACTCAATGAATACTCACATAATGGCCTGCTGGAGAGGCGAGAGATCTGTTTGCACGGCGTGGTGAGTCAAAACCGTCCACGCCGGAGGACTCACCTGCCCGTTCCAGTTGTATGGCTCGCGCTGGTAGAAGTTTATATTTCAGAAGGATGAGAAGAATCTCAAGTGTGGTTGGTACTCAACCAAAATGGGTTCATTTTGCGGGATAATCAAGGCGAATACTACTACATACAACTAGAAAATACATGATGATATATGACTGAATCGTGGAGCTGGGATCTTTCTGTGTTCGCATATATCTAGAGATGGTTCCAGATATAACCCCTTATGTTGAGTTCCGCTTCTTTGTGTTTTTGACCAATTTCTTGGAAAACAAGTGTACAATATATAGATACAATCAAATATCGTGATATTTCTGTCCAAATGCCTCCATACTGTGACAATGTTGCAGGCATGACTCTCGCTGCTTTCACTAATTATTGACAAGATGAGAGGATTTTTTCTGATCATCAGTAATTTAGATACAGTGATGCATTGGGAAAATGAGAGAGCAGGTGGAACTGTCTGGTAAAAATCAGGAAATGACATCACTTTTCAGTAATGTAGCATTTAAAACCAGGAAATAATAGAGAAATCACTGAAATGAGAGTCAATTATCAATAGCTGTCTTATAAAGAACATTTTGAATTAACCGGGATAGGAAAAGGAAACTCACCTTAACATGAGCATGTTCATACTCAATGATCTGACTCAGCAGCTTTTTGTGAACGGACACGTTTGAGTCTTTCTTGGACGAAGTCGTGTCTCTCTGGAGTAAACAACAACAGCATATCCAGTTCTAATCCATCACTTCAGATGCGTCGACAGAAAAAAGTGAATCGGCGTGACACGAACCTGGCTGGTGAACAGCTTCAGGATCAGGTGACACTCCCCCTGGACCTTAGAAGCACTGGATCGAGGCTCCAGTTTAAACCAGGTGTCATAGCCCACAATTGGGATTTCCTGCCAGAGAGGAAGGCGAGCCAGTTTAATGCCATGAGCACACTTCTGGGGATATTGTTTCCTTCAGCATCTATTTGTGACAGTGTTTGAATTGTCTCTTTAGCTCTGCGCCTAGTTGGTTTTTGAGGTTCATCACTTTGAACGCTCACATTCAAAGGGATGTTGATGCATCCAAGGAAGTCGTCGGCGTTCTCCTCAGAGCCTGATGATGCAGATCCATTAGCTCGCACTGACTTCGCTATCTGCTTAAAATACCTGACGAGAGGAAAGGTGAGGAAAAAGGGAAGCAATTACGAGAACTGAAATTCAAATATATTCATTTTCAGGCATTCAACTATTTCTTCCTGCACATTCTTTCATTAAAATATCATGATCCCTTTGTCCCTGGGCTCTGAGTGACATTCTCAGCCTTTCATTAAACATGTTTACTAGTTTTTTTAGCCTCTCCATGATCCAGATGAACTCTTGCTGCTTGTACACATTTTTGGTTCTGTACTTGCATCTTTCTCGAATGAGAAAGGACAAATGATGGTCGCTGCGGAACCAAATCAACTCAGGTGTTAATGACTACGATGATCCATTATCAATTTATCGACGAGAAAAATACACAAAAAACATTCATCAACAGATGCATGTGGGATAATTCAATCATTATGTCTTATAAAGGAGACACGACGAGTCAGTTTTCCAGTCCCACTCTATTGTTTCTGCTACCTGCCCATTCCTCGTAGTCCACTGACTTCGTTGAGTTTTTTGCAGGCCTCAGCAACAGAGACGTCATCGTCATGATCCCTGGAAACAGGACAGATAATTCACAGGTTATCGCAACCTCTCATTTCCTGTAAAGAAAAACAAAACAAGATCTCTAATTTTCTTCGCAAAAGCAATAAACCGAACGTCTACAATCAAGACCTGTTGTTCCAGAAAAGCAGCTGCTTATGTCTTCTAGACTGTTATTGGAGTCAGATGTCAGCTCTTACGGCAGCTTTTACCAATAAATCACAGTAAAACTTAATAAAAAACAATAATATCATAAGAAGCCGAGCGCTGAGTGCCGTCTTGTAAATATAAATAACTGATGACACCATGGATCAGCTTGATGTTGTTTAAATTTCACAATGATGAAAAATCTGATTTAATACACAGTAATAAAAATCATCATAATCCTTCAAGCAGGTTGACATAAGGTGCTGCGTGGTGCATTCATCTTACCATATATCCAAATGTAACAGGTCGTTGTGGACGTCATCTATCTCACTGTGGATAGAAACAGAAGAGCAAATCAGGAATTGAAATATATTCTGTTAGTAAAATAACGAGCTCAGTCCTGAGGAGTTCCTTCCTCGGAAAGCAAAGATGACGATGTGCTGCGTTGCTCACACAACAAACAGCTTTGTGTTTGTGTGAAACTGTGAATCCTGCAACTCACATGCGTCTCGGATAAAGAGGTTAAAGTTGTGCACTCACAAGACAAAGTGCTCGTCCCACACCGGGTTCAGAGTCTCCGGTTTAACCTCGGTCACGTGGATACACTTGGCAGGCAACACCTCCTTGGTGCTGGAGCGCTTCTCCAGCTTGTCCTTCCTCTTCCTGAAACTGAACTTTCTCTCCTTCTTCTCCTCTGGATCCCTGGGGCTTTGACCCACTAGGATTCCAAGCATGCAGTAGGGGTCACTGTACCCTATCAGGCCGCACAGTAACACACACACACACACACACACACACACACACACACGACAAACACACCTGAAATTAGACTCACTTGCAGTGCTGCTACAACACCAGGACAAGGGAAGCTGTTGGTCTCATTTGTGATTACAATCACTGTTATATTTTGGCAAAGAGCTCGTGAGTGCAATCAGTGCCACTGATTGAGGATGGGCTTGTTTGGGAGGAATCAGCTGGGGTTGTGGGGGTGTTACACAAACCTGCAGTCAGGCTGGACAACTTAATACAGAAATACAGGAGGACAAACAGTGACTGCCAAACAACAACTCTGAAATTAGAGCAAAATATCTTACTTCAATTATAGAGGTAAAAACCACAGATTTATAGAATTTTTCATTCATTCATTCATTCATTCATCTTTCAAGAGATTTTTTTCCTTTAATTAGAACGATCAAATACCATAAATGAAGTAACAGACTGACTGATTGAACACAACATTCTATTTTAAGGAGGTTTTTCCCCAAATTATTTGACAGACTTTTCCTCAATTAGTGTATTAAAATACCTGAAATAAAGAGTAGAACTAGTGAATGTGCGGAGAAACCCTTTATCGATCGCTGCTCAATTATTATGATCGAATACCCTAAATAAAATGATACTGTAGCACCACTTATGTAAATAAATATTTATATATATGATTCGTTTGCAGACCCCCTCTCCCCATGAACATGGAGGTATTCAGCTGAGGTTGGGGGAGGTGCCATAAACCTGCAGTCAGTTTGGACAATGAGAATGGACATTTACAGATGGTGTGTGTCTGTTTTATTCAACTGGACTTTTTAATCTTTGGAAAATTTCCCTTTTCCAAGACCAGCCGGCACGTCAGCCTCGTTCACCACCCCCCGAGCCACACGCTAACACACCACCCCTTCATATCTCCAATTAGAAGCATAATGGACGGACACGCTAGGCTAATTCAGAGCTATTTTAAGAACAAGGGCAAGACTCCACCTCAGCCAGCTACAACAATAAAATCCTGATTTCACGTGAATGCAACAGGAACAGGAGTCTAATAAGCATGTGTAGTAGAAGGCTACTGTTCAAGTACATTCTGAACCCATGTCAAAGAATGTATCCTGTATTTGGGTAGGACTTTAATGTGCAATTGAGTATTTCTACATAGCTGTATTAATACTTTTAAGCTCTAAGTACTTCCTCTGCCATATCCAAAGTATGTGTCAGCCTTCACAGATATGAATGTTGCTGCCCGCCCTCTGCTTCAAGGCGTTATTGCTGCACATTGTTCACTGTGAACAGAAGTCATGATGTTAGATGTGCACAAACTGGCTTTAATGCCCCTGGAGAAAGCTTTAAAAGTGTAGGCGTACACACACACACACACACACACACACACACTCTCTCTCTCTCTCTCTCTCTCTCTTAACTAGACTGCATTGTATCATCACTGTAATTTTATGCTGCACAGGTCTCGCTACACAACCTATATCACTTGAATGTTTGAGCAAGTGCCGCTAAAAGCTTTGCAGTGCTATAGTGCAAAAGAAATACATCTCCTCACTGTATTTTTTTGCAATTACAAAAAAAGAAAAAGCAAATGATTCAGTATTTGAAATGTCCTACCATTGGCGTCCTTGGCCAACAGATTCTTCGCTTTCAAAACAGAAACTCTCAGAGAAAAGCTGGCTCGCTGAGGGAAGAATAAGATCAGTGAGAGATGCAACAATTAGGAGGACATATGATCATATGATTGATCCACCGTTTGTATCTATATTAAAGCTAAAATCAAATCCGATTCCCGAATGCTTTACTGGTATCTTAAATAAAGACTCACAAGTTAGAAAAACTCAATATCCTAGAAAGGCAAAAAACTCCCTGGGGAGAAATTTAAAGGGCAAAATCTTCACAGCATTTCCAATAGTTGAGAAAGAAAAAAGAAAAAAGAGCTCACAGATATATTTGAGGCATTCCTTTGCAGTCGAGGCAAAACACGCAGTCATAATACGAAACTGAGCTTTCGCGTGTTACAACTCTGACAAAACACCTTGAAAAAAGTATGAGCGTGAAATTGAGAGAGCAGCACGATGGCAACAGCAAACCTCCACGTTCCCACCGCTGAGGACTTGTTGTCATCGTTTCTCTAATCAGTTTCATCAGTCCAAGAATAGGTAGAGTCACAGTATCTTATAAATGTGATCGCTGCAGTATTTTCTTTTTATTGTTGAAGAAAGGAGCTGGTTTCCACTCATTTCTCCATTATTGCAAATTATTGATTCATGTAACGGCTTCCTGGCATCATTCGTTCAATACGTGCAGTTATCAGGGGATGCTGTGGAGACCGTTCATGACGCACAGCAACAATGTCCGTCCAAA
Source organism: Aulostomus chinensis (assembly GCF_037954235.1). NCBI lineage: Eukaryota > Metazoa > Chordata > Actinopteri > Syngnathiformes > Aulostomidae > Aulostomus > Aulostomus chinensis. The sequence continues at coordinate 6,169,189 of NC_141337.1, forward strand.
AGAGTTGATTAAATCGTGTTCAAAAAACAAAAAACAAAACAAAAACGGGAGCCGCAGCCGTAGCTCAAGGTTTCAAGCGTTGGTCAAATGCGTTAAATGTCTGACACACCCGATTCCTTAAACCACATCACAAAGGAGGTTATAACAAAAGGCAGGAAGTGATTACCATTGACAATGGCAATGATATAATTAGAACATTTAACACTATTTCACGAGTAATCTTGAGAAATTATGAGATGCAGTCTTCAAAGAAAGCGTCCAAGGAAGACCAACCACGAGCAGGTTTTCAGTAAATTTTAATTTATCGGTAATCGATAATTCATTTAGTCCATAAAATGTCAAGGAACGGTGGAAAAAAAAATGCTCATCACAGTTGGAAACCAGTATTTAGTATCAGAGTTGGCAATTTCTCTCCTATTAATTGAACCAATGGATTCATAAATTCTATTGCTGTGGCTGGCATCCACAAACTTTCATAAACTTTAAAGTGCAGGTGGATCGAGAGGCAACACCTTGAAGACACAGTATGGCACCCTGAAAACTCCTTCATTTGTGGTGAGTAGAGGTAATAATGAAGCTCCGTCATGTTAGAAACATCAAAATAAATACAAAATGTTCATGTTTTTTTGTCAAACTAAGGAGAATGAACGGGGTCCGACAGCTTTCTTTAGCCGAGCAGAACCGCGGGACGTTGCTATCGCGGCGTGAACGGCTACAAAGCGTCTCACCTTTGATTCTTGTACTTTTTGGAGAATGATGTCATGCTCCTCCACGCCCATATCAAACACCTTGAATGGATGAAAGAAGCTTGTATTATTATCTCGGAAACTCTGAGCTGAAAGGATGAAAAGACCGCGGAAGAAAAACGCCACTGAATTTCCTTTTTTAAGGTCTTTGGTCTCTGTGTCTGAATCTGCCCAGCTGGGAAGACACGCTACACTCTGAATACAAGACGCCCACTCCCGACACAAAAGCGACTACAATCCTTAGCATGACATCTGAATAGATGTAATATCAGAGCTGAATATCAGAAGACGGTGTGACTGGGCTTTGATGTTTAATCAGGTTGGAGCTGAGAGCATCTGCTCCGGTTCCTTCAGCCTGCTCAAAACAAATTAGAGTCTGTGTGAGTCTAGTATCACTGTTACTGGCAGAGATTTAAAAGACCTCAGGGAACTGAGTGCGTTTCTCCTTTTATCCGCTTCATCACTGAATTCCATATGTGCCACCTTATTTAACCTGTCTGAGGAAGGTATGGAAAGGATCGTTTAGGTAGACGGATACCTTCAGCAGGTAGGCAAACAGCTCTTCATCACTTTTCACGTGCTCTGTTGAAGGCACTCCTACTCGGTTGACCACCGTGTACACAGCCTCCTCGTAAATCAGGTCCAGCTACATGAAATCACACTCACTTAATAACAGCCCTTGAAAAATAAACACTCATGTTCTTTTTGCTTTAGTGCTTTCTGCAGGCATAAAAAACAACAACAAAAAAACAAAACACAAAACATGGCTGTGCTCTGCTATTGCCACTTTTAAAAGTCCTGCTGAAATGAAAAAGTGAGCTGACACACCTCCGTCCTGCTGATGCGGTCGGGGATAAAGGCCTGGTCCACGTGCTCCTGGGGCGGCGGCACCGTGCAAGCTCCTCTTTGGCACTTTACAGGCAAAGATATATATAAAACCTGCTTTTTTCCCCACAGTAGTGTTGGAGCAGAGGAGAAGCTGAGGTCACAGTAAGACATTATTGACAGCAAAGCCTCAATCATCACTGAGAGGGGGTAGCGTCTCCATTGATTTCCTTTAGACCGACTTCATAGCCGCTGGATCAACAGTGAATCACTTTAACTTTCCTAATTCGGCCTTCCACTCTGAGAAAAACAGCCACAAATGTAGGGTCTTCAACATAATGTGATAATGTGTCGACCATGACAAGCAACAGCGAGGTATCTGTGCTTTATTTGTATTTCAGGGGACTTTGTGCATTTACTCTGAATAGAATCCTTGCTATCATGGTGTTACTCACTGTCCAATCATGAAAAAAAAAAAATAGGCGGGATGACAAACGTTCCTCCTTGGCTTCATCACAAGTTACTCAGACACGTTTCCAATAACAGTGTCACTGACACCAGGAGAAAATTCTCTGAGGGCTCACCTCGCCATAGAGTCCCAGATCATGCTGACAGACCCGATAGATGCTGAGCTATTCCTGATTTATTTTGGGTGTGTCTTTTTAGGTGAACCTGATCTCTACAGACCCTCAGGAACTGCGTATTTCTTCCACCACCGCTGACATGTAGTATGGTTCCTCCTTCTGCTTTGGAGGGACAGTTCAAAAGAACCTGAACAACATTTCTGTCTAAACGTTGTCAGCTGGAGGATCTGAACATAGCTATCAACAGCAGCTTGTAACAGCTGAGCCTCCAGCCAGCCCTTCTGTCTACAGACGTCACTGTACGACGAGCTGAACGAGATCTGCTCGCTACATGTGTACATGCTTCAAGTGTGGCACAGACGGGAGAGGTGCAAGTCAGTCGGGGGGTTACCTCAGCCTGGGCGGCTCGCAGCATGTTCTCTTGTTTCTGCAGAATGGTATTCATACGCTCAAAGAACTCCATGCTCTCCTCGGAGATCCTGCCAAGAAGACAGAGCAGATTGGCAAAACACAGTCGCTCTCTAAAAATAAAGAGTATATTCATTTACGAGACATTGTGAGGTGAGATGCAGGATATTTCTGGGTTGTAATTCATAAGGCATTGGTAGCATCTTGTTTGTGACACTCTAGAGGGGCGTGTGTCATAACGATGGTCTGTTTCCTGCTTATGCAAGTCAGGGCCTTAGTCGATGGATTTATGAAAGCCTGCAGCTCTCAGGGTTCCGACACGTCTGCAGAAACAGTGTTAATCCACTATGATGAGCTGAACTGTGTGCAAAATGCAAATGATGTTTTCTGTTTCCTCCAGGTGTGTGTGATCCCCGGACTCCCGCCAGCCCCTGTTGTCATGGTGATACAGGCACATTCAGGAGGGGAGTAGCTGACTGAACACCTTGGGAATCCCGGTACACACACACACACACACACATAACCCCTAAAAAAATCTCTCAGCAGGCATCTTTCTACCCAGCCGGGGCAAGCGGCTCTGATGTGATCTGTAGCAGATCTATCTGGATCCACCACACCGACTGCCCCTCCACCCGCCAAGACTCTTAGTCCCTCAGCCATCATATTATACAGTGGAGAGGTCCACAGAGGCCCCGTCACGCTCCTTTACTAGCGTCATCGCATCACAGCGGGCGTGTGGCAGCACATCCTAGCACCCACTGACTCTCGCCGTGGTGGGGAGCAGATGGCAAACCCCTGAGGTATTGATGATGACTAATGGCAGCCACGCTGGGAGAACTGGTCCACTATTGTCAAACCCAGTAAAACTTACACGGTGGGTGTTAATATTTCATCTGAAACTAGTATGTTGTGAGCAAAAACGAAGCAGGATTTTCCTCATTCATGCTAATCCCTTGTAAATGTTCCATTATGAAAAAAAAATTGCATTAAAAAATGTTTAGCTTTTAAGCTAAATACTGGTCAAACACAGAGTTGCGCTTATCTGAAAGCCCTCAATCTGTGTTGGAATCCAAAAACTCACAACAATCTGTGAATGATTCCAGAACAAAAGCCTGTTCCACTGCAAAGAGATTTGAGGCTTTTATTCTTGAGTTTTCATTTGCATTTATAGTATAAACATGCTTCATTTGATCGTGATGCTTGAAGTTGTGAGACACTCAAAATCGCTCCGCATCCAATTGTCAGGGGTATTCTCAGATTCCAAAAATCTGTCCCGTCTTGTATGAGTCACAGAGCTTCAGGATTCAGACGGTTTGGCAGCTTTTGTTCCCAGCTCTGTGACGACGTATTCGTGAGTAAAAATAAGCTCAGATGCTTCAAATCCAGTCTATTATGATTTGAGACATCAAGAAGACACTTTCTTTCACTCACTCACACACTCTCTCTCTCTCTCTCTCACACACACACACACACACACACACACACACACACACACACACACACACACACACGCCATCAGAAAAACAAACTGATTTGACGTTGCTAGGAAACAGGTCCTTTTTTTAAAAAATTGTCATTTTATCCATATTTATTTTCGGAATTTGTTCAAGCGCACTTCGATTATATTTTCCTGTCTGGCTAATAAATCAGAGAAGAATAAATAAATAAATTTAAAAAAAAAACAGCTGAATTTCTGTTTAAAAAAAAAAAAAAAACCCACACAAACCCCACCACTGACAAAAAAAACAAAACAACAAAAATCTTCTGAAACTGGCTGAAGGTGACATCGGCCCCTCCCTTCAAACTTGATATGTTTAATATAACGTGGCAGAGCATACATGGTAATTAATAGTGCAGACATCACTGTCGTCTGCAGCATGAAAGACAATTTGACATCTGCATGCGTTGTAATAAAATAAGATGGTTTTTTAAATCAGATTCATCACGGTTGCCATCACATCATAGTGAAGCTCCCGTCACATCATCAACCCCCCCCCCCAAAAAAACCAACAACCAACAACTAGTTGGAGCACTCCAATTACACCTCCTATGAAGCAAGAAAACATTACAATTGAGAAGTTGGGAGATTGTGATCATCACGCCGACGCCTTTAGGATCTCTCCGTTCAACAGCTAACGACAGAAACGGCAGTCTGTCGACCACAAACGCCGTCAGACTCAAAAGTAGGAGTTCAAGTCCAAGTTAGGCTGCTTCCTTCCTTGGCGTGCAGGTCAGCTGTCGGCTCAACAGCCAAGCCTTTTAAAAACAGGCAACTTTTATATAAAGCTCACGAGTTTTTTATTTATTTTTTTTTATTTTTGCATATTATTCAAGGGTAGAAGACGGATACTACATGAGCTTTGAACTTCTCATTTATATTCCTCATATTTTATTCATTAAATAACACAGTAAGGTTTTTGTGTTTTTTTTTTAAAGCTCCAGGGAAGTCCGTCCTGGATACGTCTGACAGTATTAGGCCACATCGTGCAAGTTTTATCAGTAAACCAGAGAATTAATCCTCCGGCCTTCATGCTAAGTTTGTCATTGATGACCACTAATCCTTGTACATCAGGGGCTGAATGTATTCATTTATCATGGGGTGTCAGTCCTCTATGGACACAGGCGTGTGCATACTTTTTTTTTTTTTTTTAAATATAAAGAATGAGCCGACCAAGTCCTTGCAGTCGAACGTGAGATTTCGTAGGGGTGTCGTAGGTGACTACATGACTCCGAACAGATGTTTTGGAAGATAAGAGTCTTTTTTATCATTCTAACATCTTAATATTCTTAAGTTTATTCAAATTTGGAGGGATGTACTTGCATTATTATGCTTTTACACAGTCATTCAAGCACAAAAATTAACAATACAGATGGAAGTATTTATTCCTGTGACGATTTATCGCAAGTACCGACAACTATTTCCTATGTATCAATGTAGCGAAAGCCTGATGTAGATTCACATTTCTGCATGTCAGTGCACTTAAGGGCTTCTGGTCCGTATTGGCTTCCACAGATTTTCTCATTGTTCCCATCAGGATTATTGTCGTGGTGATGAACAGCAAGTATTCAGATGATTTATTTCAAGAAATGCATTAACATGGGAGTTAAAAAAAACACTAAATTATAACCTGCATTTACATACAAACAGAAAAAAAACACATTAATTAGCAGGTGTGAGTGCATGCAGGACAGAGGTGGTAATAGCAAGAACCTAAGGACAGGATATTTACCAGGATATTTCGTTATATTGCAATATATAAAGATACTAGGGGCTGGAATGTTGTTTTAGTGAAATCGTTAAAAAAAATAGTGATATATCTATCTATCTATCTATTGATATATATCGATATCTATCTATCTATCTATATAGTGCAGGAGTCTGCTAATATATATATACCTCAGTATATACTCAGGGTATATAACACTCCCCCCAGTAACAAGCAGTGTAATGAGTCATGAACACAATGACGTACAATAGCACATCTTTGTGGCGTCTGACGTCAGCCTCGTAACTATAATGTCAGCTTGCAGTGAATTAATTTCCAAAATCGTTTCACACGCGCATCATCGAGCAGCTTCCAGGATTCAGCAGCTGGAAAAAGTCCCATTATTTTGATTTTGTCAAGAGGAAAGATGACACGATCACTGATGTCAAATGTACATGTTAACACTCTACCTCTTTTTTTTTTTAAATTAAATCTAGAAAAACACGTCACACGTCCTTAAACTTTAACGTCGACGGAGCAACGTGTTTGCGAGAGGTGTTATTTCCAAAGGTGGCTTACATTTAACCAGCAATTCCCAGTTTCTTTCTCATCAACTTGCATTAAGGTACAGGGTATTTTGTTTAAATATTACATTACATTATCAATAGAGTTCGTACATATTTACAGAGGTAATATCTATAAATGAAAAGGACTACATGTGAGTCCTGTTATGAGTTTTGATCCAATATAACCTTTTTTTTTTTTTTAAGGCTGTCATCTTAAAAGTGCAATTACATCTGTAGAGCCGCAACTGCCCCGTTTTCCTGAAGTAATGAGAATTCAGAGGAGCACAAATGATGTGGTCATATCTTTTAACGGTCCTAGAGAGGCGTCGGCCTTGGTGGAGGTCTGCACCCTCCGAGTGCCCTTCTAGTTCACCATGAATTAAAAATGAGAGCCTCGGTGAAGCGACTCAGAGGAGTCAAATCTGTTAATGACGCCACAGCGAGCTCAAGTTTCCAAATGCAGTCAAGTCAAGTGTCAAATACGGAGTGAAGTGTTGTTGACAGAGATGGATGTGAACAGGGAAAACAACAAGAATCCAGAGTATAAATTCCCTGCCACGTCTATGCTGCAGGTTCACATACTTAACCAGCTCACGCAGACATAAAAGCATAATTCACTCCACCGCATTAAAATGTTCGCCTTCTATGTGTCAGTCTGAGCTGGGGAGCCCGGCCCACTGTACTACCGGGTCAACAACTGTCCAAATCCACCCAGACTCAATGCAAATTCTCAATTAAAGCGCGAGTGCAGGCAGGTCAGCAGCAGCAGTCTGACAGGCTAACACAGACGACCAGCCTGCGTGTGGCGATGAGCAGCCGAGGCTCAGTGGGAAGGCTGCAGCAGCGGGGAGCCGGCAGGAGCAACGAGGAAAAGGTGGCATGTACTAGCCTGACAGATCAGACCACGATTTAATGAACAACACACACGAAAAAAGACACCTGCTGAGGCAGATTTGACACGAACGTATATGAAATATATATAATGAATGAACGAAGCCTGCTGCGAGACTATCAGGTAAAGACACTGAAGACCCATCTATGATTAATATCTCCAAAATTGATAAGTGTTCAACGCAGCACCTGAGGTTATCTTCCGCGTTAAAAATAGACGTGGCTGTCATTAGAAGTAGAAGTTCACATGGTGGCAGCAGCCTGTGTTTAGGTTGCTATAGAAACCTCAGGTTCATACTATTACTTTTGACTGCAGATGAAGCTTGAGAGCAAGACCAAAGAGGGGGGAGAAAAAAAGAAAACAAAGCAGATGACTGATTTAACCTGCGCCACTTTATTTGATACCTGGAGGCAAACAAGGAAAATCGGAAAAAAAAGAAGAAAAAAAAAAGTCCCTTGCGGAATAAAGATGGAGTGAACGTCGATACGTATCAGACAGGATTAAAAGCAGGACACGCTGAGGTCCTGGTTCTGATCAAAGCTCCAGTAGATTCAGTCCTGTCAAACTACTGGGAGCACAGGACATTAATAATACATACGGCTCACCTCACAATATGTACTTACACGCCTGACTATATATTTACAAGCTTTCCATGCGTATAAAACACATCTATGCAGGTAATTTGTGAGGAATAATGTTGTCCAGGTCATTACGATAACACACAAAATCGAAATAAATATCAAATATAGTTTTTTTTTTTCAAAAAATGTGCGAAGATGAAACGTGGATTAGTTCACTATTAGCGTGTTGCTTTAACAAAGACTGAAAAGCCATTTATCAGGATAGAAAAGGTTTTTCTAGGCTTTTCTTAATTATGCAGCTCGTCTGTCTCAGTACAGTACAGTTATGATCTCAATGGCTTTGTATATACGCTACTAGTTGATGTATTTGACATTCTGGCTCTACAATTCAACAAGGATATATTTACACTTTATCTATATACACATACATACATACATACAGGAACTACCAGTTTAAAGTTTGGACACACCTTCTCATTCAATGTTTTTTTTCTTTGTTTTTACAATTTTCTACATTGTAGATACATGCCGAAGGCATCAAATATACAAAACAAGATATATAAAATTATGTAGCAAGGAAAAAAAAGGTTAAACAACTAAATATGTTTTATAATTTAGATTCCTCAAACTAGCCCCCCCTTCGCTTTGTTGTCAGTGCTGCAAACCCCTGCCCGTCTCTCAATGAGCTTCATGATGCCGTCTCCTGAAATGGTTTTCACCTCTCAGGTTCATTTGTGGAATTTCTTGCCGCCTTAATGGAGTTTGGACCATCAGTTGTGTTGTTCAGAAGTCAGGTTGGTACACAGCTGGCAGCCCTGTTTGACAACTGTTAGAATCCATATTATGACAAGAACCAATCAGCTAAATACAGAGAAACAACAGTCCATCGTTACTTTAAGAACTGAAGGTCCATAGTCTGGAATATTGCAAAAACTTTGAACGTGTCCCCAGGTGCAGTTGCAAAAACCATCAAGCGCAACAACGAAACTGGCTCACACGAGGACCGCCCCAGGAAAGGAAGCCCAAGAGTCTCCTCTGCTGCTAAATAAATTCATCCGGGTCACCAGCCTCAGAAATCACAAGTTACCAGCACCTCAGACTAGAGCCCAGATAAATGCCACACAGAGCTCTAGAAGCAGACACATCTCTACATCAACTGTTCAGAGGAGACTGCGCCAATTAGGCCATTATGGTGCTGCTAAGAAACCAAAAGTAACATGCAGAGGAGATTTGTTTGGGCCAAGAAACACAAGGAATGGACATCAGACCAGTGGAAATCTGTGCTTTGGTCTGATGAGTCCAAATTTGAGATCTTTGTTTCCACCTGCCGTGTCTCTGTGCGACGCAGAAAAGGTGAACGGACAGTCTCTACATGCATGGTTCCCACCGTGAAGCATGGAGGAGGTGTGATGTGTGGGGGGTGCTTTGCTGGTGACGCTGTTGGGGATTTATTCAATATGGGAGGCACACTGAACCAGCATGGCTACCACAACAACCTGCAGCAACACTCCATCCCATCACCTCCCATAGTTGGACCATCATTTCTATTTCAACAGGACAATGACTTCATACACACCTCCAGGCTGAATGAGGGTTATTTGACCAAGAAGGAGAGTGATGGAGTGCTGCACCACATGACCTGGCCTCCACAGTCACCTGACCTGAACCCAATCCAGATGGTTTGGGATGAGATGGACCGCAGAGTGAAGGCCAAAGGGCCAACAAGCGCTCCGCATCTCTGGGAGTTCCTTCAAGACTGTTGGAGAACCATTTCAGGTGACGACCTCATGAAACTCATGGAGAGAACGCCAAGAGTGAGCAAAGCAGTGCTCAAAGTAAAGGGTGGTTATGTTGGAGAATCTAAAATATAACACAGTTATTTCACACTGTTTTGTTCACTACATAATTCCATATGTGGTCCTTCATAGTTTTGATGCCTTGGGGAAGAATCTTTTTTCCTTTTACATGGGTTTGCTTTTATTTATTCTGCTCTTTTGGTGAATTAGCAATTTGTCACCAGTGTTTCAACATGCACCAGAGAAAAATAAGAATTAGTTGTTATTTTTTTAATAAAGATACGTGTTTGGGCATGGCCTCTTCTGAGTAGAAGGCAAGAATGCAAATTTTGAAAAACAAAACAAACAAACAAACAAACAAACCAAGATGGTGACTACAAAAACACCAAGGCTTAAAATGTAGTCAAAGATGCAGGTGAGACTACGCCCGCTCCGCCCACTTCCTCTCCAGCCTATGATATGCGAACACGCACAAGGTGACGCTCTCCTGCTTGGCGATGCAGGAATACATCTCCGTCTCCCAGTTGGAATCGGCACTGTGGCGAGCTGGTATGCTGAAGGAGACGCGCAGACATCAGACCCCTGCGGTGCTAAGTGATATACAAGAAAGTCGCATTTGTGATCCCCTCAGAACCTGACTGTGCATGTAATAGTATGGTTGATGTGTCCTCGCAGGGGAAGCAGCTTGTGCATCGCCAGCTCACAGCAAGTCTGAACTCTGGAATAAATGCCAAGCACATTAAGACATTCTGTTGACAGGAAATGATGACTTGTGGCTACGACAGGACAGCCAATTGAAAACAAATGAAAAACAGATATAAATTGCTACTTTTGTGCTGCAGTTAAAAAAGCCATTATCATTTTGAGTTACACAGAACCCCATTTATATTTCCTAAAAGACTGTCATTGCTGAAATTAGTACTTGTCTGAAATGAGAGCAAATCTTACCCGTGACCGTAATGTGCGAGGATAATTCCTGTGTCAGTAAACAGCCTGCTGCCTGCTTATTGCTTATAACGCAACAAGGTTTGTTTTGCATCTACTGGCGATGCAGGAAATCATCTAAAAAAAAAAAAAAACTTAAAAAATAAACAAAACCCGAACGTGTGACAGCTCTACTTCGAAAGTCACAATACACAAAGTTCAGTGTAGAACCCGTATGATTGGAAAAATGCCAAAGAGCCGAAATTAAAAAACAAAAGCTGCTGTAGTTTTAATTTAGGTTCAAATTCATGTTTTGGGCCCTACTCACCAGTGTTGGACACATGAAAGTATTCTGCACTGCTGTTTTTGCATTTGTCAAGGTTCAGCTTCATGGTATTCGGAGAAGTTGTTTACTGCCTGTGATAACTTATTTGATGTTGACTAATTAAATGTTCCATTCTTTGCATTTGTACAGAACAAAATCCCACATCATGGCTAAACCTGTGATTCAAACCCCTAATTAGTAGCTCGTTAATCTCAGGGGGCATGCTAATAGCGCTGTCAAGGCAAACGTAGAAACTTTTCCCGACATGAATTCTTGATATAAATCTACCCGAAAAATGCCACGACCGCATTTTGTGAATATCGTCATGGTAGTTTTTTATGTAATCTCCAGCAAAAGGAAAAATTAAACAAAAGGCTTCCCAAAGAGGTGTGAAACCTTCAGAATAACTAGAAATCAACTGTATCACTGCATCCTCGCATGCGCAGCCTCACCTGCGGGGTAAGGGGTCGGGACACTGTGCGAGGGGGCTGCTGGGGGCGGGCGGCGGCGGTGGCTCCCGGCGGCTCCTTAGCGACTGGCTCCTCTGCACCTGCCTCAGCACGCTACTCTTCAGGTCCAGCAGCGTCGTCATGTTCTTTGACTGCCTTCAGACACAAAGAGCGAACATCAAGATGGGCAGTGCGTACGCGTCGAGGCGAGATTCTTTACCTTTATTCTTTTGTAGTCTGAACGAGTCAGGAAACACTATTACAGAGGGATCATATCGATAAAAACAGGGATTCCTTTGCATCTAATCAGCTGCATAATCTCGCCCTCACCCTTGAATCATAATTATACTCTTCCTCAGAGCGAAGGAGCCTGACTGATGCCACAGATGTGCAATTTGTCTTCCACCTTTTAATGTCGTCAGTTCAGAGTTGACTGACTTTTACTTTTGAGACTCCGCTAATAATAATAATAATAATAATAATATCCAAATTAAATGCTTTACAGAGTTGAGAGTCACAGGAGACCCACTGTTGCAATGTCATAAATTATAAGCAGAGAAAACAGGTCGAAGCACACCATAGAGCGGCTAATATTTATACTTTAATATGCTGCAGCCAGATTTCTTTAAACTTGTAGAATTACTTCCTCATATCAGTACATTCTCACCAACCACTCAAGTAGTATATCATATCCATAGAATACCTGGTGGAGGATTTAATCAAACATATAAACTCTGTCTTTACTTCACACTGAAGAGTGCTTTTGTCGTCTCACCCCATCAGGGTCAAGTTGACTCCAGCAACATCAAGGTTCAGAAAATGCTTCAAAGAGTTACGCAAGTTTATGCATCAGAAATCCTTCTTTCTTGACTTTGTTCTCCTTTATGTCACTTTCAAAGTGTTGTGACATTGCCAGAGAACCTCCACTTATAGAGGTCAGAGAGCGAGAGAGCGCATAAAGAGAGAGAGACACACACACACACACAGCTGCTCCGCTCAAGCTTTCATATGTTTGCTCGTCTCCCGCGTCATGTGAACTACCCGTCGTTCTCGTACCAGTACAGGTTATGTTAGATTGCAGCCCTCAGGCAGAGGGACAGATGAGACAATAACATGGTAATGGAGACCTGGAAGCACAAGTCCATGATCATCTAATGGTTACCAGGGTGAAGTAAGCAAATATGAAGCAAAAAAATGATGTCAGCCAATTTCTAGGAACATTGCAAGAGGTCAGACTGACCCCATATATATAATTGGAGGGTTAAACTGAAATGTCCTACCTGCTGCTTTAGCCGGCATTTAGGTGCCGAGTCTCAACAAGTAATTCAGGTTTTTGCCTCATTTTGCCGTAACCATGACGATGATGGACAAGCACTCCCAACAGAGAGACTTCAGACTCCTGCGTTTAATCATGAGGTTGGTCAATGACATTTTTTAACCACATGTTGCAAGAAGAAACTGCCACAGGCAACTCAGAGGAAACAGTGGGGGAGTTCCATACGTGGCTCGGATGCACATCAACACCAGCTGTCATGAGGCCTCGAGGTTGCGTGAGGTCACACACTCCGCACCAGACATCCGGATCCATCCTCACTTTTCTTGTAGTTAAAGCCTGAGCTAAGAAAACTTAGAGAGCGTATCCCTCCGCCAGCGAGGCGGAATAAAAAACAAAACAAAAAACAACACCAAAATCCTTTCATATGCTTTCAGGACAAGGCCCGCCCCATCGACGGGACATTAAAAAAAAAAAAAAAAAAAAATATATATATATATATGCTGACAGATGTCACCTGCAGCCTCAGAATCCAGCAGCTGTGGTCCAGATCTCTTGTTCTGGGAATTTGTTCACTAAATTTCATTAAAATACATGCATACATTGTTTTTTTTTTCAATTTAATTTCCTGCAAATTATCAAAGATGGTGATTAATTAGAATTACCTGTTTGGACGTGAGGCCCCTGGTATGAAGGTACTGCAGGTGGCAAGGATGTTTTGTTTTTGTTTTTTTTAAACAAACATTATGTTTTAAATATATACTTTTTTTTTTAATTAAGATTAAACCTGTGACCAAATATCTATTCATTTACATTTATTGGAGTGGATATCATGAGATTTGAAGTTGTTTTTTTCACCCAATGTCAAACAGCCACAATACGAACTCCATAAACTTGCTATTAGCTCTTATTTTCTTCTGTATTTTGTTGGGTTTGCATGAATGTATGATTTATGTTCAACTCCACTGTAGTAGGTTCATGTAGATTTGGTCTGTTAATGAATACGGGGTGGGGTGGGGGTTTATGTTTGATTAGGATCGTGATAAGAGGTAGGAAGAAGCCTGCAGAACAATTTCAGACATCAAATTGGATCGTGGCATTCTGGGAATCATCAGTCTAGATGAATGTATGACGTTTATCACGATACTGTACTGAAGCTGGTACAAAAAAAAAAAAAAAAGGGGGACAACAACATCATATGCATTTCAAAGCACCAACACTGAATCCAAAAAAAAGAAGAAAAAAAAACCCATCGATTTGATTTTGCAGCAGGAGCAGGAAGTCGCCGCAGACGTTCATGGAGAGAGTTCTACTCAGGGATTCATGAGCGTGAAATACGAATTTAGCAAGATAAGCCTATCTGGCTGAGCTGAGCGAGATTGGTACTGTGATGCTCAGCAATTCGCCGAGACTGAGTGGCTCTTTCTCCGAGCCACATCAAGTGAACTCTCATTTTGACTTCACGCTGTCGGTAAAGTATAACTGAAATATATGACTCCCATAACAATATTGTGAACTGTTAGAGCCCCCAAGAGGAGGAGATTCAAAAAGAAAAAAAAAAAAAATTCGAATAAACTCTTCTGTCAGATATATCTATTGAAATTGCAGAGAGAAACGGAGGGATAAAGACAGAGAGAGAGAGATGAAGAGGCATTAAGGGAACATTCAACAGCATCAAATGATTTTTTTTGATACGAGCTCATTTACTCATTTTCAGTCTGTAATAAAATTCCTCTATCTGCATATATTAATAGGAATATGTAGCAGCAGGGCCACATAATTAGCCTGAACATTATTTTTCGTATAATGACCCTGAGGCTTTCCACAGGAAGTCAGACACTGACCTATCTGCTATGTATCTATGGCTTTATTGGGATTTAATCCGTTTTAATGTCAACAGAAGGTTGCGCGTCTATAAAGACGTGCAGTTCACTATCGGACGCTAAATCCTCCCAGGAGATAAACGCATTTATTAGCTTTATTTTTAGGGGTATAAAATCCCATCAAGCCGCATTTCTGTTCCTCAGCCGGAACGGAAACCTGATGCAGCTTTTGTCAGTTATGCCCCCAAAACTTTGAAACCCAGTACAAGCAGATATGAAGGCAGTCAGCTCACTACATGGTTTTAAAAGCTTCAAACGGATTCCTTTACTTAGCTTTGCATTTGCTCTCTGCTGCACTGTGACTTCATTCCTCCGCTCTCTTTCATGCATTTTACTCTTGTAATGTTTTTATCGTAATTCTATTTCCATCGAGTCGATGAAACACGATTTAAATCTTTCAACATGTTCCAATGTTGTTTTCTCTTTGCTGTAAAGCACTTTGAGTGGCAGTCTTTGGAAGGAAAGTGCTACACAAATAAAGTTTTTTTAATCATTGTTGCTTATTTTTATTGAGAAATGATCCGACTGCAAAGTCACTAATGGCAGAAATGTTATTTAACATGCTTGAACGTCTTCTTGGCATCTCAGGGAGAGAGGAGAGTCAAATCAAGAGTCTCCTTCACAGCATCCAATCAGGTCCGTCCCTGCAGGTCCAAGTGAATCCATTTTAAGGGTTTTGAATGTGAATGTGACACCGACTCCACCTGCGTGGCTGGGAGTCTTTTGTCAGCCTCCAGCCATCAATGTGCTTCGTGAACATGAGCAGGAGAAAGAGACGGCGCGCTCACAAAAGAAGGGTGACAAGGACACAAGAAGGCTGCTTTGACTGATGGAGGGGTTGTTTCAGACAGTCGGACAAACTCAATCAGACTCAATTTTGAAAAGCTGACAGTCCACGTCTGTACATCCGTGTGAAAAAGAAGAACTGAACTGTGTGCTGGGAGACCTGCTGGGATTTTTCCACCAGCACAATAGTCGCTGTTAATAACAAACTCTAATAGAGGACAATTAGCTCGGCGCCTGGAGCTGATGCTGCCCATTTTAGGGGCTGTTTATTCATATAATCATTTCTGTTTTGAATGACGGCGCTTATATCCAGATGGATGCAGAAAAATGAAACATATTTGCTTGTTTGACTGCGATCACTGCAGGCCGCAGGCAACAGTCGGTTACCAGTTGCAACACGAAAGAAATTCATGGTGCAAGTTGCATCATCTACTGAGTAAAAGCGCTGCAGGCTATCGATCCAGGATGCTGGCACCTGTTAGTCACTTGGTGTTTCCACTCTGTTAGACTCAAGTGGCTTTTCACCGTCAGATGTGACTTTTCAAACGCAAACCTGGAGAGGAACGCTTGAAATTTCCTTCAGGTAGAGATCCCCCCCCCCACAAAAGAAGGAAGACAAGAACCTTCATTTTTCTGTAAGTGACTAATCTGTCGGCATAGCGACACATCTTGTGGTTGCGCTACGTCACAAAGCTGGAGTGAGGAGACCATTAGCTGCAGCCGTGATTATTCCTCTCACGGATTTATTCGTTTGTGTTTTCTGGGGTGCTGTTGGTGCTAAAGCGAGTCTCAAGAGGACTCTCGCTCTTTTCATCTCTGAGTTGTTGATACTCTGGCAGCTCTGGAAAAATATGATCAGCATCAAAGTATAGAGGCTATGTTTGACTACATTTGAATGAAGATTTAAGAATGAAAAATAGCTGCAGAAAAGTGGAGCGTTTTACCTCTGCAGGCTCGATTTGCTTTCCCGGTCTTTCTGACTTGGTCTACTGGGATATTAGGGATGCGTCAATATATCTGCCACGGATTGGTTTCAGTTGATATCTGCCTTGTTGAGAGGGACACCGAAGAGGGGAAGAAAAAAAAAAAGGACAACAAAAGACCAAGAATTTCTCAAGTGCATCCCTACACAATGATTATATGTTTTTAATCTTTCAGAACTTTTTCTATTCTTGAAGAGAACTCTGTAAAAGTTCAGTTAACATCCTTTTCTCAATGTAAAAAATGACCCTGAACTCTTAACACCACAGCAGTAAAAAAACAATAAAAGTCAATTAGGTTTCTTTTGTCGCTGGATCGACAATGTAGCCAGAAATGTTTTGCCGTTTAAAAGACTTTTACCATGATTCACTGACAACAGCGTCAAGAGATAAATTTCCCTGCGGGAAAATAAACCTTTGGAAGCGCGAACACGGTTTGGTTCATTTCAGGCACCGATCGAACTATGTGGGTGCTCCAGAGAACTGGTACACAGGTCCATGCCACATTTTGGTTCCTCCATCCAGGTGAGAAGGTATACGTTAGAGAAACAGAGAGCACAAGACCGCGTGACATCATACAGACTAAACTTTCTGCAAAATGTGTGCAAAACTCAAGCTCGTCCTGACAACTCATCTCACCTGAGGAGGGTTAGGGTTGGACAATCGGCTCGGATTATTCGTGGGTAATAGAGTTGGATGGTCCAATCACGTGAGGTGGAGGGAGGAGTTACGTCACCATACAGCGGTAAGAAGCCAGCATGGCCAAAGACTACAGCAGAGTTGTAGAGCGCACTCACACTTAGCCAAGTTGCCCTGTACTGTGCTGAAGCGCGTGCAAAACAATCAGCTCCCGGGTCAGGCTCTGTACGCCACACGCCATGACAAGAGAGATGGCAAGCGTGCACACCAAGCTGTTGCATTGCCGTTTGGTGAAAAATAGAAAGAGTAGCAGGGGAGAGTTTGCCCTCTCACTGCTAACACATCTGCAGACTCACCGCTGTCGCTCCAGGGCTGCAAAACTGACTCATGCTAGCAAGCTCAGACTGGGCAGGAGCCACAGAAAAACCCTGATCCCTTCCATCACTGATTTGATGTGATGTCACAATCCTTCGCCTGGTCAAACATCAAATATTTCTAAAATTGTATAATTTTTGTTCGCAGCACGTCTGTCGACGGGGAGGTTTGGATTTAAATTTTACCACCAAATTTTTATCACAGACAATTAAAGGTGCTGATGAGTACATTCCAAATTGCAGGTACCAGTACTGACCAGTTCAAATGTGAACAGTACTCAACCTTGCCCCCCACCCCCCCAAAAAAAACCAAAACCCTCATGGTTAAGGCAAGGAAAATACTGGTCCTGGTATCTAAAGTCAGTCTGAGCCATCGTGCCATCCACATAAAATGTGAACTAAATCATTGTTTAGTGTTTTAACAGAGATTTATGGTGATTTGTGTCTGCTTCATCAAACGCGCAACTACCCAGGCAGAGGCAAGAGCTTAACAACACAGCAGTCATGTGCATTTTGTTGGTGAGCATTCCGAGGCTGAAGCCTTGCGAGGTGAGAAATTGTTCCGTGTTTTACGCTCCGCTGGCTGAGCTAGACTCTCTCTTCATGACATCCTTGAAAAGGCCGTGCAGCTGAAACACCTCAAGCATGCACCGCAGGTGGGTGTGGTGGTGGTGGTGGTGGTGGTGGTGGTGGTGGGGGGGGGGGGGTTCTGACTTGGAACTACAGCGTCACAGGCACTAGCATGGCATCATCTCCAGCACATACAGGCTGGTAGAGTGTTGAAAGCCAGCAGGCTCCGTGCAGCAGCTGTCTCCCAGGTGAACTCATTTCAATTACTGGAGTGGATCCCTCCCAACTGAATTTCACTCTGTCACAGCAGTGAACCCATAGTGACAAAACAGGTCGCAGTGCCATCACTGCTAAGGTGCCGGCTGCCAAGAAAACACCGTTAAAGCCAAGTAAATGCCTCTCTCTCTCTCTACAGTGGCGGCAAAGACGTGCCAGGGAAACACTCGCTCACCAGCGTATCTCTTTCCTGTGAGAGCCAATGAGCCCGGCAGCCAAAGGCGCCTTGCTGATAGGGATGGAGTGTCTCTATGGTAACAGCAGAGGAAAAAAGGAGCTGGTAAATACAGGTAAATGGAATTCTACAAAGGCCCTTGATGTTATAATGTCTTCACCTTAACACCATAAAACACATGTGCGGAGTGAAAAGTGGCTGTCAAACCCGCCTGTACCAGTCGCTCCACCGACGTCCGTCAGTCTTGGTTCGACGAACCTCATCAGCTGATTGTTGTTCTCACCCCCACCCCCCCACCCCTGATTTCCTGGCTAATACATTCGACAGACAAACGACTACACAAGACACTTCAGCAGATCAATAACGTAACAAGGAACGACACCATTAGCAGCTTGAGATTACTCATTGTGTGGTTTTCAACACACCTTTCCAAGTCATTAGTCTGTTGTCGAGCACTTCCCAAAGTGTCTGATTGTGAAAGCTTCAACCTTTAGTGCATCGCTGAGTGTTTCAAAGGAGGTAGGGGGAGCGAGAGAGAGCGAGAGAGCGAAGGGCTGAGCAGCAGACATTCCTCCTGAGTCGCAACGATTAAAGACAAATATATTAACCTGCTTATTTTACGATGACAGTGACAGTTTATGTAATTGAATTAAGAAACACACTTTGACCTCCCCATTCCTCAGATAACCACATCAGCCTGAGGGAATACACATCATCATAACCACCCAGATTAGTGTTGCAGGCTTTACCAAAAAAAAAAAGCACGTCTATGACTACCAGATAAAGCAAAAAAAAAAAAGGAAAAAAAAGAAAACCCCCTCTTGAACACGCTTCACTGGACTAGATGTGGTTAAGTGTAGATAACAAATAATCGATAACCCACAAGGCTCTAGCCTGAAGAAAGATCCAGAAATCAGCCTATTCCCAAAAGCTCCAAGAGTCTGTGTTGTCAAGGCACATGACAGGCACTTTGGCTGGGGAATGACTGCCAGAGAGAATCCCAGGAATTGACGGTCGGCGAGACGGCGTCTGCACCACACAGCCGAGCTGCAGAAGACACCGGCAGACGTGCACAAATGTCAAACAAAAGGAACAGACCCTCGCTTTTTATACCGCAGATAATAGATACTTTGTGCCCCCCCCCCCCCCCACACACACACACACACCACCCAAGCCCCCCTTGGTACAGAAACACTTTTGTCAAAAAATAGCTGAGCCTTTTATGCCACCTCCATGGTTGAGCATCAATCTGCATCTACAAAACAATTAGCCCTGAAGTCACACAACTGCACAGGCGCACACACACACACACACACACACACACGATAATTAATGGCGCACTTCCGAATAGAGCAGCACACTATATTTGTACAGCTTTTTATGACGTCTCTTTGAACGCAATGAATAAAAACACAGGGGGAGCTGCTGGCTTCTGTCCTGTTTCCAATGAGCAATTACCACCAGTCTCCTGTATAATCAAAAGGGCCAATGATTAATTAATGATTAACTGACTTTGGTCATCAGTTTAAAGTGGAGTAATGACCTGCACCAGGCAGTTTCTTCTGGAGAACAAAAACAACAACAAAAACCAAACCAAAAACCCAGGACAGAGTCAGTTCACTTAAAATGTGTAAAAAAAAAAACTAGCAAAGCTCATTTGTGAAGACATTCATCTCGTGTCTTTCCTATTCTTAGTCCTTCCATTAGACAAATTAATGCAGTGGATGATGATGTAAAATAATCCTTTTTTTTTTTCATACCCTTTTAATTAGCTGTACTTCTAATTAGCTCCGATAGACTGGCTCATTATCTAAGATGTGTCTGATCTCACTCTGTAGGCATCTGGAAAGCTTTATATTGATTTATGGAGCTCAGGAAGCGTTAGCTGCTTAACAGCTTCACAACAAAATATTCACAGGAAATCCAACTTCTTTTTCTACAGAAGAACAACAACTCCACCTCCAGCATGGAAACAAAGCACCTCTCACTATTTTTCCGCTTCATTGACACGAATCAAACCTCCAATGGCAACTTTTATTCTTTATATTTGTGAGGCTTCTTTCTTTTCTTCTTTTTTTTTTTTCTCCACCTGCATGTATTTTGGAGAGTTGATAGGTGTGTACACTTTCTGGTTAAAAGCTAAAAGAGAGGGAAATAAAAGAAAAAAGGAAAGGGGTTTCCATAAAACATTCAGAAGCTCAAATAGCACGCAACCTTGCCCCCCTGTCAGACATTTAGAAGATGAATCGAGGTATCGTCATGTAACATTTCACCTGATTGCACAGCAACTTTTCCAAGAGGCAATAACATTAAAATTCAGGAACTTTTAACCATTGAGGGATAAAAGCAACAGCATCGATTCCTCCTCAAATTCAAGTCTGAATCACGAGTTGCAAAATCCTCAGAGGCTTTCTTTCTCCTGCCAGTCAGAAATATGTACAAGAAGCATGCAGCGTTGTGAGAGGGAACTTTAGCCTTTATCATTCTAAATCTCAATTGAATTTGATTCTGACTCAATTGATTTGGGATCAACAGGTGCCAATTAAGCCATCTCCCTAATGATGACAACACAAGTCACACATGTGAGGTTTCCGGCTGTGTGGGAATGAATCTGGAGGTATTTCTTCATGCAGTTAAAGGATGAAACATGCAGCTTACCTGTCTATCTCCAGACAGTTTTCCGGTGTGAAATGTTTTGTTGCTGCGTGTGTCAGAGTTCCGGTCAGTGCAGCAGGACTCCGCTCGCTTCTCTCAGCGTGACGTGCTCAACTTGTCTGAAAACAACGTTCGGATGTTTTTTCTTACGAAACGCGACAAGCAAAAGCTCATTTTAGTCCTTCGAAAATGCTTTGCCAAGCTCACGTTTCGCCGATGTGCATCCAAATATGGCCAAAGGAAGTGCGACGGTACTTCAATGACCTCGAATATAGTCGGAAATTTAAAATTACATAGGAATTCATGGAATTTACTTGGAAAATATGTTAGCTGTGACGTCTTTCGGTGTCTTAGCTGTGCTTACCACTGATGATCGGAACAGTATTTTTTTTTTTAATTAAGTAAGTAAGAGACAAGGGCATTTGCAATACTTTTTCAGTTGTCTTAATAAATCAAAAACAATTTACAATTTCTATTTTAAGAGTCAACGACCAACTTCACAAACTTCAATGTCTTACCTGCTGTGACAACTTTTTTTTTTTTAGGGTGGTTTTATGAAACATGAGCCGATTTATTCAAGTAAGTTATTCCATTACATCCTAATCAAATATCTATATCAGAGAAATGTGTCAGATTCGCAAACTTTATAAACAACAACAAAACATTTCACTAGTTGCTTTTACGTTGTGCCGTGTTGCATTCTTTGTTAGTCAGTTGTGGCCACCAACATTAAAACAGTAACTTTAATGAAAGTTCATTTCTTTGCCACCGGTGCCGTTTCAGGGCGGGGCCATGAGTAGTGTGACATCACAAAACATCAAAATCATCCAATCATAACCCTGAACCCTCAAACCTTAGACTCAGTATTTAACTTCTTCCAGGAATCAGCAAGTTTGAACTCAGTCCTCATTTTCAATCATCAGACGCACGACCTCAAGCACAGATGTCTGGCGTGCTAGCACGAAAGCTAACACCCACGGCAGCTAGTAAATGTCAGCACCATATGGTGTCAGAAGTGGTTTGTGTGGAAAGACAATGGCTTGCACTTTCAGTCTTGTACAGTTTGTCAAAACACAGAGAAAAACTGCTGTCAAATGCAAACTGGTATCACATAATAATTGATATTTATTGTTCAAAGTTGTCTTGTATGCTTCCTAACATGTTCTAGATGAGATGATAGCCATCTCTTCTGTTCGTAAATGTACATAAGTTGGACTTCAGAGTCTTAACTTTTACTTAATTTCAGTTAATTTGTGTAAATCAACAATGAATACAGTCCTGCTTCCATAGCAAGAAAGTTTAATACAGTCAAGATGATTTCTTGAAACAAACAAACAAACAAACAACACCCAAAAATAAGCTTGAATGACATCAAAATGTAGGATTCACAGAGTGTCCTTGAAGGCATCATTTGACTGTTGCTGAGGGATGTCGCTGAGAAATTAAAAAAAAAAAAAAAAATCCGCTGAGCGAGGAGCAGGTTTGTCAGTCACAGTGGGATTCACGTACTTTTACTTCTGTCCTCTTTGCTCATCCAGTGCTTTCACTGTGTTTCATGAGGTAACAACCAGACCAAAGCACTGTGCTGCACTGCGTTCACGCTGCAAGAAAAAGTCTCCAAAATCTCATTTTTGTTTTCTCTCTTCTGACTCAGATCAGTTGTTTCCTTAAAAATGGGATGAAATCACTTGGAATCTGATCTTATCTAATTTGGTCCACTTTGGTTTGTAGCCCCCAAATCAAATATCTGATTTTGTGCCACGTGAACTCAGTCTGAATAGTCGTAACTGACATTACGCAACTTCTACATCATTTAAAACAAACGTTTGGGCCGATTCTATTTCACAAGAGTCTTTCTTCACTCACTGAATACGGCTGTGGGGGTGCAATTGAGAGACTATACAGAGAGTTTGTGGGGCGCGTGTTTTTGTTACTAGCCATCATTCACCATTAGCTTCCAGCTAAATGACGTGGCTGGACCTTTCTGCGTTCGGGAGTCGCAGAGAAGCGACGCAGGAAGGGAAACAGAAAACCTCTATGCGAGCTCAAGACACTCACAAGAGAAATGATACTCAAATATCTACTGTGACACTAAACTTGACGTGTAATCTCACCTCTTAACTTTAAGCTACAGTAACCGCAACAAGATAAATGGTTCCGAAATTCAACTAATCACAAATTCCTTTTGAATAACAGAACATTGAACATTATAATGTATATTCATTTTGTTTATGTTCCCTGTGTTGAATCGACACGTTTTATCCACTGAATGTCACACTAATTTTAGCGTGCGCACTAATAATGTGGAGCAGATGTTAAACGGCACATTGTGTTATTATTGGACACATCAGGCATTTTCTCACTTGGCTATTTGCACACGAGGACGCACGAGTGGAAGAGCGTGTGCAGAAATGCTTTAAATAGGCACAGGAACATTAATTAGACGCTTGCAGGGGAGAGGTGCCTCTTGTTAAGCGTAAAAATGATTTCACATACGCCTCCTATAGGAGATCAGGCTGTAGAGGCGGGCTCCAGCTCATGGAGGAGGACTGATAATTTGAGAGAGGAACCCCTCATCAGCACCAACAAAGTCAAAGCTTATCAGCTTCCCACGTTTAGGCACGCTTCCTTATCACTGTTTACTTGCAATAATCTACAGGAGAGGCGATGCCGAAATATCCATTTTACAGCGTGGGACACTTTTAATCAATTACGAACAGTGACATTTGGTGAAGCGCCAAGGTAACATGAAATTAAATTTGATTTGCTTTGCAAAAACACCGCCTCAATCTGCTGTGAATATGAGATGACAAATAGATTTAACAGCCAAAACAATGCGGCGCGAACGTGGCGCAAACACATATTCAGGAAGATAATGGATGCATTCAACATAATCCTTCATCTGTTTGACACCTCAAAGCCGATGAAAGAATACTTGATTCTCTGATAGATCATGATTGGATAATTGCATGTTAAGGGCTTGAGATGTTTGTCGTTTTCCAACTGACGCATGCAAAGAGAGGACCTTCTCTCTGGCGGCTGATTGGAAGGGCCTCCTGAGCTGTGAATGACAGGTGAAATCACAGGCAGAGGCGAGAGGGAGCCATCAGAAGCCTCCTCTGGAACAAGAAAGACTTCCGTCTTAATTAGGATGTGCTTTGACGTAATCGTAGAATCCCAGGAAACCGAAGCAGGTTTTTCTTGTGTCGAGTGATAAGATACGCGTGAACCTTTGCCTTGTTACCATGGACACGTCATTCGTGAACTTCCACAGCTGGATACTGCTGCTTGCATTCTCTGCTGAATAAAAAAAGAAAAGGATTCAGTCATAAGACAAAAAGTACTGAAATGTATGTGCACCTCTTGTATCTTTGATGATTTCATTAATAATATTTGGATCATTTAATTTGATTCATTTATTGGTTGATTTAAACTGAAT
The DNA here is from genome assembly GCF_037954235.1 of Aulostomus chinensis. NCBI lineage: Eukaryota > Metazoa > Chordata > Actinopteri > Syngnathiformes > Aulostomidae > Aulostomus > Aulostomus chinensis. Next base: position 6,193,541 of record NC_141337.1, read on the forward strand.
GCAGAAAATAGTCCCTCAGTTTAATTCTAAAAATGCTATTTTGTTGTTCCTCATACTGTAATTGTATCCACTGAGGCATGTTTATGTCCCTGACGCTGCCACTCACTGCTCACTGGTGAGTGCTCTGGAACTAAAGAATCTTTTTTTGACCCTTGTTTGTTTTGGTTCATATCCCTAACTTCCTGTGGCAGCCATATTTGATTATAGATTTTTGCCGTAACTCAAGAACCGTTTCACCGCATCAAATAAAACTTTTCAGTGTATTTGCTTTGTCACATTGTGTGAAAGAAGACTTAATTTGTTCGGTCTCAGTAGCGCCCAGTATGACCAGCTGGCGCATTCGGTCGAACATGCAAATGCATGTCTGCCCTTGTTCATGGTAGCACCAAATCAGAAGGGTTGTACTTTAAATTTTTGCAATCTACAGTTTCATTTGGCAGATGCTTTTTTTTGTCCAAGGAAACGCTGTTGTCAGTATTTGCTAACACAAAAATTACCTGCAGGATTAGCTTTGTAGAAGTAGCTTCTTTCAGATTCTTTTCAGTTGAGGCAACTTTTCAATTATTAATAAATTACGTGAAACCAGCATACATTATTTTTTTTTTCTTTAGGCAACTTCAATAAAACTTCTCATTCAAATTCACTTTCTCATCATGTTTGCAGGCTCGTTTTCCTCCCTTCAGACAGAACTGACAGGTCAAGGACTTGATCAATTTTCTGTCGCCTCATTTAAATCTTTTATTTCTCTAAAAGTAACCGTTATCCTCAGTAGAAGGCGCAGTGGTTTCAACGCTGAACCAGGGTCAATCAGATATCCTTATTTCAAAATAGATGCTGTATTAAATCATGGATGCATGTTGCTCATGTCTGTTTCAGACACAGTTCCTCAGAAGAGGCAATGATTAAAGGAGTTAGACAAACGCTTGCCCGCACGATTATGACAAGTTAACCAGGCTTGAACTTTATCCGACAGTGACTGCAACTATAACCCCAGTCCGGCAGGTGGCAGTAATGCATCTGTAAACTGGCTCTCTACTTGCCAACACAAACAACAAGAAGAATAAGTAGTAGGACGATTCTGCTGTTTGGTATCCTAGCCTGAGTGCGCCTCCAAATATGTAAGAAATGTGAGGTTAACCAAATTTTTCACATACTCTCTACTTTGGATGCCGTTACCCGCATACCATGGCGGACTATCGCTTTCTGTCGGAGCTGGCCATCTCGACTGAACAGGACTGGCGCCGTTTCTGTGGCTCTTGTTATTGTAGCTAGCGTTTGCTAAATCAGCTAACACGGCTGTTTTCAGGAGCAGCGAAACCAAAGTTGATTCATTGCTGCGGGGCAGTAAACCATAAAACGACGTGACCCTGGAACGAGTGGCTCACACTCACAACTGGCATTACTCAGTTCGAGGTCAGGCTGTGCGCTGCGAGGTATGTGAACAATATGCTAACGGAATTTGACAATTTAAATCTAACATCTCTAACCGTGGTGTTCGAGCCACCTCCGTTACAATGTTATCAGTAGCTAAGGGTTAGCCAACGCACCTACCGCTGCCAGCAGCACAAGTTGCTGTTCAAGTACATGTTTTGAGATGGAGCAGCAGATAGCAAACCCCTGAGATGTCTCTCGATCCGACACTCACGTCTGTCTGAGCTGGACGCCTGTGACCGGGACATCATGTCTTGCAAAGCGGCAACTAAGGACAAGAAGTCGAGCTTCAGCAAGAAGCTGTTCAGGCGAGGCTCGGTTCGCTCTGTGGGCTCTTTCATGAGCAAGGTCCTGAGGACACTGACAGCTTTGTCCCACTTTGGATCCGAAGTGCAAACCGAGGATGATAAAGACGATGGAGGGTTTTCTACATTTAAATCTGGAAATAAGGATGTGCCCATGGATGATGCGGATCTCGGAGGTTTCTTCTCCGGGGAGAGAGTTCCTGGAGTGTCTGGTCTTAAAAACCACGGGAATACCTGTTTCATGAATGCCATCCTGCAGTGCCTCAGTAACACTGAACTCTTTGCTGAGTACCTGGTTTTGGAGCACTATAAAGACGAGGAGCAGGATGAGGACAAGCCCAAAACAAATGGCGTACATCTGCAGAAGAAGGGTCCCCTGGCCAAGGGGGAAGTTACAGAGCAACTGTCGGGGCTTGTCCGGGCTTTATGGACCTTTGAGTACACCCCCCAGCATAGCAGAGACTTCAAGGTAAGAGTGGAATGAAAGATGGCTAACAGGGGGACTAACACTGTGGTTGTTTATCAGGGAATAGACTCTTTCAGTAGATCTTAAAGAAACTGTATTGTTTTTCCTGTTTGGGCCACTTTGTTTGAACTGTGGTAATCTCATCATCTAGCGGATGTCACAGTAGATGTTGAACATGTTTGGTATGTTGTGGTTTCTTATTTTAGACTCCTTAAAGTGCTTTTGAGTTGTGTTACTGCTTATCTTGTCATCTGTCAACTGCGGTGTTGTCAATACATAGAAAATATGAGCTCTCACTGACGCAAATGCTGCTTGTGGTCCTTGCTGGGTGATGTAACTTCAAATCAGTGTACTAATCATTTATAACAAACGGATGATAAGTTTTGTAAGATCTCTAACTCGGCCTGCACTGTCATGCACATCTATTTTCAAATGGATTGAAGTGAAATAAGATTTAAGGAAATGTACACATTTATTATTTATGACTGCTTATATTAGGGATCCATGCTATAGGATATTTTTGCATAGTTTGATGTACTGATATTTTACAACTAATTTTTCTAAGATGTTTCATAGCTTTATCATCTGTATGAACTAATTTATATTTCCACATTTTTTTGCATGCCTGGAAAAACGGTTGTAAGGAATTATTTTCCAAAACACTTGGAAAAGCACGTAATAGTGAATTGATCTTTGTATTGTTTTTCTCATCAGGAAGACATTTGACCAAAATATTAGCCATCTGATGGATAATAGTATATTTAACACAAGACTGGTGGTAGGCCTTTACTATGTGTCCCTGATTGAATTCAAAGTGCACATTAATGTAATGAAACTTGAACAATTTCACTTTTTCTTTTAAGTGAACAGCAACTTTCCTTGGAAAATAAAACATTTCTTACACAGATTGCAAACAAAAAGACTTTACTTACACAGAAAGTTGTTAATGATTGCAAACATTGGGAAAGTATATGTTGAATTTACAGATAAAGAGGTTTTAGATGTTGGTTTTCATACATTTTCGGTTAATTGCTCGGCTCTACTTAAAGTCTGTAGTTATTGGCCCTCAAATATAAGGTCAGAGTATTAGCTGTTTGACTTTAGCAGGCACTTTGTAACCTTTTTTTGTCTTTGTTCCTCTCTTTGTCAGAATGCTGTATCAAAAAATGCCACTCAGTTTAAAGGGAACGCCCAGCATGATGCTCAAGAGTTTCTGCTGTGGCTGCTGGACCGAGTACACGAGGACCTCAACACAGTCAACCCCCACAGCAGGCCGGCTATAAAGGTACATGCAGGGCATCTGCTGGTGCTGCTGATGTTATTGTAGCATTAATAAAAATAACTTGATTCATAGAGCACTTTTTTGAAAAACAGTGTTACAAAGGGCTTTACAAGGTTAAAAGGCAAAGAGATAAAAACAGAACATAAGTAAAAACAGGATATAAAGGGTCGAAAAATAAAACGTAAAAGAGACAAAGTGATGCAGAGGATATTTAAAAGGCAGTGGAAGATTCAGAACACATCAAGTAAATCAATGTTTATAAAAGTGTGTTTTGAACAGATGTAAAGGCAGATAGGGAGCTTGCCAGTCTGAGGTTGTTCCTTTTGATTTATGCTTGTGTGTAATTGTTTTATGTCAGGTGTTGCTCGAAAAAGAGCTCCTGGAGCTCAAGCTACTTCCTGATTTAAAAAAAAGAGAGAGGGAGCCAGCACTGAGAAATGCTGGTTACCCTTGGTCCTCAGCCTGAACTGAGCCCCGGCTCAGGACCTTGGGTTGTGACCGGGATCATACGGTGTTAGGAGGTCACAAACGTAACTTGGAGCAACTCCAGGGAGAGCTTTAAAAATGATGAATAATCTTGAAATGTATTCTAAATTTAACTGGGAGCCAATGTAACGATGCTAAAATCGGGGTTATGCGGTCTCTTTTTTGATATTTTGGTGAGGAGTCTGGCAGCTGCATTTTGTAAGTTGTAATTCGTGTCCCGGTAATCTTTGCTGATTTAAACGTGTATACAAAGAGTTGCAGTGATAAAAGCATGACCGACTGTCTCAAGGTTACTCTTGGGTGGAGCACCGGTATTTCTATTTAAGAGTGCTTGGAATACAGCTCTTTGGTTCATACAGGAAATGGCAATCAAAATCACATAATATAAACAAATTGTGAAGGGGATTTTTCCCCCCAAATTGTTTGTTCTTCTCCAAACAATTTGGAGGAATTCTTCCTTCCTTTTTTCTTTTTCTTTTTTTTTACATTTTATGGCACTGCGTCAGAGAGGTAGCAGTTGGATTTCACTTTGATTTTCTTGAACCGGTCAACGAGAACACGATAAGTCGCCCTCATGACTTTCACCGTAACTGATGAATCCTGATAGACTCGTATTATTTACGTCTCTGACCTGTAAAACCTGTTTGATCGCTCAGCCACCTATTGAAGAAGACGACCAAAGCACAGAGGGGCCGTCTCCTCCCCTCTCCGCTGGCTCGTTTGTACAGGAACTGTTTCAGGCCCAGTACAGGTATGTCTAGCAGGAGATACTCTGTCCTCTGCTTGTATCTTCGTAGTATCTCTCTGCTATATTCAGTGTATTTTTCCTCCCCCATCAGGTCTTCTCTTACCTGCCCACATTGCCAAAAACAGAGCAATACGTTTGATCCCTTCCTCTGCATCTCCTTACCCATCCCGTTACCACACACACGGTGAGTTGTGTAACAGGATCTTGCATGTCACTGTCTTAGTACAACTGGTTTACAAGCTTTACTCAGTAATCTCGGATGCTTAAATCAGGTATCTGAACAAAAACATATTTGTTCCAATGATTTAATCAAGCACTCTTTGTATTACTTCTTCACAGAGGTGTCTGCCTTCAAGGACAATGTGTGTTTGTGTGTGTGCATGTGCGTGTGTGTAAAGCTCCTGAAGCAAATAATGTGTGTTTTCAGTGGACAGGATGTAACTTGGCAGTTGAGAGTGCAGGAGTGCATGTGAGGAGGGGTGTGTTCGTTCTAGTTGGGTTCTGCAGTCCATGCAAAAACGAGGGAGTCAATAAATGAAATATAAAAATAGTCACTCAGTCTTATTGTTGTGGTTACAGATTAATAAATGATAAATAACAGAATTCTTTTTACAGAAGAATAAAACTCATTTTGTCTCTACACCACTGAGAACTGTGGTCAGAGGAATTATGTTTTCGGGTTGTCTGTCCATCTCCTTTTTTTTCTCCAAGTAATCTCTCAAACACCTCGAAGGAATTCCTTGACATTTGGTACCAGTGCTCATTTGGACTCGCCAATGCACTGATTAGATTTTGTTTTCCAAGCTCTCTGTGACACCAGAAAACATGTTTTGGGCAAAAAACTTGAGAGGTCGCATGCTAAAATTGACAACATTTCTCTCAAATATTGAATCCACTTTTATCTGCTCTGCACATGTGCATGCCCAGTCTGGACTGTACGACAGACGAGTAGCAGATCTGCAGGACTTCCCGGAGAATCTAAGGCTCTTAAGGAGAAACACTGCAGTCCAGTTTATTTTTTTATTTAATTTGGACTTGTAGAAATAATCCCATTTCATTTCCTCTTTCTGAACAACAACTGAGAGAGGAAGCCTCCCATTTCTGTGGTCGTCCACCTCAAGTGTGTTGGTCTTAGTGATGTTCAGCTTCCAGTGATCAACGTTGCTGCACGTGACGAAGCTGTCGATCAGTCCTTTGTGCTACGCTGCAGCAGTACAATTTAAAGAGAAGACAACATTCCAGCTCACCAAGAGAGATTCCCTCACTGTCTGCACTGCTCGCTGTATATTATGAGTCTGGATAAACATGGACGTCCACTGCAGCTGGACTGGCTTGCGGAGGCTTACAAACCGCGGGGCTGTAATTCTAGTTATGTCTTGTGTTTATTTATTCTTTTTTGCCAGGCCCCTCTATGTCACAGTGGTCTACCAAGGGAAGTACTCTCACTGTATGAGGATTGGAGTTGCCGTGCCCCTCAACAGCACCGTCTATCGCCTCAGAGATGCTGTGTCACGTGAGACCAAGATCCCAATGGACCAGGTGCTATTCTTGTTCCCTACCAGCTCAGGGTCTGCCACAGTGAGACTAGGTTACAGTCACATGATATTAGCTCAGTCAGAAGCAGTCGGAGAGTCACACCTTCCCCCTCAAGGTTGGGACACCTGAGTGGGATGAAAAATAGCAGCAAACAGTTTACTGGTTATTTTTTTAAAAGCTTTTTTTTTCTTTTCCATGTTCTAGTTTGTTCTGACTGAAATGTACTATGACGGTTTTCACCGCTCATTTTGTGACGATGATGATGATCTTGACATCATCCAAGAGAGTGATTCCATCTTTGCCTTTGAGACGCCAGAGACGTTTAAACTCGAAAACATACGCACAAAAAGAGGTACGCTCATGCCTTTATATTTGTATGTACTGAAAGATCAAGACAAAGGAAACTAACAAGACTCTTTATCTTTCACAGGAAGTCTTTTGGCAAACCTAAATCATAACAACTTGAAGTACGGGACAGAAATCAGCAGGACTCCATCCTTCATGCAGGGGGCCATGACTCCTGTTACTGCATCACCCAACAAAAACCTGGGCCCAGAGAAAGTGATCCTTTTGGTGTGTAACAGAGCCTGTACAGGCCACCAAGGAAAGAGGTACCACGACCACTGCAAATATCGTGTGTTGTGTGGTTCAAATCTTATCGGACTGGTGATAACCTGATATTTGCTTTAGGTTTGGCCTCCCTTTTGTGTTGTACATGGAGCGCACTGTGACCTGGGACGCTCTACAGAAAGAGATCCTGGAAAAAATGCGTCACCTTTTAAGGCCGGGGGTTTACATTCAGGTAGGAAGAGGAACCGTCTTCATTATAGATGAAATGCATTATTGGATATATTCATGAATAACTGTCAAAGTAAGAGGGCTGGGCTATTACAGCAGGACCATTAATCCTGTCATAAATCAGATTCTGCTTTGATAGTTCGATGGTTATTCTAATCCCATGGAAGGATTGATTGTAGTGGGGTCATCTTCCTCTGTCTGTGTGCAGGTGGGACCCTTCAGTCTTCGGGTGGTTGGCGTTGTTGGTATCACCTACCTCCTTCCTCAAGATGAGCGACCACTGTGTCATCCAACTGTGGAGAGGTCGGCTCTGCCACTTTGTGTTCATATCAAACTTTTGAGTGACTAATCGTTTTGCTTTAATTAGACAGTTGACTGAAGACCAAGAGAGGAAGCCAGGGACGAATGAATGAGTGTACGAGATGAATGCTCAAGGGGATGAAGAGAAATGAATGTCGTCTTTACTTAGAAGGATTAAAAGTTGTGTCAGGTATTTTGTAGTAGATTTAAGAGCAATTTTAGCAAACCCACTTTTCAGCACAGCTAATTTCTATCCTAGCCAAGGGTTTGTTGCCACTCTTTCAGTACTAATGTGGGTGAAAGGTGAAAGTGAAGCTTACTGAAGTGCAAGATGAAAGATAAAGAGAGGCACATTTCTGTCAGCTCCTCTGATAGGCCTGGTTAGGTGACATGCCCCAACATGATCAGGACTGTATACCAAAGTGTCAGTTTGACAAGTTTACTGTTTGATTAATGAAACAGTTCAGGCCAATGTTGGTCTCTGATGCTGCTTGAAAGTCAAGACCTTTTGTCCTCTCAACATGGCTGTGATGAATCAGCAGGTCACAGGAGAAGACATTCATGTAACTACTTTGTCTGAATGCATGTTATTGTTATTCAGAGTTCTATAACCTGGACGGAAGCTCCTCCAGCAGAGCTGCGTCTTAGCTTTTTGGTCAAATTCCGAGACATCACACTTGCTCTTAATAACTGGTGAGGTTTCATCATTTGAAATTAACAATCTGAACTTGTTTGTGTGCTTTTTCTTTTTCAAATACAGAGCATATAAGTCCTGTGGACAGGGGGGACCACCACATGTGAAGATTGTGGTCGAGTGGGACAAAGAGACCAAGGACTAGTGAGTGAAATAGACTCATATTTTCTTTTGTTTTTGGTCCTCACTCGGCGCAGAATCACGTCAAGCCCTTGCTGGGGAAATTGGTTTGACGGGGGGAGGTCTGATCTCTTGTGGGTCACTTGAGATGCATGTGGAGATGTGTCCTGTTGCCAGGCGTGGACTGATGTAGGTTGAACTGTCCACTTGTGAACACCACCCTTGATGGCTTGTCGACACCAGGTCTGAACATGACCGCAGTTTGACATGCATTCATCAAATGGCACCTGAATAAATCCTCGAGCCGGTTAAACCACTTATAATAACAGTGGCTGCTGGGTAGACATGGGATTCAGTGCATAATTTACTGTAATTTATTGCCTTTTACAGGCAGGCTAACAGGTTTTGCATCACGAGCAATCATGTCGGAAGCACTATTGAACATATTAGTGGTAAAACACGCCTGAATCTTGCAACTGAATGTGTCAGAAAAAACAGAAGCTGTATCATTGATATTAATGTAAACTCAAAGAAAAAAAACAGCCCCCCACCATTTTTTTAGATTGTTATCCTTCACACTCTTGGCTTTTGAAAAACATGCTTGTTCTGCCAACACACTTAATTTGAAAAACTTGTGGGTTTAAACCAAGTAAACCACAGAGTGTCGATCTGCCCACGCAGTCATGACATGTCAGCTCATATTCCTCACTTGAACAAATTACTACGTTGGAAAGTTGAGAGAGAGACACACACACACCCCTTTGGTAGGTGAGTAAAAGTCACATTTGCATGAGATTTCATGTACTGATGACAGATTTTTGTTTTTGAATCAATTTTTCAAGTTGGAAATTCCCTAAAGGATGGCTTAAACCTTGCAAACCTGTGATTGTGTGTAATTTTGTCAAGCTCTGTTGTGAGCGCTCTAAAGCAAACACACACCGTCTAAACAATTCAAGTCATATTCTTGCTCAAATAAATCTCAAGGCAGATCCGATGATTCTCCCATGACTGTTGCTGAATGAATGGATGACTATGCTTTATTTTTGCACAGTCTGTTTGGACACACTGAGGAGGAATACATTCCTGATGCCGAGAGTGTGTATCTGCACAGGGAACATCATCATCAACCACAGGCCTGCACTCTCGCTCAGTGCTTTCAGCTCTACACAAAGGAAGAGCAGGTAACACACACACACACACACACACAAAACGTAAGTGGTTTCAAATTAGAAAATAAATCTTTTTTGAAGTATAGCCTCACATATGTCTCCTCCCCAGTGGCTTATTATTCTTCTGCTAATGTTAAAAAAAATTCTTTCACTCGCTGCGGTTTTTACTGCGTATCTGACTCTTAATGCTATGTTTGGAAAAAACTGGAAATGCCTAGCAAAGACCAACACATACATTGTGGTTTGCTTTGCCTGTGAGTGCTTTGGGAGAGAACAGAGGGGGAGGAGGGGGAGAGGAAAAACTCAGGGCCTCATTCTGTGTGAGGCCTATTTTCTAAGCAGTGTGGTTGGAGCTCGTCCTTGACGGCTGCTGCTGCTGCTACTTGGTTTGTCTGTGTTTCAGCTGGCCCCTGATGATGCCTGGCGCTGCCCCCACTGCAAGCAGCTGCAGCAGGGCCGAATCAAGCTCAGCCTGTGGACGCTGCCGGATGTGCTCATACTGCACCTCAAGAGGTTCAGACAGGTATTTCAGCTCATGTGTAGCACTGAAGAGAACTCTCTGACAGCCCTAAGGTCCCTCACTCACAGTTTATGTTTGTAGGATTTATTGTTGGTTAGTATGTAATTCGAATGGCTCAGGCTTGGAATCAAGTTGCAGTGCTGTTTTTTATCGAGCCTTTAAAGATGCATTACAAATCTGATGGAATCCGTGTTCCTCGTCATGTAGTATTAGGTCCGACATTTTCTGCTTTGCAGCAGAATTTAAAGCAAGAAATGTAAACAAAAATTTCCTTAAAAAAATGTGTACGCACTGCACCTTTTAGTAAAAGTTGGGACAATCATTGCGATTTACGGATGACCCACAAGCTAGTATACAAGGTAAAGCAGTCAGGCTAAAGCAAAAAGGATACGAAAATGTAAAAGCAGACCACAAGACACATTTAAAACAGAATCCAACTTTGATAAAACCAGGAAGACCATGGCAAATGAGATGTATAGGAAGGAATACATTTTTTAAAAACATGAAAACCGGTTTTCAAGGTTTTCAAACAGGTACATTTGATTCACTCCCCTAGAAAAATATATTTTGCTTCACTGTATTAGAACCTTTTATCAGAAGCATTATTAAATCCTGCATATTACCAACAATATTGCAGTAAAAGTGTCTTTACTCACATGGACATTGTTATTACAATTCCATTACAAGATATTATGACCTCAGGTTTTCATTTTTCTATTGATAATGAAATGTAGCATGTTTGCACGTTACATATTTTAAGTGGAATGTAATGTCCGCCAACTCTTTTCATGTCAACGCCACATGAAGTAGAAGCAGTGGAGGCTATTTTTCTTGGGTTTTGTGTCTTTGCCTCAGACAAACAACTCGTCACAGCCAGTTTAATTCTAACCAGCACTCCACTGCTACACTGGAGACTGGAATAAACATTACCAGTGCTACTTCAGATTTAACTCTTAACAGCCTGACATGCCCCTTCCATTCGGTGATATTTTCACCTCTCATAGTACTGTAGCATATCAAAAAGGTGTTTTACTAAAATGTACATATGCCAACCAACATATTACAACTCCAGTGGCTGTCAAATGTATCAAACACCACTAAACCAAAGTTCCTTCAGTGTGGATCTCAACGTGTGTGTCTCTCAGGAGGGAGACCGAAGGGTAAAGATGCAGAACATGGTGAGGTTCCCACTCATGGGCATGGACATGGCACCTCATGTGGTTAAGAGAAGCCAGAGCAGCTGGAGTTTACCCTCGCATTGGTCACCATGGAGACGACCGTATGGCCTTGGAAGAAACCCCGATGACTACCTGTATGACCTGTATGCTGTGTGCAACCATCATGGGAACATGCACGGAGGCCACTACACTGGTAATATAAGTGTAGCTTGATGACGTTGATGAATCGGGCTGTTCCATTTAACCCTTTCCTCCCTTTGCTTTGTGCTCCCAGCCTACTGTAAGAACTCCATCGATGGTCAGTGGTACTGCTTCGATGACAGTGAGGTTTCGCCGGTAGCTGATGATGATGTATGTCAGCAGATGGCCTATATACTCTTCTACCAGCGGAGGACTGCTATTCCTTCCTGGTCGGCCAACAGCTCTGTTGCAGGTCTGCTCATGTATTTCTACCTGATACTTCGACGTAAAGCCACACCACGTTACCGCGTGTGAAAGAATTCAGATTGACTGTTTGAAAGAAACAAACATCGTGATGAAAAGCGGTGGCATCTGAAGCCATTTGTTCGACGATACTTAAAAAATGCTGGAATTATTCATGAAAAGCTCCTACAAACATCTCATTTGATTATTTTAATCAGAGCAGAATTTAATCTGGTTGTTGCCTCTGATTTTGCAGAAATGACCAACCACACAGATACATTTATGGCTTTGTTTTTTTGTCTTATTTACAGGTTCCACCAGTTCATCCTTGTGTGACCACTGGATCAACAGATTGCCAGGTAGTAGGCCTGCTAGCTTGGCCTCTGGAGCCTCATCCAGACGCACCTCTCTGGCATCGCTGGCTGAGTCAGTGGAGTTTACTGGAGAACGTAGTGAAGATGATGGTGAGATGATGCTCATATTCCTATTATGATCCTTTGATGTAATCCATGCTGCCTCTCAGCAAATCTCATTATGAACTCCTCTGCTGTTGAAGCGAATCTTCTGACTCATTTTAATTTGACGGTCAAAGCTCTAGATTAGATCCACTCATCAAATGAGACTACTAGACCAAATGAAGGACTCCAAACACAACATTCACACGTCAGACTTTCATTCATAGCTCTAAAGAGACAGCTTCGCTGCCATTGTGGCCTCATCACATTCATCTTTAAATGTTACCAGCAATCAGAACCTTTGAACCAAAGAAAAAAAAAAAAGAACCTTTGAACCAAAACTATCACTCTTTTCCAATAATAACATTTCTATTGGAATTGCAAGATACCACCAAGTCTCCCACAATTCCTCAGTTCTGCCAATTTCAAGGATTTATCATTACATTGTTGTTGAGATCAAAGCGGTGCTGCGGGGATGGGATGGAAAATGACGCTAAATGCGTCACATCTCACTGAGATTAGCAAGACAACATGCTTGGCAGAACCTCTTTGCTGTGGAAAACCTCACATGCAGAGTGAATCCAAATGGAGGCAGATGTGAGCGTGGGCTGCTGCTTGTGGTTAATATAAATGTAGGTTGTCTCTAACGCTACAGAATGCAGAGTCAGCAAAATTCTTAACAGCGTGGGTAGCCAAACTAGAACTTCAGAATATTTTTTTTATTATGTATTTTACTATATTCCTTCTTTTTCACTGCTTATGCACTACTTAGTAGATTCTAGAGATGAACAGATTCTTCCCCTCCCAAAATTCAGATGCACTTGAATGAACAGTTTAGTTTGTTGGTGACCTGGGAAAAAAAATCATTAAAATCTATAGAATTGTTGTGTGAAAATAGCCCCTCTATTCTTTTCTTCCTACAGGTAAAATTTCCTTTCATTAAAAGGGTGAATATACACATAATATAAGTATAATCCTGTTTGAAGAGGTGGTTTTAATTTCCGCCAGAGTCATAATTTAATAAGCTACTCATTTAGCTCCAGGTATTTGATATAAACTATGCTAAACTGGAGGCCAAAAAAAAGTTAATTATGACAAATTAATACTGCGCATCATTTAATTATCAGGGTCTCTACAAAAACTAATCCTCATTTGAATTTAAAAATCTGCATATCCCATTATGCACCTTTTCTTCTGAAAAACTGCATGTTTTTGCTTTTAGCAGCGTGTTTAAACAGCATTTTCCACAGCACCTTTAGGCCAAGCTGAGTTTCTGTTCCAAAATGAATCTGCTTCCAAAATGTGTTTTCAGGAGGATTCTCTGTCCGCCCGTTCGTCAGGAGCATCCAGCGTCAGAGCTTATCCTCCAGGTCGTCCATCGCCAGCCCCTTAGCCTTCAGCGACAGCATGATCAAGCCGTCTTGGTCTCTCTCCGCGAAGCTGCACATGAGGTCCAACTCGCCCTCTCGCTTCTCCCTCGACTCTCGATGTTCACCTCCTCTGGAGAGGATAGGAGAGGCCTGTGATGACAAAGTCTCCACATCCTGTTTTGGCAGCTACAGCAGACATGAACGCTACTTCGGCAGCAGGACTCCCTTGTCTATGATGGAGAGCAGCTTCAGTGACCAGGACAACAACAAAAGGTTCCAAGACATGATGTACTGCAGGGCTCCCACTCCAGTGGAAAAGAAGACCAACAAAAACGAACCGACTGAAAACAACAACCAGATTACAGCTATAGACCAAAACATTCTTCCCACCCAAGCTACCCCCTCCAAAGAACAGAAACGCAAGAGCAGTATCGGGGGGTTTGCCTCAAAGGCAGACAACACCGGCTCCACCAAGACTTCCAAAGTGGAGCAAGAGAAAACCTCCAAAAAACGTTTGTGCGCAACCCACAAGACCTCATCTTCTGAGATGTCTTCCAGCACACCTGTGAAGGGCAAAAAGGCGAGCAATACTAAGGAGAAGGGCGTTAATTCCAAGAAAAGCACCTCAACACCCAGCGGGACTCCCTCCAAAACAAAGGAGGTGACTCAGCCTCCAGAGGTGACACCACAGCAGAAGCCGTGTGTCCGCTCCACGCCTCATTCCTCCGCTTCTCCATCTCCAACTGCAAAGAAGAATTCGAGTATCGCAGAGAAGAACTCCACCAGTGGTCGGAAGCGTCTGGTTGAAAGGAGCTACAGCAGAGATTCTATGCACACTAGCCCTCTGGTGGACAATCTCAGAGGGAGCTCTGTAGCCCGCTCATCCCCTTCTAAGACTGGAGACAGCACCCGCCTCGAGAGGAGATCTGTGAGGAGTTCCAGCAGCAGCTCCTCTGTCACAAGCCTGCGCTCGCCCAGCGTGTCCACGAGAGACCTGCAGCGCAACAGCAAATCTGAAGAAAAAGGGTTGTCTTTCTTCAAGAGCGCCCTTCGACAAAGGGAAAGCCGCCGGTCGGCCGATTTAGGAAAAAGCTCCTTGCTTTTCAAAAAGGCCTCAGAGAGAACCTGCAAGCAGAATGGACAAGCCAAGGAGGTCAATGGAGATGATGGAAAAACAGGAGACGCCGTGTCTTCACAGACAAATGCAGAAACTCAAGGAGGTGTGACAAAGTCGGAGGCAAAGGAGTCTTCCAAGCCCCCCAGCTCTCTCAGTCGCACTCTGTTAGGCAAGTCCAAGTCTTCCACTTCTGCAGTAAGTCTTAAATCTCCCACAAATGGGAAAAAGCCTCTTGAAAGGATGACATCCTCCCGAAAACTGTCATCAAGCATGCAATCCCCTGCACGTACAACACCGAGGCCTCAATGATACACCCGTAGTAGTACACTAAACTTACATAATGCAGCTATTTTCTTTGTGCCTAAGTTTCGGTGAGCACCAGACGCATTTGTACAGGGACACTTTATTTGATGTTACGGTTGTTCACTGGCATCTAATGCATATGGTGCCTTTGAGGTTTAGGCAGCCAGTATTCAAATAGATTTATAAAAACAAAACAGAAAACGAACTGCTGTATGTCATTTGGATATTTTTGGTGCCAAACAGTTGGTCTGGTGTGCTGCTATTATCATCCTGTCCATGCAGCACGCATGGTTATCAACAGCAGTTCTGAGGATACAGGAAGAGATGAGAGAAAAGGGAGAACAGCAGAATAATTCAAAACTAGCTTTTCATGCCCGGCACGAGTGGGGCCAATGTGACTGCTGACAGGATTCCCTTCAGGAAACTAATACCTTTCCTTCTTTTGCATTGTGACAAACATGATGAGTAGTTTACTTGCAAATTATGCGAGTGACATGCAGTCGCTGAAACGATTTTTCAAATACATATGCAAAGCGTAATTGGCAGGAAGCGCAGTGGTGCATTCTCCTTACGCAGCAGAAATATTAGAATTGGTCTTCTATAAAGTCCCATTTCCTCTCAGATTCTCCTGGTTGCTGTTTTCTCAACCTGGAGTGAAAGTAAACCGATTAAACGCTGACCTATTAAAATAAATAAATACGGTGGTCAAGTTGTAAACTCAAAAATATGCAAATAATGGAACCTTAACATCAAAATTAGTCTCTGGACAAATCATAAAACATAAACACACGCACACCAAAAAGAGTTTCATTCCGAAATAGTTGTAGCAAAGTGTTCATCGCAGTTTTTCTATTTGATTTGAACAGATCGTAGCGATTCCCGACATGCTACCGAAGCTTCTCACACACGCTTCCTCGCTCATCACATCGATTTGGAGCCAAAAGGAAAAAAAAAATTGGGAGTTTTATTTTAAAAATTGTCAAATGTGACCATTAAAACAACAACAAAAAAAAACAACAACCAACAAACCAAAATACAAAATACTGAAAATGAGGAATACTTAGAATTGGTAGGCAAATTGAGACAAATTTTCAGATATTTTAAAACTTTATTTTTGTTTAAATACCAGTAGTTTTACAATAGAAAGTATTTTATAAATTGCTTATTGAGACTTTTTTCTCAAAAAGAATGGTGTGTTTTGGAATGAAACCCTTTAAAAGAATAATCAAAGTATATAAATATCGTAGATGTGTCTGTACAGAAAATATATAGCGTGTACTCATACTTTACTTTCCATGAGAAAAATGAAAATGATCTTAAGCGCCTTTCAGTACTTCTCATGGAAACAAATACTTGCCTTTGGCAACATAGTAGTCTACTACTGTATGCATCACTGAGTAGGAATGTTGACTTGTTCGCACTTTGTATTAGATAAAGTAGTTTTCTTTTTCCCACAACAGAGATGAATATATATATATATATATATATGCTCACTAAGTTAACAGTGTAATAATGTAATTTTCAGTATGTTGTCTGTACATGATGAGTTCAAGACATATCGTAAAGTAGAGTCAACAGGCCTTAGACTTGAAATGGTAAAAGGGTACATTCATCTCATGTTTCAGGGGTCATTTGAAGAACTCACTCCTTTACTACACCTGGTGCTGTAACAGGCCACTGCTCTCCTCTGGCGCTGATATTTCCTAATGAGTAAATGTACACGAGAACTGTGACCACATGTCAGTGACCTAGAGACCTGTTGGCAGCATTTGTCATAATCTGTGGTACCTCATCGCAGAACATAATACGTTTGCCTTTTCTTTTCTATTCATTAGGCTGAAATTGTCGTATATGGAGCCATTAAGTTAATAACAGATTTCCATTTTTAGACTCGGCGTGGAAGCTTACAGGTTGAATTCTCTCAACTCTCTTACGCCACATGGCATATTTGTAAAATACAACATATTGTGACTGCAGCTGCCATGGCGCCTGCTGGCCTCGCTCTCAACAATCTGTTTCATTCGTCTACAAGTACTCCACTAGCAATTACATTCGCAGTATTCATACACACCTTGGTAGTTTTTGATGAATGAATGTGGTTGTGACAGTAAGGTTTGTTTTTGTTTTTTTTCCAGCCACCACTTGTGAAAGATATATGAACTGTAGGCAGTATTTCACAGCAGTTTCTCTGCGTAGCATCTATCATGTTTACATCTGTTCTCAGATGCTTTTAAAAGGAAATACCAGTAAATTTAAAGATTTTAGTGTGGTATTTAACTCGCCTTTAAACAAAGTGGCAGACTGGATGTGCCTGGATTTAAATTGGTGCCATTGGAGTAAAGCCAAAGCCTCCTGACAGACATAAAACTGTAAGGCAACAGTCAGGTGTGAGGAAGATGAAAGCTTTCCTGCCTGGTGGCGGTTTACGGTAACACAAACGCGGAAAAGAACTACACAAAGCAAACATAGGTTATCTTAAAACTGCAAAAGACAGTAAAATAACATTCCTCACTGTTCAAGTGAGGTGCTGTTCCTGTTGCTGCTTCCTTTTTCTACCTAACTGAATCTATCAGGAACCTGCGGTGTCGCACGTTGGAACAAAGCAGGACGAGTTCATGTCATTTTAGCTTTCACTTGCGTTACTTGTGTGTTTAAAAGTGCGTAGGTGTCGCGGCTAGTGTGCGCTAGAGCTGGACCACAACAGGACGCGCTTGGCGTTTAATCCACTCACTAGACAAGCAGCTGACTGCATATGAATCTGTTAATGTTGATGAAACATTTTACATATCACATTTTTGTTGTTGTTGTTGTTGTTGTTGCAGTGGCATTGTAAACAAGGATCAATATAGAAATAAGACAGCATGATCAGACATTGTGTTGTAGGGTCATCATTTAAGAACTTTTCCTGTACAGAACTAACACCAGAAAGCTGTGCACTAGATGTTTTACTGCTGGTCAATCATTTTCATTCACCTGTTAATTTAATAACGGTCATGTTAACAGCCCCGGTGACATTGACCCCACCCTAACGTGACGTGACAGCCAACGGCGCAGCAAGTTTATTTTTAGATTGGATTTTTTTCAGAGCCCGATGTAACGTTACAAATTTTCTATCAAATCTTAAAAAAAAAAAAAAAAGTCAATGTAGCCGTCATAAGATTTAAGTATCGTCTCAATCAGAAGAACAAAAATGGGATATTTTACTTTTGCCTTCACTCACACTGTAGCGGCCAAGCAATAATCTGATAATCATCTTATAGTTTGACGTTCGTCAATCAGGGTAAAGAGAGAATCGGTAGAAACATGGCCGACCACAGTCGAGTGCTCAACAGAGACGTGGATGCGTGGCGTTCATCACACGAAAGGTCGCTGGAGGGAAACAAAAAAAAGAAAAAAAAAGATCTAAAGTTTAAGAAGAAAAAAAAAGAATCTCTACATGGTTGATGTTCCTCTAAACGTCTCCGCTGTTATTGTCCGTTTTTTAAAATTTGTATCGTCAATGTACAGAATTGAGAATTATTAAGGAATGCAGTATTGCATGAAAACGCTAACGCATGTATTTAACTATGCAAGAGTCTGCTGCTGTCTAAGGTGTAAAGCAGAGCATGTCTTTTCTATTCCGTAGCTTAATTTGCACACCATTCCGGGATGTAGAAATTGTAAATTACAGAATATTTCATCTGTAGATTGCAAAGAAATCCTACCATGTTTTGTTTTTTATTTGAATTCTGCTGATCTTGGTGCTCCTACTTCATTGGTAGGCTACTACTACTTTATTTTTTTCATGAGATGTTTTAAGATTTATGGTTTTACACCAGCAAAGAAAACATGACGGATGCGATCAGTGTTCCTGAGTAGCATCATGTATGTATGTGTTGTGAAAAAAAGGCTTCTATACAGTCACTTGAGCATCAGTTGCATTAAGAGCCCCATGAACATAAAAGGCAACTTAACACAAGTAGATACAGTAAACCGCAATAAAGAAAAGTAATACATTTATAGTTTTTTATTACAGTATAAGATATTCAAATATAAATGTTCAGTTGATACTTTTGTAGAGCCACATCAATCATTTGAATTATGATGTGATTTGTATTATTATTTTTATTCAAATAGTTTATCAGCAAGGAAGCAGTAATTCCCAAACAAGGCTTAAAACAGTGTGACTTTTGGTGAAAGTGGGTATAAAATGATATTACTGAAATATATATATATATATATATATATATATATATATATATATATATATATACACACACACACACACATACATACACACACATTTAGACAGTATTTAAAAGAGAATTGAATCATTTTGTCTTCATTTTCAGGTTGCAACCCATTAATGAATGATAACATGCGCAACAAATCTTTGTATGAGAGTTGCAGTGACCACTAAAACTGAAATAATGGGATCTTACATTTAAGCCGCAGCCTTAAGTGTTGAAAGTTACTGTAGTACCACAACAATACAAGTGCATTGAGTGACGTGGTGCCCTTCATTAAGACTTCAATTGAGCTAACACGGTTTTGTGCTGATGTGAAGGCTCAAACCCCTCAGCCGGATCAAACCGATGGTTTTCAGAAGCCCTCGTGTGTTGCTGGATGATTGAGGAACAAAAGGAGCTGCAAGGTGATTGAATGTCATTTCCAGCCAACTGGAGTAGGAATCTCATTTTAATGTTTTTTAAGAGAACTTTTAACAACACTGCAATGCTAAAATGCATAACATGTCTGGTCATTTGTGTTTGTACATATGTCTGTTTGGAAGAAAAGCAATTGTAAACTACCGCTTGTGGCATTCACTGAGGTTTGGTTTTTCACCTCCACTCGCTGGCCAATTTAGTCGGTACACCTCCTGCAGCGGCTCTGGAATGAATCCTCCCTCACTGGGATTATAATGTCATTTTTGAGGCTTTGTAATTTGTGGTGCTGCTGGATTATACTGAGAGGTGTTTCTAATATTTTGTTAACACCTGTTTGCATAATCCTGCACCACAAATTACATGAAAAACCCATCATAAACAATAAAAACATGATCGTGAATTGACGCAGGGCTGTTGTATTATGCTGTATTAGTTTTACTTTGGTGTACTGTGTAAATTGGTGGGGATGTAAAGGCTGTAAGGTACATGTTATTTTTCACATTTGCGTTGTCTTTTTAATTATTTTTTACATTAGGGCTCATGTTCCAACATTTATCTGTCCTGCTTTTCTTTTATGTCTTTATATTTTTTTACTGAATGTTAAATGTTGACATTCATGTAAAGTCTTCAATGTTAATTTATTTCTCTTTTCCTTTTTAAATTATCATGTATGCACTTTTTTTTTTTTTTTTAATTTCAGCCAAAGGACAAATGTGTATATACTATGTTGGTTTACCCATGCAAGTATAAAATGGAAAATCTGATTAAAAATATTAAAACTGTTGTGTTTGGTTAATATGCGACTAACAAGAATGCAGCTTTTGTGTGGGTGCGAGGTTGTTTTCGAGGCGTCCACTAGATGGAGCTTCACTCCAACAAATCACATCCTCAGCTTGCACATGGACTTGTTCATTTGAGTGAATTAATATTTTAAAAGCACAAACATTGGAGTAACATGGTTTTTTTTAAGCCATTTAACATGAATTTAGATAAAACATTTATAAATTCAAGCATCCTTGTTCGGTTTAAAAAAAAAAAAAAAATCCTTTTAAGTCATTTGTTGACCAAGGGTCTAAGTATGTTGGCCTCATCTGTTAGAGATCATTTTAATCCTATTTTGTTAATGACAAATGTTGAGATTTTAGCCTCCTTTCTATCAGGGAAATTTGACCCCGATTTGTTTAACGTGAGCCTGAACACGTCTCTTCATCCTCAACTGGCTGGTTTAGCTTTGATTGATTTGATGCAACACAGAAGAGGAAATTTTAGTCATTGTTGTTCATTTTAGTCTCGTTTCAGATGACAACATGTCTCGAAGTTCTACTCTCATTTTAGTCAGTTTGATTATTGGGAGTTTAAATTGATTAAATCTGAAAAAGTAGCTTTAATCCGTTTTTTTTTTTAATTGTACTTTACAGATGAAATTCACACGACTGTCATTTAACAGCGCCAGATGAATTAATTAATGTGCTCTTACCTGGAGCCAAATGGGCCTCTGTGACACATTTGTATTCTTGCAGCTATTCTTGAATACTTCCCACAATGGTTTGATATAGCCATCAATAATTTTCTCGATATTGATATCACAGCGACTCAGGCAAGTAATACATGAATTCAACAGAAAATATAGAGCGTCTCCCTCCCATACATCCCGCTCGCCCTCCAGGCTTTTCATTTCAGTCAATAATGTAATTATACATCCAGAAATCCTGACCACAATTCTCAGAGGGCAGAACGGTGGAGCGTCATCTTGCTCCACTTCTCTGATTCCGATCGTCTTAAAGCAGCTCACTTGACTTTGCCCGAGTGTTTTGGTCACCCTCCATTTACGCCCATTTAATAGGAGGTGTTGGTTTGCTACTGTTTTCTGCTTTGAGAACGCTTGCAGATTTAGCCGCAGCACAATAAAACCACAGTCATTATTCCAGGTTATCTGAGGATGCGTTTGATGAATAAAGCATGTTGCAGTGTGAGATGTCAGCTCGTTCCAGCACATGGACGGTGCTCGGCAAATTACTTGCAAAATATGATGTCATTTTACCACTCAATTGCACTTGAAAGTGATGCTACTTTAAGATATTATATTCAGTTATAGATCACACTACTTTTGCTTTACTTTCACCAAAATAACTGCAGAAGCATAAATAGGCATTGAAAAAAAAATATGTGTGTCTTCTTACTTTACATTAATGTAGATTTCTGCACATCAGTCATATACATGTACATATATGTATACATGCATATATGTGTACATATATAAATATGTTGTGGTAATATGTCAGTGACCAATTAAGTATTTCTGCACAAACATACGAATTAGTATCCAAACTCCATTACCCAGGACTCTTTACTCTCGCTTCTTCTTCCTGCAGCTGCTCTGATTGGTTGATAGTGTCACATGATACAGCATCAACAGAGCTGAAAGCAGACAGTTGTTGGTGCAAAAATGGATTAATACTTACAAAATGCATTATCATCCCTCCTTCATCAAGTAGCAACATTGATGCATGAACATTTTCGTTTAAAGTCAATCACGTGTATTTTTCCTAGTGACAACATGGAGCCACAGCGCCGTAGCAGCCGCCAGTGCTGAGGTTCCATGTGGGCGAGTGGGGAGAAGAGCAGGGTGATAAAGTTTAGCCTCCCCTCTTAGTTATGACGCTAGTCGCCTCCACAGCTGCCTGAAGCTACAACGTGAGTGAGCTAACCCCAAACATGAACGCTAAGCACAAGTCACTATCCTTTCTCCATGCGTTTTGAGGTGCCCTGAAAAGTTTGTCGTCGCCCATCCTGCACCCTTTATTTTCATGCTGCAGACGTTGCACTTCATTTGTTTAGAGATTGAGTGAAGTTGTTAGACTCAAAGGACACAGCAGCTCCAGCGGGCGTGCTCACTGTGACGCGCTCCAGCACGCAGCCTGTGCTCATCAGGGGTCTGTTGGAGCAGAGTGCAGGTGGATAGTTACGCATGTGTGTTAAGAAAGCAATTAGATTCAGCTCGTCAGACTGATGTTTTAGTCTAAAAAAAGAAAAAGATCGTTTACGAGTCTGTGCCGGGTCAGAAGTGTTTAGAGGGCAAGTCTCAAGTCTGAGGTCACTGTGTGCGCAACTTCAGTGCAACTTGAGTCAAAGTCCCCATCTCTGCTCATTACTGGACACTATAACGGTAGCAATATTACTGGAATTTGATTAGAAATGTGATATCTTACTCTTTAATCTTACCAAAAGTGATATATGACTGTACTGTACATTTCCCCAGGGCTGCAGAAGATAGGCAGAGGATGTTGTCACACTCGTGTGCTTAAAAGGAGTCACAATCTCAGAGTTGTCTCCCGCTGACATGCCAGTCCCCTGAGGTACAGCAGAGTTACTTGAGCTATTCCCCTGTGGTTTTATCTCCTTTGTCTCCCTCTTTTGACTCCTCCCCTGAGAGTGCAGCAAAATCAATAAGAATTGATTTCAGGAGGCAGGAAGTGGAGGTTGGGATTCAAGGGAAGGACCTGGGGTAGACAGAGACAGAGAGGGTCTGGCGGAGAGGTGCAAGACCCCAAGTGTAATATGCACAGCTAAAGGTCACCAACATGAACCTGTGAGTAACAACAGATTATAAGGTTCCTGCCTCGCAGCAACTCAGATCGCACAGGGAACTGGCAGCTGTCTGTAGATGCCACGAACGCAGGACAAGAACTCATTCAGGGGACATTTTACAACCACTTAACCATTCTAATTTCTTTATTTGGACACAAGCAGCAAACACCATTTTGAGAAAACTGCGTCAAAATCATAGTGTTTCGTCAAAGGAATACCGCGTGTCGGTTTAAATTTAGCAGTTGAGTTCAAATGTTCAGATGTCAGCTTGGACACTAATAACAATAATGGGAAAAAAATAGCACTACTTAATTTTCACGAGTAATCCACTTAAAAAAAGAGTGTTTCCTCAAAAAAAAAATGGAATTAAAAGTACCTTTGATTGTAAAATAAAAAAAAAAGCTTATTCACTAACTGTTAAATTTTTGTTGTCAGCTTAAGCATTGGTTTCGTCACAGTGAGCTGCTTGTGTACACCCGCAGCATTTTCATTAAATTTCCTAGCAGAACAATGGTGGGTGATAAAGCTTTAAACACTATAAGATTCTGATATTCCCTTTCAAGTTCTTGTAGCTAATCTGCCGTAAAATCTCGCTTGCCGCAGCCAATTAGGTGCATGTTTCCCGCTATCTGGTGCCGAGCTTCATCTCACATTCACTTTCACACTGCTTGTTTGTTTCCATTCTCCCTCTAGACTACTCTATCAACCTTCACGGACTAATGTTCAAAGCAGGACAAGGCAGCGACAAAGTCTCACTACAGAGAGGAAAGGGCTGTTTGATTTCTATTGCAGGATTCGTCCAGGGTCCGGTGGGTCGGCGTGGCTGACAGTTTGGAGATTGATAGTTGAGATCTTTCCCAGGCGGAACACTGTTGGACAACATGAGCAGTGATCCAAGGCACCAGTAGAGTGGGGCGGCTGCAGATGTGGGGGGTGGGTGGGTGGTGTTTTTGGCTGAGGGCCACGTCCCCGCTGTCATCATGGCGGCTGAATTGTCCTCAGCACCTGACGGCTTAGATCTCAGCACCTCGGGATCCGTCAATGGTTCAAGATGAGTGAAAGGAAAATGGGAAGCAATCTTTTTTTTTTCTCTTTTGTATTTCTTGTTTTCCTTATTGAATTTTGATTATCCCCTGCTGTCATTTCCTTTGCTTCTTTATCTCGTGCTTTCAGACAAAGCAAACACAGAGATTAGAGAAATCGTCACTCTTCCTGATTCTGATCAGAACCATCCACACGCTGAATTGATTTTAATATAGATGCCCACGCACATGAACAATCGCAATGTTGCGGCACAGTTGCATTGATTTGTCTTCTTTTATGAGAATAACAATATAAGAAAAAATGAAATAATGTATTGTACATATTTGTCTTGTAGGGATGTGTGTGTGTGTGTGTGTGTGTGTGTGGGGAGGATGCTGCTGGAAGGGGTGTATCTAAACAAGTTTTTAAGGTTTACGACTAAATTTAGACAGATCCACTTGTTTTTTTTTTGGGTGTTTTTTTTTTTTTTTTAACTCTACGGAAGCTAAGATGAGCTGCAATGACTTTTTAAGCGGCTATCACAATATCATAAGTTAATTATTGCATTAACTTTAGCTTGTTCTCCCGAAAAACAGGTTAATTTATCTCGTTATCATGAGGAAAGGAAATGCCCATTTCTGGAGATAACCAGCTAATTACAGAGACCTCTAAAACAGGTGTCACGTCTGATTTGTGGATTCGAGGTCACTCACGACTGCAGACTGCAGCTTCAGCTCGGCTGGCTTCCTCCTTTAATGACTCATCTGAATGTTATCTCTGACGGGGAGACACAACACAATGAAGCGCAGTCTGCTGAGCTGATCAATAATCTGACATTTTCTGGTTAAATACAGTTTTCAAGATGCCAGCAATGCATGCTGGCGCGTCACTCTCAATCTCTGATAAACACTGAGGAGGAAACAACCCTTTACTTTCCCATAATAATGACATTAGTTAACCCATTAATAAAAAAAAAAGAAAAGCTGAGTAATCTAAAAAGAAACCGAGTAATTAACTTGTCATCTCATGATAACAGCATGTAACAAAGTAATTACAAGCAAAGCCATTATCGGTTTCCGTGTATTCCTGCAAGAAGCTCGTTTCTGGACATTGATTAATTACAGAAGTACTATTCTTTCTCTGCGGATGGAAAATTGAATTAACAGAAAATATCAAATGATGAATATCATAACAACATCACGCGATCTTGCACGTTTATGGAGATGCAGCAGAGTACTCATGACTGTGGTGATCAACTGAGTGAGAGACTTTTCCGCCTCTCTGTACTCCCTAACATGTTGCTATGTAAAATGACGCCATCGATGTGGGATTAAAACGGTCGGATCTGTGAGTCATCAGATTAAAATATCAATGACATGCATTCATACACACATACATGTGTGGAATGACGTGAAGATTATGTTGCCCTGTGCTTAGACGACTGTTTAGAGCACACAGGAGCTGCACGGAAGTGGAGTTGGGTGGATTATTCAGGAAAATTCAAAGAAGAGCAACTGCATTTATGAGAGAAACACAGAGAGGACGGTCAGAAAGGGATTACCGGTCGACCAGTTTTGTGAAAGCTGGTACATTGTCTTAAAAAGCTGCCAGACAGCAACACATAATCTCGCCATTTCCTCAGAGGAAGGTGGTGTAGCTTTGAGTGTGGAGTTAAGGTTGAAAAAAACGACAACAACAAAAAAAAGCAGATGATCCATCTCATGGCACGAGGTGCATGTTAGAATATTTTTGTGCGCTTCATCTGATTTAAAAAAAAAAATACTGCATGACTCTTTACGCTTTTCCATGGAGACAAAATGCTTTAAGGAACAATACTTTAAAGGCTCAACGCTCATGAATCTTCTTTATCATGATACATGGCTCCTCAAGCACAGCGGCTAATATGAATATAAAGCCAGATGCCCCATAAACTGTTTCAACATTATTTATTTAAGAATGAATATGTTCCAACTGCTCTAATATGTCCCAGGGCTTAAGGGGGGGAAACAAGATTGAAGGTCTTTGTTAAGCTCAGTCTGGCGTTCTTTATAACCTGTCAAATCTGTAAAAGTAAAATTTAATCGCTGGGTTTCATTTGTGTTGCTTCTCACCTCTTCTGATGCTGAATCCTCTTAAAACAAAGAGATCACAGAGTGGATGACAGCCCAGCCAGTGGAGGGTCTAATATCCACATAAATGTTTTTATTATTACTACCTAAAGTTACTGCATTATAAACCCGGAATGAAAATTTAATGACAGCTAAAAGCGCTAACGCTGTTTACGGAATAACAGGTGGATATGGCTGTGAACGTGGTAAACGATACTTCCTGTATCCAGAAACATGGAGCCTCGGAAAACTGCATCTGTTTTCCTTAATGACGATATAAATACTGCATCTTCGCTCGCATATTAACTCATAAATAAAACTGTGAGTGCTGAAGGGGTTCTCAAAGTGGGGACTGGGACCTCCCAGAGGTCCTTGACGGTCTCCTAGTGGGGGTCCTTAGTGAACAGAGGAACTGATATTTTGATTCACAAACTCTTACCACTACATATTATTTTAATTATTATATACGTTGTTTGATAAATATTCTGTTTATAATTTTCTAATTTTGTTTCTTGGTTAAATTCCTTGTTCGTTTTGAATAATTTTTAGTAAAACCACTAATCGCTCAGTTCAATTTAAAATTCATTTTTCTAAGTTTTTCAGTTATTTTCTAACCAATTTGCTCGCGGCATTTTTCCAATATTTTTGAAAGGAACCAAATGAATGTACAGTGGAAAGGCTGATTAGTAAGTTTTGCTAATTATTTACACAATTAATAAAGAATTATCCACAATAAAAATAAGACAAAAGGACAACAACTTGAAATTTTAGATGTTTAAAAAAAAAAGCTGGATCAGATTTTTTGCGCTTGAACGTCGTATTTCTTGACAAAAGGGTCTCTCACTTGATTGAAGAGATGATGATGAAGATTTGTGATTATTCTGAGGTACTGTAGCACTGTTTTTTTTCTAGTTGGAGAGGAGAACAGTAAGTCAATAAATATAGGGTCATGTGATGATCTCTGGCGGTTTGTTTGCTGGTTTCATGTGAATCATCATGGACGAATATTTCCAGATAACCTTGAATATTCTACTCTGATGTTTGCGCGCATTCTTTTGACCTCCTAACCACGAACACAGGCTGACGTATGGCGAGCAAACCCAGAAGGACGCGAGCAAACATCCTCCCCGTTTCCTTTTTAATTCACTATTTCCGTGGTACTCGCTTTTCGAAATGAGAGCTTAACTACGGATTTTATTTCAGTTATATTACAAGAAGTCAAATTTCCCAGTCACCTAATGGCCTTGTGTCATGTTAATGACAAGTAAAAAAAAAAAAAAAAAAAAAAAAGCCAGCCTCTCTGCTCCGCTAATTAACAGTAAGAAGCGGCCCTATCACATTCCCCAGACTCTCCTTTTCACCATCGAGAATAACAATGAACCCGGCTGAATGAATTATAGATCCATCCTACTCTGAAAAGTAATGCAAACGCTTTACTACACAGTTAATTCTGGTGACCATTTAAGGCACTTTTAAGATTTTTTTTTTCCCAGTGCCCACAGAAACTGACTAATGAGTGTACTCACAGCGCAGTAATGAGTCAGCCAAGCGTTGGCTTTAACCAGAGCAGCACCCTGAACCGGAGCCCTGCTGCTGCTGCTGCTGCATCAAGCTTTCTCCTTCATCTCTCACAGGCCCTCCATGTCTTACTCCCGTGCTAACCAGCGCTCGTGCTTCAGTGTTTGCAATGCAGATAAAGCTTCACCATTACACCTCCAGGGGCTGCGGTAGCTCAGGAGCGATAGTGGGTCGACCTTCAGGAAGATTCGGAACCCCCAACCCCTCCTGATGCCCTCACCATCAGTGTGTAAATAAGTGAATGTGCTGAACCGTGCTTCGCGTGCGTGCTACGCGGATACTGCTATCCTGTCAGTGTTGTGGCAACACGTTATGGATACACCCACTTCTCTGCGTTCCACTAAAATTCCCTCCCTCTCAGTATCATTTCCCAGCTTTTCCACCTGATTCACTTGATAATACGTCACAATGAAACAGCTACACTCTAAAAATGCCAATTCAGCTGGACTTTACTGTGCTTAAAGCTGCACTGCATCACTTTTGTCTCCATCTTCTGGCAGTGAAGAACAAGGAATAACATACCAGGATCTACCGTCAGCTTACTACACTGGTCCTCTTGCAGCTGTAAAACAGTGGAAAATTGCTTTCAGCATAAAACCAGACTTACGAAATGTGTTTCACTCTAAAAATTTGATCCATTTGTTGTGATCATCTGATCGTCAATATGGAATTAGTGCAATTGCTAAAGGTTGTCCTGTAAGGCAGGTACCATAAAAACAGTTAAATCAGGACGCCAAACAATATAGGAAGGAACAGGTTGTGTATGGGAACATGCCTGGTTCGTTTGAGGATGTTTTTGACTGTTGAGTCGTTGTCACAGTCCCTAATGAGGAGCTGAACAAGCCATAATTCATTCAGGCACATACATACATTCTCCTTATATATGATCCTCATTCACATACATTCTCTCATGTGCATGTTTTCTCTTCTCACACACACACAGGTTATGCTTATTAAACTGACTGAATGAGTACGAGATTGGAAATATATGAACGCGATACTGAGGTTTTCCTTTTTTTGCTTGAATAAAGTTTGTTTTGTTTTTGCTCTTTGATAATTATGTATCGCCATAAGTGCTACATAAATGCGATGTATTATTATCAACATTATTAGTACGATGTACCGGAGTGAATGCTTTTGAATATGAGAGACAAAATGTATGACTGTGAGGGTGAAACTCAACGTATGTGAAAGGAGAACATATGCACGAGGGCAGCAGAATAAATTACAGCTTGTACGGTTCTTGATTGAAAGGCTTTGGCCGGTGTAACCAGCGTATGCGTCTTCCCACGGACAAAAGCTCCATGCACTTTGAACTCGAGACGTTTATGTATGTACGAGGATATACTGCATAATTATAAGTACTGTATTCCATCTCATGCAAGGGATTTCTGACCTAAATATGAACATCCTAAAGTCTTCATTTAACTTAGGATGGAAAAGATGAGACGAAGCCCTCAAGAGCTGCATTCACTCCTCATAAAGCAAGAAATGTCAGCTGTGACTTTGAGGCAAGCTGTTTAAGTCTACCTCTATAATTATGATGTAAGGAAACGCATTAATGAATAAAATATCAAATGGGCCTTAAGTATGTAAACTTGGAAACCCCGTGGCAACTCGTAAAGTCTTATTTTCATGCATTATTAATTAGTGGTAAAATAAAGGCAAGACAAAAGAAAACACACCAAAATGAACTCCACAAAAAAAAAAAAAGTCTTTACATGTAATGCAGAGGCAATTTGCAGCAATTTACTGTGGCTGGAATCCAGCAGCCTCCTCAGGCGGCTCTTTTATTTTCATAGAAGATCCAGTGACAATAATGAATCATAGTTAAGAATGTACTGCAGATCATTTAGCCCAGGCATGGGCAAGTGGCGGTCCGTGGCTTGCATGTAGTCCCTGTATTAACTCACTGCGCCCCTTGAGTCAATTACCAATATCAATAAATTGCTGGTTTCACAGGTGTTGACAGCAAGCCAATTGTAATGACACTCCTCGCCGATGGAGGGCACAGCCTGATAATGGAAGGAATTGGCAGAAATCCCAGCCGAACTTCTTGGCGGCCTCCACTCCACCTGCCGAGGAAGCGACATGAGCTGCCCACAGAGAAAACCTGACTGAGAGAATTGTGCCTTTCAGACAAGACAGGAAACAGATTGGGCCCACTTTTAAGCATAGCACAAGCTGCTCGGTGAAGCGCAAGGGTCATTGCTAGTTTCAAGCCTGCACGTATCATGTTTTCACACCAAGCGCCCTCGACCTCTGCTGGCTTTGGTGGATGCCTGCTACTCCCTTACATAAACTTAGGACGTGCGTGCCTGGCGTATGAAGAAGTCCATTTCTCCAGATGAGAAGCGCTGGCTTCTCCCGAGTTTAAAATGCGTGTGATAATTTCAATTCCGTATGAACCACATGGTGCCATAGACCTCTTGAATAAGACCCAAAATCTTTCTACAGAATTCAAAGGCAAACTTACGAATTTACTGTGCCGGGACATAAAATCAGCCATGAAAGATCTCGACTCGATTCACCACTTCAACACCAAGCACAAAGACCAGTGCCAGGGATGCAGGGGAGACGCACTGGATACACTGGGCTGGGCTGGCAGAATCATGTGAACTATTCATGGACCGCCCTCTCAGGCTAGACTGCAAATAATTGCTGGACGGAAGATATTAAAAGTGGTCTGGCGATGGACCATAAACCAGGCACCCCCGCTCCCATTTGTACCTGTCCGGAGTCCAGCGTCAAAAGCCGAGCCCAGTGATGCATGAATATTTTATGTAGCTTCTCCTGACAGTCCACCAAGAAATAGACTGAAGACAACAAGTATGGAAAGGAGCTATGATGTCTGCATGTCAGACAACAAGCAGCACGCCTCCCAGCACAGTTCCTCATCCTCCACATGGGGGGCCAGTACGCCAGATACCACTCCAGTTTGGTCAGAGGTCAGCGGCACCAATAGCTTCTACACCTCTTCTCCTACCATCTCCCCTCATCCAGCCAAACCCTCGACTCCCTTTCACCTTTGAATGCAAATTATTGCTGGACAAAAGCAACAGGGGTGCAGTGAAGGAGAATAAATGAGGCTCCACTCCTCCCATCCAGGGCAAAGAGGCTGTGGGCTGCAAGTGTGGAAATGAGCCGTTATGCTACCACACACACAGCATGCAGCATGGCCTCTGAGCATAGCTCATTGTCCCCTACATCAAGGGACAGTTCACCTGGCACCACTGAGGACTGGTCTGATGCCAGTAGCACCAGTAGCTCCTCCTCCTCATCTTCCCCCTCTTCTCATACCACCTCTTCTGGTCCAGCTGACCCCCCCCCCCCCCCCCCCACCCTCTCACCTGAGAATTCAAATGATCACTCACTGGATGACAATTTTTTAACAGCGGTGAGGAAAAGGAGAATACATGAGTCCTCGGCTCCCATCCATGCCCCACCAGAGTCGAGCATCAGGGACACAATTCCGCTCCAGCCCCTCCCAAGAAGCCGGCAGAAGACACCAATAGGCGAAGGAGCCCATGAATAGAATAAATGCATTGGAAATGAATCACGTGCATTGATAATACTGTAAAAAAAAAAAGAAGAAAAAAAAACTTTAAAGGAATGTATTGCAGAGTAAGCTTCTAGTTTATTAAACAGTCAGTAGCTCGTTGCTTTTGATCCTTGGGTGCGTAATTGTAATACATTACAGTCCAGCTTGTTTAAAGTTCTCTTACCAATCCTTCTCTTGCATACCTTCCCCTTCAAGTTTCAGATGTAATATTTCTCTGCAGTGAGCTTGGGGGAAAACAACAACAAGCAAACAGACCAGAGGAGCCCTGCTTTGGAATATGAATGCAATGACCTTGGCTGGTGTTATCCTCCTGAGTGTTGAGTTTCCGTGGCTGAAGGCAGGAATTTAATCATCGCATTCTTTTGTCTCTGAAACGGGTACGGTCTGACATTCGGGTGAAGGACGAGATTGGTTTAGAGAGAGTTATCAGGTCTTATACAGAAGCAGAACCCTTTCAGTTTCCCTCCGTTGCATCGTTTCTCATCTGATGATTGATATTTATATCAGGACCTGACACAGGGTCATTCTTCTTAATTTTTCTCAACGTACACATTAGCACACACAGACACACACACACAGCAGTGAGTCTGGATGAGTTTGTTATTGATGAGCACGCATCATATTGTTGACATTTCTGCAGAGCTGGAAAAAGTTTTAGAGAAGTAAAAGCAACAATGAAGCAACACGAAAATACTCCGTGACAAGTAAAAGTCCAGCAAGAGGTCTCACGTGCAAGTAACA
Organism: Aulostomus chinensis; assembly: GCF_037954235.1. Lineage (NCBI taxonomy): Eukaryota > Metazoa > Chordata > Actinopteri > Syngnathiformes > Aulostomidae > Aulostomus > Aulostomus chinensis. Next base: position 6,225,488 of record NC_141337.1, read on the forward strand.
TTCTATACTCGCTTTCACTGAAACCATGTTGTTTTTCAAAATATCAACAATGTCCAGCATTCAGCTTGAAGTTCTTCATAGCGCAATAAAAAGTGTGATCCTCCTGAGTTTTGAGTCTCTTTGATCGCTTTATTTTTTTTTTGCCTATTTATTGAAATGAGAGGGAAAATAAAACAAAATCACAAATTGCTGCAGTTTTAACAACTGATAGACAGCTGAAATGCGCCCTTACAACACACTGCTTTTTATTAGTCAACAGATGTAGAAGATGGTGGAAAATGCTGGTTTAATTTTTAAATGTGCTGTATATCAGAAGTTGTTTCTTTATCAAACCTGTAATTGTTTTTTTTTTTTAACTTGCTGGACGTCAGGCAAAAAAATGGGGAAAATGCTGCTTGAGTTCCAGGTTGACAAGGATGTGGCTCTCTTTTTGTTGTAACGTTTTAGAACATTTCAACAAAGTGTTTGAAATAGTTGTGCATCAATAATTTGTGAGCTTGGGCCAGCTAAAGTTAGCTTTCTTGCTAACGCAGACAAACTGCAAAGTAACTAACTTGATGATATGTTGTCTTTGGATAATGAATTGGGTAATGTCAGTTACTTCATCCAGTGAGTTGGTTATTTTAACCAGTTTTTCTGCGGAAAAACTCAGAAAAAAAATTACCTCCTTGGCAGAGCGAGCTAAATATAACTTAGCGATGCTGTGTGGGTTGCTTGCGTCATAACGTTAGCTGACAAAGTAAACTGAAAATGACAGGTTAGCATCAGTCAGCCAATGGTCAAAATAAAATCTAGTAACATAGCAGAAAGCACAGTTATTCAAATTAACATGATTTTTGAGGGGCAGCACAGTGCAGTGGTCAGCACTGTCGCCTCACAGCAAGAAGGTTCCGGGTCCGAGCCCTGACTGGAGCATGGGGTCTTTCTGTGTGGAGTCTCCATGTTCTCCCTGTTCCTGTGTGGGTTCTCTCTGGTACTCCAGCTTCCTCCCACAGTCCAAAGACATCAAGAGGGGATGGAGCTGATTGATACTCTAAATTGACCGTAGGTGTGACTGTGAGTGTGAATGGTTGTCTGTCTCTATGTGTTGGCCCTGTGATGGACTGGTAACCTGTCCAGGGTGAACCCCGCCTTTCACCTGAAGGCTGCTGGGATAGGCTCCAGCCCCAGCCCCCCCCCCCCCCCCCCCCACTTGACCCTTATTAGGGATAAGCGGAAGAAAATAGATGGATGAATATTTTTTGAGCATTTTAAATATCATTTATTGTGATTCATTCCTTTTGATATTTTATTTTGCCAATATGATACACGCAACTATACCCAGTGAGTGTCTGTTGGTACGTTATGAATTTGTCAACTGGTTGAAATGTCATTTGTGTTAATTCTTGCCGACCAGTCTCTCGCTCTCCGTCCATAAAGGAGAAGACTGAAGCAACCTAAGTCTTCCAAGTGGAATTTAGAGAGTTCTTTATTGTGACTATATTTTCAAAAACTTGAAAACAATACAAAAAAAAACATATACAGACACTGAAAAACCTGTAAAAAGAGATGAGTTAGAAAAAAAAAAGAATGTTGAAATGAGTTTTGCTTTAGAAGTAATGAACACCCTACAACACCGGACGCATTTTTACACAACATACAGTACTTTTTCTTTTCTCTCACGGCAAAGATTTTTTACTTGATCCTTGAGGTAATGAGATCACAAAGGACCACAGTTTTTTTTTTAAATTTATACCTAAAAGATGCCTCTTTATAACCTACATAATTTCCAAAGGGATCAGGGAATCTAGCACACGCAGCAGCTTGGTATCACTACACGGTTCCCCTGCTCCCAGACACCTCCGTTGCCAGGTGGCACAGACCAACCTGCACCTCACCTGTCCAGACTTTGCTCTTCAGGGATGCTCTGGTCTTCCTTGGCTACACTCAGCTGGTGCCACTGCTTTGACCTGCTCTTGCAGTACATGCTTCAGTCCACAAACGTACATCGTTACCACCCGCGTTGTCGAGTGTTGCAGAGAAAACAGCACGACGCTCTGAGTGGAAACAGCTGTCTCATGAGTTCATTGATTGATGTCAGAAGTAGTTCTTCAAATGTGTTTCCATCTCGCAATTTGTGCATTAAAAAAAACAAAACAAAACACACACCTCAATAAAAATTTTAAAAAGTTTGGGCGATATTTTTGGTTCTTTTTTTTTTCTGTAAAATCTTTGTGTATCTATCACCTTTTCCAATATGAAGTTTCATGAAAGTGCATAAAACACGAGCCAGCGTCTACAATTTTTAAGGTCCATGTTAGAGTGTTTCTGCAAATACTGTCCCAATAACTAAGTTGAAAAGTTCCAAGACAACAATGAAATCCTATAAAAAAAAATACTGTAACATCCCTTATTATTTAGGTTTAGAGTCCTTAAACTTTCACATTTTCACAAGGGTTCTCTTTTTGTTATTTCAGTGGATGGTTTTGTTCAGGCTGGTACGAGCAAGCAGCACCAGGCATGTTATGTAATGCAAGAACCTCATTGTTCACCATGCAGCTCTCTGTGTGGCAGTGTGAACGAGAGCGTGTGCTCTCTCCCCGCAAATGCAGACAGTGATGGGCAGCTGGTGGCTGCAACACACCTCGAGAACAATTTGACACAGGCGAGAATCTGAAACCATTTTAATGAATTCAGTTTTAATCAGAAGAACATTGTGCACAATGCAATGTGAGATGACATTGGTGTCTCTTCTGAGCCTCAAACTTCTAGGGCAGGACAGGGCATGATATCAATGATCTACCCTAAAACATTTACCCGGAACCTCATCCCACCATCACAGGTGTTGAACTCCTGACTGCCTAATATTTAGCATGACAAAGGTAGAGAGAGAGACACTAAAAGTTTGGGATCATATTTAATGACTGAAGTTGCCCCGAGGCACATCCATAACTTCTTATTAGACTTTTGGGGGTTTTCACTGAAGCATTTTCTTTTAAAAGCTGTAAATATTTCACTTCAACGCAAGGATCCTCACTGAGTGTAATTTGAGAGAATTTAGTTCAAGTCATAGAAACAGAATACAGATTATGGACCCATGGATATTTGGTACATTTTTGCTTATTCACAAAGATTTTTTTAATGTACATTGGTTACTAAGGGTCAAGGATTCAATGTTCCTGTCTCAGCTTTCCCACTGAGGAATGTTATGGTCACATTGTGTTAAAGCTGTAGGACCCACTTCACATTTCCCTTTTAGAATTCCATTATCCTGGGGGATATGAGTTATTTTTACTGATAGCAGATACATTTGGGGCTAATCTGGAGTCCCTTTAGTTACTAAATTTAAAAAAGTTGAAAATGTCATAAATGTCTGACTAACAACAAGAAGCCTGATGTTGGTGCGCATTTCAGGAGAGTCTTCAACTGAGGTTGAGTCCGGAGGGGCCAGGATGGGAGGAGAGGAACCTCACTGATTCTCCTTCTCTGGAGCCTGATTGATCCTCCTTCGCCAGACTGCGATTAAAATTTTACTGTCCAGGGATAATTTCCACTCCTGGATGAGATGGCTTTGGGGATTCAGCTGGAATACACACTCTCTGTCTTCAGTCTCTTTGCCTTCGATTCGGGGCGTTCAGGAGAGTCCTCATCATCTTCTGGTGCAACACAGGGCTGTGCCCATGATGCCGGAGTCTGGAGGGGCCAGGATGGGAGCTGAGGAGCCTTGCTGATTCGTCGCACAGCTCTTAACATTTTCCGTCCTTGGATAATTTGCAGTCTAGGGTTAGATGGTGTGGGGGGTTCAGCTGGAATAGGGCTGTCTGTGGGAGAAGAGCTGGAAGAAGAGCTGGGAGAAGAGAAGGAGCTGGAGCAGTTGCTGATGCTGCTGGCCTCGGACCACTCTGGAGTGGTGTCTGGCGTGAGGGACTCAGCTAGACCAGGGGTGGTGGATGGTGTAGTGGAGCAGCTTGCCAGGGCTTCAGAGAGACCCAACTCTTCCACAGCTACACCAGAGGTAAAGACAGCCGTGCCTTTTGGGGTCTTAATGGGAATTTGTCTCAGTCTTCCACGGATCAGTGATGGAATGAAGGCCACACGGGGCTTTAAGGAGGGAACATTGAACCTCTGAACCGGTATGAGGTTGGAATCAAAAGCCAGAGGGCTGGACTCCAAGGACTGGAGGATTTGTTTGGCTCTAGTGCTCATCACCAAGCTGGGCTGGACCTTGAAAGGCTTAGCATTGACCTTTACTCGGCCTGGGAACTGGTATCTTCTCCCTATGAGTAGTTTTTTCATGTCAGAATTAGAGAGTCTTCAAGATGGCTAGACCTCAACAACTCTGTCAGTTAAGCTTTAAGCTTGTACACAATATCATGGTATACACAATTTCATGTTCCGCTCCTTTGATGTATCGTCATGTCACTGAAGGTGGTGATGATGAAAGCAAGCTGTGATCTTTACTGTCAAAATTCTGGGATCACTGATAAAATTCGGCCTGTGGAGGCCTGTAGGAAAGGCTGTGGGCCGCCCTGCTGATGCGCCATTGTGGCAAACGTATTCAACACAGAAGTGATTGCCAAGTTGTGGTATTCAAGCTCCCTCAAGCCCTCAAGTTGTTGGTGTGGAATTTCCAGAATTATCCATCCATCCATTTTTCTATACCGCTTATCAAAATAAATTATGATGTGCAAATTGAGAGATGGAACTGTTCCATTTGTGGAATAGCTGTGATGCAGCGAACACGTAGTACTTTGTATTCTGCTTATCTATTACTGTGTGAGCCTATCCCACCTGGCAGAAGGCAATGTGCACCCTGGATGGGTCATCAGTCCATCGTAGGGCCGTCAGGAGCAATTCAGGGTTCAGTATCTTGCGAAAGGATACTTTGACACAGTCAACAGGGGAAGTGAGGATCGAACCAGCGACCCTTCGGTTGCTAGAAGGCCACTCTACATCGGAGCCATGCCGCCCCTCCCATAGTTTGAAAACAGGTAACAGTTTTTAATGGAAATATGTAAGCTAAAATACAGTTCACAATAATTTTGTCTTTTTGTGGTATTTTGTGATATCACTACACATTCATTTATATCCAGGTGCAATGTAGCCAAAGTACATGGCCAAAGGGTCCGAGGTACGTGCTTTTATTTTAGGAACAAATGCAGCAAGACGGTAAGCAGCTATGACTCAAGCTATCTGCAATTAGGATTCAGTCGGACCAGCAAGGCTCCTCAGCTCCCATCCCTTGCCTCGAGAACAATTTGACACGTGACAACGTTTGTAACGTTGACTGCCATTGAAAAGAATGACGAGCAAATGACATTTTTCAGTGGGGGCAGTGTAGGAAAGCCTCGTCCACCTTCTGTGTGAATATGGTGCTGATCCCACTTGTAGACACTATTATATTGACCAGCAAACGAGCGGGCGGAGCTCCCGCCGGCTTCTCCGGGATCGTTTGCGTTACCGCACTGGACGCACCACGGCGCCTATCTCCGCCACTCCAGATTCGGGGTTCTGAACCCGACTCCCTTTCGATTGGCCGGGGGCGCCATCACCCCGCCCTTCCGAACGGCGTTCGCCCATCTCTTAGGACCGACTGACCCATGTTCAGCTGCTGTTCACATGGAACCCTTCTCCACTTCGGCCTTCAAAGTTCTCGTTTGAATATTTGCTACTACCACCAAGATCTGGACCTGCGGCGGCACCACCCGGGCCCGCGCCCTAGGCTTCCGTGCTCATTACGGTGGCCCTCCTAGTCATCGCAGCGTAGCCCTCGCGGCCCCTGTTGCCAGCGACGGCTGGGTATGGGCCCAACGGAGAGGAAAAAAGAAGGAAGAGAGGAGGAGAAGAAGAGGTGAGGAGGAGGGGATGAGGTGAAGAGGGTGACTTGGTCAAGAACAGAAAAAGGTCGAAATAGTTTTTTTCTGGATGAAAGAAAAGAGGAGAAAAGAAGGATGAGGAGAGGAGGAAAAGAAGGAAGAGAGGAAGAGGTGAGGAGGAGGGGATGAGGAGAGAAGGATGACTTTTGGTCAAGAGCAGAAAGGATGACAAAATTGTATTTTGTTGACACTTCGATACTTCGTTGTTCATTCACTTTGCTTTATTTGGGCCTGAGCCTGAAGGTACTTCAGGCAAAGACCCTATTATGTTTGCTCGTTTATATTTATAATTTATTTATATTTATAACTTTTTTGTCATAGTAATTTTATACTATGACAATGCCAATGACACACTGAGGTGATATAAAAATATAAGTGTTGGTCACTGTTCTGCTTGGATTATGTTTCTTTTTACAAAAAGCTTGTTTTCTAGGTTTTTTGGTCAGAAAAAGGTGGGTTTTTTTTTTTTGTGAAACCACCCTATGTTCTATTGCCTATAACTAAAGAATGGAAACAGGTGGAAACAATTTTTTTTCTGATGAAAGAAGAGAATCTAATCTTTCTTTGGGGGGGGGGGGTTTGGTGTTTACATATTCATAGCACACAATATTCTGTGGGTCTTGAAAATCAATGAAAATTCTCTAAAATGCCTGGCAGTATGAGGTTGGCTCCTCTGAACGTGGCTGGCAGCCAATGAGTTAATCTCAGTAATTGTTAACTTTTAAGATGATCACTTACATCACTCGCGGCAGTGTCAGGAGTTCTTCTCTTGTGGAGAAATCTTCAAACACCATCCATGCTAAACCACCTGCACTTCGCCAGATCCCGGTCCAGCTGATCGGCCAAGTGACCAGACACAGCTGACACTCGTCTAGCCATCGAAGATGCCCCCAGCTGGACGTCAGAGAGGGTGGAGGTTAGATCAGTTCCATTTTTCTCGTCTTGAAGTACAGTGTTAGCATTTATCATCATTGCTCCTTTGACAACTTCTCCGTATGAAAATGCCTTCTTCTTCTTGATCAGAAAATGTGTAGCTCTAAACGAGGCTTCGGTTGCTTTTTGTGACTTTTTCGCCGGCCTCGTGAAAAAAGACTGTTGCTTACCCAAAGCTGCCTTAAGCTCACGGGCTTTTTCTGGCCGTAGGGCGCTTCCCGTTGGGTAGTTAGCATGGTAGCTTTTATTACACGTAGTGAAGTGTCTCTCCACATTGTGCCGCTTTGACGTCGCCACACTCGCCCCGCAAATGAGACACGCACAGGTTTCTTTCACAGTTGTAAAAAAGAACTCCTCCTCCCATTCGTTGTGAAAGTGACAAGTGTTCTTCTTTTTTCTGCCACGTTTTTGGGGTAAGAAACTGCATCCCACGTCCATCAGCGCTGCGCCCGCTAGCTTACTCTTCACGAGCACTGGTTTTGTCACGCGCACAATACTGACCTTTAAACTCGAGTAGGTCAGAGTTCACCTAAACTTATCTAAAGTTCACGAACATATTTTTAAGATATTGTCATTTTTAAACCTACATAAATGCAAGTGTGATTTAAAAAAAGAATAGCAACAGAATAAAATTAAATTTTAGAGGCAGCTCACTGGTGAGTTGTGCTATTTTTAGAACAGGCCTGCGGGCGACTCGTGGTCCTTGGGGGCGACCTGGTGCCCGCGGGCACCGTGCTGGTGACCCCTGTTACTCATTCACACCTACGGTCCATTTAGACTCTAAATGGACCGTAGGTGGGACTGTGAGTGTGAATGGTTGTCTGTCAATATGTGTTGGCCCTGCAATGGACTGGCGACCTGTCCAGGGTGAACCCCGCCTCTCGCCCGTAGATGCTGGGATAGGCTCCAGCCCATCCCCCCCACCCCCCTGCAACACAGGAATAAGCGGAAGACAATGGATGGATGTATGGATGGATAGTTCCTCAGGGTCAAGGATTCAATGTTCCTGTCTCAGCTTTCCCACTGAAGAATTTTATGCCATTGTGGCAAACGTAGGACAGGGCATGATAGCAATGTTCTACCCCGTGCTCATCTCCCCACAGCATCCACAGACAAACCGTAGCATACACATACACCCGCGCATACACATACACAGTGCACAACTGATACATAATCACACACTCAGACATTTATTTTAAAATTATATTCAACCAAATGGTCAATTTGCACTGGAAATTCTGCAACCGATGTTTTTCTTTTTTTTCTGTAGTTAATATTGTTGCTGTGGTTTTGTTTTGCTATTGTTGTTGTTTTTGTGTGTGTGTGTGTCCCCCTTCCCTATCCTGTCCCTGTTCTCTCTTCCTATCCACTCCTGAGCCTCAGTCCCGTACCTTTATCAATGAACCAATACCATTTCGAATAAAGTGAAACACAAATGGCGATAGGAGGAGTTTTATCAGATTCCTCCTTTGCAGAGTAAAATTGCTTCGGTACAACAAGGCACCAGGAACATCTATACTGCCTGCCCCAGCTGCTGAACAGGACAGGTTTACCTGGAACCTCATCCCACCATCAGAGGTGTTGAATTCCTGACTGCCTAATATTTAGCATGACAAAGGTGGAGAGAGAGAGAGACACTAAAAGTTTGGGATCATATTTAATGACTGAAGTTGGCCGGAGGCACATCCATAACTTCTTAGTGGACTTTTTTTTTTTTTGGTTTTCACTGAAGCGTTTTCTTTTAAAAGCAGTAAATATTTCACTTCAACTCAAGGATCCTCGCTGAGTGTAATTTGACACAGAGGTAAATTCAAGTCAAAGAAACCGAATGTAGATTATAGACCCATGAATATTTTGTACATTTCTGCTTATTCAAAAAGTTTTGTAAGAAACTGTTATTCAGCAGTATTGTATGTATTTTTAATGTACAACAGTTACTAAGGGTCAAGGATTCAATGTTCCTGTCTCAGCTTTCCCACTGAGGAATTTTATGGTCACCTTGTGATAAAGCTTTTGGACCCACTTCACATTTCCCTTTTTATTATCCTGGAATATACGTGAAATATATTTTCTACACATAGCAGGTACATTTGGGGCAAATCTGGAGCAGCTTTAGTCACTAAGTCAAGACACTGCACAGTGGATAACAGAACAAGCTTTTAAAATATAACACATTTAAAGATTAACTCAGAGGTTTAAAACTCAAACGTCTGACAAACAACAAGAAGCCTGATGTTGGTGCGCATTTCAAGGGAGATTTCATCAAAGGCTGGGGCAGCATTGGGCTCTTCCCATGATGCTGGAGTCTGGAGGGGCCAGGATGGGAGCTGAGGAGCCTTGCTGGTCCAACTGAATCCTAATTGGAGGTAGCTTGAGTCATAGCTGCTTACCGTCTTGCTGCGTTTCTTCCTAAAATATTAAAAACTGTTACCTGTTTTCAAACTATGGGAGGTGCGGCATGGCTCCGATGTCTAGTGGCCTTCTAGCAACCGAAGGGTCGCTGGTTTGATCCTCACTTCCCCTGTTGACTGTGTCAAAGTATCCTTTCGCAAGATACTGAACCCTGAATTGCTCCTGATGGCCCTACGATGGACTGGTGACCCATCCAGGGTGCACATTGCCTCTTGCCAGGTAGAATAGGCTCACTCAGTAATAGATAAGCAGAATACAAAGTGAAGGGTCTGAAACATGGAGAACAACACAACACACAGGCTGCAAACATTCACCAATTCTTGCCTCAGAAGGATACAAAACATCTGGTGGAAAGACAAAGTGAGTAATGTGGACCTGTGGAAAAGAACAAACCAAGATCCCAATAGATGTACAAATACAGAGAAGAAAATGGAGTTGGATTGGTCACACCCTCAGAAAACCTGCCACAGACATCACCCGTCAAGCCCTGAAGTGGAACCCCCAAGGGAAAAGGAAACGAGGTCGCCCCAGGAACAGCTGGAGAAGAAGCTTAGAGGCAGAAATGTCTGTGAGTGGGGAGAACTTGAACAGAAAGCCACGAACAGAGTGAAATGGAGGTTGTTCATCAACAGCCTATGCACCCAAGAGGAGCAAAGGGCTTAGGGTTAGGGTTAGAAGACTCACCTGAACGCCCGGAATCGAAGGCAAAGAGACTGAAGACAGAAAGTGTGTATTCCAGCTGAATCCCCAAAGCCATCTCTTCCAGGAGTGCAAATTATCCCTGGACAGTAAAATTTTAATTGCAGTCTGGCGAAGGAGGATCAATCAGGCTCCAGAAAAGGAGAATCAGTGAGGTTCCTCTCTTCCCATCCTGGCCCCTCCAGACTCCAGCATCATGGGCACAGCCCTGTGTTGCACCAGAAGATGATGAGGACTCTCCTGAACGCCCGTAATCGAGGGATAAGAGACTGAAGACAGCATACATGTTTTCCAACTGAATCCCCAAAGCCATCTCATCCAGGAGTGGAAATTATCCCTGGACAGTAAAATTTTAATAGTCTGGCGAAGGAGGATCGATCAGGCTCCAGAGAAGGAGAATCAGTGAGGTTCCTCTCCTCCCATCCTGGCCCCTCCGGACTCCACCTCAGTTGAAGACTCTCCTGAAATGCGCACCAACATCAGGCTTCTTATTGTTAGTCAGACATTTATGACATTTTCAACTTTTTTAAATTTAGTAACTAAAGGGACTCCAGATTAGCCCCAAATGTATCCGCTATCAGTAAAAATAACTCATATCCCCCAGGATGATGGAATTCTAAAAGGGAAATGTGAAGTGGGTCCTACAGCTTTAACACAATGTGACCATAACATTCCTCAGTGGGAAAGCTGAGACAGGAACATTGAATCCTTGACCCTTAGTAACCAATGTACATTAAAAAATCAATACAATACTGCTGATTAAAAGTTTCTCACAAAAAAATCTTTGTGAATAAGCAAAAATGTACCAAATATCCATGGGTCCATAATCTGTATTCTGTTTCTATGACTTGAACTAAATTCTCTCAAATTACACTCCGTGAGGATCCTTGAGTTGAAGTGAAATATTTACAGCTTTTAAAAGAAAATGCTTCAGTGAAAACCCCCAAAAGTCTAATAAGAAGTTATGGATGTGCCTCGGGGCAACTTCAGTCATTAAATATGATCCCAAACTTTTAGTGTCTCTCTCTCTACCTTTGTCATGCTAAATATTAGGCAGTCAGGAGTTCAACACCTGTGATGGTGGGATGAGGTTCCGGGTAAATGTTTTAGGGTAGATCATTGATATCATGCCCTGTCCTGCCCTAGAAGTTTGAGGCTCAGAAGAGACACCAATGTCATCTCACATTGCATTGTGCACAATGTTCTTCTGATTAAAACTGAATTCATTAAAATGGTTTCAGATTCTCGCCTGTGTCAAATTGTTCTCGAGGTGTGTTGCAGCCACCAGCTGCCCATCACTGTCTGCATTTGCGGGGAGAGAGCACACGCTCTCGTTCACACTGCCACACAGAGAGCTGCATGGTGAACAATGAGGTTCTTGCATTACATAACATGCCTGGTGCTGCTTGCTCGTACCAGCCTGAACAAAACCATCCACTGAAATAGCAAAAAGAGAACCCTTGTGAAAATGTGGCGTGCTTTGTGAAAGTTTAAGGATTCTAAACCTAAATAATAGGCCATAAGATTTCATTGTTGTCTTGGAACTTTCAATTAAAAGTTACCGGGACTTCATTTGCGAGAATTCTTTGTCCTGGAAGTAAAAATTGAAGGCATTGGCTTGGGTTCTATTGTACTGTTTTAAGTACTTTCTGATACGTCGTATTGGAAAAGGGGATAGAAACAACAATCTTTGACAGAAAAGAAAAACGAGACACATTCTAATCTGCAAGTATTTGAAAAAAAAATTATGATGTGCAAATTGCAAGATGGAACTGTTCATATTAATGGAACTAGCTGTCACGCAGCAAACTTGAACTAACGGGAGAGCTGTTCCTGCTGACAGCGTCTTGCCGCTTTCCCCATGACACGTGACAACATTGCTGGTAACAGCAACATCTATCCATCCATTTTCTGTACAAATTATCTTATCAGGGGATGTGAGGATCGAACCAGCAACCCTACAGATGCTAGACGGCCACTCTACCTCTGAGCCATGCCGCCCCCTGATAACAGCAACAACGTTTTCATGTTGACTCCTTTATGAAACCCGAAAAATATCTCAGTCTCATCCATGGAAAAATACATGCATAATAATGTTGACGTTGCCAGGGCCATTACTTATTTTGTCTGGTTTCTAACCTCTACTTTTTTGGGTACGTTGCCTGTACCATCGTCTTCCATGATAACTAGCATCGTTTATTCTCTTAAACCCAGCCAAGTGCAAACTGTCAAACTCACTTCACACCGAGAAGTAAACCCAGCAGTTGTTGTCTGCTCCATGTATCTGTATTATCTCAACAATCAACACCAATCATAAATGTTTTCCAGAAAAAGACTCTCATAGAGCCTAGAACCCCAGCAAGCACTACCATCCAAGGTGGGGGTCAAACTAAATTTAGACTGATTCCTGTGGTTGACAGAGATTGCTAGTTCCTGTGGTTGAAAATGGGATTAACAGAGAGAAAACCCACCGTTCTCCAGAGATAGTTGCTAGCTGACACGATTGATGTATCTCTCCAGCATTCAGGTGATTTAAAGGACTCCAACGTACACATTTCTGTCAGCTATATCTGCACATTTACTGCATTGTAGACATCAATATGGTGTCTCTGTGCAGGAACTGATTAGAGCGATAAGATACCAGGTATTATCAGGCCAACAGAATACAGCTGGAGAGTCAATTCCACGCTTGCTGTGCTCAGCATAAGGATATGTGAACGCAATCTAAAAGCTGCTCCACTAACTGAGATAGAGCATCTCTAACACCCTGTTCCTGGGAGCATATGATTTCCCATCTCAGCATATTGGCCTGTTTCGTAATTAATCTTAATTTAGGGGCAGGAGGTGGCAGGGGACTGTGCTTTATGGAAGCGTCAGTGATTGGTCTGCTGTCAGTTTGGATCTGTACACTGGTCTTTTAATAAAGAAGAAGAGAGGGAATTTAAAGTGATCAAGGACTGCTGGGAGGATTTACTGTATCCTTTAGGATTCCAGTATATTTAAGGAATTTGCGAATTTAAGTTATTATGCTTGCTAGCTGTTCTGATGGGCCATCTAACTCCATGAGCGATGCTTATAAACCCTCATTTAGTGTTTTTTCCAGAGTAGTTTATTGTGTCATAAATCACTGCTGCTTTTATTGTGTTGTTTTCCCAGAAGAAAACAGAGAAATAGATTTGAGGGTTGTACAATCACCTTTTTTTTATCATTATCACCACAACAAAGGCACCAATACGTTCATTTTCATGCATAAGCACACAGAAGGACGCTGAGACCGGGGTGTGACTCAATAAGGAGAAACATTTATGCAGCGTTTGTTTTTCTATAATAAGGTTTGTTATCGGAGAAGCAGCTGTTTGTGTCATTTTTAATTAATCAGGCGCAATTTAATACCTTATCGTTATGCTAATATCTGAGCCAACAACCAGATATATTTGAAATGTAAACCCAGCTACTGACATGAGGCACGTGGAGGTCAGTGTGCTGCTGAGAGGAATATACATAATATCTATTTTCTGTTCACACAAGAACCAAATAGATGAGGTTTGGAGCTGGGAAGTCAAACTAGTGTTTATGTTTAAATTGCAGCGGTTTATTTATTTAAATCTGTTGGAATGCAGTACGCTGTACAGTTTTTGATGACCCACGGCTAGTTTAAAAGGATTCTAATGAGGACTGGAATCACTGAGCAGAATTCAAGCCCGTTGTCATAGGGTTGGAAAGACTGCTGGGAACCAGGTCCTCAGTAAGTAAGCCAATTTTAGGCCACATTCTCCTGCAGAATAATGAATGCATTTTTAATATTACAAAGATTATTAAACTGATCCCTTCATGAGACAGCAGCTGCTTATTCTCAGGCTTATCCTGCAGTCACAGGTTGAAGCTGAAGATCCCTGTGACATGTTTAAAATATCAAGTAGTTCAACACATGCAGTAATTGCACATATTTGCATTGATAGACTTGCTATGATTTAATTTGGATGACAGGCAGGCTGTGCAGTATGGCAGATATTAACTTCTCACCTCACTATAGCTCTTTCTGTCACTCCATCTCTTATCAGCATTTCTTAGTGGATCTATTTCCATCTTTAAAAAGGAATGTTACAACTTTTTGGGCCGGACATGATGATATACAGTATATCCTCCCCACCTCTGCCCATGCATTAAGATAAATTCAGACAGTATGTGGTGCTGTGGTGAAATGTTTTTCCAACCCATGTTTGGTCTTTTACAGATGCTGACCATGGTCAACACATCATGCAGGTCTGCCGACAAGCATCTGGTCCCTGTTGTATCCTTTGAATCATGTCTGATGTGATTCCAGTCACCAGCTCACAACATACATCACAAAAACTGGCCAAGCGGTGACGCCACGCCACGCCACGCCACATCAGCTCCACGACACCCTGTCTGAATGTCCCCTTAAGGAGCCGAGACCCAAAGAGACAGGCTCGATGCTGGTCGGCTTGCATGTAATGAATGATGGGCAAGTTAGCATACCTCCGTAAAAAATAATCAAATACACTTTTCCATTTGCCTTCATTAAAAGAACCTTGGTTATACATGACATGGAATTATAACTGTACATTGTAATTTTAGAGTATGACAGTCAATTTCATTTTATTTCTAAGTCAATTTTATTTGTATAGCGCCAAATCACAACAAAAATTATCCTATGACAGTTTACAAGTAGAGTAGGTCCAGTACCACACTCCTTCAATGAATTTACTCCCAACAATTCTCCAGCAGCAAGTACATCCTGCAACAAAATCTGCGACGAAAACCGTCCTTTTAAACAGGCAAGAACATCAAGCAGATCCAGCCTCAATGGCAGAGATAAAGACAGATGATGGAGGAAGACATATACTGAGGGAAAGAGAGGAACAGATAAAGAGGGAGAAAAAGGGAAGAGGCTGATGGACAGATGGGAATGTGAGCAGGTGATGCGATGAGTGGCAGCTTGAGCCTCTTCAGGTCTGTAGCCTCCTCCAGCTCCCAGAAGGCTCCAGAGAAGAAGACGAGTTAGTAACACATACGAGTATGATTTATGTATAACATATACAGGAGGACAGAGGAGGAGGAGAGAGAAGCCCAGTGCACCATGGGAGATCCCCTGGCAGTCTCACTCTATGGCAGCATATCTAAGGGCCGGCCTAAGCAGCCCTAACTATAAGCTTAATCAAAAAGGAAGGTCTTAAGTCTGCTCTTAAACATAGAGAGGGTGTCTGCATCCCGGACCCAAACTAGGAGACGGCTCCACAGGAGGGGAGCCTGAGAGCTGAAGGCTCTGGCTCCCATTCTACTTACTAGAAACTCTAGGAACAACAAGTAACCCTGCATCCTGGGAGCAAAGAGTTCTACCTGGATAATAGGGGACTAGGAGCTCTGTCAGGTATGAAGGAGCCTGATTGTTGAGAACTTTGTATGCTAGAAGAAGAATTTTGAATTCTATTTTGAATTTGACAGGGAGCCGATGCAGAGAAGCCAGTACAGGAGAGACATGGTCTCTTCTACCAGTTCTAGTCAACATGCAGGCATGTAACTGAGATTGACCTAGTAAATACGACCTAAACCAATTTAGTGCAGTTCCTTTAATGTTAATGATATGTTCCACTCACTGTAGAAGGACGACTTTCCCAGTGATTTGATGCATTGCACCTTTGGCCAAAAAGCCAAACATAACCTTTAGTCACGAATACTACTAATCATGGCCAAATTCAGTACAAAGCAAGGTCCCGATTTTTTACCAGAACATACAGACGAGGACCTACATGTTTTGGAAGTTAAGCAGGCAATACAAAGCCATGCTAACCTGCTTATCGATCCCCATACATTGCGCTAATCTAGCGAGCAGTCACTGGTCCGTGTGGGTCTCAGCTCCCGAATGCATGTACAGAAGAGTATCTATTTTCTTGTCTGGCTCTGGGGAGGATGGCAAAAAGAAGGTATAACAGGAAAGGCAGTGAGAGTGTGTCTCTGATAATGAGGGTCAACATGTCTTGTTTTGCCGTTTTACTGGGAACAAAGAAGTCCAAACACTTGGAAAGATCAGCTGTAAGGCAGTCCAAACAAGATAAACTTTTTCGTCTAATCTGGATTGTTATTGATCTTCGCTCTGTCGAGGAGACAGTGGTTGGTCATCAATTCTCAGAGAAAAAGCTTCTTTCCTCTAATTGTTTGGTTAATTCATTTGGTTTGTCGCTTCTCTGGTTAATTTGATTATTTTCTGCAGGGAGGGATTTGTCCTCAGATTGGACAAAAAGAGTATCAAGTTGCTTCAGTTTTATTAAAGAGATGATGATCATCATCATACTCAATAATGAATAAAGAGGGCAGCCAGTTTCGATTCAAAAACGCTGTGAATCTTTTTATCTGCCAAGCTAGAGGGAGTTTGCTGTACCGTCAGCAAAGTTTTACAACCCATTGATAATTCATGCGCTGGCCTATTGTTTGTAGACAAATATGGCGGGCGTGCTGATGTGTCTGTCTGAGCTTGTTTCTTGCAAGAGCTCTTTTAGTGTCGTGAGCACACACGAGCAGGGTTAATGTGATTCAAGATTTATACAAGAAAATGCAACGTGCTTCTGCAGGCTGTTTTGAACATCAAACACGCGGGTTCCTACTTCTAATAAATTATAAAAGATATGATGGTGATCCTCTTGGACACATCAGTTCAAAGGAATCTTCTGCACAATACCCAGTACTCATGTCTTCATAATAAGACATGAACTCTGGATGAAAAATCGATCAAAGGGTAAACTTGATTACACACTGAATGAAAATAGAAACTCGACCCTTATATTTATGCAGCCATTTTCATTTTGTCTCACGTCTAAAATTTGCTCGGTCCTCAAAGATCTCATTTATCTTAAATTATGCACACGAATTTGGCAAATTGACAAATTTTGATACTTTCACGTCCCATGAAATGTTTACCTCGGTTATGTGATTTGGGTTTGTTTTCACTTTCAATCTGGCAGGGCTCAGGTGAGATATGATTGAGGGTTTCTGAGAGCAGTGGCCCGTCCGCCTGAGCCCCACGTGCTGCAACACACAGCATGTCACTTGGACATGTTATTTACCAGAAAGTTGCCATAGTTGCAAAGCTTGAGCGAGTAGAGCAAAGTCCTGTTTTCTTGTCTTCTGCACCTCTAATAAAAAAAAAAAAAAAAAAAAGACATAAGAGCAGGGAGTAAACTGTGATGCCTGACAAGAGATTGTAAATATTATACAAAATTAAATTGCATGCAAAAATCATGTTTTGCCAACAATACGGGTTAATTTCTTGTTAAAAAAACATTTCAGTTATGGGGGGGGGGGTATACCTCTGCCAAGGTGATATGAGTTCATCAGATTTATGTCGGGATCAATTCCAGAATCTTATTCAAGAACCATCTGCTATCCCGTAATTTGAAAAATAGACAGGAAAAAAAACCCTCAGTTGGGCAGAATGCTTCAATGAAACTAGAAATGCTAGAAAGATTTGCTCATTTTTCTGGTTGATTAAGATCAGGATGACTAGAAATCATTAAATTCATGGAAGGATGAATGTACTTTGAAAGGAGAGAAAAAGCTCATAATGAGAATATTTCTCATCATTAATAGTTGCCCTGATTTTTTTCCCCCCTTCACTGGCGGAAAAACAAGTGTAGATTGAACTCCAGACATCAGACGCTGTGACATCCTGCACTGAACTCACATTTACTTTAAAGAATAGATGATAATTTCCTTATTTGTATTCCAATCAGTGATTTTTTTTTTCTTCAAATTGTCGTTCTTGTTGAGCCAAAGATTTTAAACTTGATGAGATGAGGGTCTGAGGGTTTTGGACCCAGCCTCTTTCTTCTCTCTGTTGCGGTCAGTCCCTCCCCCCACCCAGCAGGAAGGACACTGAGAAATCACTTATTAAAAAGAAAAAAAAAATCCAACAACTACATGTAAATTTATCACATGCGCAAGTCACACCACTTGTACAATCACATGGGAAAAACAAGTGCAAATGAGCTGCTGGTGCGTGGCAAGTGTGCGGTGGCAGAGCTGCAGAAGAGTTCTGCAGGTTCTGAATCAGGCAGTTGTGTATTTCAAACCAAGGACCAGCAAACTCCTCATGGACCCAACAATCTTACTGCTGTATCTGTTTTTGAAGCATGTTCTGGTGTTTTTGCATGCCTCTAAAATCCACCGTTTCTCCAGCTTCCATAAAAATCGCTTCAGCGGATCAAAATAATCAAGCATTGCATCGTTGTTACAAGATGGATCCTCATGGGATCTACGGATCTTCACAGGGTCAATTAGCAATTTGGAATCCATGTAAAATGGTTTTGGCTTCTGGAAATGCTCTTTGTGTTCAGAACACCTTTACATCTAAGAAGAAAATGTACGAATGGATTTTGATGATTTTACGTTCATAAACAGTATCTATGTAACCTCCTTTGCAAGTGCATTTCAAGTTTCAGAAATGAATCCAGTTGGTGCTGAATACAAAAACACTTTCTATTTGATTCTGGTCCTTCTTGCTAATTAAAAAACAAACAAAAAAAGTATTTTACACAATTTACTTACAAATCCAACTTGATTCAACAACAGCTACAAAAAAATTGTAGCATACTTTAAGTTAAGTTCGAGACATTTTGGTGAAATCCTTTTCAATCTGCATTTTCCTTTCACACAGTGTGTACGGAAATAACCCTCTCACACATGAAACTAAATTTACTCTAACTCTAACACAGTCTGGTGTGACAGTGATTTACTGAAATAACTTTCTCTCATCCTGTGTTGATTTATTTCATGACACAGTGGGGTGCAAGCCCAACGCTAACTCATATGATCAGATTTAGCTGATGTCAACTTTTAGTTCAATTTGATCTGAGCCTTGATCTGCCAGTATTTAGTAATTCAATTAATTCAATAAGCCCCCCCCCCAAAAAAAGAGCTGAATTATTTGCATTCTCATTTTTGAGTGCAACTCCCCAGTATTAGTGTTATTTCCATGAATATATGGTGCAAAGCAAATACATATTAAAAACTTACCTTTCTGTAGCTCAAATTTAGTGTAGGTACAGCATAATTAGGAGCTGTATTATAAAGTGTTACTCATTTTCCTGGCACTGATGCCACAATCATAAACCTGGCAGGTTGTTTGTTGTTTCTTAGGAAGGCCTGAAGCATAAATATTCTTTGAACACAACGGATCATTTGTCTTCAGTGATCAAAAACTGCAGCACTGCAATGTTTCGCTTTTACATTTAAGGCAGCTCCGCTGAAGGATGCCGATTTCAAACAAACGTCGTCGATTCCGTGTCGTTTCACCCGAACCCCTGCGGTGCGTTATCACAGGTTGATCCATTTTGAGTCATACCACAAAAAAAAAAATTAAAAAAAAATCCCCCACAGCAACATACAAGTTTGGTGATTTAGAAATAATAGGTTTTGGAGCTATACTGGAGCTGTTTTCAGCATGGACAATTTTAGTTGTCTCCTTAAAAAAAAAAAGAAAAAAAAAAAAGAGTAAATTACTGTGTTTTTAAATATCTGACATTGAAATGTTAGGTAGACGACCTCAGTCAGCGTTGTCTTTGTAGCCAGCGTTGAAAATGTCCTTCCTAAGCTGCCATAAACCCCTCCAGATCCACTGGACTTGCAGGTTTTTTTGTTTCTGGTTGATCCAAGTTAAAAAGGTCATGTACTCCCAAACTCAAAAGCTAAACCATGACTTGAAATTCTCATCAGTGTGAGTAGATGGCTAAGATATTAATTTGCGTAAACCTAATTACTTAGAGGGTTGCATTGTATTTGTATATGCATCTCTGGGTTCTGCGCTGTGCAGATCTCTTTCAATTTGCTGCTGTTGAGTTCATTTTGATCCTTTTTTGATTTCAAACTAATTGTGGGACCCATACAAACCCTCTACCTGATGGTAACGCATTCTTTAACATGGAGGAAGACAGTCTAGACAACAAATTAACATTAAAAAAACCCACAACAAACTGAATATATCTCAATGTTGTTGGATCTGTTTTACCGAAGTGACATTTTGCAGAAGTCTCTGAAAAAAAAGCAGCTGTAGTGATAGCAGTCTATCACTATCACTACTGTTAGCTATGCGAAATGCAGCTTTTGTATTTGGGGTGAGCGGAGCCTTCAAATGACGCTCAGTCTCAAGGGAGGCTTCTGATGTAGCCCTTTTCATCGTGTGACTGCAAACTGAAGAATGACAATGTCAGCAATTTTCATCCATAGCATCTCATTGTGATGAATTTAAACACAATCAGGTGACGGCTGCAGGCCGGCTCAAGGTCGCCAAAATTAGGAAATGCAGAAATGTACGACGGCAAAGCCTTTTTGTTAAATGACTGAGTGATTTCTTTTGGAATAATCTTTATCAAATTGAAGCTGTGTGTTCCAGGTGCAGCCTCCGTAGGTTTAACATGGTCTGTCTCTCTCTGTCTTTGGATGCTCATCAGGTCCTCCATGCTGCGCTACGCGTGACCTTTACATGATGAACCATGTGGGGCCGGAGTTCTGACATATCGTTTTGTCTTGGGAGTCTTTGGCAAAGATGCTCAACTCTCTTCAGTGCAAGAATGCATGACAGACTTCTGGGGTATTTGAAAGGCCACTATCCATTTTCAGAACATTTAACAAGCAGCTAGGACACACTGTATTTGTTTGGCTCCATGAGTCACATCTGTTCACCAATACGTCCTCATCCCCTTTATTGCTTCAATGTGTTTGTAACTTGAGGAAACAGGAATCAACATCTGCTTGGTTCTAATGTCCTTTCTGTCTGATGTGTTTGTTCTAAGGTCTGCCAGAACTTCACCCCCCACCCACATGACATCAAATGCTTCTAATTTTTATAGAACTTGAGAACTTTATTTTGTTCTGCCCATCAAGTCTTGTGTGTGTCTCACTCAGTACCCATAAATTAAGTTTAATAGACTCTCGGCATAGCGTTTTATTACAAAGACTAGTCTGGTACATTTTCAACATTTACCCACCACTGTGAGTGAAAGTTTTCTGAGCTTTACTTGACAAACGGAGAGGGGACTCAGATTTTGGCCCTTGACAGGTACCAAATGTTCTATGTTTTTTAATGAGCTGCAAAAATTAGTTTTTGAATAAGGAAACATAAGTCAACAGCTGATGAGGAACTTTTTTTGGGAACCATCCAGATTCGTCATCATCATCATCCTCCAACTCCAGACTTCAGTTAGTGTATGTTACTATCTGGTATTATTCACTTAGGTGAAACTCAAGCAGAACTCATTGTTTTCTTGTGTTTACATCACATTTACTTGAAAGAGTTCATGGTTGGTGGAGGCAAATGGAGCCTGTGAAACTCTCAAAACACAGGGAGGACAGAAGGCTGCAGAACAGCCAACTAACAAAGACTGCAACTGAATTTAAATACATAGTAAACTAACGACACAACTACAGGCAGGTGTGAGAGCACGAGGGCAGGGAAGGAACTGGGACCAAGGCTGTGACTGACAAGGACTAATTAACCCACGAGACACAGGTGAGCGCTGGAAAAAAGAGGTACGACAGACTGAGAGGAAGCAACATATCAGGGAGGTACACTTCAAAATAACATCTAAAACACAAATCTCCAACCACAAAAAGATGATGATACAAATTTAAAGACCGGAAAGCTAAATGTCCACAACTAAATTAGTCAATCCTGATGGGACTGTGACAGAAGGCACTTTATCATTCAACTTTCACAGATTGATATTTTAATTTTGATTGTTATTGACATTTCCATGTATTGGTGGAAAGAAACGGCTGTACCGGCCTTTGCTACAGCTAGTCAGAAACACAGCACCCACTATTCTGTGATTTGCCAGCAGCTCGGGATGTGTCGGAAACGTCATGCCCCTCAACCATAACCGCAAGGTGAGGCAGCCTGAAGTGCAAACATCATGAGTGCACGTATAAAGAAAGAAGCAGGGGCAGTTCCAACTGTTACAAGGGGCATCAGTGAGGCCTAAAAGAACAAACCAGCCGACAACAACATGTCTTTTTCTGAGTCACAAAACCCTGATAAGATTATCCATAACCACAGTTCCGATTGATACCTTTTGACAACAAGAAGACGGACTTATTCACCATAGTTGGCATTAGTATCAATCTTGTGGTTCGAACAAACACCATATTTGCTGGATGTTAATACTCAATCTTTAGAACTAAAATGACTAAACTAGAACTTACCGGGACTAAAAGCTTACTTCATGAACATGACACTTACACTGCAGGTTTGTCATGGTCAGATGCTAAGCTACCAACAGCACAGTCACAGGTATAGATCAGTGAGCTATTGACTACACCTGCAGAGTTCACCTCAGCTGTGGATAATCAGCCTGGCTGAGGCTACAAAGGTGTGTGTGTGAGCGAGCGACCGATTTGGTTTTCTGTTGGTCATTCATTCTAATCCAGAGGCTTCCACTTTAGTTTTGTTTATGTTTTTGCTTTTGTCTATTGTTTTGATAGACTGAGTTGGCGGTTGTGGGAAGTTTTAGTCCTCTGCAAGTTTTTAGATGCATAAGGTGCAACTTTTGCTCCCTGTGTCCCTAAGATTTTATTTTCTGGGGAAATGTAAAAGAACAATGTGAGACTGTTCTGTGATGGCGGGAGGGTCATCAGTTTAAGTGGAAAAATTGACCACATTTTAAGTGTGTAATGTACTGTGTGTGTGTGTGTGTGTGTGTATATATATATATTGTGGATGTGGACTGTGTGATTATTGCTAGCAAAGGAGAGGTTGAACATTGATCAAATAACCTTGGTCCAACCCTGTTTACTGGTTTGAAAAGGGATATAACAAAGTACAAAATTCAAATGAGCCTTTTCATCACGGCCTTATATATTTTTTTTAAATATCAACTTGAACTCATCGACACTGAAAAGGTTCATCATGATATGAATTTATTGAAAGGCACAGTCAGAGAAACTTTGACAAAAACATGAACCTTTTGAGTTCATCAATGAAAGTTGATGCACTGACCCCACTGAATGACTGAAATAAACTTAGGAAAAATGTTTAGTATTGATAGTGTTGTCCTTGAATTTTGAAGTGCCATTGGTATATTTTTCTTGCTTTTGGATGCTGCACGTAAGTCATTTATTCTGAGTGAGAGAAAATACATTCAGCACCTTCAATGTTGGCTCCTTGAAAAAAGTTTGGAAGTGTTGCTGTATCTAAAGGAAAAAGACATTCACTTCAAAGTCGAGTAGTAATCTTGGCTTGTGACAAAGCATGAGCACAACTTTGAAAACAAGAAACCGAAGCGTGCGCACGCTTGCAGATAACACAGAGGAAATTCATTTAAACATGATAATCAAACTGAATTCTCAGGAAGATTCCGTGCAAAGTTGCAGTTCTGGAGGATGTTGTCTCTCGCTGTACGATATTTACTTACGCGGGAGCAGCCGGGTTCAGAGGAGGTCTCAGTAATTGCTCCACTATTCTCTGCAACCGAACATGTTCCCAAGTGAATGATTACAATCTGAACTATGATCCTGGCGTCTTACGGCTCTTATATGATATATTCTGTGTATGAAGTGATGTTGAACTGAAATGCTTCACACTGGATGCTGTTGATAGACCCGTTTTAATATTTCAGTAGTCAAACAACTTTGATGCTGTACGACACAAAGGCTGACAATTCCACTGGAGCTCAGTGTAAGTCCCAGTTATGTCAGCAAACATTAATAATCTTCTTACATTTGAATCCAAGTAGTGCAGCTTGTCATGCATTTCAGATTGATTCTTTTGTTGCCTTCAACTGCTTTGGAGTGTCTCTGCCAACCACGAGCCATTCAGCTGTGCCCATCCCCACACACACCTTTTTTCTCTGGTTTGAAGGGTGCGTATGAAGTCTTTAGAATGTAAATCACTGTACTTCCACAAGAAGAGAACTGTTAAAATGGGAGGTAAATATTCACGGGGTGATTTTCTCTAATTTAGCAGGAAGATGACAGGCATTAGCACAGCTATTCCAGCTGTACTCTCTCCTGGTTCACAGTTTGCCAAAATTAGGTGCATGTCAATAATGACATATCAACCCCCCCCCCCCATTGTCCTCTGTAGTGATGTAATTTCTTGACAGTAAAAAAAAAAAAAAAGAGATATTGTAAAAGGTAAAATGTCAGATGCAGGGCAGATTCTATATTTACACTTGATGACTATTGAAGCTAATCGCTTATTTATCTTTGCAGATGTAAAATGATTGCAAAATCATGCAGTTATCCATCTCGCCTGGCGTCAAGCTTTGGCCAAACCACAGTTTTGGACCGATCTAGTGTCAGTGTGACAGCAGCTACAAGAGTCTGTTGGTTTGGGCTACAACAGCTCCTCCATTAAAATGTTCGCATAGCCTCTGCTATAGCTTCTGCTACAGAGATGGAGTATTTTTTCTTTACAAGAAGAGCAAATAATTGTTGAGTTATTATGTTGAGAGGCAGCTGGCATGTACTTGTACCCTGCGTTTTTCCAGCCTCCAAGGACGGCAGACCAAATGGTTCTGTGTTACAAACCACATCAGCTAGTTATTCAGCAGCTTGCACATCTACAGTTTAGTTACTCTTGTCTGAATCCATTTATAATATGGTGAATTTATCATTTCCCTCTTGCAATGGTTTGTTTTCATTCAGAGAAAAAAAAAATGCCAGTCAAAAAAAACCCAAAAGCCTCCAAATAAATCTCACCACAATTTGCTTGGAGGCATCGTGAAGTCACGACTTCATGGTCTAGGTCCACATGTTCGGTCTGCGTTCGGTGTGCACCTGCACAAATGAACACTCTAGACAAGCAGACCAGAAATTTCATTCAACCGAGCTGAACAAAGTAGGTTTCAAAGCGCAAGCCTCTTTTTTTTTTTTTTTTTTCTTTTTCCCCCCTTCTTCTCTAAAATATCTTTTGGTCCTATCATAGGGGCGGCATAGCTCAGAGGTAGAGACTTCCCCCTGTGACCATGTTGAAGTATCCTTGAGCAAGATACTGAACCCCTAATTCCTCCTGATGGCCCTGTGACGGACTGGCAACCCGTCCAGGGTGAACCCGCCTCTTGTCCAATGTCAGCTGGGATAGGCTCCAGCCTCCGACCCTTAATGGATAAGTGGTATAGAAAAAGGACGGATGGATGGATGACCCTGTCATGTTACAGGCCCCCTCTGCTGCCATAAACTGCAGTCACAGGACACTTCTGCATCATAGTCTGTTGACATCTGAGCCCTGAAAGAACCATGTTCTTCTCATAGGAGCAAAACACCAATGGATGAATAGGGACAGAACAGGAGTGAGATGTCCAGAGATGGCAAACATTTCTCTGTACTGGCGCATACCTCACCTAGCCACAGCCTGTGTTACTGCACAAGCAGTACCCATGGCGAGGAATCGCACACTTCAGGTTACAAACGACAATGCCTCTGATAACTCTTTCAAATTACAAAAGCGATGATTTAGGTCAAGTTGGGGCACAAACCTTTGGACAAGTTTAAGGTCACATCAGTTTGGGTTGCCCACACGTGTGTCCCTCTTCACACCCGTCATCAGGAACAAGTGCTGGTGCAGAGTAAAAAAGTGTCTGATTCACCGACACAGTTTAAACAATGTTCCTCTAAGTTCTCCTCCTCTACTCCTGATCATCATCATGGCGATGACTCTGCTTCCCAAACTCTGCTGTTATTAAGTACAAAACTAGAAATCTCAATTTGGTTATGATAGTTTTCTTATAATCTTCTAAGCCATTTACTGCTCTCTTTTCTGTATCTACTTCTATTTAGTTTCATTTTACTCTACTTTTTACTTTTGTCTCGGCTCGGTCTGCAAGTTGCTTCCTTTTCATATCACAAGGTGTGAAATTTGTATTTGTATTGTACTTCTTTTTATTTCTTTTATCACTACACATGTAGTAAAGCAAGGGTAGGCCTCAGGTCAATGACATATCAAAGAGTCAATAAATCAGAACTTTCCCTCACATTGAGACTGAAACAGTAAAATTCTATGATGAAGTATAATCATACAGAGCTGTCTGGAGAGAGTGGCAAGTACCTGGAAATATTCAATATGTGGGTTCGGAGGTTGATGGCCGCTATACAGGGAGATGTTAAAATGATGGCGGTGAACCCATTTTCTCTGAAAGCATGAAAATAATGACATAATGGAAATGCTAAACCAGAACCAGAATGATGGCAAAGAGCTTTGCTCCAATCTATGATAATTTCCCTCTGAGCATCTATCCCAGACAGGCAGGAGCAAGCTCGCTGGCTTTGCATTTGTTCTGAATATTATCTCCAAAGTAAGGCTATTAGTTCCACAATTACACAGCGATTCACCATTTTTTCGCAAATGCATTCACATTAAGGGTCAATGAGGCATTATATCAACAGACCACGTCCTCCATCTATGTTTACGACACCGATGGCATTTTATTCACACCCTGAAAACAACCCTGACAGCTTTATGGTTCCATTGCATTGGAGATGCCCTCATAAACTGCAACCTTACATTAATAATTGCATCTAAATAAACAACACAAATGTGCGGTATAGCTCAAAAATGACCAAAAAAAATCCTCATTCTGTACATGGCTGAAGGAAAATATGTGTGTGTGTAAGGGGGGGGGGGGGGGGGGTGTGACTGCTGGAGATCTAAGTGTGGGGTTGGAAGAGTGGTTGTCATTATGGCTAAACTTTTGTTTTTACTCTTTTTACTCACAGGTCTTTGCAGCTGTGCTGCTATGAACGTTACAGTAGAATTGTGCTTCTGCAGGTTTGGCAAAGTATTTAATCCCTGAAATTCGACGTGATCTTTACGAATTATCAGCTGATGCTTTGTTGCTTCCAGCATGGCTTGAGGGTAGCGTGGCCGTCTAGCGACCGAAAGGGTCGCTGGTTCGATCCTCACTTCCTCCCGCTTCCCTATCCTTGAGCAAGATACTGATCCCCTAATTGCTCCTGATGGCCCTGGCGACCTGTCCAGGATGAACCCCGCCTCTTACCTAATGTCAGCTGGCATAGGCTCCTGACCCCCCCCCCCCCCCCCCCCCGCGATCCTTAATGGGTAAGTGGTGTAGAAAAATGGAGGGATGGATAGACTTTGCTGCTTCTTCTCATGGCGACTGTGAGGTTTCATCAGGTGAGCGTGCGGCACGAGGAGGATCCGTTTTCTTACACTTTTGCATCTGGCTAATGGCGTCTGTCATTTCAAACTTTATTATCATTAACATGTTGACATGGAAATATCACCTGACTGAATATGTTGAAATATGAATGTTGTTTTTGGACCTTACAACAAAAGTAATGAAACAGGTGCTAATGAGAGGAACATGTTCTAATTAACCGAGAAGAGATGAAGTTGTTTTTTTTATTGTTGTTTTTTTTGTTAATGCTGATCTATAGTTCCCCTTTTGCTCCAGGGAAAAAACAAAAAGAAATAAAAATTGTGCCCAAAAGAGGTGCTATGTTGTTAGCACATCTACCCCTCAGTCTTATGAAGAGAAGAGAGCAATTTATTTTCATCACCTGCAGGGATTTTTTGAAGTTTCTGGATCTGAAACCTTGAGCTGCTTAGCAGAGCTGGGCCCTGGGATTTATTGTCAAGAATGAGAAAAGTAGTGGTTATTTGGCAGAGCTCCTTATTGCGTTCTGCTCTCCTGAAACTCTTCGTATCCCATGAGAACAGGCCTGACTTCCTCTGTGATCCCACTTAAAATGAAAGGCAGTGGACAAAACACAGTCCTTCACAAACACAGAACATATCTGGAAATGGCAAAGCTTGCAAGTTACCAACAGTTTGTATACTTTATTGTTAAATAGAACAATGCTGATTAGCAGATGACGCAATTTCAGTTACGAGAGCACTTATATGCTATTATGTTACTATAATGAGACTCAAAATGACAGTTAATTCCCCTTTTATCCAAAGTGTAGTATTTAAATTTATAACAGCTTCAAATTTTCTCTAGATTTTAATCAAAAAGTCCCAGTATTTTCTTTCTTTATTTTTTTTTTACAAGTTTGCATTCTTAAAACTGAATGATGACTGAAGTCCAAAACATTATTCACTGATGATTAAAGGCCTTGAGGTTTCCGTCCGTGTCTTTATGCCTTCTCTCCTCTGTTCAGTGTATCTGCTGATATTATAAAAACAAACCCTGTTTTTTTTTTAAATTTGCTTTTTATGAACCGGCCATTGCAAAAACCCCAGCAGCGTGAGAGGAACACAATGTGAAGTTCTTTATCATTTGCACCAGAACAACGTAATACAAATCCTTACCTGGCCTACAAGTGAAAGTATGTTCATCCTCCCTGAGGATAGCGCACTGTGGTATCCCAAGCATTGGTATGCATCTCCCTCCACCTCTGCTTATCTCAGAGAAATACGTGAAAGGATTTAACAGCATAACATCTGTTACTGGCAATGTTAATCAAATGCCAGTTAAGAACCTTCGTGGTGGACACACAACATCTCTGCGTAAACAACGCAACGCGGCAAATACAGTGCTACCTCACCTAAAAGGTCACCAGCTGGCGCATTCCATTGAACCAAAGGGTACACAGCCACGCAACTATTGTGTTTCAGATTTTAGTTTAAAGGTGTGTGTTATACGTGGTGATGCGCTTGACATTTTGGAAATGGACATTTCAAACAGTTTTGCCATCGTTGGCCATCACCGCCTTTAACTTCCGGCAATACACGTGGCTGGCGTCACAAAATACACTCTCTGGGTGAAAAATTGCTTCAATGTTTTGTGCTTTACTTCGGTGTTGCTCTGGGCAAACAGCTTATTAAAATTGAATTAGCTTCGAAAATAAGGTTTTTGGAATTTTGCTTGGAATCAAAGCATTTGCTGGAATGTGGGAGACGCTCTTTCCGTGTCAAGCTAAGAGGGGGGAAAATGTTTTCATCCACTGAGCAGGGATGGAGTTGATGGTTTTGTTTGCGTGTTTATGTTGACCTTTTATTCCCTCTTGTGCCAGGGACAAACACACACGCAACAAGAAAAATAACTTCCCACCTTTTTATTACACAATCTTTGAAATTCTGGCCTACATATTTGTGAAACGACCCCTAATAACCTTTCATATCAGATCAACAGTGTGCTTCTGTTAGTGAATACCGTCCTGTTCACGACGGGATCAACGGTCAACTTGGTGAATACTAAGACTTATGCGCGGCAGATATATCAGTGAATGCCCACTAAATACAGCTGAGTTCTGGTTCAGTTTAGAAAACCAAGCATATCAAAGCTGTGAAATTGTAAATGAGACTTGAAGGGGACTAGAACACCGTCTCTTAACCTGCCCCCCCCCCTGGTGTGAACCCCCTCTTGTTGTCTTGTCAAATGATGATGTTGATCCAGGGAGAAAGTGTGGGCCCACCCTGGAAAATCAAACCTAATCCACTTACACCAGCACCGTTTGCCTGGTGCTCCCGTGTAATTTTAACAGATTACCTAACATCATCTAATGTTAAGAGGTTGTGGTCATCTCAAATATTTTGTGTGAGCTCGTCTTGCCTTAATTAGTTGACTATACGCCCGAGGACCCTTTCTGCACTTGACCTTTGTGAAGGTGAGACAACCAGCACATGTTTAACAGAGCAGCTGAAATGAGGTGTGGGGGTTTCACGGAAGTTAGTTATGCGTCTGTACATTAAGTGCGACTGTGTGCTTGTGTTACTTCTGTGTTCACGAGAATAAATGACTCCTCTTTAATGTGAAGCGTTTCCCTTATCGGGGAACAGCACTTGTCACTTGTATTACACGAGGCAGCACCGCAGACACATCCGGAGAAAATAGTAACCACCATCTGCACAGGAAATAAATCCGTTTTCAGCACATCCTTTTAATTTGGAGGAACAGCTTATAGCGTGACACACAGATACAACATGTTAGTGGGGGGGCTCGGGAATGATGGCATATTGAGACTGTCCATTGATGCAGGTGGAGGTTAGCTCATGCCATTTCAGTATTTAATGAGATTTCTTCTGGAGACGTTTCTAACTGACAAGTTTCACTTCTAATCTAGAAGAAAGGCAGGTTCTCTCTTTGACCATCAGAAAAAAAAAGGAACATCCTCATTATACCCCATGGATTTGCTTCCCAAGGGGGAACAAGATGACTGCAACCAGAAGATGTGCTCTTGGAGAAAGTGCACAATTAGAATCAAGATTTACATCCGGAATTATCATTTAGCATCGAAAATCATGTGGCGGAACTCATGGTGTTATATTGAAGGGATAAACCAAAAAAGGTAATGCATCCTTAGCTTTTTCTATCAGTTTGTTTTTAGTGTTTTTCACATAATTGAGGCGTCTTCTATTTTATTATATATGTATTTTTTGAAGCAGCCCACTGTTGTGCTCTCTGGGATGCAGCGTTTGCAGCTGATTTTCTTCAGATGTCCTCCCCACAACACAGAGATTAGAGACACGAGCTGGTAAAGTGTGTGAAGTTTCAGGGTTGGAGCCTCAGTAGAATATCAATAAGTTTTCAAGGCAGGTGTTATAAAAGACATCTTCAGCTTTGGAGTCCGTAACAAGCAACTCTCATCTGAATACAGCTCCTTTTTTGTTTTTCTTTTAAAATGATAGGGGGGGGGGAGAAAAAAAAAAAAAGGACTCTATGGGTAATTGATTTTATTGTGAACTGTTAGACATTTCTGATGCGTCCGGCTTGTATTTTACCTCAGAGTCTTTGAAAGTTCATGACATTTCAAGTTCTTGACATTTACAATAGCTTCTTTGGTATTTACTTCTGAAGGTTAGACTGGTCAGTCAGACAGGTTTTAGTTACCCAGTGTTTGAATTGTTGATACATTATATATGTCAATGAACAGGGTGTTTTCATTGCTTCAACTGCATGTGTGATATTGTGCGTTTATGCTGCCTTTACATATTAAATATTGCAAGAAAGCATTAAAATGAAACGGGCACAAGCATGATGCAATTTTCCAGTCCGTCTTGTAAACTGTATACACCCCATCTTTAACAGACTTCAGATGAAAAGTAGTCACATCAAAGTATTTCACTGCAATGTGGGAGTTGCCATGTCACCAAGCCTTGAGCGATGTTGGGAGGGGGGACGCGTTATAATTAACTGAGCAGAGATAAAGTTGACCTTACTGCTAAACTGTCAGGTCTGCTGATGGCTCACTTAGCAGGCAGAGGCAGATGGCATTGGCAGGTTAATCACAAATTAAAGGTGAATATCACCAATAACGGTTTAAATACCGCTGGTGGTCAGTGGACATGTTCAAGGGAGAGAATGAATTTTATTTCATGTTGTCCAATTCGTCCATGCGGCTGCTGAAATCACAGCAGCTATGTTTACACGGAAAATTTTCCAAATCAATATACAAAACAGACACTGTCATGTAAGCAGCGTTTGCTTAACACACTCGAAGCAAATAAGATCACTCAATGAAGTCCTGCCGGTGTTTTCGCAGCATTATTGTGACGCATACAGCAGTCAGACTGCTTTACCGTGCGTGTTCTAACTTCCAGCGAGCGTTGCAATCTCAGATCTGAGCTCATTGTTTCTACAAACAAGAAAAGGCTCAAAATGTTCCGGTTGCAACACGGCAGAAATGATTCTTAATCAACTTCCAGGAGAAAATTGAAATGTAGACGGTAAAGATTCCACAGTCTTTGCTCTGTGGCATGTAAACAGGAATATAAATGAAACATTATTAGACAAACTCATGTAAACAACTTCTTTAGAGGTGTTGATCACGTAAAACCCCTGAATTATTGCCTTATTTACAATAAAATTTATAGCCGAATTATTGCTGTCCATGTAAACGTGGCCAATAAACTCAAATTGCCCACTGCATGAAGGAGGGAACAGAATATGTTCCTTCTTTCATGCACACACACTCTGCACACAATGAACTTGTTTTGTTGTTGTTGTTGTTTTTTAAAAAGGTGCTTTGTCACGTACAGTGAGCGCTGTTTTTCTGTTTTCAGGATTTACCAGCAGACAAATGCACAAGGCTCAGATCAATTAGCCTTGTTGATTTATCATCGGTCTGCTAACAGTCGTGGGTAGTTTTAGCAGTGTCAGAAGGTCATATTGTCTGCAGGCAAATTTATCCAAAATCTAAAGCTGCGTTCACCCAGGAGAGGCTGCAGCCTGGGGACTTCATGTATTTCGATAGGTAATTGTACGTGTTATGAGCTCTCAATCCTGCTCTATATTTATAATTTATACATTAATTTGCTGTAATTTTTCCCAGAACAGATTTTATCCAATAATACTAGCGCTTTATTATTCTAATTGTGTTATTATGCCTTTGTAATAAGATTGCTTGGCTTTCTGAGCATGCCGTTCAGGTTAGCCGTGCAGATCTGACCCGTACAGAGGAAGAACACAATCACATTGATTAAAACAGGGATCTTACAGCTCGATTCAACCTGCATGTTCCGTCTAACGCGGCCAGTGGATTCTCAAAGGTGCAGGTCACTGGATCAAAATGTGTGTGTGACATCAACTTGCACAAGGGACCAGATATGAATCAATACAAGAATGCGTCATAAATACATAATTATGCAAAAAAGAGACATGCCTGCTTGTGTTATCTTATTGGTTGGCAGGTAAACAACAACAAAAATAAACATGTCTCAAAACAAAAACACCAACACAGCAAGAACTGAGGAGTGAAACCTTTTTATTAGCATCAGTCTTTAATATGGCTAGAGAGTCATTTTTTTCCCCAGTAAATTTGTCACTTGTGCCTATTAGCTTTTGTCAACAGTAAGGAGATCAATTTATGTGCAGAATAAATGACAGTCTGATTTATTATTTTTTTTTATAAGTCATTTGACATTTTGCTGTGAATTTGTGTCGCCATCACACACTAGAAATGATGAATAAATGAGCAATCTAGGCAATAAATATTCAAGCAGCATCATTTATATAGGTCTGGTGTGCTTAAATGACAGGGAGTGAGACCATGAATCAATACTGGTTGATTCTTTCATATATAGTCAAGAAACTGGACTTTTTTTGGGGGTATATATGTTTATATTTGAAAGAAATGGCACTCATGAACATCCAAACTCAAAACCTAGCAGCACGGTGTTAAACTCCAGTATTTTATTCATTCATATCTTAGTGTAGTTCTTGCTTGTGTTGTACGTCGTTTTAGACAAAAGCGTCTGCCAAATGAAATTGGAGTCAGTAGCTCAACAACCTAGCCATTAAACGTTTCACTGAAGACATTTATAAGGGCTTGTTTGTTCAATCCCACTTGAAGTCTTGTCCTACTGTTTCAAAGAATTTAATGTTAAATGGCCTATAAAACTCTTGCAGCTGCTCAATGACCTCCTGGTCAATTTGTACGTGCGTCCTGCCCTTGGATTTGCCGAGACAGCGCGGCTGGCTGCTGCTCTCCGGCTTCTTCAGACATGGAAATCCTTTGGTTCTATTAAAGTAGAAGTGCTTGTCTGTGATTATTCGTTTCAGTCCTAAAAAGTCCTGAACGCGCCCCATTTCCCCTGCTGGATCTGTAATCAGCCGCTCCCCACTCACAAAGTGCATCTGAGAGAGGCGGAAGTACTGTAGCCAGTTCTCCAGGTGCACAATATACATCCCAATCCGAATGGCGTTCCAGGAGGTGTCGACGAGGCCCATACTTCTGTTCTTAAAGGCCAGCTCTTCAAAGGTAGGAATGTCAGGCTTCTTGGAGAGAGTCTGTGTGTAGTCAGAGATGGCTCTTGTGACTGGGTTACGCACTACAACAATCAGTTTGGTCTCATGGGACATGCTGGAAATGCGCCTCGGTGCTTCTCTAGTGACAAAGTAGCTTGGAGTCTTCTCTAATGTAATCTGACTGTCGAGTGTTCGCGGCATCAGTCCCCTTGGGAGGAAAAACAAAGAAAAAAACACATGGATGAGTCAGCAAGGCATTTTTTTTTCATGCTTTTCTGTTTTACAGGGATGTTTCAAATAATGGAAACAATAATAACATTCGTGTCACAAACCCTCAAAATGCTGAATCGTTGTTATCGAGCTTTACGACAAAAGCTGTGTTTAAAATACTATCACATTAACCACCATCCTAGTGCACCAGGACCTTAGTACACAATATAATACAAGTAAAGAAAAACACACAGATAAATTTAGTGTGACTGTGCAATATTATTTAGATATTAACTAGTGAGAGGACAGATAGCAGCATCCAAACATGCATCTTATCATCATGTTGTCAAGATAATGGCTCTGCAAACTACAGGGGAAATGTTCCTGTCACATCTGTCATGTGAGCTTTCCTTCCCAGTGTAATACGTCATTCTGCTTTGGCACTTAGGCCCAATGAAAATTGATAAATAAGCATCTGGTGTTGGATGTGAGGTGCTCATTGTCTCACAATTCAGAGGTCGTCAATACGTTGTTCCCTGTTTCCTCTCGAAGTAAACGGAAGGCTTCGATTAAAACCTAACCTTTCTCAAAGCTTTCTGTCTCAAGGTGGAGGTAGCCATAGGTTACCTTTAAAGTCTCGGAGTTATCGATCCATTTAGCTTTATTTATGAATCCCTAGCTGTTGGCCTGGGTGCCTCAGGGCCACAAAGCCACTATTAATCTTTCATGAGAACAGCACCTTTTCAAGCAAACAACTTTGCTACAAACTAGAAAACCTTGCAGCTATTTTCCAGAAGTTGCAGAAGCTAAAACAATTTTTGGTTCGTGTGACTGTCAATTCTGTACTTTTTCACCCTCTTCAAAGACATAGATTGATGAAATGAGAGGCTTCTTTTTTCGTCATGAAAACGGGGCTGACATATGGAATGAAAGGTCACAGATATCGTCATGTTCTCAGCTGCATCGTGAGGGTTGACGACAACATCGGTGTACATGAAGTGCTCTCAACTCCTGCAGCCTTGTCAGAATCAATTCACATAAACATGCCAAGATCTGTGAGAAATCTTTCCAGGCCTGTAAGGTTTCCAGCTCTACAGCCCTGTTCAAACTGAGTGCAGAGTAAATTGTTTGCGAGATTAAATTAAAATGCAAAGATGTGAACAGACACACATTGGCATCTGTTTCCGTTGGCTGGTCT
Organism: Aulostomus chinensis; assembly: GCF_037954235.1. NCBI lineage: Eukaryota > Metazoa > Chordata > Actinopteri > Syngnathiformes > Aulostomidae > Aulostomus > Aulostomus chinensis. Next base: position 6,260,452 of record NC_141337.1, read on the forward strand.
GACTGATGTGAGTAGGGGTACCACCGCTGCATTTTTGACCCCTGGATTATTTGGACAAGTTGAAAATTTGACTGAAGGTGCATCGTGACAACCAATGAGAGGGAGGATTCTCTCACTGTCACGGATGTCCTGTTGAGTCAGACAATGGAGGATGAGCAGATCGCTCCAGTGTTTGTACCCTTGTGAGCCACAGAGACGTGTGAGCTTTGTGATGATTTGGCAAACTGAGGCCGATCTTGCAGCCCTGGAACTAAAAAAAACACTGGCAGTTGTTGGAGAGGAAGTACAAGCACAATTTTTGTCGAAATCTCAGGGGTGTAAATGGTTCTTGACTCATTAAATAGCAATATGACATACCAACTGAAACTTGAATGCCGTGTGATTCGACCTTGTTATCCAGATAGGACTGCTTTCCATTCACTCTTCACACTTACGAGAGGTAATTAAATGTGTGAAATTGGGACCAGAAGCCTGATATTGGGACATTTTTGTTTCTGATTTTCTTTTTAAATTTTCATAACTTGGATTAGCGTGTGTTATCCTGTGATATGAAGACAAAACATCTCTTAGACTTACTCTACTCTGTGCTTTACCCGCTTCCTGTCCCAGTTACCCTGATCAGATGTTGCGCTACAGCTCAACACTCATCATGGAATCATGTTTACATCACATGAAAGATTCAAATCACAGAACGAGTCGCTGCTGTTATCTACTGGATCCGTTTCCTGTTCAATACCACTTTCCTCATTGAGGGATTTATGGAAACAGATACAAAACACATCTTTCTGCTGAGTGTGATGTAATCATAAAGCTAATCTCTCTCTGTTGCTCATTAAATTGATACCTACAGCAGCCTTGTCTGCTGAGCTCTTGATGTCTGATACATCACCTGTCGTTTTCAGCTCGCCCGTGCGAAGGATTATTTCACCCGGTGGAACTGCAGCCACGGAAAACAAGGTGCAATCCCATGATCAAAGGATGTCTGTCTTTATTTTCATTGAAATAAGGGCTATTAACTAGGGGTGCTTTCATGTCAGTAAGAGCTAAAAGTTCCAAGTCTTGGAGTGATGGTAATGAGCAACTCTGCGAGGTGCCTCTAATATCTACAAACACTTTTTGATCAAGCATTTTGTTGTTGGGGGCTCATTTGTCTTGTTATCACAAAATTAGCATTTGAGACAGCTTTGCTACAGCTATATTTTAATGGCTTCACATTAACCTTTAATGGTGGCCTCATTTATCTGTTTCTTCGTTTTAGAGATAGCAGGAATCCAGCCAGAAGGAGAACATATTATATCTGAAGCAGGTGCATGAACCATGCATGATCAGAAAATATGCTTTTAGAGGGACTTTTTTTTTTTCCTATCAAGGCCCTAAAGGAACTATCAGCACTGTGTATGGAATCTGAAATTAAGAGCTCCAATTGAGGGTACGGGAGATGTCCTGTTACGTTAAAACTTCAGCTGAAACTGCACACTGGGAGTGTCGAACTGCTCTGTCGTGTCAAATTTCCAGGTAACACAGGTCAGAAAGGTGGGAAGTAACAGAAGAATTACAGTAGATTGGAAAGCTTTAAAGTGGGCGTGTTGTAATACTGACCGCATCGCAGTATCTTCTGCCTGTAGCGCCTGAAGCAGTAAAAATGTAGAATGTATGAAATCTAGTGTACATAATCTAGAGCTGTCACATTCCTTAAAATGAATAACTTCAGGTTGTAGCACAGAAACGATGTCATATCAATGGTTAAAATTGCTTGCAAGCTTACAGTATGAATAATAATGCATCATGTTTACAGCGAGGGAAAACTAGATTGAGTTTTGTTATTAAAATGCAAATCTTATTTTTGGGCGTCTGTTTTTGAACAGGTAAACAATTAGACTGAGGTTTAGAACCATAGGGGTTAAAAAAATTCAGCTCCCCTTTAATAAAAAATAATACCCTTGCTTGTTACTAGATATAGAGAATGTACGATCAGAAAATCTATTGCTTCAGCAGCTTGTCTGAGAAACTGGAAGACATTTTTAAGTGACTAGTTTGCTTTTTTGGGGGGGGGGGGGCTCCACACCACACCACACCACACCACACCACACACCTGCAGGCAGACATGCACCCACCCACCCACCCACACCCACACCTACACCTACACCTTGATTAAATGACATTTGAGTGACGTCCCCTGATTGATTACCACCATCTTACACTAAATTCATTGGGGTAATTTCCAATAGTAATACTTGGTGGATTGAAGGATGGATCTCAGGATGCATCTCAGGCTTGGCTGTGACATTTTAATCGCTCGGGGAAAATGAACTAAAGTGAGGACGAGTCGATCAATACTGTAAAGGAACCTATAGCTGTTCCTGCTCAAATACCAGAACACAACAAACATGTTCTCCCTGCTTCAGTGTTCAGTAATTGCACGAGTTGTCAAATAGTGTGGTTAGTCATTTCCTCTCGTCTATTTGAACACGCCTTTGAGACATTTAATTTACGATAAAAGGTTAAATATTCCGTTATATAAATATATGTACCGTAAAAGGACTTAATATAGCCTCGAGTGATTGTTTCTTTCTAGAAAAACCCACAGAGACGTAGCTGCTGCGTCTTAACCGAGCAAAGATAACAGTGACGACAGGCTTTTGTCTGATTAGACACGAAAGATTATTGTTAGACAGACGCTAATACTAATGGTGTTGCCTTTTATTATTGAGTTTTTCAATTTCGCTCCTTTTTTATAGACTTTTCTGTGTATTATATTGTGTGTAGCACTATTTAAATTTAATGCACTGAATAATATTGTCCATTTGAAAACAGATGGAGCAAACACTCAAAGCAAACAGACTTATTTAGAAGTCGCTTCACCAAACAAGTATCCTATCTTCATTATTTAATGAAGCACATGGCTCATTTTAAAATGCCCGTATTTCTAACAATTCCAGGGTGAAATGATATGAAATGACTTAACAAATGGAGAAACTGAAAAACAGATAAGACAAGCATCCTCCTGCAATTCTTATCTACAGATAATTAGGGTCAACAGTGGTAAAGCATGGTAGTCACTGCCATGCAGTAATGAGCTGCAGCGCATAGAAAGCTGTTCTGCATATTGTAGTGACCCCCAAAGAGCCCGTTGGCGATCTCACTCAACGATTTATCTCTGTTGGTGCGGCGGAAGCCGAGGGTCTGGGTTCACGCTTAGTTCCCTCTGGACGCTACTATATCATCATGGAGGAATAAGCCGCAAACATGGATGTCTTTAATTCAAAGAAGCAAGGACTCCCATTAAATCCAGATACACCATTCTACTGCTGCGTGTATTTCCACTGGGAGAACAAGATGTGCTTTCCACAGCAACAGAGGACAGAGCAACAATTGGACTGAAGGTGGGCGGAGTAAAACTCAACACTACACCAGCGATACGCTGCTAATTTACACCAGCACGCAGACTAGAACATATCTTCTGAGATTGTCAATTAATATGTTGCAAAGCAAGATTTCCACAGAGTAAAATTGCTCCCTGACACACGAAGCAAACTAATATTAGACAGGTCCTCTCCAGCTGTTTGTAGCTGCTGTCATTATATGTTTTGTATAAGTAGCGTTGTTGCCCCCTGACGGACTGAACCTGGGTCATTGTGGTGGTAGGTGACCGCAGCCTTAGCTATTGACAATGGACCATCAAGTCATTCAGCCTGTTCTAATTCAATACTTGGAAATGAGCCTAAAATATGTTAAATATGTTGCTGGAAGTACAAGCAGAGAAGAAGGCAGTCAGAGTTGACTGTGCAGCTCTGGTGTCATGTTGAGCAACGTAAAGCTCTGACGAGCAACGCTGAATCATCGGGGATGCGGAGCATCGGAACGAGTAAAGGTCTGCTTCCAATCAATGAACTCTGAATGAATTAGTGTCATTTCACTGTCAGTTCAAGACAAGCTCTCAGTAAATGTTTGCAGCACCAATAAAGCTTTGTCATGCAACACACACACACACCAAACACAATTACCCTTACAAAACAACAAACAGACGGAATGTAGGGATTTGACATATAAACCCCAACTCCTCAGAATTTCACAAGTTTTCTAAGGCCACACCCACAATCATTCCTTTCATTTTGCCAACACAGTGTGAGGTTTGAGTCCACATTCACAAACAAGTTAGTACTTCTGGTACAACTCACTGCATCACAGTTCCAAATCTAGCTTCTGCGGCAGATCTGCTGCTCATCATTCCAGTGTGTCAGGTTCAAAGTCAAACACATGCTGGAAAACTTCAGAATCAAGAGAAGCGTGCTCACGTCACTCTTTTGCTAGTTATTTTCTTTGCACAAAGAATAAAATCTGTATTGCACATTGTTAAGCATATATTTTGTCACAATGTGTGACTAAATATATAACATGGTACATGCTAATGGACTACATGACTGTGCTCCTGTGCGAGGAAGAATGAAGTTTCAGAGTGCCAAGTTGCGCGCTCATGTATATGCATTCAGGTGAGAGGACCTGATTATGTATTCCAATGTATAGGAAAACTGAGGGAAGTACACATCTGTTTTGTGGTGAACGTCCTCTCTGCCGAATTATGCATTTGATGCAGGAACAGCAGCACCTGTTTTGCATATTAGTACTAAGTTAACCTTTTCTTTTGTTTGCTTTTTTAATGTTTTGACATCTTTTTTCCACTTCGCTTGCTTCCCTCTGTGTAGATGAGCACAATGGTTCACAACCTGGCTGTCGGGACCCCCGCAGGGTTGCCAAACTTTTTCAAAGCGATCAAAAACTAAACTGTAAACTACGAATACACTTCTTAAATTGAGGTCTAAGACTGTATGACATCATGATTTATTGTAATGCGTTGACATGCCCAGCTAGGAGGAGGATGCATTTCATTCTACCAAAACAGAGCAGAGAGGAAGCAAAGGTCGGGATTTGCAAACATCTACTGGATTATTCTGGGGGGTGGCGGCTAAGAAAAATTGAGAATCACTGTGTTAGCCAATATTTGACCAGCACACATTTTTCTGTCCAATGCAAAACTGTAAGTCTCGAAATTTTTGTCCAGACTCTGTTGAGGTCAGGTCAGGTATCAATTCTTCAGCTGAATTTGCTACTTTTCAGAAATTCATTGGTGTCTTATGTTTTGTAACTCATTTGGAGTGATCATCTGCAGTTCCAGATCTATTCAACTGCACCTTTGAGCGATTCTACAAAGTTATGTGAGCCGCATGCATGGATTACGTGATGAGCTGCGGCTTCAGTGCCCCCACTTTAACGTACATCTGCCCCTGTGTGAAGTGTTCCTGCAGACAGACTGAGAGAATAGCCCTCACCTCCTGCTGGACAACAAATATTTTTCATTACAAGGACTAATAATGAATCCTGCCCATTAAACAATATGCAGTCTCGCGGGCTGACTACAGGGAGGCCTGAATCAAAGTATCCATTACATGCTGTGTTTGTTGGGTCTCTAGAGTAATTTAACAGCAAAACAGTTAAACAATAAATTGTAAGAAAGCGTCTCTGGGGTTCTTATTGCCTTTGTGTTTTCACAGAGGCCTGCATGTGGAGCAATGGTAATCACAATCTGCTGCAATATTTTACACAAGTTTCACTTGTAGGGTGGAAATAAAAAAAAAAAGAGGGGAGGTGGGAATAGTTCGAAACTGCAAGTCACATAATCTCCAATGTACAATCACAAATTAATTAAAATGCAGCTCAGTATTTATTTGGTTCTTCAATCTTTCTACTGAATTACAGCAACACAAAGACATGAAACACTGACGCTATCAACATTAACAGACGGGAACAACAAAGTCATAATAAATAGACTGACATAAAAAGCAAATTAATTCACACACATTGTTTTCCGTTTTACCGTCATGTGTATCGTCCAGAGAGCCTGTCATAGTTGCTGGCACCAGCCTCTCCCTCTGAACACCCCCCCCCCGCTCTGATTTCTGTTGATACATAGATGCTAACATGGAGAAATAATGTTTCAATCAAACCATTTGTTGTGAAATGTCCTGAAAAGTCAAAATCTCACACAGAATGTAGTTCGTATTACTGAGGTTGACTGTGCAGAGAAAATGTTCTCAGCCTGCAATTCTCATAATGTCTCTGCCACTGCACTTCCTAAAAATGGCATCTCTTTCCTGATATGACAGCACAGATCCAGTCCGGGCTACAGAGGCTGCTCCATTATTAAAGTATCAATCTAAGATTACAGCAGAGGAGACATCTGATCATTAATCACCAGAAACGGAGACTCTAAAGTCTATTAAGAGTTAACAAAAAGAGAGTCGGGGTGAGCGCAGCAATCCTGCAGCCAGTTCAGCTCGCTGAGGATCAGAGGTGAATAACAATTCCGTTGTCAGAGAATCATGCATCTATTTGTCTAACTTAATTGAAAACACACTGGTCTAAAAAAAACCACGCAGACTGATCCAAGTGTCTTGACGTAAGGGGAAAAAAAAACCTGCATAATGTATTTGACCTTGAAACAAAACCAATTTTATCGCTGTCATTTCAACTCGAGTCCTTTGCATTCCCTGAAATAACAATTATTCATGGTTCAGTCTGCAGAGGGAAATGACTGACACTTGCTCTCCTTCAGCAATAAGACGTTGAATTGAACTGATCTACGAGCTGTCAAATTTACATGTGGCACGACAAAGTATCAGCGGTCATCAAAATGAGGACACTCGCTCAAGAAAGCCTCTGAAATCCCAAATATTCTGCTTCAGGCTGCTGTTTGGTGAAGCTTGTTAGAATGTAGGAGTAGAATTATTGAGACGTGTGTGTGTGTGTGTGTGTGTGTGCATTTGATTCCATATGAAATTGCACTGATGAAGTTGTGAGTGACAGTCAGTAATTGGCAATCCTGCTCTTGCACGTCTGAAACAATTTCTCACCTATTTGTTCAGTCACAAGGCAGCACGTTAACTAACATGAATAGAGATGTCTTGAATTTCCAGCAACGTTGGATGTGCTGGAGCTCCTCTGGGTTTACAGTGTAGCCTCTAGCAATGTGACGGTCAAGGATATTTATAAATGGAGAGCGAATGGTCCACACACACACACACACACACACACACACACACACACACACCTTCAGTAGCTTCACTCTTTACGTGGATGGTGGAAAAGTACAAAAGGAGACAAAGACACAGGAGGGGAGGTTCAGACACTATTTGATCCTGGTCTATGGGGACACACTGAGTTCACTGGGGGAGGGGGGGGGGGGGGGAGTTAACAAGCTGACAATCTCTAAATAAGAGTTAAAGATGGCCAGCTGACAGAGTTGAGTTACCTGTTACAGCCAGCACTCGATCCAGTTAACACGGATGACCAGCATCATTTGCGTATTCCGTGAACAAAAATGAGTGTGAACACACTGGTTACTAGACACACTCGTGGCAACACTGATAGGCCAAACTGAACGCATCAAAGGGTTGCTGGTTTGATGCCCCCTGCCCCGAGAGACTGTGGAGCATCTTTGAGCAAGATACTGAAATATGTCTTGCATGGTAGCCTCCACCATCATTGTGTGTGTGTGTGTGAACATTGCAAAGCGCTTTGAAGAAACGTGCCATATAAACACTTCAACATGTACACGTTGAAGAGGTCAACAAGCCCCCGGTTCAGTTGATGTGCAATAAGGAGAAGAAAGTCAACCACAGCAAATGGCATGAAAACAAAGACCCACTCACACTGAGCTGAAATGAGCACAGTAGCTTCTGCTTTAGCCGGCATTTGTGGTCGCCATCGTGCGACTTGTTCTTTTCTCTACACTTACACAAAGAGATCAGAGCTGGTGAGTTACGTGTGTGTGTGTGTGTGTGTGTGTGAGTGAGAAAAAAAAATCACATTTAACATGTAAATTGAACCCCAAATTGTTTTGACCTGTTCTGTTCTCGTACAGCCCAGTTTTGCATCTCTAAGTATATAAAACAATGAAATTAACGAAAATGTCCTGCTATATTTGTATTTTTCAAAAAAATAAACCAACTCTAGCCAATCGCTATTATAATTTATGTAACAATCGTAGCCCAACGTTGTGACTGAGTGTGCCGACTGTTATAAGAGGCCGTGTCAATGATTCAGCGGACGACAGAAATGTCTGTTAAGTGTTTGGTTAAAAAGAACAAACATCAGAGAAACAGCCGAATAAGTCTTGTTTCTACTAAATGATGTCGTGAAATCATGTGAGACAACAAAGATACAAAACAAATCTCTCAAATTCTGGTTTATTACTCAAAGAATGACAACTGTTGCCGGAATACTTTCAGACAGGGAGATCCGTGAGATTCAGGAGAAACTTACGCTCCTGTGTTTAAATAGAAATTGCATGACTTAAACCCTGGAGATTATTGTACGATTCTTTTGTCCCAGATTAGAAATTCTGTTTAAATAATTGAGAGAATCAAATAATTTCACTCGTTAGTAGTTTTGGTTAAATATTGAGAAGGTACTTTGAGGTGTAATAAAACTCTGCAGCCTGAGCTCCGGTGATGTTTCTACCAGGCTGCCTCAGCCAAGACCAGCACTTTAGTGTTCACTGCACTCTGATTACTTTATGTTTTAATCGCTTAGAGATAATAAAGGAATATAAACAAAATACTGCATCAGTGAATCCTCAAACTATACATCCATTAAGGTACCATTAAATGCAATATGTGTGTGTGTATATATATATATATATATATATATATATATATATATATATATATATATATATATATATATATATATATATATATATATAATATATAGTCCATTTACCAAGCGGCCTTTGTAACCAACTCATTTATCACACCATCATAGCTGCAAAGCTGAACTGGGAGTACTTTGTTTGCAAATATAACGGCTTTAGAATGTGACTTGGTCACGAGTAACGTTTGCCTATACCATTTCACTTTCTGTTAAAAGAACAAAAGTAGCGGCTCCCTGTTTTACACAATGCTCTCTCTGAGAAATGTCTCCGAAAAGGGTTGTTTTGTAATTAGTAGTTAATTACATGTAGTTGAGCCCTAGATGTCTCTGAGCTGCAGTGTAATGAAGATGGCTCTCATTAATAATGCAGAGTTACATCTCATCATCCCTCGCTGTCTAATGTGCAGTTTTCTGTGTTAAATAAGAAGCATCTAACTTTCTGTCCTCATCAACCTTTCTGATGATTCTCTTTCAGAGCTCCCTGCCTCCCCGAGCCAATTAATGTGGACCTGGAGAATATTTGTAGCTGCAGCTTCTCATACAATTTCAACACTTCTCAGGGAATCTACTGGAAGCGCTTCTGACTCCTGTGAAATCAATAGAGCTGAGATGCCCTTTTAAGTCTTGATGGTGTATGGCGACGTGTTTTTTTGTGTGTGCGTTTGATCTTTATGGTACCGTGCAGAATGGAAAAGTGGGGAGAGGAAAGTGAGGAAACTGATGACACTGAAATGTTTGCTTTATCACGTCTGCGGTTCTGTGAAAACCCTCGGCCAAGCTAAATATAAGGCCATATGTCCGTCCTGTTGAGAGGTCACAGTAATGAACGCGGCGCAACTTCTGTGCCTAAATGATCCGTCGCATGCTTAATGTAACAGGACAGACTGGAGAATAAGCAGCCAGGACAGCGCGCTGGACGAGCATTAATTTGGTGCCACATGTGGTATGTCTGTCTGTTCAAAAGATATTAGCTGCTGGTAATTAGTGGGGCAAAAAGTTGTTTTGAAAAGTTCACATCTGGAGCTTTTTAGCCGTGAGATCTTTTATTTTATTGTTTTTCTTTTACACTCCAGCTGGTTACGAGAGACTTCGAGGCGTTTTGCCACATGTGTTGATCCCGTGGTCAACAATGAAATTCACTGTTCAAATGAATTAGTAAAATAATAGAAACTCAATCAATGACTAGTTTAGTAATTGCATATGGGAGTCGTTTGTCAAATTCAGACTGCGATGCCTACAGGCAACATATTGGAACACAAAAACTGGCCTGCTGGATGATTTAGATTTGTAATAATTATATTGGTCTGTTTACCTGCGGCTCACAATGTGCTGCACTGTTGCTGCATCGAATATACAATTTCAAAAATGCAAATGTTTTGAAAAGTTAAGAGTTGCCAAGTTGTAAACAGAGGCGCATGAGCTCCATGTGAACACAACTGGCCTCTCCCCACCCGCTCTTCACTACCAGTGTCACAAAGTCAACCGAGAGCACTCCTCATTAAGGAGGAGGGTGAACAAGCTTTGGGAGAGCCTTGCCACTTTGCCCTGGAAATGGGAGGAAGGCCTCACCATGGTTACGTCACACTTTTTGGGCTGAATTTCACATTGTAACAAGGCCTTTGCCCGATACAGTGAACGGTCCTTGTAGATGCAGAGCCGATGCTCAGCCTCCGCTATTCAATACAGGCTGTTTTTATTGACGCTGCACTTTGTCAGAGTCAAAGTTTTACCATCACGCATATTCTGTGATTGAGGAAGTTGAAGTTACGTTCATGTGGAAGACCAAAACTGACAATGTAGCAAGACAGAACTTCAATTTTGGGATATTTCCTCCATTCTCATTCAACCGTTGCACCGAGGGCTGGCGGTGTTGTTGAAGTCCGCTTCAATGCCTGGTCAGTGTTACTCAGGACCCCCCCTGGACGGTACGGGCCAGGCTGAGAAAGGCCCTGGTATCTACCTGTGTGTGTGGTCACATCAAGCTAGCTGCCTCGGAGAGGAAGTGGGCAGGATTTCTACTAAAAGTGTTTTTTAGAGCAATTGTTGTTCAAGACAAGTTCAGAATGAACATAGCTAAATCAACAACTTTGCATTAAAAATAATCCCATTAAATCAGGAAATGCTTGATTTCGTCTCTGTAAACATGCTCATTATTGAACAGCCATTGTCTTTGTAACTTCTAAGTCCTTTCTAGTCTCTGTTTCATTACTTCTGAAGATGATAACTGGAATCTCAGCTGCCTCTTACATCTGCACTGTGTAATTCTACAATTATCTTGTAGCAAAGAAACCTCAGATTTCACTAATGGGTTGTAATTGTTATTAGCTATTAGGAATTTAAATGTGCTTTGTGCTTATATCTTAATGGAACTCAAAATGCCTGTCTTGCTTCTCATTCACACGTTCACGCTAACATTCACACCCCTGGTGGATGCGAGGCGCTGACCAGCGTCTGCAGCAACTCAGGGTTCACTTGATGTTAAAAAGCTATTGTAGATCTATAGCATAGTAACATAACCGCAGCTTTATCACAACTCAAGTTGGTCCTTTAGTTTTACTTATAGAAGTGTGGTAAAACTGATATTACTATATTTTGTTACACTTTCTGACACTTGTTGCGAACACTCGCGCTCCGCCACGTCTGCCTCGTGAAGGTTCTGTTACTCGGCTCTGCAGCAGATAAAAAAACTTGGGTTCTCTTAACTTGCTTGTGCATCCCAGCACACAGCAGCTTTCAGAAAAAACTGGGTCATGATAGTCAGGCTAGACTGGAGAGAACCTCCCTATGGCGATGCCTGACACCATCACTCCTTCCATGTTGTTACTGGCACACCTGGAGATTTTGGTCTCTGACCAGATGTTTGATTACAGTTGAAAATGAGAAGAAAGTTTTCATCAAAATCCAAAGCAACGCCAGGAGACAAGAATGCAAGACTTTTGGAAAATGATGGATTCTGGTAACTTAACAGCCCAACTCCAGCTGTTGTCTGCACACTAAATCAAACAGACATCGACTGTGATGGCGTCCTGTCGCTGAAATGTGCTGGTCAGTTTTTGCGGTGTAAATATTGACTTGTGGCGCAGGTGGAAATAACAGACGCGAGCGGAAAGCTGGACAGGTCTCTAATGTAACTTTTCAAGCTTTCTGAACAATCATCTCCCCGACTTCATGATAGCTTGTAGACACTCAAGGTTAATCAGAATGGTGTCTTGTCTGTAGATCAAACTCTGAGGAGGTCAGAGAGCAAGATGAGAAGTGGTGTGTGTGTGTGTGTGTGTGTGTGTGTGTGTGTGTGTGTGTGTGTGTGTGTATAAGATAATTCATTTCCACCAATAAAACAAAAAACAGAAGACTTAGTTTCAGGACGTAGGTTGATGTGGTAACCCGGCGGCTGCGTGTGTCATCAGAGCTCTTGGCTGTGTGAGGCTGGTGGAGCTGTCTGTTCAGCACCCGCGAGTTCTGCTCACAACTAACTGCAGCACTCCAGAAATAAAAGAGTTGAAAATGTGACGTTACTGGTTACCTGCAACACAGGAGTGTGATTCCACATGCATTGACCCACATGATGAATCCAGCCATGTGACAGTTTGATGCCTTCATTGGCACGATGTCTTAGACTTTAATCTAAAATAACTTTACCTCCGTTGCAAGAAAACAAGTTAAAAGAACATTTTTCTTGGCAGGAGGACTCTCACACCCTCACACAAGGACCTCACATCTGTTGGCATCACATGAGCGACTGTCTGCCTGCAGCGGAGAGAGTGCAGGATGTACAAAGCAGATACATGGTTGCTTGAATGTTAGTCTTTTCCTCACCTGTACCATTCTAACCCTCTGTCATAGTTTCTGTCGAAAAAGTGGGGCTCCGTTCCGAGTGCGCGCACATCTGGATGTATCCGGATGAACTCCAGGACCGCCCTGGTTCCTCCTTTCTTTACGCCGACTATTAACGCATTTGGTAGCTTCTTATTCCCATATCTTTGCGCGACACTCATGTTCTTCAACTTCAAATCCTCCCAGTAACTCTCAGTCGAAGCTTTACTTTGTACGCGGACATCACTTGATCCTCGCCGGGCGGCCAACTCGCCCAGAGCTCTGACTTCCAGCGAAGCGCAATTGTCTAATTTCCCAAGAAGTTTCTTCCCTCCTGCGTTCTTGTTCGGCGGGCACCGTTTCCCCTCGTAGCGCTGGTTAGTCATGATTGTGCTGCGACAGAAAATAATACTATAGCATAAATAGGTGCAAGACAGTGACACAGTCAGGATGAAGGCAACTCGGGCGCTGAATCTGTTCGTAGGTGAAAGGTACCTATGTGCCATGTCTCCATGGGTTCAAAGTGCTGCATGTTTTTCCATCGAATTTCCCTCCTCTCTTGCTCTGCGGTTAAAGTCAGGCAATGATGTAGGTTCCGAAGTCAGACAGGGAGGGGAGGCTTCTTGAAACCGCGCGTAAGTGGCGTTTTTTCTTTTCATAGGATCCTAAAACGCATAACTTAAGACAGCATATTTTTCCGAGACGACAACAACAACAACAAAAAAAGTCTCATCCGGCGTTTAAACTTTACTTTAGTAGTTTGAAGTAAATCTTAAAAGGAATCCCAGGAGAATTTGACGCCCATCTTCATCCTCCTTCGTCCTTTTGTGCAGAAAGTCCTCCGCGTCCCCTCCAACTCTCTCCAGCGCTGCTCCTCCGTCGCCTCCGAGGAATAGCGATGCTCAGCCCACCTTCCTCTCCCTCATAAAGAAGTTGAAGTGAAGATGGGATAGAATATTTAAATCAGCCCTCTGACGTAATTCTAATGATCAAGATTCTACATGCGTTTTAGATTTTAAAGGAACATGATTAATATTTTTCTAAACATTATTTGGAGGTTTCAAGGTGCAAAATGTACGATTTAACTACTCAAAATTACCCGACTAAATAGGATGATTTGTGCATGAACCGTCCTATCATTGAGTGTCATTTTAACTCCGTCTTATTCATGTCAGAGGAATCCACAAACACACGTTGTTCATCAGCAGCTATGAACAATTTTGCAGTAAATTCATGGGTGTTTTCTCTCCTGGGCAGTTTGAAGCTTTCGGCATTGTTGATCATTTGATCCTCAGAGTTGCCAGGATGCCAGCAGAATGTTGACTTCTATTGTCATGATTAAAAAAAACAAAACAAACAATAACTTGTGGAACCTTTTTTCGGGGGATGAAATCGTTAGGATTGTAGTTTCATGGTAGGTGAAAATATTGGCGTCTTCACACTTTTAACCACAAGCATGATTGGGAATGTTTGGCTATTTTCATCAGACCGGTGCTGATTTGGAGTCCCCAAGTCACATGACATGGAAGCGCTGAAAAAAAGAAGATGTTTGCAGTAAATGGAAATATTTTGCTCTAAAATATTAACATAAAATATAGAGGACAATAAGAGGCAATAAAAACGAGTGTCCTGAACTTCTGGTAAGAAAATCCTTGGATCACATAACATTAAGGCTGAGAGGAATCATGTGGAATGTGGAAAATGCTATTTTTTGGCTCAAATTTTCATATGAAGTACAAAGAGGGAATGTAAAGGAGAATGATACGAGGCGTGTCTTCCACTTCTGGACTGGCACGAATATCTGGTACTGATTTATTGTCTTTAGCTCACATGTAATGGAGTTTATTGCAGTAGAAAATGTGAATGTGGCTTTCAGCGGATGAAATATACATTTCACACTTAAATATTCTTATAAAATCTGTGGGGCAGTGAAATGAGGTGTGTCCTGTGATTCCAGTCTAGCACTAATATGTGGGACTGATTTGGAGAAACAAGACCACGTGACATGGAAACTACTGAAAAAATAAAACCTTGTGGCATTGACACTAAAATATTAGTAAAGAAATGTGGGAAGAAACAGAGATGAGAAATCATTCCTCATTGTCTTGATAATAATTCTCAATAGAACGTTTAATTCCCCAATAAATGTCATTCCAGTGCTTCTTATTTCAATGCAACACATTTAGTCATTGTCCAGGTTTGGCCTTTGATTCCAATCACATAAATTATTTATCGGATTTCAATATATTTTGATTTATTGATGGAATTTATCATAATCTAAACAGGTCCGTGCCAAAGGGAGTGCTCAGACCGCTTCTATTTACCTGATATGAATTCTTTTATAAGAGCAGAAAGTATTTGTGAGTACATAGTTTGTATTTATACATGTAAGAAGAGCAGTCCTAGCAAGCACGATGTTACGTATTACACGAATATAAAACGCTGTGGAACAGAGTCAGCTGTTACAATGGATGGTCAGATCTGCGAAAGACAGTTCTAACATTTTCAAACCTGAAATGTGTAATTATCCTTTCAAAAACTCACTTTTAGGTACCTTGAACTCACAGAGTCTTTTTTCCCTCCTACATGACTGCTTGATGACTCCAGGATACAGAAAACACCAGTCACATATTTTCTGGAAACAACAGCAACACTGGAGTTGGTTTGTGTGTTCTCAAAAAGCTGTTGATGGATTGCGATTGTGATGAAGTATAAATGCATAAATTTAAGAATAACGAGAAGATTTTGGAATGGATGTGAATCAGACATCATGTCGTCTTGTTGGAAATAGGATCTCCCTTCTCTTTGTTTATTGATCTGCAATTTAGGATCAATGGGATTTATGAACCCGTGAGGATGCTGAAGAGGCGGCACGGTGGTGCAGTGGTCAGAACTGTCGCCTCACAGCAAGAAGGTTACAGGTTCGAGTCCCGACTCGAGTGTGGGATCTTTCTGTGTGGCGTCTCCATGTTCTCCCTGTTCCTGTGTGGGTTCTCTCTGGTACTCCAGCTTCCTCCCACAGTCCAAAGACATCAAGAGGGGACGAGGCTGATTGATACTCTAAATTGACTGTAGGTGTGGCTGTGAGTGTGAATGGTTGTCTGTCTCTATGTGTTGGCCCTGTGATGGACTGGTGACCTGTCCAGGGTGAACCCTGCCTCTCGCTCAAAAGCTGCAGGGATAGACTCCACCCCCCCACGACCCTTACCAGGTTAAGTGATAGAAGATGAAGTGATCATTTGTTTATCTGTTTAGCTTATTGATCTTTCAGCATCATCCATCCGAGTGCTCATTCATCCTAAATGTTCTGCAAACACGAGCTGTGTATTCTGCTCTGTCGCAGTGCGGAGCATGTAAACTCTCTGGGTCTCTTAATATCTGATATGTGAAGCTTCTGAAATATGTGATGTGTCAAGAAGCAAGATTTCTGAAAATCTGACATTTGTGGAGCAACGTCCCCACTTTCAAGCTTCTCAAGTTTCTTGTGGATGAAGTTTCTGCATCAAAGCAACACACAAGCATTACTTAATGCAAATGCCTAATCTTTTCATGAAAAATTAATGATATCCACCCAAAATCCATTTTCAAATAAGGTTTTTTTTTTTTTCCCTCTCTGTCTCCCTGTTACTGTCATACTTGTGTTGACCACTTGCTGCTTTGTATTAGCCTCACATACCGCTGCTAAACTGCCAGCTGTGCCCTGGCTGAAGCTCACGTTTCCAGCAGAGAATATTGTCCCCGGGGAATCAAATAATCTTTCTCTTTTAAGTTCATATAAACCTCTGAGAATAAGCAACCTGGCCAAGCTTTTGCACAGCAGTGCAGCAGAGCGCCCTGTGGTAATGAAACACCTTCCCTTTCTTCTTGTTGTCATCCCGTAACGCCAAGGATATCTCCATTTTTTTTTCATTTAGTTTCCTGCTATTTTGAGAATATAGAGAATAACAGTATCTCTATGATATCAGGACTTGACAGCATTAAATTATTCCACCCACTCGATGTAGAAAACCTGTCATTATAACTAAATTATGTGGCTGCAACTGTAGGCTGCAAATTTGAAGATGGATGCCATCTAAGGACAACAACTATTATTTCTTTCAAAAGTCTGACGGAAATGATGAGTTTCAGAAGCCGGTTTATACAGTCAAATGTGTCATCTTATTTGTGCCGAACACCCACCCAGTGTTTCCTGCAGGTTCATACATATATTTTTTTATGATTATTTTGGTGGCAAATGGAATTGACAAGACTCCTGTTTATCTTCAAAATCCTCCTTCAACCAAGAAAAACATCCAGTGAACTGTAAGAAAAAAGAGCACCAGTTGTTTTCCCCAGCACAACCCCACAGAGCTTGTTTTATTAAAAGGACTAAACGCCAAAACTGGTCAGCTAAAACGCAATCAGAAGTTCCATAAACCCGTGTGACGCGTGGAAATGAGTCACACTGAAATGCCAAATTACTTATTTGTCACCTTGAAACACATGTATTGTCTAGTTATGAATCAGAATCAGTGGTGAACATGTAGAACTGGGCTCTCTGATTGGATTTGCTCAGAAATTATTGCACAGGGGGTGAAGTGAAATTTGAGACTGTGAGGGTTTATCTCAAACATCAGGTTTTGTTTTTTTTACTGTTGTTTTTTTTTTACTGTGGCTAGCTAAGAGCACCTCTCATGTCATGAGGCGGAGAGTTTCAGAGGCCGGGGGGCGGGGGGGGGGGGGGGGGGGCTGAGCACCTGAAGACTCTTGACCCCATGGTGGTCAAGCGAGCGGGTGGGGGGACGAGTTGGGTGGAGGAAGGAGACCTGAGAGTACGGCTTGGTGCGTAAGAGCGGTGGAGCTCAGTGAGCTTGTTGATGGCCTTGAAAGTGAAGAGCAAGGATCTTGTAAACGATGCAGCATTTTTAGACGTACTGACTCACAACATGAATACATCGCAGAAGTTGGAAGTAAAAACACGGTTTACTTTAGCCCAATGTCGAGGTATCTGTACTTGAGTAATTGCCTTTTTGGGAACTTGTACTTTACGACATTTTGAAGGAAATATTGAACTTCTTATTCCACAGCATTTATCTGAACCCAGCAGTTACTTGAAGAAAATGATTTTCCACATCCAACATCAACACTGAAGAAGACGATGTACTTTGATACTGTACACAATCAAAGAAGGACCAGGGGGTCACACACACGCTTTAACGTGACCTTTTAGAGATCAGTAGTTCAAGAATTGAACACTCTCAAACACTAGAATACACAAATATCATACAGAATGTGTACTTTATCTTTTGATACCAGAGTAAACTCAATATCACGGACGGTGCCTCTCTACTTTTACCGCAGCAGCATTTTAACTGATATTTTTACTTGACCAGAACACTGTTTTATCTAGGCATTTCTACTTTTCTTTGAGTGAAAGACCTGTGTTCTTCTTTCCCCAATGAGACGTTGTAACTGTTGGATAACAGCAATATTACACAAGGTGTTCTTTAGCTGTTATGCTAACAGAACAAGTACCTCACTCCTGCCTGTGTCACAGCAGTAGAAGTGTTGGACTGAGTCTTAATATGGCGTTTTATAGATATTTACTCTGCTTTTTACACTTTTTTCTTTTTTCTTCCTCACCAGTTTCACCCCAGCTGCAAGCTGATGACCGGAGATTACCATGTCTCATTACCCAGCATATTTGAGACACCCTGACTGACCACAGGAGGCGCTAGCGCAGAGACCGGGGCCAAGCCCTCTGCCCTGTGTTGGTTGGAAACATAATAGACGGTTACACAACCTTAAACCTCTCAGTTTACTCCACCTATAGTCTCCAGCTTTAAGTAGTGACTGCTACTCACTCTCCTCCATACAGGGTGTCTAGCCTTGTCTGCTGCAAACTCCTGCTGCTACAGCATCTCACTCGTGACAGGTGAGGCACTCTGGGGAGAGACAGTTATGTACCATAACTCAAAGTTCTACAAATGAAGGCGCAGCTCTCTGTTACAGCTCCAGCTCCTTTGCACCACCGTGACTTACTAGCGCCGGGTGAAGAGCTCTGCAGCCGGCTCCACCAAATAGAGAAATATTTCAGACACTTAAAGAAGATCCATTCAAGCAGGAACATAAAGGCTCTTCGCTGCCTAGGTACACACTATTCGATTCTTGAATTGGAACTCAAAGCAGAGCTAGAAATATGAAATACTGATATGCTTTGCTATTAAATGCAGAACTGGTAAATTTGGGCTCATGCTGAGTCTTTTTTCTTTGGTTTTCCTCTTTTCCCTCAGTTTATTTTACCTTTTAAAATCAGTACTTTTTCAATCATTCAATCAAAATTGGTTGCTGGCATTTAAAAAGGAGGCTATAAATTAAAATTCTTTTTTCTCCTAACGTAGATCCATGTTTGACCCGAACAACAATGACTGGATAAATGGGAGTATTTATCTTTTTGAGTCCTGCTGAGCTCTTGACATCAGGAAACCTTTACTACCTGATGTGTGCCGAACCTCTGTGAGAAAATTCAACATTCTCAACTCACGATTGCTACTCGGCATCCACTATTACCACTAATTCTTTTCTGCCCTTTTCTCCATGCTCTTATTTATCTTCTTTTTTCTTCCTGTGTGTTTGTTGCTGATCCACTTGTGCAAAGACAACAAGTACAAAAGCCGAGCTCCGACTAAAGGCCATTGAACAGCAGGCTACCTCTCTCCTTGACAAGCTCAGTGTTAACTAATTGCTGCTGACATTTTGCCCATGTTGTTTAAATGAAAACTATTCTGATGCTTTGCTTTCTTTTGTTTCCTCTCAATAGGAAGCACGGTTTAGAAATACCATCCTTTCTCTTCCATCTGCTGAGATTCTCACTTTTCAGCAAAATCATCTAATTATCACACCGTTTGCTTTGACAGAGATATTTGCCATTGTCAGGAAACTACAGCCAATATTACTGACTCTTGTATGAAGCATCCGCTGATCTGGATGCCACAGGGGGGAAAAAAGGAACTCTTAAGTTAGAAGAAATTAGCTTAAATTCAATTTTCAATTCAACAAATGTACTTGAGCACAGGAGCCTAGCTTCTGTGACGCCTCCACTCGACCCTCATTATTTCTTCCACCGAGGAGATGATGGATTGGATTTCCAGCAGCGTTGCGTTAAAACTATGAGAAATTTTATGCTTTTCACCAAATGTACTGGAGGCGTATAGAATGACCCAAGGAAGAGCCCATTCAGTTTGGGGGCAGGCTAGTCATAGCATCCCCTGGTGGCAACAGGACATCTTTGTTTTTCACACTATTCCTCCGAGTGTGTTACCGGCTTAATCTAAAATTTGGTCAGAAACACCTGAAAAGTTTGGCAATGAGTTACAAGGACGATTCATAAGACGGTGTTACCATGGTGAAGCGGCCAACTGGTGAGATTATTGTTCCAAACTTCACATGTGACAGTAATTCCAGGACACTTCCAAGTCATAGCACGACCTATTGGTTATAGATCGTGCTGTTTGAGTGCCATAATGGTAACAATATGCGCTCTTTTTTTCCCGCCCTTTGTCGTACTTGCTGCAAAGACAACATCATGTCTTATATTGATTTACATTAAAATTCCACTGTTATCTTCATGTACAGCACCATCTTGTATAGTAAGCGTGTTCTCTGGCGCCAGCTAGTGGACTAAGCAAGGACCCGCTCATCACCACTTGCAGCTATAAGACATTTACGTGTTTACTCTGGTTACTAATTTATCAAGATTATATTATTTTACAAAATAAATGACTGATTGGAGGTTCTTCCTGCCAGTTCAAGTGAAAAAGAGTCTCTCAATAATGACGCATTGGGCTACTGGATTAGACTTTTCCTGCAGTGTTTCTACAGTTACAACAAGACAACACCTCTGTGTCAGACTGATCACATCCACATCCATTTTCACGTCTCACCTCTTTGATGGATGATGGGCAGCTGCTATCGGAGAACCGCGCCAGTGTTGTTAAAACATGAAGCAATTTATTTGCTTTGAACAGCTCTGAACACAACTTTGTATCGATCGAGACAAACCACATGGCTGACAGGTTTAGTGGGTTTTATTTGGTTTTCAATGACACAAAGAGTTGCTTTAGCGCGTGATTGATCACGGGGAGGGTACACCTCTCTTTCTCCAGCTTAAATACAACATGATTCGATGGATAGCTGTGAAGTGGATTTTGATGTCCTTTCAGTGGTTCTCTGATTTATTTTCTTTCATTGCATCTCCACAGTTTCCTTATTCATGATGGTTGGCAGCTCCAAAACATAAACGAGAAACAATGACACCGAGGAAGCTCAAGGAACAAAAGCAGATACCACGAAGAATGGCAACGAAAAGAGTCCAAGACTAAAAGTCCGTCACTAAAAATTCCAAAGTTACTGCTTTTGACCTCTCTTTGTTTTTCTTTTAGATTGCAAAGATAAACTCTTCTTCTTCTGTGCAAAGCCTAATTTATTCTCTCTATCAGCCAAGTGATACGAACTCTCTTAATTCACATATCTCTTTTTGCAACATTCCCAAAATTGGCTTAGCAATTGCATGGAGGCACGGTGACTGAAAAGGCTGCCTGGGAGCGAGAGACACCGAAACAAATTTGTGGCCTCTTGTTTGGATGCCAGAACATGTTGTGATTTTTAATATATTAACACTTCTGAGTCAAAGTCAACAGTCACAAGTGTGAAAGTATGTAAAATTTAGTCCAGTCCAGTCCATTTAGATGCCACCTGTTGCTAACAAGTCACATTTCATATCTGGTTTATGGCCATGGGAGAAAATTAGCAGTGACAAATTTTGATTGGAATGTCTTGCAGCACATTATGTCCAACAGAGATGTGGATATTTAATTTGGTGATATTCTGCTTCAAGCAAAACCGTGGAGTGTTTAATTTTTCACGCAGGCGGCTGTGACCGCATGCACAGAATGTTATGTGAGACATTTAAAAGTTTTCCACAATTTCCCATCAAGTTGTGTTTCAAACAAGCATACTAATAAGATGAACAAGAAGATGTTCAGGTGTACACCGTTTGGAAAAAAGATGGTTGTCACGTTCACCGCGCTTGTACAGTACTTCTCTCTCGAAAACTGAACATATACTAATTTTTCACTCCTCAAGAATTCCACATGACGTTTACATCACTGACACGACAGATTGCAACGTCTTGTCTTGTTGTTATTCTCTCCCCATTTTATATTCGTTTGTATGCACGATGACATGTCAAGCTGCAGAAAGATAATTTACAACACTGAATTCAACCTTTTTTTCTCCCCTCGAATTCAACCAGGTTTGGTTGTGTTGCAAGTAAATTACTGATGGTTATCATATCTGTAGGGAGGAAATTGTTCCTGGATGTTGATTGACCAGACAGAAGCATAATAAAACGCTTATCTAGAATAGTAAAACTTTTCTCCTCAGGTTGCTGTTCCAGTAGAACTTGACAAGTTTGCCAGTTCGCTGCTGAAATCTGCAACTTGTTCCCATTTTTTTTTTCTATTTTGTTGATTTGGCATCAGAGAAATTGCCATCATTGACAGCACACTTTACCTTCAGCTTCTTCATCGTCTGTGTGGACTAAATACAGCAACGAGCTAAGGTTTACTTGAGGTGAACGCTCAAGAATAAAAGCTGCGTCCCGGCAATAGATGTCAGACTGCCAGCACGAGATAAAACCTTCAATAAGTGACCTTCTTAAATGCCATAAGTATAATGTACAATGAATATGTCAAACTACCGTAATACTCATGAAAGTATTTTCAAAGTGCCAGACTCCACATCAGCCACTGTATCTACAATAACTAATCCTGATTTTACATGAACGTATGAGTCACAAAGGAGGTATATGATTGATGGACACGTTTCCTGATAAGTGATCATTTTTGTGGCCTTTTACAGGACTTTGACTCGTAATTCTTTGTTATTTATTTATTTTTTTTAAATTACATTTAGTTTTGGAATCATCAAAAATTCCTGCATTATTTTCTTTTCTCTTAGTAAAGATTACCACATTTGGTCGAGAGGGAGGAGCTGGCGCAGACCGACAAAGGATAGGACACGCCCAGCAAGAGAGAGAGAGAGAGAGAGAGAGAGAGAGAGAGAGAGAGAGAGCAAACATCCCACAAAGAGCGTAACCTTTCATTTATTGCTGTTAAAGTTCGTAAGCGTAAGCCACTTCTTAGCCACTTCAGATAAACACCAATTCTAACTCTGTGGTTTGCAATTGGCTCTGCAAATGGAAGGTTAGGTTCATGCTATGCGACCTGTCTAGGTTAAAGTGGCAGCGAGATGTAGTGTCTGACTTAAGTAGCTGTTGTCTGTAAGAAAGTTTCCTAACATTCCTCAACTACAGCAGAATGACATGTTAACATCGATCCTGTTGTCTCCGCGGATGGAAAGTGGATCATTTATTGAAGTTACTGTTATCCTGCAGAGATGTGCCTCTCCCGTCAAGTGCTGTGAGCTACTTTATATTCTAATGTTGAGGCATAACATCTACCTTTTCAAGTGTAATTCATATTTAAATGACTAAAATTATGTTTCACTGGAGATTCAAAACTTGACTGTAAACTTCACTTGTTCCAAAGCTGTATTCCTTTTTAACATCTGATTATAAATGCATGTTTCATTCCCCCATTTCTTTCAATATTTTATTCATCTTTCTGGTGTTGTTTATGAATAATAACTGCTGTTATTCTAGATGCAGCAAAGGTGTCAAGTTTTTTCTGCCCAAATCTGTTTGGACATATGAACACCTATTAATTTTTAAACCGCATGATACCACCTCGCCTCCAGCCTTCTCCTCTCTAACAGTAATTTAGGTTTTCCTGAGGAGCCTTGCGGATCAGTCAGACGTTTCTGCATAGGAGTGCTGTCAGTGCATGAGGAAGCAGCCGTGCCTTCACAGAGCGTCCCACTGTGAAATCAGAGGGGGAGCTCTACTTTCAGTCTTTTGAGGAGGTGTTTGTTAGCGTATATCACTGATGTGTGAATCCACCAATCACAGAAATAGGCACACTTTCCTTCTCAGGATGAATTCAAATATAGTTCATGTATGTTTTTTTGTTTTTTTTTCCCTGAAATTCATTGTTTCTTTCTTTTTTAAATTCTTTTATAAATTACGCAGATGTTGCGCACCTGTTTGTTAAAAAATAAAAATAATAAAAACAGGTGGCGGATCTGATGAGAACACCAGTTGCAGAATTTATTGTCTGATACATGAAAAAATACCCACATTTATTTCCCTTCAAAATTACATATATTTGGAATGCACACTGCTTAATTCTGCTATTTTACAAACACCGGTTTATAAATGTGAGTCCCATATGGATCGGCAGAGCACTAAACCGTATCAATTATTGAAGCGTGAGGGGGAATTTTTAGAGCACTCTGAATCTCTTCCGTATTCATAATTTATATTTAAATCCTTCTTGGTCTTCACTACATATTCAGATCTCATTTACTGTCATCCGTGCAGCCCCGCCGCCTTTATCCTCCAGGAATCTAGTATCAATTGATGTTCTTATCGGGATGTGGGAGAGGATTTGAAAGGAAAAGGTGCTTGGCAGTGACCATGGAAACACACACAGTGGAAGCAATCTGTGTGGTCTTACATAAGCATTGGAATAATATAATCGTGCAGTATTGCTGCTTTTTTTTTTTTTGCTTTTTTTTTTTTAAAAAGCACATCATCAAGATCACACTAACAGTTCCCAGAAGAACGCTCTTTATCTTTATCATGGCACCACATATGCCGTCTATAGAGATTTTTTTTTATCAGGCAGAAGCATTAGGATTGCTGCATAAATATTTCATTTAAACAAATCGATCGCTGCAAATACTGATGGAGGTGTTCAATTTTCTGCCTAGTTTGTCTTTTCACAGAGGGCTGACTCTGTATCCATTCCATTCCAGCACTCCTGAGAAAACCTCCACACGCAGCCAGTGCCTGTCAAAGGAGATAGTGTGGCCGCTACATAGAAG
Source organism: Aulostomus chinensis (assembly GCF_037954235.1). Taxonomy (NCBI): domain Eukaryota; kingdom Metazoa; phylum Chordata; class Actinopteri; order Syngnathiformes; family Aulostomidae; genus Aulostomus; species Aulostomus chinensis. The sequence goes on from NC_141337.1 coordinate 6,284,959, forward strand.
AATGAAAAAATGAGGGGGGTGTGGGGTGGTTGGGGGGGGTGGTTGGCTTCAATCATTCATCACCTCTCCCTGCACCAGTGTCACACGGGTGGAGTTTCAGAATACAAAGAGCAAGGTTCAGGGATGCAGCAGAAACACGAGGTAATGTTTCTGGTGATTTGTTGTACTTTTCTTTTTTTTCCCCTTTTTTTTTTCTCCTTTTTTTTTGCAAGGTACACAGAAGTGTAAAGTGCTACAGTTAGACTCCTGGGCCACGAGATCAGAAACATCAGATTTATTTCTACATTTGTTTTTTTTTTTTTTTCTCAAGTGCTGGCTTTTATACCATAGCAATAACAGAAGAAGAGCAGAAACTGTAAAACACAACCAACCGTGGCAAAATGAAAACAAAAAAAGAAGGAAAAAATAGTCAGGTTTTTGGTCTTCCATCAATTTTCAATAATACTTTAAGGGAAAAATGGGGGAAAAAAGTTAGTATGGTGCTATTGCACTGAGAAATGGCAGTCTTTATCGTCAAGTCTTCAAGATGATTTGAAAATGAGCAAATACACACTCACACACAAACGTGGCAATGCTCAGAAATTCTACATCCATTTGCTAACTGTAAGTTGATGTAGGCCACATTAGGTTTCTGAATAAATTATTGAACACAAGCAAATCTTTTACAGCAGACTTGATTATGAATTGAACGGAATGCATTTTGGATTTTTCTTTCTTTTTTTTTTTTCTTGTGTGTGTTCAGCGCTACGCCCTCTGATATCTGCTGGGCAAAGGCGGCTCGGCAAACAAAAGTTATGTCGCAGGATGGTGGTCATATCTCAGGACCCCCTTCAATCGATTCACAACAGCCAGGTTTGATACAGAGAGACTGTCGAGAGAAAACACACACAAGGTTATTTTGTCAGAAGGTTAGGAAAGGCTGGAAAACCTGTCTGAGATGTACATGATTTCCTTGCACACGTTGAATGATTGTTGTTCAGGCTAAAGTGTCCACTAGGATTGTATAGATGATAAATATTAGTCACTCTAACCCCGACCTTGATCTCCAAGCACCATATGAAATGAAATGTTTTCATGTTGGAGTTGGAATCAGATTAAAGGATAAAGCATCTCATTACATTGATCTGAGGGACTGTGGATCGTAGCTCAAAGTTTGCACCTCCTCACCTGCCTAAAATACATCAAAATTTCACCCATCATCAACTCCCAAACACTGAAATCGTCTCAAAGTGCTGAAATGATAGATCCTAAGTCTTGAAATCCTGTGCCAAGTCGATTGTTATAATATATCAAACTTCTCGTGAGCTGTGACGAACTCAGTTAACAGGTGTGCCTCCTTTTTTGTACGTGAACAACAAAGAAGTGGAGCCACGCTGACATCGAAGGTTGCTGGCGATTGCGTGTGTTGTGGAGGAAGAGAGGCAGAGCCTTCTAAATGTGTCTGTTTTCATCAGCAGACAGTAAACAGAGAGCTAATGGCAAGGTTTTGTGCTATATAACCAACGCTGCTCCCAACTTAGTACAAACCTACAGGCTAATTCACCAAGAAGGAGATATGAGAGCGGCGCATATACACTCTGCAGAGGTTAACCTCAGGACATGAGCCGGGATAAATCCAACACACAACTTCAAATGCTTTGTAAGGACTTTATACTCTTTTCCACAGGGTTATGGGATTTTACCCCCCCCACCCCCACCCCCCTGCAATTATGGAGAGAATTTTGTTTGGCTTCCTCTGAAGGCCAGGCTTTCAAATTTACAAAACAAATATTTGGCAAAAATATAAACAAAAATTCTTCCAATCCCGATAACACGTTCCCATAAAAAGTAACAAAAGGACATAAATGCCTCACAGACACAATATAAGCGCTCCTCTGTAATGAACACAGAGGCTTTAAATACCCTGCAAACAACTGCTAAAATATATGTGCAAATAAGTCCAATTTAGTTGAAACTTTGCTTGACACAGTTAAATAAAACTACAAAATAGTGAAACACAAATAATTCAAATGGCCTCATATGGAATTGAGAGACAGCAAAGATTCACTTTTTCAGTCCCCAGCCATCTGCAGTCCTACTGACACACTTTCACCAAATGTGTCTTGTTGATGTGCATCAGATGATATTCAGCCAGTGCTTTAGAGAGTTATTCCAAATAATATCACAACAACACGAGATACCGCGTTTTCCTACCGTCGGAATCTGTAGACATTCTCAGTAAAAAGTGGCACATTGTGGTTTCCTGTTTTGTGCGCAGCTGAAGTCGGCTACGGTGTACTTCTGTACCTCTACCAATAAGCGGTGAACAAACTTGGATGTAAAGGCACTTTCATTTATTTTGAAGTTTATTTATTAAAAGAATTGATGGATGAAAGATCTCAACTTTCAATTTACAGTTTCGGTAGAACCTCAAGCCATTTTCTCTTGAAAAAGTATAGAGTCCATCCAACGTCTTTTACAATCTTGAGAGTAAAAATATCACAAATTGCTCCACACTGAACAAAAGTACTTGCATTTATCATAAATGAATATAGTTTACATTAATGATCAGGAGGTTCTTGAGCACATAATGCATCATTGTGATGTATATTATACGTTGTAATGCTCAGGGACTGTACTGTGAGGCAGCGGGAATGGAAATTTTTGAGGAGTGCATGTAAATTAAGTTCCATATGACCCTCAAATTGGGTAAACTTAGTGTCTCAGTGTGCATACTGAAATACAACTCTCTATTCCCTATCTTACAGTCAAGCCAAACACATCCTTTTTGAAGAAGATGACAACTAAGAGGCTCCACATGATGGAGCTGACACATCTAGGGAGTGCAGGCTGTGATGTCCCCTGTACTGAAGCTTGAATTTCTGCCACACTATCAGTGTAAGACTGCTTTTGAAGTGAGTTGAAAGAACTTAAATCCAGTGATGACTGGGTGCACTTCCTCATCTGTGACCAAACTGTGAGTGAGCGCGGCTACGCAGCAAAGCTAATGAGGATGCTAATATTTCACTTTCCCTCCAAAACAGCCTTCAGACAGATAATGATTGTGCTTTCAAAATAACTTGCAGAGTTTAATATTATAAAATGAAAGAAATAATGATTTATTCCCCCCCTCTTTTTTTGCTTCTTCTGCATTCTCAGATTACTTAGATTCTTGCAATGATTTTTTTTTCCCCAAAAAGGGAGGAGAGGCGGCAGCCTACTGGTACATGCTGTTCCTAAATCCATCTGATCGAAAAAATGAAAAGTATCATCCATTAAGCTCGTAAAATGGGTGGTCTGCTGCACTGAAACACTGCCAGTGGAAATGAGTCAGGACCACTGCACGAGAATTCCTGGGTTTAAGAAATGTCACACAACAGGCGGTGGTTCCTTTTGGATAACAAAAAGCCCGGATCAGGGTTGGTACACCAGAATTAGCAAGAGGAGACAGGTGCTTGAGTCTTGTTTCACTACACTGACCTAACGAGGTACTATTTCTTCTACTTCAGAAGGTTATTTTCCTCCTGCGACCGAGTGTACCCCGCCTCTCGCCCAATGTCAGCGACCCTGAAGGGATAAGCAGTATAGAAAATGGATGGATGGACAGTGGGTGTAATTTCAAGTCACTGCTGTCAGTAAATACTGATAAATTACCAATTTGGAAAAAGAACCTGTGCATCAACCATGACAAAGGGATCAACGTCCTACATTCATGGCAGGATCCTAATTGACTCTCCATTGGTGTCGTTTCCGTGACACCGGCACGTATCTTTTAACAGAGGCTGTGCCAACAGCAACTAATGTGGTGTTCAGGGGTCATGGTCATTATGGTTGTCATTTCATGTGTTTCTTTGCTCACCTTGCAGGAGGGACAAAGGGACACACACTACAAGAACCATCACACAGCCTTTTGGTTCATCACTGAGCTCAGAGTGAACATGAGAGCAACAACTGAAAGCTAATCACCGACATTTCAGACTTCTAACACAGCACAGGACTCAAATATTGCGTTTTCTAGACTGTATTTGTTCACTATCCCCCCAATCCTCATCAGTTTTTACATTCAGAGTTGCTTTTATTCTGCCGAACACAACAAGCCTTCGAGCTCGTGTTCTAAATTACTTTATTACTTTAATAGTGGTGTAAAGTGCAACGCTGAGATATATATATATATATATATATATATATATATATATATATATATATATATATATAGATGTGTGTGTATATATATATATATATATATATATAGATGTGTGTGCATATATATATATATATAGATGTGTGTATATATATATATATATAGATGTGTATATATATATATATATATATATGTATACATATATATATATATATATATATATGTATACATATATATATATATATATATATGGTTCTGCAGAAAAGAATTTCTCCTGCAGAAAATAAAGTGTAAAATGAATACCTAAATAATTAAATGAACTAGCATATTTATGCTGATAAATATTAACCAGAATGTCCTTGATGATAGGAATGCTAAGCAAAACTGTGTGTGTTGCATTTTAAACAGGCAAACATCATTGGTTATGATTGATTATCACGACAAATAGCAATACATGATTTTAGTTGAGTATTTTGCCCTGTGATTGGCGGTTGGTCCCGGGTGTAAATCTCCCTGCAACCCTGGACAGGTGAGGATTATGGAACCTAAAATAAATGTCATCATCTTGATGATGGCATTTGATGTTTCGGTGATACTTTTTCTGCAGGTTTTAACTTGGAAAAACATGTTTTTAGCCAAAGATACCCTCAGGGTTATCCGTCTACCCTTTTATAATTTAACATTTGATGCCCTTTGACTTCGATGTTTCGACGTCTCAGCTATTTAATTTTCCTGGACAACATTTCTCCAAAGTGTGGCTAAATTACATGCTACTTCATGCGGCGAAAGGAAGAGGAGAGAAGATGGAGGGCAAAGGATTATAGCAGGAGTTTGGAAGGCGGAAGAGAGCAGGAGGAGAACTATAGACAGCTGGGAGTCAGTGGTGTTAATGTGGGGTCTGAGTGTGTAACCTCTCTCTCAGTGCGCTCTGATTAAAGAATGATTTATAGGCCCGCTGGAGAACCCTCTCAGCAATCCGTCTCTTCGATGAGATTTTTTTCCCCTTTTGAGTGGGTTTGGTAAATCAAGCTATCTTGGAAAGGATCTTGGGTGGACAATGTCAATGTGTTACAGAGAGTGAGCCAATAAATACTGTAACTTTGAACGCACTGGCAGCTCCACATGTGCATACTCGGGATCGTTTGTCTCTCTCTCTCTCACACATACACACAAACACACACACACACAGGTGGTTTTTGACTGCTTTAGCGGAATAAATCAGCTCATGGAGAAATTTGACACACTTCAATGGACTGATAACTCTCTTCACTGTTCATAATTCAAGAAGGTTTGATAATGAGGAATGTAATTTTTCTTTCTACCTCCTCAATATTCATGCTTTAATGCTACAGGTTGGACAGTAAACACATCACTAGTCCAGCCAACATGATACGAACAATCTCCCATGGCACATGACCCCATTTGTAGGAAAATACTGGAACATTTCTGGGAATGGTTGCATACAGTATGTGAATGGGGCTCTGTAGTCGCATTACAGGGAATAAGCTGGGAAAGCTGAATGAAAGAGGTAACATTACTGGGAGGGATGTATTACTGACCTCTGAGAGACATCTATTTCTGGTATTGCAATGTCAGGTGCAAACAGGAGCAAGACAGGAATGTTCCAGAATAGAGTTTCATATGTGAGTGGAGAAAATCACTCTTGGTGCCTGGAAGTTATTCCCAGTAATTTACTGGGATTTATATGTGAGGAAGGCTGATATTTGATGCATCAGCTGTACCTGCCTGGACAGCTTCATGCTTAATTGTCCCCTGCTTCAGCTCGGTCCAGAGAACTCAAACAAGAAAAAATAACACCATTACTTCAGTGGATGCTCCAGTGTTGCTTCTGGTGGACTGACACAAAGACATCGCCACGTCCAGCCTCGCTCCATTTCCAACATGCATGTGTCTGCATCTCTGTTTCAGCTTCTCCATGACGAAAGCACATTACCTTACCGAGTCTATATAGAATTTTCTTTTCTTTAAACAAATTGCTATGGCAGATCTTGTTTCTAAACTGTAGCTTTCAAAGAAGGCCACATGCCATTAGCATCATTCTAGGGTTAGCTATTGGTCACTTACTGCTTAACGATGCACCTGGTAGAATTTGAAGGTTTAGTCGGTTTTTTTTTTGGTTTGTTTTTTTCCCCCACAAACAGCAATAGACAGAAGCAACAGCAACACCAGCTGTCGGGCGAACGTTAGAGACCTCCTCAGTCCAGCTGGGGTCATGCAGGTTCTGACCCGGCTGAGGTGGTGTGCTCACGCTCGTCTCAAGCTCAACCCATCAAACACCGGTGCCTGTGAGTGCTTATTGTTAATAGGAAGAGTGAAATTGCCTGAAAACACTCAACAGTGCTTTAAAATCTGAAACTCCTGCTGAAAAGTTTGAGAAAAGGATGGTGATGATGAAATTGCTTATGATGTGAACTCACTGCAAAGCGCTGTGACACTCTCATCAATCTTTAACAAATCATCCGCAGATTGACTCTATCAGTTGTTTGGAGAGAATCACAAGTGAAACAGCCACAACAACAAAGAAGGGCTTTTCATGCTAGAATATTTCCAAAGGCTACAGTATATTTTAATTTGTGTCACAAAAATCAATTTTCCGGTACCTCACTTATGATTGCTGCATTCATGTGTGTATTCCGTAATTGTGACCTTTTAATTAACCAAAGCACACAACTGCACTGTGTGATGTTTCCCAATTATCTCTTCCTGTTTACCCAATACAGTAATTAGAATGCACTGTATTTACATACCCTAGAACAAATAAGCCATTCAGCTAAACCTATCATTAAGCTTCTTTGAAAATAATTACTCCACCTACTGTTGCCATAGTTATAATGTAGCTACATGCATGAGCAAACTGTAGCAGAAACATGTTTTTATTAATATAGATGTAAACTCGTGATTAAAGTTCCATTTGGAAGAAGCACGGATGAAACTGAAACTTGTTATTCCTCCTCCTTGGTGTTCAAATCTGTCACTTGCGGTAACTGCATTACTTTTTTGGGTACTTGTTATCAGTTCGCTTTATTTACACATCTAATTATTACAGAGCAAAATTATCATTCATTTGGAGTCATGATTTTGTCCATGCGGTGAATGCAAGTTTATTATCTGATTTTGCTTCATGCTATTTATCTCCATTATCTCCTGAGGGAAATATCGGACAATTGAGCTGCTAAATGTTGTACAGTGCTCACCAGGAAGAGGTACTTTCTGTCTGTGGTACTCTACTGTAGCTTTTTAGTACTTTTCCTCTAAAAACAACTGCATACCGCACCCAAGAGAGTGGTGAGTTGCAGCTCCTTTAAGAAGAAATATGAATACAAGGCTGCATTAGAAATATGAGCCCTCTATAAAAGTACAGAGGTAGCAGTAAAGTACCGAGGAGTATCAGATGGGTTTTTTTCCTTTTAAATCACTGAGCTCTTAACTGTAAGTTTGCTCACTGATACACAAGATAAGATGTTACATCACCCATAAAAGTGTCATTTGTTTGTCATGCTCATGCTGCTTTATCTTGAATTCATGAATTATTTTTATGTTGTTTTTTTTTTTTTGTGCAAGACATCTTTGGGAATTCAGACTTCAGATAGTACTAAGCAGATGCGGGAAGCTTACGGAGACTTAAAATGAACACTACGCGTGTGTATATGTTTAGAATCTGTAGAAAACATCTATAATTTACGTACTCTGAAATGCATCATTTTATACAATCCAAGGCTTTAGAAAAAGAAAAAAAACAGTCATTTGAGTAAAACCAGCCCCAGTTCTATGAACGCAGTAACATGAGTGAGATCGCCAAGAAGTCAAGTTGCTGGCTCTGCGATCCTGTTGTTGTATCTCCAGACAAACCGTATCTGTTGAGTCCTGCTTCTGGTCAGACCTCATTAGATTAATGATATCTTGGAGAGGTTGAGATTGGATGAAAAAAAAAAGAAAAAAAAGCTGTTTTACTTGAAAAAAATTGTATAGTTTGTTGTACTTATATAAAAGTTTTTATGTGTGTAACACACTTGGGTAAATGCACCATCAAATTTCAATAAATCCATCCAAAATATGGTAGTATCAAGTAAAATATCCCCCCAAAATGGTAACTTGTTACTCCTCAAATATACTATTATGGATCTAATTAATGTCATGTGAGTGTAATCTTTTAAGTCAGAACCCGAGGTAAACCTTAACTATATAAATAGTGCCATCTAATAAAAGTGCAAATGCAGAGTTGAGTGCACTCGACAGCCCATTACATCAGTTTTTAAAAGGCTCAAGTCAGACATAGAAACAAGGACATCACCTCTTTCAGCAAGAACATTGTTGACATATCACGTAAAATTGTCATGATGAAATAAAGCACATATAAGATGTGTTTAAAAGTATTACCTTGCTGTTACGCCAGTGGGATTGAGTCTAAAACAATACATTCAAAGTGCAATAATGTAGTCATCTTGACTAATTGTAAGCAGTGTTATGATGAAATTAATTATCTTTTTTTTGTTGTAGCACAGCTCTTTCTTTCACTTATCTTACAAGCATCACAAAAACCTTTACAGCAGCGACATTAAATCAAAACTTCATGTCCTTCGGTAACAAAAACTCAGATTTCAGCGCGCTAAAGTCTTTGATCCAGCCAATAACACTGTAAACAAAGGGACAAGGACACGGCAAAAACATTCCCTCTGTGTACTTCACTCTATATTTTCAGATTTGGCCTTTAACAGTGTACTGTAGCCCACGTACAAAGCTAACCTGCCTGAATTACAGTGATTAAAATGGTGCTGACAGCTTACTCATCATTATGGCACAAGGAGAGGGCAGTCAGAGAATACTTGAAGGTGCTTAAAACTCACAAAACACAATATTTTCACTGTTGATTAGCTTATATTGAGCAGAAGAGCACGGGTGACGTGAGGATGGCGGAGGCAACACGTTGGAGATGAGCTGCCTCGATAAACGTGGGGTTAAGCAGAATAATTTGATGCTTTTATCATTATTTCCCCTGCAAAGGCACCCACCTGGAAACAAGTTACATCCACATCATAAAAGCCAGAGCTGTTCATTGGGGAACTGTGACTTTCACATGCATAGTCCAGCTTACATGGATATGACAGGGCAGCAAACATAATGTCCTGAATATGTAAAAGATATATCTGGAGGTGAAGTGTGTGTAGCTCCTTGTGAGTGGATTGGCTCCCTGGAAAAAGTGCCAGTTATTATATTAAAGCTGTCTCTACCAGTGACCTTTTTGCATTTACTCTGTATGCTATTACACTCAATCAAGAAAGGTCAGTGTTGGACGTGGGGCCCATACAAAACTGTTTTTTTTCTCTCCCTGTGCATGGCTTGGCTGTTTGTACAATGTGTATTTTAGAGTACAAATACTGTAGAATGTTTTCCATGTGACTCTGCATCAGATTTGCTGTTTTTAATACACTGAAATGCCTGGAATGACCACACACACACACACACCACACACACACACACACACACACGCGCACACACACACACACACACACACACACACACACACACAATAGATATGTTCAAGTACAAAACTGGGATTTTGGACTTACCTATTTATTCTTTTTATCACTAAACAGCAGAGTTCAGTTCTGTTACTGTTAGTAAACAGTTGAAAAAAAATTAAAAGGAGGCCGAGGAGAACGTGGATGAAAGAGAATTAAAAATTAAATTACACTGCAGATGTCATGTCACATCGTTTTATTAATGTTTGCATGCTTATTTCTTTCCTCGTATGACTGTAACAGCTGAAATAAGTAAGGAATTATGAAGATCTACTTTTTATCACATTATGGTTTCACTTCCAACACAGTGGGAATGTACTTTCTTTGCGTAGTCATACAAGGGTTTGAGAGGGGAGCCCCTTGGTGGGCAAACCCTGAATTTCTCTCTGGATCTTTATAAAGAGACAAAAGAACATTTTTGAAATGGGCAGTCAAACGAACCCTCTTGGATCTTTTTTCTTAAATGTTAAAAATAATATTGATGAATATCAAATGTGCAGCACGGTGGTGCAGTGGTCAGCACTGTCCCTCACAGCAAGAAGGGTCTGTGTTCGAGTCCCGGCTCCAGCACAGGGTCTTTCTGTGTGGAGTCTGCATGTTCTCCCTGTTCCTGCGTGGGTTCTCTCTGGTACTCCAGCTTCCTCCCACAGTCCAAAGACATCAAGAGGGGACGAGGCTGATTGATACTCTAAATTGACCGTAGGTGTGACTGTGAGTGTGAATGGTTGTCTGTCTCTATGTGTTGGCCCTGTAATGGACTGGTGATCTGTCCAGGGTGAACCCCACCTCTCGCCTGAAAGCTGCTGGGATAGGCTCCACCCCCCCATGACCATTAACAGGATGAGCGGTAGAAAATGGATGGATGGGTGGATGGAAATATCAAATGTATGCAGATCTTCCAAATTCACAACATTACATGTCAGTTTCTGTGAACTAAAAAAAAACCAACATGGCGACGTAACATGTGAATTGATAAAACTAACCCTAACCCACAGCTGGACCATCGCGCCAGTTTTTCCTGATCCTTGTGGGAGGATTCAGAGGGGCGACCGTGATGATCACTAAATGAATTTAACTGGACATTTGAACTGCTCAGGTTATCTCAAACGGGCCAGTGTCACTTCATGCCACTTCACAGAAGGACATTTTCGGTTGTGTCGGATCCAAGCGCAGTCGAGCGCGTTTTTTTTTGGCTCCCCAGTCCTGCTGAGTCACGCCGTGTGACCCGTAAGTGTCTTTTGTGCTCTGTAGGCAGTCTGGCAGGTGGACAACAGTCACAGCTCTCTCTCAAAGCAGTGAAGAAAACACCTACGGTACTTATTTTACAAAATCACCAGTGAAAGTTCACGTGGGGCTAAGCCCCCCCCCATCATTTTGACCAGCTGTCATAACAAACCAGGGGTGAAAGGATGTTGGTTTGAGTGGTGCACTTAAGCCAGAAGGCCAATAATTTTGATCCATGGGTCAGTTTGATAAAGGAAAAGGTCAGAAACGCTGGCAAGAAAGTGGGAGATTAATTAAACTTTAATTAAAACACGAACAGTTGCATAGAAATGCCAAATATGTCCCTTTTCCTTCTCTGTCCTTTAACTTTACTGCATGATTCATTGGATCAGCCACACTTGCGATGGCTCAAATTTAAAATATAAGTTCAGTGCTTGGCATGATATTCTCTCCTCCCACTTGTCTGAAGCTGATCCACTTATTCTACTTTTCTTTCGCGTTTCCCAGAAAGTTGCCTGTGTGTAGTACAAATATGGAATAAATATTCCTTCAACAATGTTCATCAGGGCTCGACCCCTCCGTTTGTAGCTTTTCCTCAGCTGAGAATATGTTTTGTCTGTGAGTGCAGCTTTCTATCGCTGTGTATAAACTTTGATTCATAATTTCTTGTGGGTGGTGAAATGCCCACTGCCAAAAAAACAAAACAAAGCAAAATCATTAGAATCAAAAGCATGACTCAATGCTCAGCGGGGGGCACATTCGTCTGTAGTACCACCAACACTAGCAGCACTTTCTGGTGACGCTCCCGTTAAATAGCTCATTGAACCACGGTGAACATTTTCAACTAAAGCTACTTTATGTATGTGTCACATGGTCACACATCAACGAGCTTTTTTCAGAGTAACATGAAATCAAATGTTTGATCCTTTGGGTCACCTTTCAGCTGGATATCGCTTGTGGTCAGAGATAGCAAGTGTGTGTACGGATGCTGTAAAGAGGAAGAATTCGATCTTTCTGCAGTCGACAATATTATAATGCAGCACTCACGCAAGCCCTGCAAACATGAATGTGATCGCTTCATTTCTACATGCCCCGCCCACTTGTCTGTCCATTTCCTCTTCTGTCATTGTTTTGAATGGTTTATTTTTTCTTAACGCAGTTAAAAGGAAATGCACCAAAGTTAGCTGATCATGCTAATTTGCATCTGTTGTTTTGTTCCCCTAGGCTGAAAAAAAACCCCCCCACAACTTCATAACATAACAATATCTAGAAAGTTCATTCAGGTGGACATGACGCTTCATAAGACAACACGTCCATTAATGTGAATACATTAAACAGCATCTTTAAAAAAACATCATTTAGTGTAAAAAGTAGACATGCAGGACAAACATATTCAAGGCAATCATCTGTATGGAGTTCGACGTCCTCACTACTCAAAAGGAAGAGCGTCCAAATGCTGCCTTGAACTTTAATGACGCTCTGGTCCTCCCTGGGTTGGGCCCGATTTTCTCTTAGAGGGGGAGGTGGTGATTGAGGATGATTTTAAACATCAGGTAACCATCTGAGTGAAACAGGATGCTGTCAAAGTCGAAAAACATCTCATATCCTCTCAGTTTGTCATCCCGACAGCCCTGCATGATGCCATGGGACGATGGGCTGTGATGTCACAAAACAGTCTACTGGACTGCCTTACCTGCAGAGACATGCAACCTCAAAAAAAATGAAAGACAAAATATTTTTGGTTAGAAAAAAAATAATCATGATAGATAGATGGAATATTGGTTTTGTATATATTTTTGCAAATATTTTATCGGGCAAATTAACTGCACAAGAATTTCATCACAGAATTGATGAGGCTTGGATCTGTATCTTAACTTTGAAACCTTTCGGAAGTGATTTATCTCCTCATGTAAGTCACAGTTTCCACTTTGCTTTTGTTACAGACAGACATCATCCTGCTTATTAATGGAACGAGGCCCCCGTGAGGTCGATTGTTAGAAAGCAGGAAGTAGGAGCTCCGTTGTGCCTGTGTTGATTTCAGCGACGTGTGCAAGGGTTCATTCACATTTAATCCATTTACCGGTCAAAGTAGAGCCGAGCTTGAAATAACCTCTGCAACCACATCCCCCTGCTGCCACGTTCCTTCATATAGATGAGAAAAAATGAATACATAAAAGCTTATAGAGATGTTTTACTGCCGCTAATCAGGTTTACTCACAGCAACTGTTATTTCTAATATGTATAAAGCACATGAACACATCTTTAAATATTAATACATAATTCAATATTTGACCTAAATGCATAAATGTATGCGATATGGAGACAGTAATCTTTCTGACCTTGAGCAACATCTGCATATTTCAGTATCTTTGCAGAAGCATGAACTTCCACACACGCTCATCATTTCTAACACAATTGCTTGATAATGACCACCAATTTGCTCCCCAAAAGAACTTTTTTGAAAAATTACAGTCGTCCCCGACGTCAACCATGCTTTGAGCCATTCGAAATTTGAAATTATGGAATGCAAAGCGGCTTAATGAAGTGTTTCATGGCTTTTAATGACTTCACATAAAACAAGTTTAATCCTTGCAATGATGATAAATGCTATAACAGGAGCAGTAGAGAAACACGTGTCTGTGTGGTTGCAGGATTGACTGACACCTGTGTGCAGTCAGCACCACCGCACTGCATTTCCTCTGCTGTTAGTGTAGTGCCACCCACAGACAAGTCAATATATTACATCTTCATCTTCAGCCTGTGTGAGAGGAGATAGTCATCACACTGATATGAGACCAACAAACACACACAGCAGCAGGTGAGATGTTTGCAGAGCGACTAAAGGAGACGTACAGAGAAATATTACATCCAAGAAATACTGTTGGAAAGGGTTTAAGCTGCACGGTATCTGATAGGTGGTAGTGGTGTATGTTATTATCAAAATAAGTATTAGTACTGCAGTTCACACAAGAAAAACAAATCTTTTCAAACACTGCAGAAAAATGCTATGTCTGCAATTCTATGATTTCTTCTCTGCAGGCGTGGAAGGTATTTTTACTCAAGAGGTAAACTTGAATACTATGTTCAGGTATTTGGACTTTAGATGCATATTTGCACGTTTGTGCACTTTGTACATTTACTTCGCAGTATTTCCAGTAGATTATTGTTTTTTTTTGTTTTTTACTCCTCTACATTTACCTGAACCCGTCAGTCACCCATTAACTTTACGGACAAAGTTTTCCGTAGAAAACCCAGATGAGGATGATCGTCATTCAAATTTTGAGCCTGCATTCGTCAGGAATACACGATCAGAACTGCAAATTTGAGACACACGCCACCATCACATGACCTTCAGAGGTCAGCGGTTCGCGGGTTGAGTGCTCCTGAGCTCTAGAACACACAAACGTAGCATGTACTTTTAATTTGGATACGTATGTAAACTTCCTATCAAATCCATTTTTATTTAAGTAAAATCTTGAATGGATACTCTTACTCTTATTAGAGAATTGTTGTTTTTTCTGGGTATTTCTACATTTTCTAATGTAAAGGAGTATTTGTGCTTTTTTCACTGCTGGTTCTATAGTAGGGAAGACTAAGTTTAGGTTTGAGATAATCAAGGAAAAAATGTTAACAACATGCCTCTCAAAGGTAATATTGAGTGTTCAGTATCATTAAGTGAGTTGTTCTTGTATGTCTGTTCATCTGCTTTCATGCAATATTCAGAGTTGTGTCTTAATGCGCTAACATTTATGCTAATTTCATCAGCCATTTGTAACTTTTGTCTCAGTCCTGCGTCAAATGTCCTTGTCAGTGTTATTACATTTAATCCTGAGTCAAAGAATATGGTGACTATTTAGTTCAGGTTTACTTGAAATTGTTGACATTTTGGTCCAGTTTTATCACCTCAAATTCTTTCTAGTGAGCCCTAACGTGTGTTTTCAGAGTTCCTCATCCTCGTCGTCCTTCGCTTATCCGGTTGGTCCAGGTCACGGGGGCAGCAGCCTCAGCAAGGAATCCCAGACTGTCCTCTCCCCAGCCACTTCCACCAGCTCTTCCAGGGGAATCCCGAGGCGTTCCTAGGCAAGCCAAGAGATATAATGCCTCCAGCATGTCCTGAGTCGGCCGAGGTCGGACATGCCTGGAAAAACCTCCTGAGGGAGACGTCCAGGAGGCATCCTCACCAGATGCCCGAACCACCTCAACTGACTCTTGACATGGAGGAGCAGTGGCTCTACTCTGAGTCGCTCCTGAATGACTGAGCTTCTCACTCTGTCTCAGGGAGAGTCCAGCCACCCTGCAGAGGAAACTCATTTCAGTCGCTTGTATTCACGATCTCGTTCTTTTGGTCATTACCCAAAGCTCATGACCATAGGTGAGGGTTGGAATGTAGATTGACCAGTAAATCGAGGCCTTCACCTTTTGGCTAAGCTCCCTCTTCACCACAATGGACCGCTTTAGCACCTGCATCACTGCAGACACTGCCCAATCAGCCTGCCAATCTCTCACTCCATCCTATCCTCACTTGTGAACAAGATCCTGAGATACTTAAACTCCTCCACCTGAGGTAGGCCCTCCCTCCCGACCTGGAGTGGGCAGGCCACCCTTTTCCGGCTGAGGACCATGGCCTCAGACTTGGAGGTGCTGATTGTCATCTCTGGCATTTCACATTCAGCTGCGAACTGTCCCAGCAAGAGCTGGTGGTCGTGGCCTGATGGAGCTAAGAGGACCACGTCATCCTCAAAAAGCAGAGACGGCATCCTCCCGCCACCAAACTCGACCCCCCTCCACCACCCGGCTGCGCCTAGAAATTCTGTCCATAAAAGTTATGAACAGAACCGGTGACAAAGGGCAGCCTGGGCGGAGTCCAACCATCACACGGAACAAGTCAGACTTGAACGTAAACCAGACTCTCACTCCTTCAGTAGCAAGACTGATCGGCCCTTTGTAAGGAGCCATCCACCCCATACTCCCTTTGTACCCCCCCGGGTGCTCCTGGGAACACGGTCTTAAGCCTTCTCCAGATCCACAAAGCACATGTGGACTCCCTCAGAGTTTCTCATTATTGTTAATTTTATTGTTGTTTTAGTTGATGAAATCTCTAGTTTTCATCTCAGCGTAGACATTTTATTTAGTTGACAGAATCTGAAAAATGGTAGTTTTCAAAAAAATTGTAGTCTTGTTTTAACTGAAGACACAAAAAAAAAATCAAAGAAGCAGACGAATTTTCCTATTAATCTTTTTTTCCCAACAAAAAAAGATCGGTGCAGTTGCTTTTTTGTTCTCAGTGTTTAGTTTTTGCATGATCTTTTCCAGAGTATAATTATTAGAGCATTAGATAGATAATATTTTATGTTTTATTTGTTTTATATGAGCAAGAATCCAAAACTTCTGGTAGGAAATTACAACAGAGTCTTTGCACCCAAAGGATTAGAAAATATCTTCTATCCATTTCACATTTTTTTCTCTCTAACTTCTATCCTATCAGGCAAGAGGTGTGGCTCAGCCTCGGACAGGTTTGCCAGTCGTCGCACATTCACAAGTGCGAGGCAATCAGCGTCTTTAAATTCACCTTATCAGGACAGTTAGGCATGCAGGTGTCACACAGTTACGTAGACGTGGCTTTGCTTCAAAATTGACTTTTACACTTAAAGGAAAATCAAAATTGCTGTTTGTACATTTTCAGATTAACTGATTAAGTTCTAGTCGTTTCAGCTCCTCAAACGCTGTACAGAACGCGCAGAGATATTTTCTTCTGGTGAGACAACAAATAATCAAACTCCCTTAATTGTTTCAGTCTCTCTTTGAACATACAGCAGGTCTGAGCTGTAATAATCAGTCCTCTTAATTACACTTAAAGTGTTTTAGAAAGTAAAATGCTTTTAGGCGACAGTACTGGCTGTTTGAATTTCTGGTCCATGTCGACCCAAGTCCTCCATCAGCGGTTCCCAGGTGGTAGACACGTCCTGTTTAGTCAGAGAACGGTGCCTCATTACTATGTGTTGGTCTGGGCTAATATATTAAACAAATGCAAGCAAACAAGATGATAAATCCTGATTATATTTGTCAAACAGACATTAATTTCCTAAAAAAACATACACTCAGTATTTATAGTAAATAGTCTGCGCTCCCTTTATGGTGTCCGTGGATTGATCTGTTCCTGCAATAATGGGGGGAACATTGGCTGTCAGCCTGCAGCCTGTCTGTGGGTTCCACCACATTGGTTTTGCTTGATGGTAGATGTCAGCAACCACCGTAGAACAAAATAGTTTTGAATGAATGCTGGCAAATTGAATTCCCTCCCTATTTGCTGGATGCTGTTGTAAATGGATGCTTATTGACAACCATACAGTGCAGGCCAAAATGACCAACCCTCCACATCATTGATCAATAATATTAAGTGAAACGCCCTCACTGTGAGTCACATTGCAGGAAATATGGAGAAATATGTGCTATATTATTCTTTTCAAAGAATAACGTGATTCCTGAATGAGAATGATTTTGAGTGACGAGTAGCCTTCTTGTCACCCTGTTTAATAAGTCCTCTTATTATACCTATTTGTCTTTGTTTGTCATCTCAGTGACATTGTCCATCGATCAATAACCATGGAGCAAAGTAGTCAACATGAATAATGTGTTAAATTAGGATCTTTAGCAGTTATCGATTATGAATTCGCCCCTGCCCTTGAACTCCTCACAGAGCTTCACTTGTTTATATGCAAAGAGAAAAGCTTGATGTCCCATTATCACAACGATAGAAACTTACAGTAGGAGTCAAGCTCTACAACATCTACTTTAAAGATCACATGCGATGTTTTCACAGCGGGGCGTCCTTAAGCTCTGCTGCTCTTTAAAATGATGGGGGTAAAACATGCAAAGCTGAAGCAGTAATTATCTCCATCCCTTACCCGCGTGGTGATTATGATACAGAGCGCCAAAGAATAAAAGGCCAGATAAGCCCAGAACATTCTGAAGAAAACTGGCTTTGCAGCAATCGTGGCATTAAAGCTCCAGCAAAATGTGGCCAGGGACATGCAGTCAGAAATTACATCTCTGTCTCCCAGGGTAAACAAGCAAGCACACATTCATTAAAGAGCTCTCGACTGGACCTCAAATGTGTATTGACCAGCTGGGGACAAATGGGAACCATTTCCCACTATGAATTGAAGCCATTTGTTACAGCTTTAGGATTGCTTCTTTGTCATGGCAACAACCAGTGCGTAGTCATAAAAAGGGAAGAAAAAAAAAGTGAGAGAGTGACAGAGTGAACGGCCTCGTTGAGATGTGAGATGAAATAAATGACCGTGTTTGTCTGCGGGCCAAAGATGTTATTGTTAATATTATGGAGGTTTGTTCCTCTGTCTTATTGCTCCTTTGCAGAAAGATTGACCCAGAGTTACTTCTTAGCACATACATTCGTATGTACTTCATTTATCAAATGAATTAGTATTTCACAATATATGTTTTTTATATTGTCATACCGTTGATATTTCTACTGAGAAGAGATTAAGTGATGGGAACTTTAAGGTATGGGAAATTTTATCCAGTGTGGACTGTTGTTTTTTTTTAGTCTACATATTAAGTGAAAGATACTTCTTGTCACTTTCAAATCCTGCACGTTAGATTTATTTGACTTGGTCCCATATTTAGCACGAGTGGTCTAAACTTACAGGTATTTGGAATTTGTGAATTAATCTTTATCGGTGGGGATGGACGGCGGTTCTAATGTGAATCGATTTTTGTCCTATTTTCTTTTTGGGAAATCTTGTGTGGCTTATTCAGTTGTTAAACAGTTCAATAACAAGTCAGTGCAAAAGCAAGTAATCCAGTAGAGTAGATTCTGTGACTCATTTCCTCTCATTCATGAGGTTTTGGCCTTTCCTCTGGTAGCATGTTGCAGCGCTGACACTGAGGAACGTCTCCTGAGTCCCTCTGGATCAAGAATTGATGCCAGCTGGAGCCCTAAAAGAGTGCAATGGTCTCCTCCTTCAATACCCAGGACAGAGTTATCCAACAAAGCAACACTGACACGGATTCAGTATTACATTTAACTCTGGTTTGAGAAGCCATTACCTTGGCACCGACGAGACAGCTTTATTTAATCTACAAGCTGCCAGGTCTGTCCCCTTCCAGAGGAGTACAGCAGGTGCTGGCTCATTCAATCTGCAGGGGCTGGCATGATTTGGCAAATTTGATTATATCTGGAGGCCCAAAAAGCTGGCGAGAAGCAAAGTTCAAGCTGATGTCTATCCACACGCATACTGTGCAATCAGAGTTTTAGTTCTCTGATGATGCACTGCATAAACCATGCATGCGCAGAAATTTGAGGTGAAAGCTTTAGTTTTACCCTGAGGAGATCTGATGTCTTTGTGTCAGACAGGCAGGATAGAAAAAGACAAAGTCTCAATTTTTCCATTTTATTTTGTATCTTCTTCTTTATTCCCTCTGCAACACTCTCTATCGCGACGTGCAGATGCTAGAAATATGGTTATTCCAGTGTTGACAGGACTCCGCAGCCAATGAATAACATAGATCTTATCTCTGCAATCCACCAGTCACATCTGACAGTTCACCCTGCTGATACGAGTGGCATTTTTATTTTCAGATTTAAACAGGTGTAAAATGTGAAGATGTCAGAAAGCACATGTACCGAGTGTATGGCAGGTTAGAGGTCAGTGAGCTGTGTGTGCAGTCTGGGATTGGGGGATAAGGGAGTACATCGAGGCTGGAGTGCAGTGTGGATGCAGTGAGCTGCACTGCAGATTTATCAGACTTAGATGGGATTGCGGTCGTGCTGACCTGCTCTTTCAACCTGAACGTGTTCTCATACAAAGATTAAACCCACAAAAATACACTAGACGTGGTGGTGGTGGTGGTGGTGGGGGGGGGGGGGGGGGGCATAGATTTTTAGGTGTGCATGCATCTAATGAATATTTTCATGACCTTTAATCCTTCTGAAAAAGCTGCTGTCCTGTTTGTTTTCTCAACTCATTCATATTCCAAGTGGGTTAAAGGTTTTTACAATGGTATTATCAAGCCGAGTCATCAAAGTCACTTAATTGCTGCTTAAAATTTTGCTTTTAGTTCCAATTCTCATTTGAAAACACGCTTACGCTAAAGTAAATACAGCAAATACATATATTTCTTTTACTTTCGGTTTGAAACACCCAGATATTCTGACTCATGCTTCCTCACAGCATTGCCACACCGGTCTTATTTCTGTGATAGACAGAATATAAATTGAAAATTTATATTGTCTTCTCCTTTAGATACTGATTTGTGAAAAAGAAACATTCTTGGTGACTCTTGGTGATTGCGCTGGTGTCATTTTCTATTCCAGTTTTTGAATTTTTCCTCCTGGATAAATATCTTTAGTCTACCGCTTGTTCTAGGATTGGTGCGCGTCAGTAAAGCAATAAGTTGACCTTCTTATACCATCGCAGGTCATGTCTCTTCTCATTCTGCTCACACTAACAAATCACATTGGCCTGACACAGTAAATAGACATAATAAGGGCTGTTTGTTTTTTCCGCGTTCCTCTTCTAGACAAAGTCATGGCTGCTAAATGTTTGTTGTAGCTATATTTCTCTGCAGACTCTGCCCGAGGACTGCTTAGCTGGGGCTGTAATTACTCTGTTCTATATTTCATGCTTGTTGGTTCTGCATACAATAGACACTGATCACTGAGACACTGCACATTTCCTGGAGCTGTAATTTAATAGTGAAATGAAGGAGCAGAAAGACGGCAGTGACTCCAGTGTGCTGCAGAGGGCAGTAGTTGAACACAAGCGGGATGCTTTTTTTGGCTCAAACATTAACTCCTCCACAGGTGACAGATGAGAACATAGAGCTTCCCCAACAGTCTCGTTGTACTTTTAATCTAGTTCAGATTTATGATGTGAAAAGAGAGAAAATTCTCCTCTGCTTTTTGTCTGAGATGAAATTGAAGGTGTGTGCAGGCATTAAATAAAAAGGAGGGTGTTTTGGTGTATGGTACAAAAAGAGGGGTTACCTCATATTAGCCAGAGTGAATACCTGGTGTGATTCATCCCACAACCTTTTAGAAGTCTGACTGAGGGAAGGCATGAGGTGAACTGATAACAAGCACTACATCAGACAGGAATGAATTGAAAGACAAAGTGTTTATTGCGGCAACTCCAGAAGAGATGAAAGGGCAACCCGAAGACAGTTCAAATTGGAACTTAAAACAGGGCGGAAAAAAAAAGAGAGAGGAAAAAAAAAAAAAGAAGCGAAGAGCAGCCAATATAGATTGACTCTATCTTGTGCCTCATTCAACATGTACACCCTGTGGCTGGCTTCCTCATTTCCATAAAAGTCTAAGCCTTCATCTGACAAGAGAAAATAAAAAAAAGGCTGCTGCTTCAAGTGAACACAAAGCATGAACAATATTGCATCATGTGCTTATCCTGCAGACACTCATATGTGGCTATACATGACATATCCAGTCATGCATTAATCTGCTCTATAAGGGCAGTTCCATGCAATATCTAAACACGTGCAATTAATCACAGCGCAACTACAATGCACAGCAAAAAACAGTCATTTGAAAGAAAAAAAATGAGGGCCCAATAAGCTTGCCACAAATGAGGGGTCAACCTTGATGAAAAAAAAGAAAAGAAGGGAGTTAGAAAGCACGAGCTTTAAAGATTTATACGAGGGACTAAGCCAAAGATTTACAGTCCTGTCTGAACTCAAAGTTTGCCCATCCTGTCAAATGCTGCACAGCTAAATCCGTCACAATGAAACATAGCCTTATCATACTGCCAAGACCAATTGTTTGTTGCGTCTCATAGATCAGAGCATGACCTTAATGATTTGTGCAACACTGAGTGTTGGATTACTAAGTTATTTGAGCCAGCTGCTCAAAGGTATGCAACATGTTATATTTTGATAGTGTGGGCAGGAGCTGATACCTCCTCTGCCTTCCCCTCGTGGAACCTGACGCCAGTGGCAGGAGCCTCTGGGGAGATTTCAGCAGGATGAGGCATTCAGCCAAACAGCAATGCCACACAGTTCTGTAATTTTTCTTCCTCCTGCCCTGGACGCACCTCATGAAAACAAATGAACTTTCACCTTTGTTGCTACAGCTAGAAAGCATACAACATTGTTAGAGGCAACAATTCATTGCGAGATGCCAGGGTTGTTATGGGTTCTTGAGCACCGCTCCCGCAGGGGTGAGTCCAGACTTCTCTACGCTTGTGATTGGATTCAGGTAAAATTGGCTAAGGTGAAAGATAAAAGTGAATGATACGTAGTGACCTCTGATGTCCAGTGATGTTAGGCCGAAAGTGTTTGTGGACTACATAAAAGACAGTTACAGAAAGCAAGTGTTGGAAATTCACTTGAGGGTCGGAGGCCAGATGCTGCATAAGCACTCCCACCGAGCAAAGATCATAAAGCACTGGGTGGCCTATTGATTTCCAAGTCTTTATCAGTGTTTCCATGTGGCCAGTGGCCAAAAAACACTGTGGGATAGACATGCCCGTCATCTTTATGTGTACGTTTACAGCGCCCAAGAGAAACAAGGGGTGTTAGAGCCTCATCTATCTATTTCTGTCAAGTGAATAAAAATGTGTCATTTTTGTTTGAGTCCTCTCTTTACAGCGGTGATTTACAAGAGGCTTCTCCCCATCTTTACCCGTAGCAAGCACGAGAAAGTGGAATCAATAGCTGAATTGCTGCAAATCAATTTCCATACATAAGAACAGGCATGTGTTAAACTGCACATGGTGTGTGGATAAGCTTGAAAGATTGTGCTTTAATCAAATGATGCTTCACTAGAAAATAAAGTTGGTTGGCCCATCATTAGATGTTAGATGTCTTGAATTTACAAAGTATTTTTTCTCCTACATGACTTCTTGGCGAATTTAAAAACTCTCGCCACATACTTATTGTTAGAAGGTAACAGAGATGGAAAATTAACAACAGCATAACTACACAAATATTAATTTACAAATATTAATCATGTAGAATAATCTGAGACATGTTTATCCATGAATATGCTCAGCGCTTCTCAAATACTTTGATTTGCGCTATAAACGACCAAACTAAAACAGTCACGCCGTAGCCTGAGTGTGAGCCTAACCAGCTCATGCATGAAATCCCAGCTCCCAACATCTTTACAGGCTAAGTCCAACTGCTACGAAGTTATACTGCAGTTCCTGAGACCTAGATTCAATAGGAAGTCATGCGGACATGAATTACAGACATCCAAACATGAGTAACTGATAGATAAATGATTGTTTTTTTGTGTATAATACCGATTTAAGACTGTCCTTATGTTGTTACTTTGTCCATTTTGCATGGAGTTCTATGCAAATACCTATAATATAACAATTAAGTCACTGACTGATAGGGCAGTGTGGGGCAAAGTATGCAAATAATTAAACAAAGTCATTTTCATCCACTTTTGGTTTAAATTTAACCCTCACTTAGACAGATTTATATCAAAGCGTCAGTTTAGTGAGATTCCTAGTCTCAGTGTATTCTGCAGCTGAATGAGTTCAATAAGCCAAGTTCATATTCAGGTTAATTATGTCTGCGTCTGTAAATAAATGCAGGTAATAGCCTCTGTAACCTGGAGCTGCTGCACCTACTCACCGTGATTGACTTCCTCTGTAGGCTTGGGGGATGAGGTTGACCTGGTGGATGAGTAGATCAGCTGGTTCTGTGTACTTCAGTGGTGTAATTACGGGGGGATATCACAGCTCAATTTATTGAATACCTCTGTGCTGTTATAATTTTATGCAGCGATTAAATGCCATGACTTCTTTTCCAGCAGCCCAACAATCAAATTCTGTTTTGTACTCCAAAATTACAGTGTCGTTGGCATTTTCTAACAGTCAGCGGTGTCTGGTGCACGTGTTTTAAGTGGTTAACTACAACATAAAAGCCCACTCAACTACCGTGCGTGTCTAAGTAAAATGGCCATTACTGCACATATGCTGTAGGCAGTTTCATCATGATGAAATAAATTGCGATTTCAGCCTAGTTTGTCTGTAATAATTCAAAAATTACACGACCAAATTTGAAAAGACATTTAGAAAAAATAAAAGAAAAAAGGTTATGAAAAGTTAACCCTAAAATAGCACAGATGCCGGCTCATTATGTCGGCCCGTGGGCTAATTCGGGTGAGCTAGCTATGACGGGTTGCGTTTGCACAGGTAGTAATCCGGAAGGTGCTCTTCTTGTTTTTTTTTCTTTTTTTGGTTAAGATGGTCAAAGATCTGGCCCACACACCAGTTTAACCTTTCAGTTTGTGCTTCTGTTGGTGAAATGTATATGTCTATATCTGGGAGGGAGGTAAGAATGGCAAAGTGAGGAGTGGGGGGGGTTGAGCAGATGGGCTGACCAAGAGCCAATTGGAGAAGAGTGGAGTGGTGTGGGCGGCAAAGTCATGGAAGAGTTGGGGCAGGCAGCTGGTGAGGTGATCCCAAGAGAGAGGAGAACAAAAGTTAAAACCGGCTTGAGAGTGAGAGAGAGAGACAGAGAAAATACAAATGGAGCCAAAAGGGAAAATGCTGCAGCTGGAGACTAAAACACTGTGATTGAAACAACAATAGGTAAATAGTGATGATGAAAACTGGGTTCTTACACTGAGAGCCGATAACAACTAGCAGGTGAGCTGATTGCAGATGCTGCGCAGGTGTGCTTGCCAGTTTACCCCGTGGATTTCTTACCATTTACTGCAATTGCTCACACATTTGTGAACTGAGCTCATTTTTTTCCTTTTTTCTTTTTAAATAATCACCCCACTTGGATATCAAAATGAAACCATGTAATCTAAACCTATCTTTTTCAGAGTGGTATAGTTGCAACAAAATGATAAACGCAGCGATTGAATTCTCCTTTCAAAGGGAATTTAACTCACTGATGTACTTTATACAAACACAAGAACTGTGCATTCCTCGTTCAGTTTTGTCACTCAGGCCTCTATCAAAGTTTTAAAACCATGGAAGTTTCTGAAACTTTGACACAGAACAGGAACATTTGTCCTCCTCAACTCTTCAGTGTCTTTTTTTTGTTCTTATTGTGTACTTCTCTCAGTGTCCTTGTACAGATTTTACAGTTGACTTTGAAAAAGATGGAAGAGGATTTTGGGATCACAAGTCCTTTAAATATTATATAGTTTTACAGAAAGGGAATGCATGGACAAAAAAAACATGGTGCTAAAATGCAAATACTTATTATTTGCAGTGTGTCTGCAATCATTCAACACATTGTGCAAAATACAGTCCACTATTTCTTGTATTAGAGAGGAAATTATTGGGATTAGTCAAAAAAAAAAAAGTATTCCTGAAACTGACAAAGCAGGATTCACATATGACGCCTGACCACATGCCTGCCCTTATCTTCTGAAAGCAAACAGCATGCAAAGGGACTGAGGTGGGGTCAGTCCACGGTGAATAACAGAACACAATGAGATGTGAAGTAAACCAATATTTTATATCTTATTTGAAAGAATAAATTCTCCCAGCTCTTGTTGTGTTTTGTGAAATGCTGTTGCGTTCTGACCCTCAGATTTGAAAGATGAAAGATATCATGAAAAGACACGTCCTGGATGAAGATGTGCACAAGTCGGGGCCCCTGAAAGCTTCCAAGCGAGGCTTACTGAGGAGATCAGCAGAGGCCAAAAGAATTGAAGGACTTTTCCTCAAAGAAGCATCAAAAGTGTGCTCCCAGCTAAAGAGTAGAGAAGAAACAAGAAGAAAGCAGTAGCACCAATACCCAGTGGCTGCAGGACATGAGAGCAGTTATGAAGGACCCCACATGGCTAAAACGACTAACCAATAGCATGTCGCTACACAACATGGAACATCATTGCAACTGAGCTGAAGGGGCGCGTGGGTCACTACGCGAGTGTAAACTCAGAGGTAAATAAGTGACAAGACCAGGGGGTCAAAGCATCATTTTCCGTTGGTTACGCATTCACCCTGATCTGGCTCAAAGACCAGACAGATCAACCTGACACATCATTGATGGAGTGCTTGGTACCATTTAAAACTCAACCCAATGAGGCAAAAACCTTGGAAAAGCCTTTTAAAATGGTAACATCGTATTTGGTGTGGGGTTCCACTGGCTCTGCCTCTGCTCTGTGTGGGCACAAACCGTTCAGACCATCATCAAAAGTGGATATACTGTAGATACTGGTTCAAAAGTTTCTACCAGCTGTTGTCAAAAGCTCCGTTCACCATGGACAAGTCATCATTGTTCTTTGGTTCCAGATGGGATTGGGCATGGTGCTGGTTCTCTGGAGAAGAAGGCAAAGTGTGGGAATATCCATGAAGACAACAGCGGTGGAAACAGCTGGTCGGTCGCGTGAGTTAGAGATGAGCTACGTCAGAGCTGATTTGAATTAGTTGTCTCCATCTCCTATTTTGTGTGATATTTTGCATTATGTTGTTTCCAGAAAAAGCAAAATGCACGTCATGGCAAAAATGTGCACCAAAATTATGGAAACGGAGCTAGCTAACTAGAGCTATGCTCCTCAGAGGTATTTACAGATCCGAATCAGCGTCTATGTGAAAAAGGAAAAAACTGAGTGGAGTGTGGACTGTGTAGTTTATACGTTTCTGATGCTATGTCTGCATTTCGCCAGCGTTGTTTGGAATAAGCGCCAGCTCTGCCCTGCTTCGAGGAAACCAGGAGTGAAGGATCCCAAAGAAACGCTCGTGTGTACCTCCCTTCACGAGCAGCTCTTTACTTCCACGTCGACTCTTTCAGTGATCAAAACGGTCATCGTGCGGGGCAGGTGCTCCTCATGCACCATTCAGAATGTACCCAACTGAAGCTCTTTACTGTCCATGCTCACAGGTCCAGCCCATTGATGCTCTTATGAGAGTTTCAGAGACTTACTGAGTTGCTGTGAGTTCTGAGAGAGTGCATCATTTACTATGAATGTCATTTTTCAGACACTTTACTACACAGGTGTTCATTTTTATTAAATATGACATTTCCCTTGTTGTTCATCCAAGCAGAGGGAACAATTTAAACGTTTTTTTTTGTTCAACTGTACTAAAATCTTTTATATTTGGTGTGTGACTCATATCCAAGTCTTTCCGTCCGTCCCCATGCATGTGCATCCCCTCTAAGTAGAAACCTTTATGATTGATGATGTTATGAAGAGCTCAAATGCTGATTTTATATCTTGGACATGGTTGACAGAGTATCTGGTGGAGCCTAGAACAATTTTGATGACAATAGCAGCGCTAAGACTTCTCCTTGTGTCGGAAGAGAGACCATAATAACTTTCTATTTGACGGCTGGGACACAACAGAGGAGTCAACGCATCAGAGGAAGTTGTCTCATAATCACGGTCGCGCTAGTGCCCTCTGCCTCGGACACATTCCCCTCTACACATATTCATCATAGTTCTACCCGTCGTGGAACTGTGACAGAAACCTCACCGACAAGAAAGCTAAACTCCTCATCTTTTGTCTTTCGTGTGATTTTTCGTCCTCTTTCTTGGGGTTAAACAGGTGGTGCCCCTTGTTACACCTTCACCTTAGCCTTCAGAGATGCTTAAGCTGCTGTGTCTTTTTATACACTGATGACATCAAGCTCTGTTCAGCATTAGTCCCTTTCACACAGAGATTACACGAGACTGCTTTTAGAATCACAGCCCGTCATTGCTGGCATTATTCATTTTGAACAAACAAAGCAGTGCCCCCCCCCCCCCCCCCGGTGTTTTACATAGAATTCAAACATTCCAGAACAAGAAGCGTGACATAACACAGGAGCGTCATCGAGTGTGACGCTGTATCCATTTTACAAAGACACTGATTCGAGACTGTTGCTACGTTGCGTGCTGTTGAAACATCTTCATACTGAATGACGAGTAACTGCAACACTGAACAGGCTGGGACTTGCTGATCCAACTCAATAGGATCCAGCATGGAGACATCATTTGGACCAGCTACTTGTTTTGAGTGCTGAGACTCCCTGAATTTTTGTAGGACACTGTGGTTTGAGACTGACTTCAGTGTTGATAAATGATACATGAATTATATTTGATGTTGTTCTTTTTCTGCCTTTAAGAGGTTATTGCATCTCCGAAGCCATTGGTGATCTATCATGATATTCTTAAAAAAAAAAAAAAAGCTGCTGTATTTTGGGGTTAAAGATTAAAGAAAAGGGAGAAATCAGCATTGCAGGGGAGCATGCTACATTTGTCTTGCCATTTTTAACAGCCCCATCACTCTCTTCATCCTGATGCAGGGGCTACCATGGACACCAGTCATCAGACACCCAGCTGGAATTATAAGATGGTCCACAGGAGGAGATAAGGGCCACAGATACAAGGAACAATGCAAGAAGGCTGCAACCTGAAGCCCAGCAGACTGAGACCGTATGATCAGGGAAACGATGGGGGCAGAGGTTTAATGACTGTCAGAGCTACTATCTAGAATGAAACAAGAAATATCCACAAGTGAGGGTCCCCCGCCCCCAGAATGAAGGGCTAAGTGATCTACCTCAGGCAACAAAAGACAGAGAGGGATGAAGCACACGATGAGGTACCTGGAGGACTAAGCCTCTCCATGGGATGACCACCACTGACTGGGGTGGCTGATGTGGAGAAATCATAGCTGTGCTAGAAACGACTGGACTGAAGGACAGCACAGAGGCTTGATCGTAGTTGCATATAAACTGGCACTCAACGTCAGAGCACTTGAGTAGTCATAAGCAAATATAATGACATTATAAGTATTTATTGCGCTCATTTATTGTGCATTTGAAGTGCACAGATACTAAATTAGGGACCTTTAAGTGGTTAACATATTTTACACTGTGACGGTGTATTTCAAAAAATAATTAGGTGGTTTCTGATTTATTAGATAGATCTTAGAGATAAATGTCTCCTTGACCCTTCAGCGATTCTGCATGAGTAATGGATATGCTCTCAATTAAGACAGCCGATAAGGCCCTTACAGGCCACTGAGTGTCAACTACTATCAGATTTTAATCCTCTTCTCCACTTATTGTAAAGTAGCTCTACGCTTGACTTAGTAGCAAGAGATAAAATATTTTAAAAAATCAGAATAGGCACTAAGAGCACCATGCATACCAAGTCATTTCTGATACTGCATAAGTGCCCTGTTTGTGAGAGGGGCAATGGGTGGTGCGACGTCACGAAAACCTGAAGTCTCTGACTTTGATCTTTGGATTCAGACTTTAATCTCTGACTTTGATCTCTCAGACATTCTGTTTGTTGTCTCTGTCCGTGCAGTGCCCCAAACTTTATATCTTTTCTGCATTCTGCCTCTGTCACCAAGCCATTTGATCACAAATACAGACAGACAACAACAAGCTATCCAGAGTCCCGATTCTCATCTCAGTCCGTCATCCTTAGTGTCATCTCAGACACCGTCTAGACTCTCAGACCCCAGTATCATAACACTGCACTTCCTTGCGGCACCAGCAATGCACACGCCGAGTTTGACATGGCTCAGGTGAACGCTTGTTGACTTAAGCGAGTCACAGACAGACAAACTTTATCAGTTTAATTTCTTCCACACAAAAATAGTTGCAATAGCAGTGCATGTGATCTATTTGTTGCCTTAAAAATTGAAAAAGACATTGTAAAATAATTAAAAGGCTTGATCTCTAACTTAGATTAACGACCTATGATAAAAAAAATATAATTTACATTTCAAAACACATTTGTGTGAAAGAGTTTGATTAGAACTAGATAATTAGCTGAGATATGATCAATGGAGTTGGAGGAGGTGATTATGCAATTTTATACAAATCCCAGAAGGGGGTGGGTGATAAAACCCCTGAGACAGAATTCGTTAACAGTGATAAAATACACATCATGTACCACCAGCATCCTCATGCAATAATTTTATAAAGCAAAACGTCTTTTTTTCCTCCCATCAGCCATTGATAATTAGGTTTGAATATGATTATGAAGTTGTTTCTCTGTGCACAGATGAATCAATCCTTTTCACCCTGTGGTTCAATCAGCGTATCGACTGGAAAGAGTTCATTTAGGTTTCTTTGAGTGGAAGTACATTTTGAACCACTCTCACTAAAGCAATTGAGCATTTTCACAGAGAGAAGATTTAAAATCTGGTTCGCACTTCTAACTAACATTAGCGTGAAAAGAGCACCTACCGTAATCAAATTCAAATGTTTAGCTTCGCTCTGTCTCATTGCCTTGCCTCGGAGTCAGAATGAATGGGATTGAAAGCGGAGAAGTGGAAGGTCAGTGGTAGTGAGTGTGCAGGTGTGCATGTGTCAGAAGTTAATAGAGGCAACGGTGGCTCTGTAACAGATTACAGCAGCACTGTCAGAGGAAGACGGGAGGCAAGGCCTGCAGCCCATTCATCACCAGTCCTGTCTTCTCCTCAGCCTCAGTCTCCTTAAGCCATGTGATAAAGGTGCATGTCAGCTCCTCTCTGCTGCTCAGCTGCATCCAGTCCCTGCAGAATCCATATACACAAGATCAGGTGCCTTCACAGTCTGACAGTGTAGCCATAGCAATACCAACATTACTGACTCCCTGCAAATATGTGTATTATACAGAATGGGACTTCATATGTGGAGGATTTTAACTCTCAAAAGTACTTTATTTAAATACCTTGAAGTTTTCCGCAAATCTCCACAGCCCTATTTAGAAAGTAGCTACTGAGTAACTCAACAATCTCTGTTTTTATTATAGGAGATGCCTCGGTATGAAGTATAGAAAATCCTCAATCAACTTGACTGCTCAGGGGACTGTGGCATTAATCCTGCTGGAAACAGACACTGCGGTGTTTTTATGGCATTAAAATCAGAATGATAACTTGATTCAGGGTAACAACTACTCCAAAGTCATTTCTGTTTGACCTAGATTACAACATCAGGGGATATTTTTCCCCCCATTAGTGACACAAGCTTATATTTGCTTTCAGCCGAATGTGTAGGTGGCTGTTGGTTGAGTCATTTTTATGAAGGATAAGCCAATGAATATGTAAGAGTTGCATTTATAATATGAAGCAAGGTGAGCTGGATATTTGGTAAAAATATACTTCAAATTTGTGATGATATAATTTTTAAATGTTGAGAATTTGTACTTGGTTGCGCATGCATAGCAAAAAAAAGCTATCGTAACTTTTGTGCAAACTGGACCAGTTATATTAGTAAACCTCAGTGTCAGTCATATACATAATACATTTAAAAAACTTTTTTTTTTCCATCCTCTGCAGAGCCATTCAAGAAGACTGATACCCTTCACCCCTCTGTGTGTGCATTAGAGACCCACAGAGAACAGCGGACCGATAGACGAAATGTTCCTTGACCGAGCACGTTTGTTCCTCAAAGTCTGGTTCATTTGACTATAACACACAGACCCAGTGTGCACAGTTCACAAGAGGTGGGCTTCTGGACAGGAGTTTACAGATTCCTGGATGTGCACGGGGGACAAGGGTATCTATCCTCCTGTCTGGCTGTGCGGAGGACAGAAAATAAGTCAGCGTGTCTCCTTCAAACACTGCTAATTCCACATTATTTTGTGATACACGTCCATCATCACTGTTTTGGTCCACGGCAACAAAGCAGGACAATTTCAAGACCATCACAGAAGGCTGTTTTGTGTCCTAACATAATAATCCACCCAGGTATTCAGTGCTGGCGTTACTGAGAAGGAGACAACTCCAGTCGCCGAACATTGGGTCACTTGAAGAGTTCAGGGTATTCATAGATGCATCACACCAAAAGTCCCTGAACAATAACTGTGCTTACAACTATTTTCCAATTCTGATCTTTCTCATTTGTGTGTCATGACATTAATCAGAGAATTCATGGTGTTAAAGCTAACACGGGGGGAAAAATGAAAAACTGGCTCTGGAGCAGTGTTCTCATAAGTGGTTGTTTCTTTGACTATTATTTCTAAAGCTCACTGTGTTATTCTGGATGTAGATCCTATTCATTTTACTCCCTTTAACGTTAGATTTTCTCAAAACATCCTTCAATTGCAGCTGGAACTTTGTGCTGCATTTCAGATAGCCATGGTAATAAAACAGCATTCAAATATATCATACAAAAAAACCTGAATACTACACAGTCACGAGTCTATTAGCAGCCACTGAGCAGCTTCTTTTTACTAGCTCTCCTCAAAGACTTACGTTATTGGACAGGACAAGACATCTTCCCAGTCAGGAAATTCATTTGTGCTTTAAGTGCGTGTTATGCCAATAAATGTCTCCTACTCCGATGTTGAAAAAAATTGAGATAATCAACCAATCTGGCACATTATTTCCATTATTTATTTGACCTGGACCTCTTTGTTTTAATCCACACTCACTGCCTCTGCATATTATCTATGCATTAAGGCTGAGAAACATGCTTCCTGCATTTCAATAGCATGCGTGTTTTACTCAGATATGCTATCAGCCCTTAAAGCCATAAATAAAGCCCTGAATTGATTAACATAGAATAATGAAACTATCTTTCCAACAGGGTAAAAAGTGATTTTTCTCATCGTAACACAGTCAGAATACAATTATGCTCTCATATTTCAAATGAACAACAGCGGCTGGCATAAAAGCAGGCGGCAGTATGATGCTCACACCTCATAATGAAACTTTACTTTTCATTCTACAGTCCATTTCATCTTCACCCCTCTACTATGTCCTGGGTCCTTGAGGTGCGCTTGATGAAATGTTCCCCCAGAGTGAATAAATGTCGTGCAGAAACCTGGTTAGGACTGCGTTCATTTTACAGTCAGTTCCCTTCTGTGCCTCCAACACAAGAAGAGTACTTCTGCTAACAACCTTGCCAGCTGAAATCTAATCCAGCTACTTGAAGTCTGCACTGAAATGATATTCCCTCCTCCACCTAACAACACATGGTCTTAGAAATGCAGCCCATATCAAAGTAGTGGAGCAATAGAGACATTAGGGAAGAGGCGAGGTGTACTCTCCAGAGACAGCAATTTTAGGACTGATGGGGGGGGGGGGGGTGGCTGGAGGAAACTATCTGTATGACGATGAGGATCAAACAGATCACATGAATTATTAATCACAAAACATTTTGTCCCTGATACCCTGAGGACAAAGCGGATTCTGCTAACACAGTCCGCATCTCATTTATTTTATGGAAAGTTATCAAAGTATATGCTTGGAATTGCACTGTTGGTGGACGGAAGAAAACATGAAAATAATGAATGCCAGACTGGTATCAGACTTTCAACGAGCAAACACAGATTTACAGTACTGCTATGACCAAATGATAAAAAGCATTTGTTCAGCGTTTTGACACAGGGCGTGATACAGTACTGTTCCATCCAAAGGTTAATGCAAGGACTTTTGGCTCACTTTTGAAATGAGACTCGACCAGCAGACATATACAGAGGACTCCAAATATTGAACAGCTCAGCAGCTCGATTGTACTTTCCTAAATCATTGTTTTTTCCACATTTTGATACATCAAACATATAATTCACAACACTGAGTTTTACCTGTGTCTCCTGTCTCACGATCTTAAAAAAGAGGTTACAGCAAGCAAATTTCCTTTTGCAACGATGAGCTAAATATTGTTAAGTATCTTGTTACAATCCAGGTCATGAAAAAAGACATGACGTGCACAGAAACGCGAATTAGTAAAGTACTTATTGTTAAATAAACAACAGGAGCTCAGAACTAAATCAAGAGTGTGCAGTGCTATGTGCCGTAACAGCATAAAGCAGAACCAAAAGGCAATAAGTTGTCCCATAATGACTCCCTGAAGCGAGCCGGATCTCTAGGTCGTTCATTTCTGTGAGCTGTTCAAAATAACGGCTCATTGTTCTTCTTTATTTGTGATGCACAGACACATTACAAAACCTCAACTTGTACAGGACGAAAACTTGCTTACAAATGAGCTCAGAGCTTGACTTCTGCCTGCACTGCACCTTTTGAACAGAATGTGAGGCTTTATTTGCATTTGAGTGGCAGAAGTATCCTGAGAAATTAGGCTTTCAAACAAAAGAGCCACCAAAAATGAATCACATGGGTGTGCTCCAGAGCGTCTGGTACTCTAGTAAAAAGCCCTTGTAGTGTCTGTTCACTGTGTGTCAGGAATGTGGATGTGAAATTCTGGGCTAACAAATGGAACATTTCTCACCAAGTCAGAGTCACATCCTATTGTTAGTACACCAGAGAGCCGTTCAGAAGAATCAGATCTTTTTTAAACGTTACATCACCTGTGTCTCAGACAGGATGGCAGCAGCAACTGAGCTCCAATCAAAGTTTTTAGGGGAGCACTGGAAACACACTGGACTCAGGTGTTCGCCAGCTGAGCCTCCACCACTCCTACCCCCAGGCCCCGCAAAAGTAAAAGCACAGCTGAGGCTATTTGTTTTGCAGGTATTTGGTGATATAACAAAAGTACTGGATGACCTGGAGAATTCATATTCTCAGGGACCTTGAACTTCTCGTTTACATGAAAATCTGACATTTCATCCAAACTAAATAAACACAAAAGTGTCAAAATGCTACAGTCACAAATGAAGCCTTGTGCATTTCGGAGCAGTCAGTCAAGTAATGTGTTGATGTGCTGCACCAAAGTGGTACTTAGAACTGCATATGATCAAATTCTAAAACGAGTAATCCCATCCTCCTCTCTCAGACAGCACCTGGTTTGATACATGTTTGTGTTGTCTGCAGTACTTGTGTTGCGGTTACACACAGTTATTTTTGACTGTTGAAAAAAATAACCCAAAGCATGAGAGCAACCTTTCACTGCATTACGGAGCACTGCAGAACATCTCTGAAAACCATAAAATCAAATATCCCGCTGTCCTGCCGAATTATCGTCACCCTGCATTATCTGTGTGGATGTACATACAGACCATGTTTTTCTTCCATATTTATTAATATAATAGCCTCAAGAAATATATTAATGTGAGGCAAATATCCAATCGCAGAGGCCCAGCTTGCTTGTGTTGATAAAAGCTCGTGCCACATTACAGTGTGATGTAAACTCATTGCAATCAAATATATTTTTATCTCAATTTTATGGGCACTTTGGCCATTTTTTTTTCTTTTTCACCAAATCAACACAACTGCAATTGAAAGCTTTGCACACCAGAACTGTTTTTCTGTGTGCCAGAGAGATCTGGTGCTTCTGTCTAGAGAGGATGTGGACGGTGCACTTGTCTGGTGAGGAGAGCTGATGAAGAAGTACAATGCCATGGCCAGCGGTCAGCAGTGTTTATGAGGAGTGTCATCACACCTGACAGCCTTCCCAATCTATGATTTATACACTTCAGACTGCAACAGGCTCCTGCCGAGAAGTAGCAACTCGCCTGCAGAGTAGTGTGGAACTGTTTTCAAGCATGCGGCGTGCTTGATGCCAGAAGATGTAATGACACTGTTTGATATGTGAAATTCAGTACCTGTGCAAACATTTGTGAGGGATGTGTTTCTGACATCATCTGATAAAGAATCTGTCTTATTTAATTTACATTCATTCATGGGCCGTAGACTCCAGCCACTCACTACTTATTACTGTAAATGTACCACAGCTTCCATGAGAAAAACCACAAACCACTGACAGGTTTCATTTTGAGTAGAATACACCACCCTCTTTACCTACAGTACATGAGGACTATAATGTTCTTTTTTTTTAAACATTTAATATTTTAGTGGCACGGTGGTGCAGTGGTCAGCACTGTCGCCTCACAGCAAGAACGTTCTGGGTTCAAGCCCCAGCTCCAGCAGGGGATCTTTCTGTGTGGAGTCTCCATGTTCTCCCTGTTCCTGTGTGGGTTCTCTCTGGTACTCCAGCTTCCTCCCACAGTCCAAAGACATCAAGAGAGGACGAGGCTGATTGATACTCTAAATTGCCCGTAGGTGTGACTGTGAGTGTGAATGGTTGTCTGTCTCTATGTGTTGTTCCCTGCGATGGACTGGTGACCTGTCCAGGGTGAACCCCACTTCTCGCCCGAAGGGTGCTCGGATAGGCTCCACCCCCCGTGACCCTTAACAGGATAAGTGGTAGAAAATTGATGGATGGATTTAATATTTTAATGGTCATTTTGAATGCTATTGTAATTTGCTGTTTTAAATTGTACCTGATATTTTCCCCATTCAATTTATCTGAGTTAGAAGAGCTAAGTTAGAACTGCTCAACAGCACCCCAAAGTACTTCCTCCAAAATGGCAGTTACAATCATGAGCATGTCATCTTCTATATAAACATTAACTATATTAAATTTAGGAGTTAGGGCTGTTCAGGATTGTTTTACGTGTGTGTGTGTGTGTGTGTGTGTGTGTGTGTGTGTGTGTGTGTATTTCCCATATATAGCTGAATTTTTAGTTTCTGTAATTGTAAGAAAATCAGTCAAGTACCGCCTTGAAAATCGCCACTAAATTGTTCATGAAGAGTTTGATTCAGGAGTTTGAACTCAGCATTGACACTTCATGCAGATGTGCCATTAAGTGTTAAATAACACCCTCACTGGTTGTGTAACACTGTCTAAAAGACAGACCAGTATAATTTTCATCCATGAAAGCCATATTTAATTGGAATCATCGTTTATCATTTTGGGTACAATCACCCATGGCACCTCATAAAACAGGCGCTGGCACAAGCAGGGCTTTGGAATGTATTAAAAATTAGGTATTAAATAGGTGATATATTCTGCTTTTGATTCTTTAGACAGTTACATTCATACATTTCTATCACATTTTTCTATAACGTGACACATTTTTGTTCTTGCAAAGCGCAGATAAGACTAATTGGACAGTTGAGAGTTTCATGAATTGATGGTATGGCTTGAGTTGCTTTTCATTCAAAACGTGGCATGAATTGATAAAAGTCCCTCTGCCGCTTGCCTGTGACCTTCAGTCGTCTGCAGAATAATGTTTTTGTTGTGCTTCTTTGCGTACCTTTTAATTTGTAAGCTAGTCAGAAACTGCTCAGTACATTTCACCTTTGCAGGGTGAAAATATAGAGCTAGTGTCTTATTCTCTAAGACAATATTATATTAGTTATCATTACTACCTCCACACAGTGCTTATGTTTGTGCTTATAGAGAGGAAAGCTTTTGTGTTGGCTTGAATTCTACTGGGTTGCGGTTTTAAGAAATATAAAATGTGCAAATTTGAAATATATCAAGCTATGCTTTTAATATTGCGACATTATTAAAATCATTAACAAAAAAAAATGCTGACATGACAAATGGTAGTTTACAGGGAAACGTTTGAGCCTTCAGGACCCAAAACCCTGCAGGGGAAAAAAAATGTATAAATGCAGGTTGGTGACAAAAAAACAACAACAACAAATGAGAACCATGGGGTTTATTAGTTATGTATCTTGACCACAGATTGTATGAGCATAGACTAAGCTGTCACAGGGCTCTGTTGATTGGGTTTATCCCTCACACATGGCTTCTCCAATGTTTGCGGCAGGGGGAACAGCTCCAGGATAGTACCACGAGAGAGACAGTAAGGGCTAATATCCAATGTTGTTTGTACAGCAGCCATCTGAGTGGCACACCGGTGCCAGGCATGAGTGGGCTGAGCATTTACCCTGTCCCGTTAAAATAGGTGTGGAGTTGTGTCTGCTGAAGAGGAGTCTGAATCTTTTCAAATGGCAGAATGTCAAAACCATCTCTGACCTATGGTATAAAAGTGGGACAGCAGAGCTAACAGGTCTCCCGGTGGGCTGTGAACTCCACCCTCAAGCAGGACGGAAGCTGGGAGCAGTGAGACTACAGCAGGGAACATTAGCTTCAACTACATAACAGGTAAAGCACTAAAGAGACATAACTAGACATTGACGGAAGGCAATTTCTGCACATTCCTTGCAATGTGATTGACGCGTTCTGTGCTGAATGCATCAACCGGTCAACTGTGTGAGTTGAAGATTGGGGCGAATACGTGCAATGCAGCGCTGTAGAAGCCTGTCAGTGTTCAATATTCCACAGACATCGCTGACTGTCTGTTGCTGTGTCAGAACATGGAGATAAGTTGATCGTTATATAGTCTCTGGGCACCCAGGGCTGACTTTGAGAATTTTAGGATGGTTTGACTTAAGGCCGCTGCTGGAAGGAGGCTGTGCATGCTAACCTGCTAATGCTAACGAGGACAATGGCATGTGTCTCCCTTGATGGTCCCCACTGAGTGCAGCCTTAAAGAAGAACAGAATTATATGGAGGTTTGCTGCTGGGTCAGCTGTCTCTTTAGGGCTTAAGCTAGCAGCCCCTTACGTCTCAAAGAGCCTCTTTGCAAATGTTCATCTAGACTTTTTCAAGGTAAAATATCCTTAGATTTAAGGTTTAATTACCTTTTATTATTGCTTAAAAGGTTCATAAAATTAACAGTAGTAGTTAAACAACAGTGGAGTTCCTCTCCTCTCCTCTCAGAGGCGAATACTCGAGGGGGGGATAAACACAAGTGATCCTGCAGTGAAACTCGCATTTCTCACACAGCATTTGCGTGAATCACGTGTGGTGTTAACACCCATTAAGATCAGTAAATATTTTGGAAAACTGTGGTCAAAAGCACATTTTTAAAGATGGTCAGGGAAGCATCTCTTCCTCAGGTGACTCACCACGGTACTTGATCAGACTCTCAGCAAGTACAGTCTGTCAACAATTTCATGGAGAGGGATTTTATGGTTGTGGCGTCCACCAAGAGAACAGTAAAGGTCTGAATGCTTGACCTCCCGCTGTGAGGAGCTCCAGCGGCTCTGTTATGCTGGCGTGGTCTGAGTCCCCTTGTTCTTAAGGGTTACTACAAATCAATGTAACATATTTACCAGGTTTCATAAATGAATACTTAAGGGACATTCACTTGACATTTTGAACCCTGTCACCAACATAAAAACCACAAAATGAGGGAAAATCTTTTGGAAGAATGGTGTTCCAACCCTCCGGAGTTCCACAGAATTGTAGGATTGATGTAATTGAAGCTATTCGAGGGGTTCATGGTAGCCTGAATCCTTAATAAGGATCTGGTTTTTCCTTGTTTCCCTAATTTTTGCGACAATCTGGGCTTCAAACAGCTCTGCATTGGTGACAGTTTAAAGGAAAATGATCATACAAATACATACGAAATAAGAAAGTTACATCCACCAACCAACGTAGCATAAATGTTCAAAGTATATTGCAAGTAAATTGCCTTTAAATAGTACTTTAGCTTCCCTGTTTTTCTGTGTGTCAGACTTCAGTGATAAGAATTTGCTGTATCCTGGAAGAAATAGAAAACCAAACCAGAATGTTTATCTCCTGACATAATGGATAAACTTGACCTCAGTATGGGTGTTATCAAACTCCTGTGAGCACCAACATATTTCTTGTCCATGTGAACATTCACCTTCTGGTCCTCTGTGAATGGATCCTGAATCTCACATCTGGACAAATGTTTTCTTTGCACCCAACAAGCCTTGCCTCTGATAAATCCTTTAAATTACTCCAAACGTGTTCAAGGAGAGAGACATGGCTTCATTTTTTCCCCCCTCTCACACATCTCTTTCAGCACACGATAAAGAAAAAAAAAAAAAAAAAACACATTACAACGCGAACGCACTGACCAAAATAGAGTACCGAAAAAAAGCAGTTTATTATATTTCCCATTTGCAATCATCAAAATCTTGATATTCCTGAGAGACATGAATAACAAGAAAAGTCCTCTTTAAAGTCATTATGTTATGAGGAAGAAGGGACACATACTGAATGACATTACTGTAATTAAAACACAAGGGTAGAAAATCCTTTGGTTTTTTTTGCTTAGAAATGAACACCAGGGGAAAGTGCCGGGCTTTGAAAAGCTAATCAGTGTAGATATGGTTTAGACACATTGGCTGTTCTGAACATGTAAGTACAGTTTTTCCATTCTCAGGGTTCATCAACCATCTGACTTAATCACGGTGCTGAATTGAAAACGGAGCACTTAAGTTTGCACTTTCATCCTTAATTAAGATGTAATTCGAGGTAAGCCAGATGTGAACGTAAAGGCTTGTCATCCCTCAGAGAGATGCCTTAACATTGTGAATTTCATGCCCTCAACACTGCACTGTTTGGTGGAACGGTTATGGAAAGGAGGCAGGAAGTGTTGAGGATGAGAGTCAAGACTTGAAGCAGATTTTTATTTTTTTTTTTTTCTGATGCCTGTAATAAACACTGACCCTCTTTTTTCTGACATCTGATGCAATGTGTGAAACTAAATCCCAGCCCAGCAGAGCAGAACAATTGTGGAGACCCGCTCTGCATGTCAGTTATTGGTAAATCAGGTGGAGAATAAGAGACAGCTGCCTCCACAATTCTTTCTGTGCATGGAAAAGTGCAGCGCTGCTCACGGATGATCTGGGCTTCAGTCTTTCAGAAAATGCTTTCATGCTGACATTTTAGACATATTTCTCCGGGATTTATGCCATTTCTATGGCAGCTGCATGCACATGTTTCCACTAACTGTACAAACACATATTCAATTTTGGATGATTAATATCAGGGTTTGAGTTATAGTCCGAGGTTTTCTGGGAGCTCTGAAATAACAAATGCTAGCTTCAGAGAAAAATAAATAAATAATGGCTTAATGGATGAGATTTCTGCTCAGTAGTCCAAAAGACATTTGAACAACTGAGTCTAGGAGATTGTAACTACTGTTGGGATTGGAATTGCAGAGTAACTCACGATAAACTCTACCCGCAGTAAAAATAACCCCACGATACAGCAATGCTGCAATAGTCTATATATTGCAGGTCACCATATATGTAACGGAAGAAGGAAAAATATTCAACAATGATGTTTTTATTTTTACTGCGTTGTTGTGTCATAAAGTGCATAACATTCAGTACACAAAACGACAACAGCTGGATCAGCCTTTGCACCAGTTCTTTAAAAAAACATTGTCTATTTGGTGCCGGTGTATCCATAAGGTGCAGAAGTACGGCGAGATACTGCAGTATTGATATTTGATCATATCTCACAGTGCAACAATGTAAAGGTGTCTGCAACGTTGCGTCACCAAAGTTTCAAGCGAGTGGTAAACCCAGGCTCAACCAGGATAAAGTGGTTGGCACACAACAGCTAGAACACTCTCCAGTGTTGCAAATCAACAGCTGGCTGAAATTCTTCAATCTTTCTCACCCAGTAATTTTGACATTTTTGCTGGGTACAGTATCTATAAATGCATAAGCAGGAGGCAAAAACAAATATACTGCCTACTAAACATAGTAAAAAAATTCTGGTTCTGTCCTGGAACGTGTTAGTGGGTTCATGGTAACCACACCTGGGTCGCTAAAAATATTAAAATAGGTTCTCCCAAACCTCAAACCCAGTATCTTATTGGGGATAATAGTCCAAACAGAACAAGCAGCAATGTCATGTGATTATACTCTGTATCAGGGCAACATCGCTCTCTGCTACATGGCCAGAATAATTCAAACAATATCTACAAAAACACTTGAACACAGAAGTGATAATTATCAAGTCATTATGTGAGTCAAATTCATCTTCAGTTGCATTTATGTTTGTTTTGTCTCATTTTTGACAAATAGTTTAAAAAGTGATAATATTTCAAGTTTTCTGGCAGTAGTGTGGCAAATAAACACTGGTCTTATGTTCCAAAACCGACCTGTTGGATGCTAACACGTGACGAAAGGAGAGCTTTTACTAACACAGCAGAACCTTTTTTTCAGAATATTTGACATTGGGCGAGGGGCGGGGTTCACCCTGGACGGGTTGCCAGTCCATCGCAGGACCATCAGGAGCAATTAGGGGCTCAGTATCTTGCTGAAGGATGCTTCAATATGGTCACCGGGGGATGTCAGGATCAAGCCAGCGACCCTTTGGTTGCTAGATGGCCGCTCTACCTCTGAGCCATGCCCCCCCACCCCCATTCTGACAATTAGACAAAGTCATAAAGAAAAAATGAAGAAGGAGAAGGTGTCTGCTTTTTTGGATTCTGAGTTAATTCTACTTCATTTTTAGAGTCATTACCTTCTCTGTCGATGTCTATTTTACTTCCTGCATTTGTTGGATTTTTTCTGCCATTTTCTGTGCTCACCAGAGTCTAGTCAGAAATCAGTCTCTGTATTTTTTTTTTTTTTGCTTCTTTGTATTTTCCTCTTTAATTTGCTGGATTATTATTGTACCCCTCTGTAGCTTGGTGCTATTTCCGTGCATTCCCAGTTTTCTTCTCCTAGTGACGGAACTCTCTGTTGCCTGAAACATTTGCCTTCCGCTGCCAGACAGTGTATGAAATTTGTAAGTTATTGGACTTCTGCCTCTCCGCCTGCCCCTCATTTGAACTGTTTGCCATGCTGCTTGTAATCCTAGCTGTGTACCACCTCAAATGCTTCCAGTAAACTGTGAACTTTTCCCCGTTTCCTATGTGGTCCCTGCATGAGTCATTTCTCCCAGTTCATGGCTTTGACAGATTTTGAAGTAGCTAATTTCAGCAGTCATACGCAGCAGAAAACTTATTACGATTGTGCCTTGCAGACGGGCTGTGCACTGAATACGAGGCTAGAGGCTAAATTATTCTGTAGATCGTACATTGCTCGTGGCCGTCTCTTGCCTTAAAAACTGAACAGAAAAAAAAAGAAGTTACTATATCGTAATTTAATTACTTTGTGACTATTTCTGGACTCCGATCCAAATGGATGGGTTTTTGTAAGGTCAGCTATAAGCAATGGCTGCCTGATCTGTCCTGTGGATGTCAGCAGCGATACCAACCATTATTAATAGCCAAACTGCTCACCTTGTGTAAAAAAAAAAATGACTCAACGATACCTTAAAAAAAACTTATATGCACATTAATAATAAAAGGTTATTGGCCATGCAGGCTTGCCCGACCTACAAATCATCTCTATGTGTTGGGGAAAAAAGATTTACATATGCATGGCCAGCAGAATGCAGATGCATTTCTCTGCCAGGGCTATTAGGGGTGTTCTCCATTCACTGCACATGGTTCGTGAACTGTATGGCATTCTAATTTGGTCATTTCAGAGGTACGGTGCACACTCTACACTACTGAAGCCCACAAGTCAGAGTCTACATGTCTCATCTGCTGCAGGAGTCAAGGAAGTGATTTGTTTGTGAAACACATCATAAAACCAGCTGGAAGCAATAGCAAGGCAAAATTGGTAATGTCTGACACTGACTTATCCCTCGGTGGGTCATTTTATCTCTCAACTCGAAGTAATGAGAGAAACATATGGTGTCATTCCCAGTTGTGAAATGGCAAGCTGAAAATGAAACAAGGGTCAGTTAAGTGAGCAGCCCAGATGATCATGTGCCCCCCCCCCCCCCCAGCATATATGTCAAATGAGAAGAAATCTTCATACATTTTACAGATTTCTCCTTATTCAAATTTCTTACAGAATAAATCATACAGATAATAAAAAAAAGAGCTCAGGTCAAGATATATGCAGCGCCCGCTACTCGTTAAGGATGAAGCAAACATTGTTAAATAAGGCAGTCTAGCCAATGGAGGATTTCCCTATTTGTGTAATCAGCTGTTGCTGCCTGCACACTTGCATCACAAAGCGCCATTGCTGTTGCCTAGCAACCTTGACAGCTGTCAATCGGGACACAGCCAGTGGAAGTAGAGCCAGAAATTTTACAACTGTGGCAGCCCATCCAGGGACTCCCTTCTCAGCTGAACCAAAATATGCACGAACACATTTTCTAATATTAGGCCTCAAATGATTTACTGGGAAGCGAATATGCAACTTTATTTTGTTGTAAATGTTTGTGCTGATCATTGTTGTGTA
This sequence comes from Aulostomus chinensis, assembly GCF_037954235.1. NCBI lineage: Eukaryota > Metazoa > Chordata > Actinopteri > Syngnathiformes > Aulostomidae > Aulostomus > Aulostomus chinensis. The sequence continues at coordinate 6,328,545 of NC_141337.1, forward strand.
AATGTACTTATTTCATCAACAGAGTGATGCAGTAAAATGCAGTCTGCAATGCAGCTGTGGTGAAGTATAGATCTTTTCATTTTAATGCATGTATACGCTAAAACGTGGTGATATCTACGTAAAGCCCAGAGGAGGGGCTTTACAGTAAACAATTGTTCATTTATAATTCATTTTCTCTGGGATTCATAGATCATAGTGATTTTTTTTTTTTTTTTTACAGATTTCAGAGGATGATACAGGGTTCATTTGCAGGGTTTTCTTTATTTCTTAATTTTGTAGATTTGTGTATTCGGTTAAATCCTGTTACATTTGTCGACATTGTTATATTGTTAAAGGATTTTTACATTTACTCTCTACCTTCCGGACAATGTGGACAGATTCCACCTGACACTCACTCACGCACCCACACAACCACAGAAAAATAAATGCAAACACAAATTCAGCCAAACACCTCACACAGAGGACTTTTTACCAAACGCTGCTGCCAAATTCAATTCAATTCAATTCAGAGAACACATCCTTGCATTAAATCAATCTTAGTCACCAAATATGCAAATGCTTCCTGTTGGAAGATTTTTTTTTTTCTTAATACCGGAATTTGACATTTTGAGGTATACCCAGCTACAACAACTCACGGTCTTCTCCCTGGTTTAAAGTCTGTCGTCATTTTACGGATCATTCAGACATTTTATAAGAAAAAGCTGGAAAATGTTATAAGTATTCATGCTGTGCCAAGTTTCTGATGTGCTCTGCTGCGTATTTGTTTATGTCTTGGAGACAGAATGTGTGATTTATAGTTAGACTGGTGGGGGTGGTAGCAAGGGAAGCTGTTATGTTCTTCCTTTGCTGCTTGTCGTGCGCCGCTGCTGTTCTTTCCAGCTTGCTGTATGTTCACCCCGATATGCACCCTCAGGCAAGTATGCCTTTCATTATTTCTTTTGAAACTTTCATCTGAAGTCTCTGAGGGATTAGCCCTCTTGATTCCTGACACAGTCAATGAAAAACAAGCCTCATATACAGGGAGGCTTACAGCCCGAAAAGCCGTGCTCAGCCCTCCCCTTGCCTCTCAATGTGAAACCGTATAATGGTTTGCACAATTGGATGCTCCTCTCATTTCTGGTGAATTTGGTGTATGTAGATTTATTTTGGATAAGTGCGCTGTTGCAGAATTAATTCGATAGCATGCAGGTTATCTTGGTGTAGAGGAATATCACAAATAAATATCATTTAATGTAATAGTACAGCAGCATATACCTTTTTATCTTCAACGAAGAGGTATTTTGGAGTATCCCTGCCCCCATTAAGCTCTTGGCTCATCATTTCCAGCCAAACTGTCCAGCATGACGGACAGATATGAAGTATATATCTGGTGTTAAAATGTAAACATCTAGCAAGCTGATGGTATGGACTTTTTTTTTTTTTCTTTTCCCATAAAGCAGCTGAAGCAGACCACAACAAAGCTGAAAATCCACTGGATATTAGACTTTCAATTTTGTGCCAGAAAAAAAGAACTCCAGTGAGATCTTCATCATGCTCCTTTATTGGACATAAAAGCAAGCAATATTGTTTGCTAACACGTTATCTATAAGCACTTAAATCACAAATAAATAACACAACAAATCTCTGGTTCCTCTGTTCTGCTAAAAAAATAAAAAATTAATGCAACTTTATATTTGTGTAACGTAGTAGTTCAATATTTGTACTTGATAATGTGTGAGAAATTTTAAATTCTCCTTTCAGGCTTAAAAAAAAAAGGTATTTCCCTCATTCAGTTGATTGTTTGACCTTCATAGTGCAGGGAGATGTTCGCGCAGAGTTTCCCAAGACGGCTGGCTTCACATTCTTTGATGAAAGTGTACATTTTCTCAGTGAGAATTGATTTTTAGAGGTGGGTACAAGGATGATATGTGACACACAAACATAGCGAACCTAATCCTGGTCCAATATTCAGTATACACAAGAATGATGTGGAAACCTGAAGCGTCCAGAATGGATTTTATAGTGCAGAGGTTAGAGTTTTCAAATGCAAACTATTTTCATTTCCATGTGTTGAGGAATTTTCAGCGAGAAGAAGGCAGCATTTTAAGGATAATATTTTTTTTTAATAGCTACGCTCTGACCTGATATTTGTTAGAATATTCTTGCATGCCCTGATTGATGTGGGTCTTAAAATGTTTTATCTATTAAACTTCAAAAGTTGATTCAAAATGAACCAGTTCTTACCGAGACAGTCCCTGCATTCCATAGAAAGGATTGATACAAAAATCTATATTAAACTAGTGATTTTATGGGGAATACACGAAGATGCTAACACTATTTAATTCTACTTTATTTCAGTGAATGAAATGTTGCAATCTTCAAATTTTATAAATGATAGCATTGTGTTGTGAATCCCTTTGGGACTTACATGTTGTGTAATGATGCGTGTCCCCCACCTTCTCCTTTGAGCTCACTTTTGTCAGCAGTTTCATTACTTTACACTTTGCTACTAAGCAGGTGGAGCTAATCTATCTGGTTTGCCCTTCAGTTATGGTTTACTGTCCGGGGGACTGGACACAAGTGTCTCCAATAATCCCTTAATTAGGCAATGATGGACTATTCATTTAGTATGCAAAGCTGCAAATCTCCCCATCCACTGAGCGGAGCCCTCTGCAGTCATACGGAGGCCAACGCTAATGATCTCAGCAAGTGGCAGCAATCCATTGGAGCGCTGCATCAAGTGCACATTAATCTTGCGGGTGATCCAGTTGATGAATGACCCTAGCCCAGAAGCCCTGGCAGATCCCACCTTAATTATGCTGAGGGAGCCACACCTGGGAGCCACTGGGGGACATCTTGCTAACTCAGGAACAACGACTCCAGAGAAGGCCCGTTGTCCACGGGCAGTTCGAGTCCAAGTGCCACTGTTTCGCCTTGGGAAAAGTAAGCCTTTACAGCAACTCCATGGAGGACATTATAGCTGGGACAGATGTCCAAAGCACAAGTTGTGTAAAGGGCAAATGAATGTCATCAATTCAAGACACTTTCCACTGAGAGGTTATTAGAGGGAAGGGATTTTAGGCTGGCTCCAAAAGGAGGGAAAAAAAGAAGAAGAAACCCTCATTAAAGACGATGCCTTTTCCGTGATGATGCTTCCAACAGAACATTTTTACCACTGCTGTAATTGTAGCCCATTATGTGGCTGCGCTATGACATGTTTAAAGAAAAAGAAGCACAGCAGACCAAGTGTTACATCAGTCTAATCAACAACCTAAAGATAGCACACTGGCACAATGGGAGGATGTTTAAAAAAGAGAATCTGATCAAAACGCTTGAGCAAATATGAGGAAAAGGGAGAAAACCTCCAAATCAGCTGAAAATGATTAGATTTTACATTCTAAAGAGAAGACCTCGGATACTATCTTCCAATCTACTGACATCAAGGCGTCCAGAAGTCTTTTTGAGGGTGGTATCTTCATATTCCAAGGACACCGAGGGCTCATGTCCTTAGATGCATCATACAGTAATAAAAACATTGTTTTAGGTTTTGGCTTGAGATCAAAGTGTTTGGGTTGTTGTCACTGAGCAGCTGAGAGTGCGTGTGGAGAGTAGATGAGAGGAAGAGATTGGGAGAGTCTTTAAATGTGCTTTTGCTCCAGAACAGAGTATTGACTAGACTCGGCAATTACTTTGATGGTGAAAAAGGCTGTATTAAAATATTCCGCGATTGTTGTATAAGAGCTTTATTATGGCCTCTCACTGACCCTGTTGGGAATAGCTGATCCATGTGAACTCAGAGCTGCTTTGATTTACTTCTTCTTCATTTTCCCTCCAGTAATGGTCGACTGGTCCTCATGTTCTCCAAGTATGCTATTGAACATATGACCCATTCAAAGAGGTTATTGGATTTCCTGGTACAACAAATTCCAGTAGGGATAATTTGTCCCTTTTCTTACAGCAAAGCTGCTGTGACTTATCTGTGAGCAAATTTGTGCAATCTCATTATCTTGTGTTGTGAAATGAGGATCAATGTGGATTTAGGCTTTGTTTTATTCATATAGGTGTGATGTGAACATTGACCCATTTCCCCTTTTCAAATGTCTTCACACACACACACACACACACACACACACACACACACACAGCATGTGCATGACGATTGGCTTGTATATACCTATATATAGAACAGAAATCAATATACCACAACATATATACCTACAGTATATATACAAGATCTATATACCACAGGCTAATTGTTGCATCACAATTACCCAGCAAATTGATATAACTGCATCTACGTAAAATAATAAAGTTTGGATCCAAAAGGTCAGCTGGAAATGGTACAAAGCCCAAAGGAGTTCTCTTAAGGGGCAGCTGAATTTAATACACATCCATCACTTTTATCATCTAATTAGTCCGCAGACTGGCAGCCTGGTCAACACTGGAGGGAAGCAGAATTATTGATCGAGTAAAGGATAGTATCTATCATTTCACCTCAGCATCGACACCCCAGCCATTTGAAAACAGGGAAGACAATATATATGTGGAGTGATGAGAAGCATGAATGCCATTCAAAACAGCGGCCATTTGTTTGTTCTCCTCGGTTTGCTCATCGACTAATAGACTTGTTGCACTGACTTTTTCATCTAACTGCAACATTACTGTGACAATAAACACCAAAAGTAGCAATTTCCAAGAAAAATCCTAATGTATCATTTAAATATTCCTCAGCAACTCAAAGTCTACTTTATATAATTTGAAATGTATCAATTACAAACCCTTTACAATGATGTGGAATCCTAAATGGTTCAGATTTTTCAGGAAAAGTTGACATGCATAATTTCTTTAAAAGTTCAAAATGTCCTCAATTAGAATCCACTGTATGACATTAAAATAAGGATCCCAGTGTTTCACAGTTCTTCTGCCGAGGAGGTTACATCTTTGGCACCGTGTATTTGTTGGCATGTCTGTCTGCCAGCAGGAAAGCAACCGGCCGATGGTCATTAAACTTTGTGGATGGGTGTCGCATCGGCCGACAATGAACCCATTAACTTCCAAGCCCAATGCTATAAAAGTAAAGTTTAAGGATCATTGGCCCGGTATTTTTCCTTCTAACAGACAGACAAACTTAAATGAAGCCAAACGAACAGCGCTGAAGACATAACATTCTGGAAGGAGGAATAGAAAAATATGAAAAGGCTCGTACTTCAACGAGTCTTATTTCGGACACGTTGAACTTTCAAACAATACTGTGTTCAACAAATAATTTAAAAAAAAAGAGTCTGCCACATTGTTTTGGGGGGATTTTCCCATTTTCATTCCTGGCTAAAAGAGCAGTGTGTGGCTGAAGGCTCATAAATGAACCAGCAACCAAATGCAGCCACACATTATTCACTGACGTGGCTCAAGTTAAAGGTTTTTCAGCAACAGAATGAAGATGATGTGCTCTTATGTATTGTTCAAAATGTATCAATCAAGATTCTTTTAAAATGATGTGGTTCCCAAACTGGTCTGAAACCAATTCCTTGAAACAACCCCCCCCCCCCCAAAAAAAAAAAAAACTAAACTAAAAATCTAATTTCTGATCACTGCCCAGTTCTTGGTGTAGCCTAGTTGCTCCATGTGATCACAAATACAGCACCTAATACACCTCTTTGACAGGAGGTCTGTGTTTTCTCTGGCTCATCCTGCACGTTGGACACCAGGACAGAGGAGATCTTCTTTGCTCAGTTCTTGTTTAGCTGCTCCATGTGACATTGAAGACCCTCTTTGTCTTCCCTGTGTTTCAGAGCTTCAGCCCTCAGAACCTGCATTTCCTGCATGTCCTCCTTCAAAGACTTCTGCTGCTTGTCTCTGAACTGCTGAAGTTCAGCTTTCAATGAAAAAGTTCATCTGGTTTGTCATCACCGGTCCCTGTTGAAGTTTGCTTTATGTAGCTACTCTACCGATCTGCCGCTGGTCCAGTTCAGCTTGACGCTGTTGTTCTTCTGACCTCTTTGGCAGGAGGACTCTTCTTCTTCTTCACCTCCTCCTTTCTTTCACCTTAACTGCCTGATGTTTGACCAGGCCTCATGCATGGCCAGCTCCTCCCATAGCAGCTCCTCCCATAGCAGCTCCTCCCATAGCAGCTCCTCCTCCTTGCCCAGTTTTGGTTATAGGCTGAAATGGTGGGCCCCTCAGACAAAGCTCTTAGAAACTTAGCATATGAATTTATTATAACTGATTCTGTTAAAACAATGTGGGTTTTAAACAGCCGTCGACATCAGTGTGGCGATCTGAACTGAAGGGTCCCAGTGGCTCCAGGTGGACCCAAGGGGCCCAGAGGAGGATGATAATGCCAATAATTGTTTGCTCTTTAAAGTACATACAACATGGAGGGACATACAAGTTGGCCCAAAACTAGTCCAGTCAAAGGCCAGCCACCAAAGAGGGGCCAAAACAAATGTGTTGACACACACATATCTTGTAAATGTGAGATAGTCATGTGTTAGTTTACCACCTTCCAATTATGTACCACTAATTATAGTGTTCATTGATTTGCTAGAGGCTGAAGACAACAATGGCAAATCCATAAATTCAGGCAAAACAAGGCCTTCTTAGCCATATTTAAAGCAAAATTATGTAACTATACTGAAGTAGCTTTTTTTTGGGGGGGGGGGGGATTTTAGTCATCAAAGTTGATTGCACAGTGTAGTGCCTTACACCATCTGTGTTTAGATTGGTTCCCTTTACAGTAAGCCTTGCTTTCAGTATTCAATCCTGTCTGCCACTCGCTATGAGATCTCCTGGGGAAAAAAAAAAAGGCCTGATTTACTGCACAAAGGAATCCAGCCTGGCGATCCAGCCAAACTGGTGCTGGAGATGATGAGAACATATTTTCTGGCTGTTGATTTTCATGTGAACAAGTATCTTTTCTATCTGCTTACATTTTTGTCATTATAAACTAAATGAATGAATTACGGCTTTTACTTCTGCTCCCACATCTCTCACAGCGTCAGCCCCTGCTGTAGTGACTTCTGTGTAGGAAACTATGTTTTTAGTCCACATAAAATGATGACAATTTCAATTCACTTTACCTCTTCAGTGAACATGCTTCCCTCTTATTTGCAAAGTGCTGCTGATTGGATTGTGTACTGTGTTGTCGGTAATTGCTCGGCTCTGAAGAAAATGGAAAGCTGCTTCCATTTTCCTCAGGAGGGGGCGGTGTGTGTGTGTGTGTGTGTGTGGGGGGGGGGGGGCTGATGGTGGTGTAAGGACATGGAGACATGGATCCTGCAACACAATAGGAAGAAAAACAGTGACGACCTTAACGCATGACATGGTACCATTTCTCTGTGGCATAGCACTAATTGTGCATCTTGTCAAAGGGGATCCTTTTAAGCATACATTAATATTTAGATTCATACCTTGTGTTTTGTTCTAGTTTGCTGCTGTTCAATTTCTCATTACAAAATATTATACATTGTGAAATCAACTGAGGTTAATACTATTGGTTTTCAGGAGAACATCCCTGACACACACACACACACACACACACACACACACACACACATGTATATGTGTGTGTGTGTGTGTGTGTGTATATACTGGAGGGAAAATGGGCTTCCTTTCTCATCGTTTGAAACATGCCCAAGTTGACTGCATCTTGTTGATTTGTCTTAAATGAAACAATGGCTGTCAGAGGAATTTCTTCCGTCATGTTCATCATCCCACCTCTAGAGGGCTCCTCTCATTTGGTAATTGTCTTTTCTCTTGAAATCACTTCCTGCGAATCACTTCCTGCGGATCACTTCCTGTGTGAGCTAGCCAAAAGGAATCAGGTGTGTCAAGTGTGTAATTCTCTACTCCAGACAAAGGCACGTAAACTGAAGCTTCGGCACAAACAGAATTGAATTGAAAAAGAATTCCAACTGCTTGATGGGTTTGTGACCCTATCAATTCTTCAGTGAGGTAAACTTTTGTTCAGTTTTTATCTGTCTTCATATCTGCATACACCCCAATTCCCCAGATCGTTGTCTTGGCAGTTATAGGCTTAGTTTTCCTTGAATTAAAATCCACAACATGCCAGAATAAATGCCAGGGACATAGAGGGAAAAAGGGACTGGCCCAGATAGAAGCCGAGAGAACCTCTTGGGTCTAATAAAACCTTTAGATCAGGTTTCATTTTGTCTTCCAAAGGGGTGATGACCTAAGCACATCCTTTAAACCAGCCCTGGGATTTATGAGACCAAAGTGGCGAGCTAGTCCAGCAGCATCCGCTCACTGGCCTCACTCACAAACATGCCAACACATACCACAGCTCCGAAGTCTCCGGCCTATTTACTGATTTGTTGGCTTTCGAAGTCAAAGCAATGTAAAATCAAAACGTTAATCTTAAACACAACTGACAGATGCTGGGCAATCATTATGACTAAATGAATCATGACTGAACAGCAGTGTAAAAAAATTAAGGTTTTTGTAGCATATTAGCATGTGAGGTGTAAGGCAGCTCCACCTTTTTTCAGTGGTGTATCATTTTTGGATCTTATTGCCATCTTCCACTTGCTAATAGCACGTATATACTGACTGCGTACAGCGGCAGAGTGCCACACGTATTTGCACATTCTGTTTGTGATTATACATTCAAGGTTTGCATATAATCACAGCTGCAAGCTTCAGGTCTCTGGATGTATTGAATTTGTGTCTTTGCTTGGCCCATTTTGTTCTTCCTCATCCCTTCACACATGCATTAACCAGATTTCCGATTTAATTTGTGTGATACTGATCCAAATGCATTTTCCAGGCCCAGAAATAAATCATGGTAGGCCTACATTTCTCATTGGGCGGCTGAATGTAAAGGTGGTTTATCGCAATACATGTGGCATTCCTGCTTGAACCTTCAGTCGAGATTCCTCCTACTCATGGCCCAATATAATCTTAGTTTTTCCAGTCTTACTGTAGATAAATTAACATGGAAAATCCCTTCAGCTTGACAGCAGTTTCCTCGAGAATTTTGTTGTCTTCATTAAATGCAGACAGCAATCAGAGCCATCCCCGGGTCATGTATCTTCTTTCAGTTGTGACTTTGCAGTATATTATCTATTCAGCATTTGCACATTTGCAGTACTTAGTGTGTAGAAATTTCATGTGGGGCCTAAGAGGACATTTTTCTTCCCTTCTGTCATTGTCTGGAGTGCCTCTAATAGTCTATTAGCAGTCATCTTCTGTCTAATTGCAGCCTGATAAGCCATATCTGCTGGTGTCAGCCCGAGTGGAACAACAGGGTGTGGTGCTGCAGTCCTGCCTGCAGATTTTGCCTTAAATTACTCTGAGGAAAGTAACACTCTGGATGGCTGTACCTGCCGAAACCTCCCCACAATAGCCGTTCATCTCTGCAGCAGACAGGCTCAGAGTTCAGAATCAGGTCATTTCTTATTAGAAGACCCAAATCTCAAGGTGGCGCAACAGCTCCGGAGCTGTAACTATGTTGAGGGAATGTGTCAGGACTGACAGAAGAGGAAATTCATGTGTGGCCTTTCAGAGGGACTTGGACAGGAATTAGTTTGAAGGCGTTGAGGTTTCAGCATAGAAGTGTTTTTTTTTTTGTTGCACCCTGTGGTGCCGAAGCAGACACTGAAGGCTCTGTCACCGCATCAGTTCACCCTAGTTTCAGTAGATGTTGTGAAAGATGCAGTTTAGTCTTTAACCTTGTCTGTGCTAACTGCCTCAGGGCTCTTCAGCCACGCTGCCACAAAACACACCCACGGCTACTGCCGATGTGGGTCTGTCTTTCAAACTGCCCTCCTGATTTGACACTTAGCTTTCTTAATGGTGAGTTGTTTATTCATTTGTTTCAGTGTTGAATTCTCTGAAATGGTGAACTCAAAGGTGAGTAGCTGAGTGGAGGGAATGAAAACACCCGCGACCACATGTATGGTGGGACCATGAAAGAGTTTTTGAACTACAATAAATCCGACTCTGTGCTGCGACCTCCTAAAGCCTGTGAGAAGATATTTCTAACGAATCAGATGAATAATTTTGCATTTAATTGTGAATTCGGGATTGAAAATCGTAATTGAAGTGGAACTGCAGACACGATGGATAGCGGAGGCACACTTTTAATTCCAGGTGTAAATGTGATATGGATAATTCATACCCTAATACGATCTAGACATGCGGTGAATGTTGATGCAAGCAGCAAAGAGGCCCACTTTGCTCCACGTGGCTCAGAATATCATGCTGGCAAACATGAGTGTGCGCTGGTTAATTGTGATAATAGAGTCGTTAGCTTGGCGGTTACAAACGCGCAGGTCTGGATTGAATAATTTGACTTGAATCGTGTGAAGACGTGGAGGCAGGAGCGGTGTTCTCTTCTAACAGAGCAGCTGCCTGGAGTTAAACTTCAGTAAACTCCATTTTGTCCAGAGTGATTGCTGATTGTGAATCCAAATAGACACAATCTGAACATTCAGTTTCCACAGCGACAGACAATTCCTGAGCAATTTATGAATGGCTCAGATAACAGACAGCACAAAGAGAAGATAAAACAGGTCAATACATTTCTCCCATGCTCTGATAATCATTTCTCGTCAGCGTTGAGGAGCGGCGGTCTTAATACCACTTCACATGCGCTGTTAACACTGAAGCTCTAACTACTCCATAGACAGTAAGTGTCTAAGCACGCTCAAAACGGAAAGGAAGGAAAAAAAAAAAAGACCCTGTGCCGGGGTGACTCTTAGACAGGTAAAAAAAACCAGGGAATTCACAAACAGTGCAGTTTGTGTTAGAGAGCTCTCCGCTTCTCCAGTGGCAATTTACGCATACAACAATTTCAACAAACCTATTGAGTTCTCCTACGCTCTCTTGACTGCCAAACACCCAGTAACCATTATGCTTCACACTCTTGTCCACGCTTCCCTCCCCCTCACCCCATCACCTGCGATACTTGCATTCAGGCCCAGAGTTTGCCAACAACTTGATATTAGAACTGGAGAATCTAATCAGGATGGAGAGAATTCCTTTCAAAATGTGATGAAAGCAGGCTTGCCAACAGTTGATTTTTTTTTAAAATTTTATTGAAAACAAAGATTCATCCTAGTAGACAGAAATGGAGACTAATCATTGTTTGTCCCATTTTAAGGCGATAATTCACATTTGGTCATAAAGAAATAATCACTGGATTAACTGACTAGAACACCTACGTCAAATGAGCAGCATCATTTCCACATTAACAGCTAGGCTAGGAAAAATAGAATATGATCAATTCAATAACCATATGTTCTATTTAGCAAAAAAAAAAAGAAGTATTGTTATTGTCCTTTGGCATGACTCTGATAATGTGCCATCACTCCTGGTTTGCATGCTGACAGACCCTGAGAGAGGACAAGTGTTGATAAGCGGTATATGCATTATTCTGAATCTGAAATGCATAACTGTAGATATAAGCGTGGCGTGCTCTCCTGAAAACCATCCTCAGCGAATGGTTTGTGGAGCACTGTGATGCCGGCTTTAGCGTGTGATGAATGAGTGTCTCTAATACAGGGAGACGTGTCTGTGGCATGCAATTTTAAATCCCCATTTTGCAGCAACAAAGTGCAGCAACATGTTAAGGTCTACTGAATATTCCCATCAGTAATTATAGTCTGCACCGCATATATAATAAATCCCGGTGTATAATGTGCCTAAGCAGCATCTTTCTTGTCAGCACAATGCACAACACAGTCCTTGTTATCTGCGTCTTGCATCTTAGGTGCAGAGGTGAGTTTCCCTCCTTGTGGTTTTTAATTTAAAACACACACTGTTGCTCCTCTTCTAGTTTTATTCTCACTGCCTGCTTTTACATTTGTTTCTCTACCCCCCCCCCCCCACACCATGTTTATAAATTAAACTATGCACTTCTTCTTAGAAAACCAGCAGGGTGCAGGCATGAGCTTTGTGTGGAATAATCTCTATCAAATTAATCTTTCTGGGATTGACTTTTCTTTTTCTTTTTTTTTAAATATTGTTGTTAACTTTATACGGTGTGAAAACTGCCGTCCTCGCTCACGCGGTGTCGTGGCGTCTTCCCGTTGTCTATAAGTAGTCACGGTAAAGAGGAGGATCCGCACAACTCTTTCAGATAAGGACATCTGACGTTTATAGCCTTCTAGTTGTGAACGAATGGAGGGGGGGAAAAAGTGGGTGTACACATGCTGTGTGCGGCTCCACGGTGCTTCAGTTCAGATGAGCTCACCCAGCCGTTGCGCACATCGTAGGATCCTACCAGTGTGAAAAAAGGCGCAAGGACTGCGAGCAGCTCAGCTCTGGTGGGAAGAGTGGATGCATTTGCGCAGAGGCTGTCGAGTTACTACAGCGCAAAGTAAACAGAGACGCGCTAAGGATCCGCTTCTTGATAGATTTACTATTTCTCTCTCTCTCTCTCTCTCTCTCTCTCTCTCTCTCTCTCTCTCTCTCTCTCTCTCTCTGGATGAATGTGAATCCAGACTGGACTGGACTTGGAGCTGAGCGGCTGATGAGAAGAAGCAGCCTACTTTCCACACTCTTCTTTCTCTCCTCTCTCTAAAATGCCAGGATTTCGTCCGTCATACTCTGTCCAGTTCAAGCCAGGCTGCTCATTTGGAAGGACGCCAGACCTCCAGCCTCTCAAATCTGCAAGTTCAGTCCAATAAATTGTGACATTGTCTGTCAGCCTTGGAATAAAAAAATCAATACTCCAGAAAAGGGACGCGGAATTTTAACGATCTATTTCCCCGATATCCTTATAAATATGCGATTTGCTTGGATTGGCTTGGTTTGGTCCAGCTTCACGCTTTTATAGCTGGAGCCGCGCTGATAGTGACTGATTATTGCTGTTGATTTTGTCCATGCAAGACTCGCGGTGGAAAGATGTCTGGCCACTTCTTTGAGAGGATCACTGCTATCAGAGATGGCATTTTGGTCCAGCACTTCGGGTTTCACCTCTAAAGTGCCCCGGAAAATCTTATTCATGTTCACCCTCTCCCTCTCTGTCACCTACTTGTTCTACAGCTTGATGAGCTGCTACAACTCGCTGCAGTTCCCTCTGCAAGACAACTACGTGTTCCAGGGGAGGCTGGTGACGGACGAGACAACTTTTGTGACATTGAGGGAGAAACTTTACTCCGCTTCCCAGGGCTTCACCGAGGTCGAGAGAACCACCGCGATTTCCACCGTGAAGGATCATGCTGAGGCCGAACAAAGGACCGTGGAGTGGATTAGGACTCAGGCGTCTCCAACTAAGTCGGCGGCGGCGTATCACACCAGCGCGCTGGAGAGGGAGCACCAGGAATTCAGCACCACGGACAGCGACCTCAGGGTGAACTGCACCTCGGATTATGGAGAGAAGAAACTCCCCCAAGCCATCATCATCGGGGTGAAGAAAGGGGGGACCAGAGCCCTGCTGGAGGCTCTCAGGGTGCACCCGGACGTCAGAGCTGTTGGAAACGAGCCACACTTCTTTGATAGGAACTACGAGAAGGGGCTGGACTGGTACAGGTGAGGTCACGTTCCGATTGCCGTCTGCAGTCTGACTGTTTCATCAATGTGCTTTTATTTTCTGAAAATACGTTACAGTGAAGATAATTAAGTCATTTAGAGCTCCATGGCCATGCACACTTTTCAAATAAATCCTTCCAGTCAGCTGGATACGCAGAATTAACAAAATTAACACCACTTTTTGGTTTCAAGAGGATTTTCATCCAGTGGTAAAAGGGATGGGAGGAAGAAGTTACCAGGAGTTTTGGAGGAAAGTGATCTTGGAGGTGGTTTTGCAAGTACTGTAGTATTACACCAGTTAAACGAGATTTACTAGTCTGCATTGATGCCTCTCGCACCACATTCAGAGACGCATCAATCATCTTGACCGAGTAGTTGGAAAATGATCTTTTTACACTCAGTTCTGGAAGCACGGTGTGTTTTTAAGATCCTAGAAGTCAGTGGAGACTCTCAGTGGCTGTCTTTGATGATGAAATCTGCTGTCTGCACTATCAAGAGACACGCTGGTACTCACATACATGCAGAAACAGACGGAACAAAGCGGGACAAAATATCTGATTTCCCCTTTTGTTTCAGTCAAACAAATATTTTCCGTAACTGTTATTTCAAAATCACATTTTCACTGACAGAATACTCATTTTAGCAATTTTTGGACAGAGCCGTTGTAAACTTCATTCACACACCGGTTATAAAATAAAAGAATACAAAAATCCATGACAGAGTGCAAGAAAAGTGCATGCATTTCATATGAAATAATCTATCACACAATCACAATGTCTTTTTTTCTTTGTCGTTGCTAGTGACTTCCTGAGTTATTGTTCATTTTATTTTTCCTCGCGAACCTTAAAAAACACTCGCATCCACCACATACACTTACAAATGAAAGCGTGCAGGGAGGAGATATATTTTCTTTGTAAGTACACATTTCCGGGCACATCAGGAACATTATAGAGCTCTTGTAATTTTGCTAAAGAAGAAAAAGGTTGTTTTTTTTCCCCTCTTCCTGTACTCTGTTATTATCTTGCTCTCTCTCTCAACAGGACATCCAACCTATCAATTACCAGAACACGTCCTTCACTTTAAGTGCTTATGTTTGATAGTATACGATCTACCACCAAAAACAGTAAATGCTGTATTTTTTTTGAATAACGTTCAGCAGTTCTTTTTAGCTAGAGGAGTGTGTGTGTGTGTGTGTGTGTGTGTGTGTGTGTGTGTGTGTGTGTGTGTGTGTGTGTGTGTTCATGCCACCTCTCATCTATGTGCTGGTGACATTCACTTTTGAGTCCGCGGGTTTATTAGCCCGGCGAGAACCTGTTTATCATTGCCATGTTGATGTGAGAAAAATCAATTTGAGGGGTTCATTCATGGTCAGTTGGTCATGGCTCAGTTAGGTGTTGTTCTCGCGTAATAGTGTTTGACCATGGGAATTCAAGATTGTCTAATGGAGTCAATGAGCTGACGAGAACGACGCTGACTCAAAAGGTCCCTTCTGTTTCTCCGTGGAACCAGGTCTGTTCACGCTGCTGTTTGGGTTCGCGGAGCATCTGCTTTCATCTTGTTGCATAGACATGGGAGCTCTTGGCTGTTCATTTAGGCTGCGTTAATACAAGCCGTTTGATTAGGCTCATTAAACAGGAAGATGACATGCTCACGTAAATAATAATAAGGGTGCTTATTTTGTTTTAGGGTCCCTGAAATAAACAAAATCCTTAAAAAAAAAAAACCCGAACAGCCTTCCTTCGACATCTGTCACGACGCTGTGTGTAATGTTAAACTTAGCACGGTGCATTCACTGAAAATAAAGGCTGCATCAATGAAGACACAGCCAGGCAAGATTTCTGCTTCTATTAAGGGCCAGCGATAAAACACAGTTAAATACTTCTGATTCCTGATGTAAAAGTCATTCATGCAGACCACGTTTGTATGTTTGTTTCTAAATGATGCATTATACTGCGTATCTGTGACACCCCGGCTAATGTGCACTTAATGGAAGTGGAATTATGATCAGTTACAGATGTTTTCAACCGCTCAACATCGGTGCCGTTGAACGAGACCAGCAATCTCATGGAAGTGCGATTCATAAACGTGGACACCTGCTCCACATTTTGATGGATACGATGGATCATCTATGTGGAGTAAAACCCAAAGGCATCATCGTGGCCAGAGATCCCGATGCAGCAAATCCAAATTTATTTCCAGATTATGATGATTGACAATATAGAGATGTCCCAATGTTCCATTGTTCCATACAACCTGCCGTGATGTGAGAATCTACAGCGTCAATGCGTTGAAAATCAGCTGTGTAGGTTACTGATGTCACTGCCAGCAGGAGACATCTGAATAAGGTAGTTCAACATTGTTAATGTCAAAGGAAGAAACGTACTGTGAGTGCAAACTCGCCTTTATGCCACTTTCCGGTTTGATCTTACATGAAAAGTCGTTACTTTTCCACTTAAGATACATGATTAGAAATGCACCTCTGGAGGCAGGAGAGGTTGTACAGTAAATGCTTTTTGTTGGCATCGTTCAAGCGGTAGCAAAAATATCAAAGTGCTCCATGTTGATGCAATTTTTGTGACAGCAGGAATTTTTTAAAACATTTTTAAAAAAAATCTGGATTGTCTACAGGCCGTAGATAGCTGACTCAATGTGGGAGTTGGAAAGTAAAGCTGATCCCTGACAGCTTGTTACCAATTTGTGGAGAGGTCTGGGGTCGTAAGTCAAAGAGCTACAACTTGGTGACTTTGCACCGAATTTACAATAAATTAAAACATAACCCAAAATATTTTCTTGATAACGCCACATTTTCTGGGAAGTTTAGTCCCACTTCACCTCGCCAGTGTAGATATTACAGAGAATATGAAATCACAAGTCTATGCAAAATGAATGATAAAGGATTTAGAGTTAATAAAATAAAAGTAATGGAGTTAAGAGTGCCATCATAAAGAATTTATTTCAATATATTTATTTCAATATAGATGCTTCTGCCCTATAGAGTCTTGATCATGCTCGACATCCTGCTGCTATCGGCTACTTCAGTTTTTCAGATCTAATAACGTCATAAAAAGTTTTGGATAATCAAACATGTAGATTGAGATTTTTCTCCAGTTAGCTTCTGTTCCTCTACTGGTGACAGATACTAGAAGTCTTAACGTTTAAATGATGTAATATGTGCGGCTGCTTTTGTGAGCCGTCTTTATTTCTGACATATGACGTGGTGTTTTATCCCAGTGCTGCAAAAGAGACACATTACTGACACCCTTTGCTGCTGCAAGAATCTTAAAATGACAGCGTCAAAGTTAACAAAGTCAGACTGTTAGAAGTTCGCAGTAAATCATCTTTTTTTTTTTCCCAGCACACTTTTGGCATTCCTGGAAAGAATGCTTGGACTCCTAAGTCACTATTGCCTTTTGATCCGATTCCTGTCTCTGATTTTTGTCATCGTGCGTGTCTAGGAGAATCAGGATGTGGTAAAAACCCAATCTAAAGGAGCTCTCTGGCCATGAAAAGTTCCAGAGCACATCTAAAATTCCGATCAGGATTCCAGCTTTAGTGTAGTTCTGGTATGAGCCTCATAAGACGGGCCCAGATTGGTGATTGGTGCTGCTTTCCTGTTTTTAGTTCTCATGGACAGTTTATCTAGTGTGTTTTGGGCTTACTTGAACAAGCAATTAGCAGTGTAGTGCTATCATTACTGTACACAGAGGACTTTCATCAGCCAATTGGCACTTGTAATGTTGCTTCTATTTCTGAGTAAAGAGGATGAGCCACCACCATCACAAGAATTTAACTCATCTGGTCTCTGGAGCATCCTCCAACCTGGTGCAAATGCCAGCCAGATCTCACCAGTCAATCACTAAGAACAGAACTTAACTTGCATGCGATTTTTAAAGTCCACTGTTGTGTGTAGGTGATACGTTGATCCTTTCCAAAAAAACAAAAACAAAAAAATCTGTGAATACCATGCATCCCCTTCAACAGTCACCCTATCAAAGCCTGTACTGTGGAAGATGAAGCGTGTGAGCACAAGAGGTACAGTTACTTCCTCCTTTATGTCATGTGACTTTGGTTATGACGTGAAAACTGAGCAGTTTAAAGCACCGAACCCTTCCACCCACCCTACTTTGATTTTCTTATTTATAGACATCATCTGATTTACTTCACACTGTGTTCCTTGGCATATCTTCTGAATGCAACATTTTATCTAATTGGCATATCAACCATGCACTATTTTAAAAGTGTAAAGTTATGTCATTTGTAGGCAGAATGAAAGACTGTGGGTTGCAAGTGCTCATGCTGATAAAGGAAATATTTGATGTATACTGGCCAATACAGCAAATGTTACTCCAGCTCTGTGCCAGTGTTCATTTACTTTAATGGAGAGATAATGTGCCTCATAAATTGTGCTAAAGAATGTCATTGATTATCGATCATACATGAAGATTTATGTTTGCAATGGGTGAGCACTCTCAGCAGGAATTCACACTAGTTAGACAGTGGCCTAATGAGAGCTTATTAGTGAGGCTGACTGCATGGTATTTTCAGCGTTTTTTTTTTTTTTTTTGCAGAATGCCAAATAAATAGAGTTTATTTCTGTGTTAACAGGAAGGAGAATCTGCCAGAGCAGAAATCAAGACCACATGAAATGAAAATGGACCCAACCCAAAACATATCGTTGAATAATCACATGAACCACATAGAAAACTCGTGATAAATCAAGATGACAAGGGGTACTGCTCTTATTTTAAACATGGTTCAAGTATTACACCACAAAATAGAAAATATATTTCAAGCACTTTAATATTACTGAGCCGGCAGATTAATGGTGGCAGTAAAAGCCAATCACATTGTAAACTAGAAGGGCACAGCCGAGAGCATACCTCCACTGAGGCCACTGTACAAAAACAGCATTTTTTTTGCTATTTTATGTAGATCTGCCTCACATTTCAACCGGTTCCTCATTTCCACACGCCTGATGGTTTTTGCGTCGTGATAATCAGACGCTGACGGTGTAGAACCCGTAGGGGCCGTCCTTGCTGTACATTTTCAAAACTATTAGACAAGACCTGATTTTACTCCAACATTTACCAAAAATGGGTTATTTTGAACCTTTTAATCACGTTTTCTTCAGCCTAACACAGTCGTTTGGTTTTCAACACCTCCATAAACTGCAAGTTATTCTGAAATCAGAAAATGCTTCAACAAGTAGGAAAACTTAAAAGTGGGGTAAATTCCTGCAGGAAATGTATTTCCTCAAAGTGAAGTCTGGGCATGCAGGTGAACTCTGACCCGGAGGTGAGACAGAAGCATGGACACCTTGTCAGATGTAGTGCTTTGAAGTGCATTATAATGTGGGTCTGCCCTAAACCAGGATAAAGTCTGGTGTATCTGGTGTTTTTTTTTTTTTTGTTTTTTTTTCTTTTTGCGTGGCCCTGTTCCACCAAGAGACAAACCAACAGACAGAACCTCCTCGGCCGAGATGAAATTAACATCACTTTGTGTCAAGTCAGTGTCAGGTTGTCCATTTTCAAATTAATTCCTTTTGAAAGGCATGTGTGATTCCCGTCAAATAATCCAGCCGAAGCCACGACTTTTCTCATCTACTGAGGCTCAATGGAATTCTGCTCTGCATTGATATGTGAACTGGACAGTCAGCAATATGGGAACAGTTACATCAGTCTCTTCACAAGGCGTGTAAGAATGGCTCTTCACACTGAGCCAAGCTGGTCTGGGGCTATTGTGTTGAGAAATATACGGTGCAATAATGGAATGATAAATGTCATTAAGAAATTCGGTGTTGGAGCATGAAAAGTACCCTTCAGCTATGATTTAAGGAAGTGCAATTAATGGAACATTGTTTGATGTGGCAACTCAAGACTTCGTGAAATCTGTGTTTAAAGAAATACGGGGACTAAATCTATGCAGGAGTCGGGAACACAACTACACTGACAGACCTGCAAATCGGCACCATACTCTGTGAAATTCATTGGACATTGATAGGGCTGTAAAACATTGTTCCTGGGCAAATGTCAAGTAACTCTGTGTTTCAATCCGTGTGTGTCTTGTATGTCTGTGTGAGGCTGGAGGGGGAAAATCTTATTTATTATCATCATGCAGTGCATGTACTGCTTTTTTTTCCCCATCCTGCAGGTGGTCATTTTTGACTAGGTGCTACCAATTTCCTACCTTACCTCTTCTATGTATGCATGGTTTGAATATCAAACAGGACTATTTGAGACAGATTGCCAGGTCACCAGCTAAAAATTGTCTTGTCGGTTTATAAAAAAGCCTCTGAAAGGCAAAATAGCGACAAACACAAGACTGCCATTTTAAATTGAAATTCCACAGAGGTGCTGAAGCCAGTAATAACCTGAGTGTCCTTGTGCTATTGAAGGAATCTGATCACTTTCAAGGTTACTCTGCAAGATCAAAAAACGGTCAAGTTTTTGAGAGACTCCAATCACTGAGAGATGACAAGCTAGTAAAATAATAGCATACGGTGATCTTGCTTGCTGCTGAGCTCAGTAATATTGCAATATAGCAGCCCCTGGGTCTGTTATGTTGCAGTTTTTTGTTTTTTGTTTTTTTAAAAATACAAAGCCACCTTCTGACATCCATCGTTATTCCTGAAACACGCTGTAAATTAGAGAAAGCTCTTTGGCAGGTTAAACAGTTTTTGTCACATGACATTGTGCTCTGTAAGGTTCAAATCCAATAAACAAATCAATCCACTGACAACGACAAAAAACAGGGTGCTAAAGTTACAGTGTTTTGTCTCTGAACTAAGTTTGTACTGTTTGCTCAGCGAGGAAAGACTTGATCATATAACAAGCTTGATATATTTACTTCAGATAAGTTTCATTACAGTTGTTGTCATTACTGTTGACACTTGTATGTCTTTGCCAATAATGTTTGTTGACAAAGCCTCTCTTGCCCCCTCAAGGCGCCGAGTCTGAAGCCATCCCTCTTATTAAGTTTCCTAGTATCATCCAGCACAGTAACAGTCCGACTCTAGAAATCACTCCGTGTGTGACGTCAGACTTTTAAGAGTAATATAAAACGTATTTGGTTGTACCGCTTTTGTCACGCTTCAGTGTGTTTGATTTGCAATCTTACAAGTCAATGCATAAGGTCTCATTATAAGATTACACACACAATCGGCTGGTTAGAAATCTGAAGACTTCCCGCCCCTCCCTGTCAATAGGCAGTTGAAGATGGTGTGCTAAAGGCGGTGTACTGGCCAGCTCGTGTCATTTGTCACCCTGAGCATATACATTCAAGCGTGCTCAGTTCCTCATGACCGTGATTACGCAGGTGTTTCTTCTTATTTGTCTTCTTCTGTGGAGCTTTCATAGCAGTTGGCACCAATTCAGGTTCAGAATGTCCTCTCTGGTGAAGCTGAACGTGTCCTCGTACATATCCTGCCATCCATCCGCCCTCCTCCTCCTCCTCCCTCCCTTGTGTTGTCAAGAAAGGCGAACCACGCCTTAAAGGCATAGTTCACCTAAATAAAATAAAAGAATTTCAGTCAATTTCTCCAAGTGTTCTGAAGCCTGAACATGCCAAGCTGTTTTGAGGTTGTTCATTGAAGCCTTGCTGTTCGCCCCATGCTTCACTGTGGCCGCTGTGTCTCGGCTGTGACGCCATGTTGTGTTTGATTGAGTCTGAAACAATGGCGTCTATCTCTGCGACTCTCAGCAAACCAGAAGCACTCAGCCGACTGTTGCGTTTGTTCGATTCATTGCCAAAAAACTGTCATCCAAACAACAAAAGGCTCAAATGAAATGTACACACAGCTTTCTGAGATCAGCAGCGGCGATCGATAGATGTGACGTCATACATCAGAGGTGACGGCGGTCAGCTGTAGTGGGGCTCCCCTCTCACCCCCTCGGGTCATAAAAACACCTCAGATAACGTCTTCGTGGCTGCTCCTGTCACCATGTGACCTGTACCGTAAATAACCCAAGATAGGTGTCCACATAAACACTATGGCACTACGGCATTACAGCATTTTTCAAAACAATGTTGAGGCTTCAGGACACTTGGATTACTTGGATTTTATGGTTTTATCAAGTTTTTTTTAATGTCTGAGGTCACATTCCCTTGTTTGGGAGATTCTTGCACCACCTCCTCCGGTGAAAACCTAGACTAAAAAACTTCACCTGAGCTTCTATGGGCACGAGGGGGAGTAGATGCTATCTGACTTTTCATTTCAACCACCTCTTTAAAAAGTTGATAATCCTGAGTCATTAGGAGTGATAGGGTGTAAATTAAAACAAAAAAACAAAATAAGGTTTAAATAAAGGTGGTACATTTCTAGGACAATTGCCCTTTTTTTTTTTTTTTTTTGTCTTGACTCCCGTCTGGAATCAGGACACAGACGTTCATCAATACAGCCGTCTCCACTGGTAACTGCCAGCTGCCAGGTAACTGGATCTAATACAGGTCACACACACACACACACACACACACACACACACACATCCACATTTAGGAACCCATCAAGCATTTCAACTTCAGGCTTACATGGATATTCTTGCTGGCTGACTTCCTACTTTCCCGTGGTCAAACCACTACAACCACTAGATGA
Source organism: Aulostomus chinensis (assembly GCF_037954235.1). Classification (NCBI taxonomy): domain Eukaryota; kingdom Metazoa; phylum Chordata; class Actinopteri; order Syngnathiformes; family Aulostomidae; genus Aulostomus; species Aulostomus chinensis. Next base: position 6,350,605 of record NC_141337.1, read on the forward strand.
GTGCTGTCAAAAATATCTAGGTCGCTTTGACTGCTCTCGTTAACAAATTATCTGATCATTTTTCTCGGGAGGACAGTCCCCAACAGTAAATTAAACCTACCTTTTAAAATTATGAGGGACTCGTGACAGACATATTTCACTCTGTGTTGGCCCTTCATGTGAAACCATGTCCCGATTCTGAATTTATTACTGTCATATTACCCCTATACAGCTACAACCGTCTGACTCCTGTGAGTTTTACAATACAGGCTCTGTTAATGTAAAATATACAGCTCCCGTATTTGTGGGCATTTATTTGATTTACTAACAATTCCAACAATTAGAAACTGATAACTAAACATTTCGGCTGAAGATTGCATGTCCATTACATTTCCCGTGGATTCTGTCTTGTCACTGCATAATTTATATGCAGGATAAATCAGTTCACGCTGAACCAGAAAAGTTTTCACTGAGGTGTGCAAGCTCTAATATCGCTGTGTTATTAAAATGACATTTTAACCCTCTGTGCAATAAAAGCTGAGGGGATGTGTCTATAAATCTCTTGAAGCGGTATTCCTTCCCTTTCAGGGCTGCATCCCCGCGCTGAGAGAATGAGTCACCAATAGCTTCCAGCTCTGTGGTGATTAGTCCCAGCAGACATTGTTTTCATTCCGGTTTATAGTCCAAGATTATTTTACCTTTTCTTTTTGTTTCTGGCTTTTTCATATTTTCTTGATGCTTCACAAGACAAAAATGTTTTCAAAAGGATGTCACAGAACGAGCTGTGCCATTTTCAAGGACTTCTCTCCTTTGTGTGATTTGTAATGCATTCTTATCAATAGATTCTTCAGTGAAAAAAAACAAAAGAAAACAAAATAAAATTGCTTCATCCAAGGTCACACCATAGAGGGCATTCACTCCTCTCTTCACCTCATAAGAGAAACTGATCCTTTAGTTTAAAGTCTTTTCATGGCAGCGTCAGTCTATCGTGTGATTCAGATGCTGTGGGTCTGAGGAACAGAGTGTTCTGCTGCGCAAGCTTTAGTGTACCTGCAATCTTGGGTCATAAGACAGGACCTGATGACAAGAGGTGTGTAATGGACCCACTGCCTAGCCCACCAGCAGAAAGACTAAATCCAGCATTCATCCCTTGTTTAGCCTTGCTTTCCCTGTCTCAGCTGCTCCACGGGCAGCTTAGCCCCAAACTCTTGCCACCTGACTGGGAGACTGTGACTCCACTCGTTTGGGAGATGGGAAAGAGCAAGGTGGGCCAGATCCCCAAGCAGGCAGGATGCCATCGCTTCCAGCTGGGCCTCTGTGTGCTGCTGCAGTGGCTCCCCGAATCTGCCTACGCCTGATAAGACAACGCCAAGACTCACAAGGACGCACCTCCTGAGTGCTCTGATGCCAGTGCTGCAGTTGTGGAATTAAACTTTTTAATTAGCAGCATACCCCGTGTTGTCAAGAGAGGACCGCTTCAGTCAGGTCTTTCTCATTGCCCACCCTCTTTCCACTTGATTAAACTCCCAGGCGTCATGGAGCTCTGAGGTTCCAGTTACCACAGGAGCAATCATGTTTATTTCTTGTTGTGGTGCTCTTACGCTTATTTCCTGTGCTTTGCACCTCAAACAATATAAATCAATGCTATAAGCAGTAAGCCCTCGACTGTTATTGTTAAAATCGCCTATAACATGGAAGGAATGTCTGCAGCATGTGTTTGTAGAGGTTCAGTTTGTGGGATATTTAAGATGAAAATTTCCATCCATACATGTCACATTTAATATTCCTGCTTGTATTTTCACTGACTTCTTGAGCAGAACAAATTCGTCGCATATTAATGGATCACTGATTGCATTGTATGTATTGTGTGTATGTTCATAAACAGGAGAGCATGTGTTTCTTCCCACAGAAATTAGATTAAGCAAAAATGAATTCAGTTGCTTGCACATCTACAAAGAGGAGCATGTTAACAGAATTTGAAAGTTTTGTTTGTCTTCTGGTTGGTTGCATCTGGACTCCACAATACAATTATGGCTTAACTGGCAAACCAGATACTGGCACCACACCACCCTGTCTTCTAGAAATGACATCCACTCGTGAAATGTCTTGCCAAGTATATTTTTTGAAGGACGTGTAATTGCTGTCTGGATCATGTTCTGTCTCTGCGTTGGTTACCCGGTCCTCCTCTTTGATTTAAACTGAAGTTTTAGAGGGATTGGTTGGGCTGCCATGGCATGTGGTGCAAATATTCATGCATTCCACTGGATGCCTCCTAATGAGTTTGATGATGTCTTGATATTCTTGGACCAATGGAAGATAAAAACATGTCCATTTCTGAAACATTCAGCCGTTTGAATGCCTCTGAGTCTGTGACACACCGCGGAGGCTTACTGCCGTGATGTGATGTTTGTTTCTTTGTTATTTTGGAGATTAACTTCATGCCTGCCCCAACTCACGATATGCAGACATGTTCGGAGACTTTAAGGGGATTAAAAAAACAAAACAAAGGACTTGAGCATCACTGAGATGAAATGGAATATAGCCAGAAAGTTTGTGTGAAGCTTTGTCGTAACTCAAGAATTCATTATCTGTATTATAAAGAATTGTATTTCAATTTTTGTGCAGTCACAATGATCTTGACTTTTGACCACCAAAATCATTCCAGTTCATCATTTTGGATGACCCCCCCCCCCCCCCCACGCACACACACACACACACACACACACACACAAATTCCCTCAAGATGTTCACGTTTGTTCACAAGAACTGAACGATCAACCGGAGAACATCGCACCATGAAAGGAACACGCCCATTTTCAGTTTAATCCATTTTTTTCCCCCCAGACATCCCGCCACAGACTTTTGTAGAATGTATCATCCGATTTTTACTTCTTTTAACTTCCAGTGAAAACTCTTTTGTTGTTGTTTTTTCAATTTCAACAAGTACAACCCAGAGCTGCCGTTTCAGCACCGCTAATTAGCACAATCATTACACCAGTATTCTCCAGGATTCCTCTTTTCTGCAGCAAATATCATAATACAGAGGATCAACACTAGCGAGCCCGGAGCTGAATTACCTTTCAGGAGGTTTTCCTTTTCACTTGTGTTTTGTTTTGGCTGAATAGAGCCTCCTTATTTCATTCCATTCTGGGATTACGAATTGGTTTGAGCTTATTCTGGTGATCTGTATTGTGAAAATGAGAATTATGGAAGAAGTAATACTACTCCATCCGTTTCTGCATATGGAGGAAAAAAAATCTCTTGAGCAGTTAATGGGTAGAGCCAATTTCATCCTGACTTTAGTCCTGTTCAGAATTGATGCGCATTCGTCCTCTCACACACACACATTCATCTCATTCTCTTGCCCTGCTGTAGCTACACTCTGATGCTTTCAAGTGAAAGTCTATTTTACTTATGGTTTGAATTTAATTCACCATTTTTTCCCCCTTCTATTACTATGAAGTAGCCGTGGGTTATGCTTCACCATCAAGGCTCATATCCACTTTATTTTTGTGTCCATCAAAAAAGTGCCGGATAAAATTCAGAGCAGCCTCCTCCTCTATGGTCGCTGAGATAGAAAGGAAGCTTGTGTTTTTCTTCCTCGACATAGGCAGATTGTCTGAAAATGAAAGACATAGCTTCATCTGTTAAATTATTTATTTTAGGTCGAAAATAAAGTATAAACTTAAACCATTTTATGCTCAAAAGGATTTATTCTATTCCCAAAAGATTATTTGCATGGAACAGAATTGCCATAATATGCCTCTATACAGGAGACTACAACAATGATTCCATTCTGCAGAATGCTGGTTTACAGACGCTTTTAAATCTCTGCAAATAAGACAACCTTGGGACAAACACGCATGCCAATCATACTTGTCAAGATTCCAATTTTCCTTCTACATCTCCTGGAGCACTTGCCGCTGCTCGCGCTCCTTATTGGCTGCGAGGGATGTGGTCTCATGACGAAAGCTGATGCATTTGTGCAGTCAAAGGGAAAACCCTGACAGGAATGGTCATGAAGCCAAGATACACGAACGGCTGGGAATATGTTTCAAATATGTGTCCGTGAGCTGATTGGTACTTTTGTAGTATGTTCCGCTGGAGGATACGGGGCGGAATGGAAATCTTAGCTTCTCCCTGTGGTACAGGCATCATTATCATTTGACCATTATACAACATATATATGCAGTCAAGTGTAGCATCTGGCTTTATCCATCAAGGAAAATGCAATTTGTCAGAATGAAATTAGCATTTAATGGCTACCGAAATGTAATATTTACCATTTTCCAAAGTGAGACTTTATTTTTCCACTGGCTAATTATTTCTTCAACGATTTAAGACATTTTTAAAACTGGAGGTCATCTTTGAGGCAAAATAAATCTCTCGCACTTCATAATCAGCAACACCCTGATAGACTTAATTCAATCAAGGCCGTGTGCTGTGTTGAGACTCTGGAGGTGTGAGTTAATTCCTCTGTTTACACCCCTGAGTCACTGTCACAAACAAAGACAAACACATTCATTGGCTTCCAGGATCTTGTTTGCTGTGATTGTCCCGTCGCCTTTGAAGTTTCTCATCGCTTTATGTTGTTTACTTATTCATGCTCTTTCTTTTCCCTCAAATCACCACGGGGCATTCCGTTAGAATAATTTTAGCACAGTGTGAAACATTGTATGAGTTAGGTGTTAGATGTGTAAACTGGACCCCTAACATGCAGCAGAGGTGCTGGACTGACTGGACCGTCCCTGCCACCTGATTTTGCTATGTGCGTTTTTTTTTAGCGTGTTTGAAGTCAAAACCACATTGGAAAACCAGAAAAAAAGGCGCTTTAAGGGATTATTCTCATTTCAGCATCAGAAGGTGATTGTTTTTCCTGGATAATTTTGATTATTGGCTTAGCGATTTAGGAGAGAGTTGATATGTTCCCGCTTTCATAAGGTTGTTACTCGCCTCTAACCACGAGGCTTTCCTACATTCATCTATAATTCAGCACACATCCACATACTGTTGAATAGAGTTTGGACTGTGCAGCAAGCACGAAGAAAACGAACTTTTAGTGCAAAAATTGTTCATTTTCTTAATGTTGCAAACATCAGGGTATAATATAACGTGTCAAATCATCAAATTGAATCAGTGTGGAAAAAAATTAAATTGCTCAATTAGGATCCCATAATTGCAAATTGATATGGTTTGATGGTACTTTTTTTTTTTTTTATTTGCTTGCTGCCAACAGGGACCCAATTTATCCAATTAAGATCAGAACTTGCCCCCTTTCTCCTCAGTGTCAGTATCGTGGAAAATTAGCAGATTTTTTTTCTTCCCTTTCCGGTAATATCTGTCTCTCAGTGTCAACTGAGCAGAAATCTGTTCAAGTTTTATGAAGAAAATGTCATCATAGTTTGGTTTAGTAACTGACTGCACCGGTCCATGGGTCCACTGATTTTCAAAACTGCTTATTTGGCTTCCTACAATGCAAGTTCATCTAAATATGCACATATTTGTATGATAAATAAAAGAAGACAATATCAGGAACATTTTTCCTACAATATGATGACTCAGTGAAACAAAGCTGAGCATTTTGGGTTCAGGGGGTCTAGAGAACCAGAGTCAACAGTCAAATGTTGACTTTGGTGATCGTGGACTCGTTCCGTCACCTTCAATGTAACCCCTTTAAACCAATCTAACCTTTTGTTTGAAGAGAATATAAAATAATCCAGTGAGCGGTATGCTGCCAGTTACTCTAGTTTTCAAACCTCATGGTCATGATGAGGCTGACCACAGGTGTCTGTATAGGGGGAACACCCCCACCCCCCTCCCCTCAGGTTTTACAGTAATACATTTGTAACTTCAATGTCCTTTAATTTATTTCACATGCCCATTACCCTCTCCACAAAAATATTTGAGGTCTACTTTTCAGGACATGCACTAGTGCTCCCCTTTAGCTGCTGAGGGTGTTTGTAAAATTCACCATGGTAGCCATATAGCCCCACTCTGGGAGTGTGATATCCGCCTGGCCACATAACTGGATGACTGGCTACTGCTGGCACGCTCAGATAGGAAGGCGGTGACGCACGTGGGCAAAGTGCTGGCACACACGGATGATTTGGGTCTTGTAGTGAACAGGGAAAAGAGTGGGTTGACTCAGAGACAGAAAATAACCTTTCTGGGTCTGTCGTCGGATTCACTTATCACTTCAGCCTGCTTGTCAGCTGACAGAGAGCATGCACATTCAGGTTCACTCACTTAGTTCTGGGAAAATGGGTCATGTGTGGTCCAGGTTGCAGGCTGCTGGTCCTGCTGGTCTCTGTATTGGTGACACTGAGGAAGGGGGAGGATGTAAATGAGCAATATCCAGCGCTGAGCTGTGTGTCCGAGTCCACAGACACGGTGGAGTTCAAGCATCGTGCGTCCTCTACCGGCCAGGTAGAACAGGAGAGGCTAGGCTGAGACTCGAATGGATGAAAATTATCCACGATGTCAGTCACTGATTTTCACCATCATTGTGATATCAAACCATGTTACATGACTAATTATAAAGGTTTTATTTTCTTTGCTATTGAAGAAATATCTCTGGTTTCGCTGTAGCAGGCTGCATTCACTCTTCATACCAGTGGGAACGAATGGACCATAATTCAGTATATAACCTGCGTAATCATGAGCCAGCAGTGAGTCATTGCGACATTTCAGCCGTCTGTCTGGCAACAAACTGGGTGTTTTTAGTGAGACGTCGGGACATTTGCTTGTTCTGAAACGTCTGGCAGCTGTTGTCTATTCTGTGGTGTTGCAATCTTAAATCTCATTATTTCATTTGTCACTGAGAAGAAAATAAATGTCCTTCATTTTGCTTGAGGTTCTTGCTGCAGGTAGTTGCATGAAAAATTCCCAAAATCTTTTCATTTCAATAATTTCACATTATTCGTAAACGGAGTATCCGGAATACAATCAGTGCTGTCCTAGTAAAATATAAAATGAGTCTTTAAAAATGCCCTGAACTTGGCTAGTTTAACATTCTGCGGCAGTGACAAGTCTGTGGGGAGCAACAGCTGTCAGGCACAAGGTGCTGCAGGGAATCCAAAGAAATGATACAAGAATCAGTCAGTTTCTGTCGGTGAGTTGATTGGTTCTTCTTGAAATTCTTTGCACATAAATAAACAGCCAGTTAGAAGACAACATTTGCACATCTATATACAGTATATTATGTATGTATGTGTATATGTGTGTGTGTGTATAGGTATATGTGTGTGTATATATATGTATATATATGTATATATATATATGTATATATGTATAATATATATGTATATATATCTGTGTGTGTATATATATCTGTGTGTGTATATATATATGTATGTGTGTATAGGTATGTGTATATGTATATATATATATATATATATATATATATATATATATATATGTGTGTGTGTATATACTGTATGTATGTATACATATATTTATATATATATGTATGTGTGTATAGGTATGTGTATATGTATATATATATGTGTATATACTGTATGTATGTATACATATATTTATATATATATCTGTGTGTGTGTATATATATATATATATATATATACACACACACACACACACACACACTGAAATAGATAAAAGTAATATGTTGCATTTGATTTCAGTGACAAAACTCCCATCTGCTTTCGCACTGTTGCAGAATAAGGATTCTTGACTCCTCCCATTTTTTTCCCTTTTTTTTAATGTGCACTTGCTTATTCATTCCATGCATTTCAAGTACATCCAGGATGAATCTCCCAACAGTTGCTTTCTGCTTTAATCGACCTCTACTTTGTTTCATGTCTACAAGACAGGAGGAGGCAGAATCTTAAGTATGAATTGATTTTTGAATGAGCATACATTTACTTTTAAACACCTGCAGAACACACTGGGGCGATGCTGAGCAGCAAAGCGGCTGTCTTAATTGATTTGAGTAATGAACAAGAACATGCTTTTTGTCTTTTCACTCAAGGTCGCTCTGCCATCACAATCTTAAACAGTGTCCTCTGGTCTTTCATAAAGGACCAACTTACCATGAAAGTGCATCTGGGCCGAGGTGAGAAGGTAGATGCTGTAACTAATGGGTTTATTTAATTCAATTTATTGCTTCAGCCCCGGCATCATATGAGACATGCTGGTCACTGTACGATTGAGGCTTCTTCATGAAAGAAAGAGAGATTAACCCCGTTTTCAAAAAGGGCAGAATACACTCTCATGTCATGCTGGATTTTCGTGCCTAGATAGCTGGATGTATAAATCTGCAGAACTAAATGAGTATAGGTTTGTGGAGAAATGGGGGTCTCTGGCTTATTTTGTACAAGTCTCCTAATCAGCGGCACACTGGTGCTAGGCTCGCCCGGCTGAGAATCTTTAATAAATGAGGGCTTTGTCAACATGTCCACTGTTGGATGTAGGGGGGGGGGAACAGTGTCTTTGATTTGTCAGCTGAAAGGCATTCCAGCGTATTTGTCCCAGCAAATGTTTACCATTCATTGCTATCTTTTTCATCTATTATTAATTTCTATAGATGAGATTCGGTTCTCACCCCTTCTGCTATACTCAAATGATGAAATAATCCTTAATACTGTAATGCTGGCTACATGTCAGACCATATCTGGCTCTTAACACATTGTCTCCAATTAACATTTTCCAAATTTCTGATACGATACAAACAGAATACAAATGAAGCAGACCCAGCAGCTCCGAGCCAATTGCTCCTTCTTAAATTTGTTTTGTAATATACCTCATTTTTACAGGAAGAAACACGTAGCCTGTGCACACCGGGTAAACTCAACAAAGGCTTCAGGGTTTGAAAAATTAATGTGGTATGATAATTAGTTCAGCATCGGAGCAATGCCGGTGGAAGGAATTTCACACCTTGAGTTTAATAATATACGGTGTAATTTGCCATGGTTGTGATGTGCATATGTTTCTGTATTTTATTTCATGGTCACACATTGTTGAATTGTCACATCTGAGCAGATGGATCATCACACACCGGCACAATGGTAACTTTGCATATTGTTTTGTGAGGTCATTATTCCTATCAGCATGTGTTGCATTTCTATTTTGTCAAGTTAGGATTGCGCTTGTTACAGAGTGTACTTTTCGCAAACGAGTATGAGGAGTAGAAGGAACTATATCTTTTTGTTTGGAGTAAAATCCTCCATGTGTTTTCTATTTTAATGATAAAGCTCTCACTGAAGACTAAAAGGACTCACATGGATGTAACTTAGCAACATGGCTGCAGCCTCCACCGGCACCAGCACAGTTTGGTAAATTTGAACAATACCAAATGCAACTCTACCGCAACTCAGCCCTGCTTCCTTCTGTCCAGGTGGTCAGTTGACTTCCCCTGCTTCTTAGCATTTAAAACATCAACACTTTTCTCCTAACAATTTTTTTTTTTTTGTCAAGCGATTGATGGATTCGTCCATGTTTGATATCTCTCCAGCAAGGGCAGAGCTGTCCGCACACCCAGAACATGCTCCAATGCCGCTGACAGGCTCAGATTGAATGACGATCGTCTGACGATTTCACGTGAAAGTTGAAAAGAACGTCCCGATCGTACGTCCATCAGGTTACTGCCGTGTTTGGGATCAGGCTAAAGTCTCGCTCTTACATGTCGCGAGAGTTGAGCTGTTGCAAGAAATCGCCAGATTTTGTCTGATTATGGAAAGCATAAATTAAATGTCATTTAAATGTATTGAAAAATAATGGTTTGTCACGTGCACCTTTACAAATTTCGTCAACAAAACGTTGCACCATACGACATGCAGCTTTCTTCTACTACATTGTTTTGATCGGGACATGCTCAAGTTCGCAGCTAGTTACATCTTGTCCATACAATGAGAACCTGGTGACTCGGGGGTCCGCAGTGACCATGTGACCGTGATGACCACCGCCAATCACAGAGGAGAATATATCCAGGGCAGTTTTTCCAAAAGAAAAAAAAATGTTCAAAGAGGGAAGAGACCTGCGACAGGAAGTTCTGCCCTTGCACAATAAAATTTAACTGACAAGTAGACGTCACAGTATTGTTGGTTAAAATTTGTTGGTACATGCTTCTAATGGCTCGTGTCGAGGGATTTTCTCCCCCTCGCGTATGTTGAGCTGGTGAACAGTGTGATGGAAGAGCTGCACTAAAAGGCTTGAAAAGGCTTTTTTTTTTCTTCTTTCAGCTTGGCTTTAAACTTTCATCTACCTTCAAATTGCTTTAATTGCTTTCCAACAATTCAGCAAAGGTTTTCATTTAGTAATATATCTGTCATAAATACTGCTTCCAAAAAAAAAGTGAAATGTTTTTTTTTTATTTTTGTAATAGTTGTCATTCTTTACTTTAAAAAAAGAAATGTCTGTGGAGGTGTGGTGGTAAATTATTCTGACAGACTAATAATGAGTCAGTGGGGTGCACAGACACTTAGACATTAGAGAGGTTATGCCCCCTGCCCCGGATAAGTGCTAATCCACACACTCCGATGTTGCTTTTTCTAAACGACTCCATTTCTTTTTCTTCCTCGAGTCTTTATATTTCAACTTGTGAAAGCTCTGAAATTGAACAGCACAACAATGTCCGCTGCATGTTCCGTCAAAAAAACTGAATGTCGCCACAGCAATCATGGGGTGAAAATGAATGCAATCATCCAACCTCCTGTTGCTTTGTGGCAATTAGTATGTATGTATGTATATATATATATATATATATATATATATATATATATATATATATATATATATATATATATATATATATATATATATATATATATATATATATATATATATATATATATATATATATTAGTGTGAGTGTCAAGTCTTGGAGACTATGAAAATATGAAACAGGAACAAAATCCCTCTCCATCCATTGCTCTTTAGTATAATGCTGGAGAAACTCTGAGAAAGATAGTTTGCTTCTGTTCATTGTGTGGAACCGTAGGGCTTTTAAAGGGAAACTAACGCTGCTCATGTGGTGCAGATTCTCATTTAAATGTAGCTCATATACGACTAAATTACCTCTGCAGATCAGAATTAATTTTGCACCAACACCGTATTCATCAAGGCCACCTCACACTGGACACGTGGGCGGATCGTGATGACTGTTGAGAGTTCTTTATGTTTAATGCATACTGCTGCTATCAAAAGCCTATAGTGCTCAAAATACGTGCGGTTTGCTGAAATTAAAACCATATTGATTTTGTCTGAGTCAAATAATGGATTTACAACAAACCTCACTTCAATTTTGGTTGATTTCAAATAATCTGTAGACAGCAAGAGCTGGGAGGGGGATCGTGATGATATAATGGATTCATTCTTTACTATTAAATAATAATATGCTATATTGTGTTGTGTAACATCACATGTGAGGCTGTAGAGTTTTGTTAAAATACAGCGAAAGCTCTAGGGAAGGAAACTAAAATGATGCATTGGTTTTGGCCTTTTTTTAGCCACCCACAACTGGTGTGATTGGGTAGTGCTTTCACTTTGTGTGTGTGTGTGTGTGTGTGTGTGTGATTATGTTGTCCTGGAGACATGTTCTAGATGTTTTTGACAACTTGGCATGTGTTAATATCTGATGCTTGGTAGAATTATTTTTTTTTCCTCTTAACTGTGCAAGATGCTACCAGAAAACTTACAGGCTGAGTAATCATTTAGAAATTCTGATTGTGGTTCAGGTTTAGACCAAAATCCAAAATCCCTTTTCTTAAAAGCTGCAGGTAAGGAAGTGGGTGGAATTAAAAAAAAAAAAAAAAAAAAAAAAAAGACATCTTGAGACGAACAAAGCTTTCCTTTCATAATGGTACAAATGAGCAAAATACTCATTCCTCTGTTGAGGTTTCTCCTCTTCAAGCATCTAACAACCAATTTTACCAACCAGCTGTACTTGTCACACACTCTTCCATTGCACTTCTGTATGTGCTGCTTAGTTTTGACTTTTTAAAAATGTATTTATCCTTGCTGATGTCTTTTGGTGAGGTCACCATTGTAAATTGATCTTTATCTGATTTTTTTTGGGGGGGGGGGGTTAGATGAAGGTTTTGAAGAAAAAATGTCACTAAAAAAACAGATTTTTTTCAGTTACCTATACTTCTTTGCACAGGTACCATGTGAAACTAATGAAAGTGCATTCATGCTTATGGCTGATTCAATTTTTTCGATGTCTAGTCTGTTTGTGCTTTATTTAATATGGAAACTCTGATGTTGTTCAAGCTAAATCTACGTTTGTAGACCTCTGTCTTGTCACGAGCTGCAGTGTATAGGATTTTAGCACAAACAAGGTAAAAAGTTCTCTCGTTAGTCAAAGTAAAATCGTACATATTATGCCCAGATTATTCTTGAGTACAGAGATCAGAATACTTTAAAATATTCACCGGCAACATGAATGACTTTGTACTTTTCCCAGTTTGATGATGAATGGCAGTATCACAGAAGCAGTACGCATCATCCAGAACTATTTTTCATTTCATCCTAACTGCCTAGAAAGAATGGGAAACTCGAGGGTTATTAGCCGTACCACTTTGGAGAATGAACAGTTGTACTAGCACACAATGCTGGACTTGTGTGTTGGCTTCCTCTGTATGACAGACGCCTCTGGGTGTGATTTGCGCCTCCGCTATGCTAGTGTTGTTGTTTGTTTGCTTTGGAGCAGGTTCAGTGCCTTAGCTGGCCTCTTTATTACTGCATCCCCTAATGCCTTGATTTAATGCACTCTCAGAGGTCAGATATTGTGCTGGCAGCCACAGACCACTTCCTTCAACATGGCCCCATCAATAACAGCAAATAAATCAGGGCTCACTGTGAATTTCCACACTTGCATATCTGAGCTGTTTGGAAGTGCTATGGGAACATCTTTATTACATATTGCCAAACACTCATCTGTTTACAACTCAATCCCAAGTCAAAATTGTGTGGTCCATGTCCAAATTAATTAAAGGTACTACTCCCAGTGCAACATTTGCATTCCATTAGAAATCCTCTGTGTGCTTTAAATTGATTTGAGGATGATTCATAAGACAAATGTTATGTTGACAAGCACGACACCTTAACTTTTTTTGTTGGGATATAAATATTTTCCGTGTTTTTGGTTACTGAGTTGATTCATCTGATGTATAACCTGCTAACTGAGAGGATAGAAAGTTTTGTTCATGTGCCTGTGTGTGAGTTTGAAATCCAACAAAAGGTAAAGTGAGTGACTTTAGAAAAATGGTCTTGTTTTGTTTTTGTTTTCCATTCTTGCATATCAGACTGGATTCTCATCATCCAGTGACATGGATGTGAACGGGCAGATGAATTACTTTTGTTGTCAGTGTGTGTTTATTTCATCTGTGTCCCCTCCATGTCAACTTGAACTAGTGAGCACCCTTTGTTTTACAAAAAAAAGTGTTTTTCTGTGTTTCGTTGAAATTTCAAATTATGCCAAACATCATTTTTGCTGACAATTATGAATTCATTTGTAACTGCGATCTATGTGCTGTCTTATTATTAAATATTCAATATTACTGAATGAAATACTTCACCTGACAACCAACTGAAAACATATCCAAAACTTCTCTTTGTTGGCCGGAAAGAACAGGAGTGGACGATAGCCATAAGTGTTTGCAACTGCAGTTAAAGGACCAGTGTGTAGGGTTAGTTTAGGTTAGATTCTGAAACTCTTTACAACCCAGATGTGTGAGCCAGCTCAAGTTATCCCACCTGTTTAGGATTAAAAAAAAGAACTTTATTTATCCCTGCAGATAAATTCTTTACTGTCTAAAATGCTTAAGAAAAACAGTTAGCAAAGAAGACACAAACTAAACACTACAGAGCCTGAAGTCCCTTTGGGAGAATTACCAAGCCAGCAATATTCATCGTTGTCATTCAGAAAAAACAAAAACAAAAACAAAAAAACAGGAAGAATAATACTTACATCCATGTACACCTTTTTTTTTTAAACCTCCATTTCTTCCCCCCATCAACCACGGCCGACCTAACTATTGCTGCTTTTTGTAGTCGTGGAACTAGCAGATTTGTCATAAAACCAAATGCCATCTGTGTGTATTCATAACAAGAGCTGGAGGCGCTCACAGGCTGCTGACTTTCACTGTCGTCTTCAGGAGTTTCATGTGGATAACTGCTGCTTCCGACACAAAAAAAAATGCTGTCACTTAGTTGCAATAAACTCATAAAAGTAATGTTGAAATAATCATGATACCTATTTGACCCAAGCATAAATTTGTGCTTTGTCAAGTCTGTCCAAATAACGACAAACTGCTTTTACAACTCCAGGTATCTGTAAATCTTCTCTTCTCTGAATTTTTTACTTTGATTATTTTGAGCATATCTAGATTACTACTTCTTAAAAAAATTGGAAAATATATAAAGATGCTACTTTGTCCCTTCTTGGCTACTGTAGATGCAGCGCTACAGCCTCCACGGAATGTGACATGCTCTTTATAAAAGGCTCATTCTAAGCAACCAAATACACTGACACATTACACGTGATTATACGCTAATGAAAATGGTTATTATATCCCCATCATACTTCAGCAAAAAGGTCCCTGTAAATCTCCCACATTGCTCATGTATGGTCTGCACGTGCAAGTTGGAGATACAATGAGAACATAAACCTCTGGGCAAAGCTTCTGTCAGGACCTACATGCTTTAAAGAATCGCCTGAGACTAAATAAATGCCTAAAGATTAAAAAAACATGCACAGGACACTGGTTCTATGCTTACATAGTCATCTATATTGTTTATGTTCCATTAATCTCCCACAGCATTCTCCCCTTCACTTTTCACATGAAAGCATAAATTGCTCCAGGCTACTCTCGTGCAGCAGCAACAGCTCATACTATCCATAAAGTAACAGAGGAAAACAGGCGCCATATTCACAAAAGACGAACTTTTCCCCAGAGAGGGCAGGAATCAGTTTAGAAGTTTAAAAAAAACACACACAAAAAAAAAAATGAAGTAGCCTACGGTAATGATTGGAGAGATTTTATTATGCATAATTATGCTGTTGTGTTGCGTGGAATATTAATTCAGCTTTAATAAATTCAACGACGCTCAAGTCATCAGAGAGTCTACATCAATTAGTTATATACGAACAAAGGAATTTTATAGTTGGTGATAAAGTGATTAAAGAAGCTTCATATAAAAATTGTCCTTTAAATCACTGTGTGCGTGTGCGTGTGTGTGCGCACATGCGCACGAGTAGTATTTTCTACATAAAGGAAGTTCATGATTCTGAGATGATTCATGCTTCTCTCAAGGAAAAACCAAACATGTTGGTCCGCCTAACAGAATAATCAGCATCATTAGTCATTTTATTTTCGAGTCGCACTATTAAAAATGAAGCAACCCAGTATAGCTGCAGAACTTGGCAGCAGATTTGCGAAGCAGCCAATGAACTGTCTTGGTGGGGTGGGCATCCTCTTAGATCTTAAGATGTATAAATTATGCAGAAAGTACCTATTGCAATATTTATCACAATATGTGATATTCTTTGTCGCGGGCGGGGGGGGGGGGGGCAGGGAGAGCAGGTGTGAATACCTGTCATATATTTACACTTTTTGCAATTGCTAAAAGCTAATGTTGCAGAAGGGTAACATTTCAGTGACGAAAACTGTTATCAATTATCAGCTCGATGGTAAATGGGTTCTATTTATACAGCAGTTTTCCACCTTAACGACACTCCAAACGATTTACAACGCAACCTCATTTACACAGATACTCATACACTGATGCAGAGGCTGCCGTGCAAGGTACCGAACAGCTCATCTTGAGCAATTAGGGGTTCAGTATCCTGCTCAAGTACACTTTGACACGGGAGAGGACGGAATTGAACCGGTACCCCTTAATAGTAGGCGGCCCCTCTACCACCTGAGTCACGCAGCCCCAAACAAAATAATCTCATTTCAACTGTGCCGTCAAATTAAGTGGATGCTAAGAATACAACTGGGGGAACGAGCATGAATGGATCTTATGTTTTCACTTCCATGCTCAGCTAAATTATGCACTGGAGCATTGTTTATCCATCAAACCAGGCCCTGTTCCAGCAAACCACTCACAAAGAAATTCAGAATTAATTGGCAACACCAAAGTAGAGACACACCAAACAGATAACTTTCTTCCTCTGTCCACGATGCTAACAGTATGCAGTACAGGGAGGCAAAAGCAAAGCTCGCTGTCTTTTCATGTCTCATCTCAGTTCTTTTGCCAGAGTCGGTTTGTCTGTGCAGTGTTTAACCTCTGCACCCCTGATTCCCCAAGGCTCTTGCAGGAATATCCTGACTAAAATTAATGCAGTAGTGTGCAGCGATTGAGGAGGTAAATGAAGGATTGTGAATGACGGTCAGATAATTGGGGTCTGCTGTTTTTCCTCCATCCTCTCTCTGATCTGGCGACAGGGAAGTAACAGGAGTTAGGAAGGGGGGAGGGTGGCAGGGCTTACTCGGAAGAGGAATCTGTACGAGGTAAAGACACATACACCCCTGATAATAGCCCTTTGGTACACTTTTAAGTGACTTGCCGAGATACACTGCGTGTCTTTCCTGTTTTGAAAGTTGCACTTCATCTGTGCCATCAGATCAAGAGGAAAAAGAAGGATTGTAAATGATGGTCAGAAAATTGGGGTCTGCTGCAGTCCTTCATCTTCTCTCTGATCCAGGGACAGGAGATGGGATGGGAGTCAGTAAGAGGGGGGAGGCCGGGAGGGCTTACTCAGCAGAAGAACCTATTTGAAGTAGGGACACACACACACACACACACACACACACACACACTCACACACACACACATGCACACACACGCACTCCTTAAACCTTCTGCTCTGATAATAGCCCTTTAGTACACTCTTAAGTGACTTGCTGAGATATATTGCGTGTGGCTTACCTGTTTTTAAAGTTAGTCTTTGACTGTGCTATTGGTGTTCCTCGTAGGAGAGTGCTGTTCAGGCTCAAGGGGAAGTGGAGGGGGGAAGCAACTAAGTGGTGCACCTTGGCAGGGCCCGTGTTTACCCATGAGCCACTCAACGCAGTGACACATGCTCTTACTTTGACTAATAAATCATTGAAGGTCTGATGTGCATCGATGGGAATGCAGTGTCAGTTTTGATACTTGATTAGCATTTCTGTCACTTCGCCTTACATTTAACATAACTCCAGCTGTGCAACTCAATTCCCGTTGCCCATGGGCATGACTATGATGAACCATTCCTCAAACTGACAGTCTGTCGTTATGTCACGTCAACAAATATGCGATTTCCCAGAATATCTAATGCAAATCAGATGCATAGAAAATGTATTTTTGCATGCTCTATACAACCACCAAAAAAAAAGCTGATTTTAAAATTACATTATATTCCAGCTGTTTAATCATTGTCTATATGTGTTGGCCCTGCAATGGACTGGCGACCCGTCCGGGGTGAACCCCGCCTCTCGGCCAATGTCAGCTGGGATAGGTTCCACCCCCCGTTACCCTTAACAGATAAGCAGTATAGAAAATGGATGGATGGGTGTTGAATTGTTAACAGATAATTGAAGGACATGCTTGTCAAAATGAGCAAAAGTGGGGGTAACAAAAATGTGTGACAACATAATGGTTATGCAGAAATAACCAATGGCCATCCAATCCTCAGTCCTTTGTTAAATTCACCCCACTCACACACGTTCAAACCTTTTAAAGTTGATTAGTCAAGAGTGCTCAGTACTCGCAAAGGCTGCTTAGTTGTTGCACAAAAATGAACACCAAGTCGAATCTTAAATTGAATAAGGTGACTTCCAAGACGTATCACGCTATGACTGAGGACAATGTGAGATGTTGTATATTGTTGCTTGGGTTGGGTAACATCAAAGAACCACAATGATTTTATTTAAGGTTCCCAAAATTCCATTTGGCAAAAAAACAAACAACAACAATAAAACACAAGCCACTGTAGGAAACGAAACACTAATTTAATGCCCTCAAATCTGCTCTCTTGTCGGTAATCTACTGGATTTCAGAGCACATAGAGGCTTACAGTTCATGCAGTCCACTTTGCAACATGTATCAAGTGTCAAACCTTTCCCCAGGCAGCAATGGTGAGCGTGTGAAAAACCTGTCAAATATAAAGGCATGGGGGAGGGAGGGCTCCCATCATGATTGCTTCATGCAGGCAGGTGCAGTCTAGAACCGTATGGAATCAATCAAGACTGACCAGAAAAGAAGGATAATTAAAAATTAACAGCTCCTTAAGGTCAGCGCATAATCATGTGAACACTGAGCCAAACTGGTATATACACACATAAATATAGTGTTACTTCATGAATATGAACATGAATACGACATGTTCTGTGCACTCGGACCTCTCTGAGAGCCTGTCAGGTCTAGGAACACAAATTAACCTATGCTCATAACAGAAAAATAAATGTGAGGATACATATCTTTATATTTGAGAACATATTTGCACACTATATGCCCAACAGTGGTTCTAAGTATTTCAATAAACATATAAACCGACAATACTCAATAGAATTGTCAGATTGATATACTATTTCCTGGGCCCCTGAGATATTTAGATACATTGAGGTTCTGTGGAAGTTCCGGAGCAGACTCCTGCTGTTCCTGCAGATTTTTTTGGCAGGACATGTGTGCCCCAGATATGTTCCACCTCATCTGCCATGTAATCTGTTGATTTTTTTTTTTTTTTTTTTTTTTCTCTTTTTAAGGGGGCATACGGAGTAAAATAAAGTCAGGGTCGTGTTCTTGTCGACATTTTCATGTGTGTCCGTTTTATCCATCATACTCTCCTATATGAGTTCATTACCCAATTGCCATTTAAGTGTGTGTTTGTGTGTGTGTGTGTGCGTGTGTGTGCGTGTGTGTAAAATCCTATAAGATCGGCTGTTTTGTAGAGACTGGTCTCCAACATTCATGACACTTAAAAAGGTCAATCACATGTCCTGTGCTGTTGTAGCGTTTGAAAAGCAGCTCAACCTTGCAACCCTCCCTACATGCTTTACGCTCCTGTCTTATTTATATAATGTATGACTCACTGATTAAACAAAGCTGTATGCAGACCCAGTAACGTGTAAATTGTGGGGTGTATTATATTAAGAAGCCAGCAGCAGTATACATAGTTCACAGGTCCCTCCAGAATATTACGTAAACAGAGTTCCTGCATGTACAGAGATGGGAATTCTCATCCAGCCTTAGCGTATGTTAACCTGCCTCTACCTCGGTCCCCCATCTGTCAAACTTTCTGAGTTGCTTCCAACAAAAAGCTGAAGGGGGCGGAAGCCTGTGACACTGACTGGAGACCAAAGAGAAGGAAAACTGTACGTGTGAAAACCATGAGAGCAATAATAAGATAGCACGTGCTTCCTGATGCAGTACGTCCTCAGGCTCTTCTGTTGTGCAGCTATTTACTTCAGGGTTTCACGACAGGATCCACATGGCCTGGTTTGCGCATGAAGCCTCCTCTTGTGACATCTCTCGCTGGGCTTTCTTCTACACCACAAACACTCCGTCGTACAGAGAACGGAGGGCTGTTTTCCGGAGGGACTTTTTCACTTCTTGCGTGTCTGACAGTGGCCCTTTGGGAGAGCGGGGCATGAGCAGCTGAAACGTAGCAAAGGTCGCTTATGCGGCTGTTTGATGATTATTTATTAATGAGTGATCAGTAGGGTGCAAATTAAGGGTCAGAAAAACATACTAACAATATCTTGTGTGTTTGTAATCCTGCAGAAATCCTCTTTTATGTTGTGATGTATAAGTGGTGGTGATTTTTGTGTGTTTTTCAATCATTGTTTTAGGTCTCTGTCTTGGGATCGTGTTCAGAAAATAATGAATTTTTGCAAAACCACTAAAGACATTGCAAATTTCCTCCATAAAGAAAGAAAGAAAAGGATTCTGTTCTTACGTAACTCATAGTATTTGTATTCCCTTTTGTTTTTATTTGTTTTACTACTGTATATAATGAACTTAGTAAAGCATGAAAAACCCCACCAGACATGTCTGGTTTTGGTGGTTTTTCTCTGATTCTCTTCCAGAGTCGGTCCGAGAATACTCCATGGGGCTCGACCCTTGCTTTAAGGCTTATGGCCTACATTGTAGTGAACAAAGTAAATCTTCTTTGTCTTCCTCTCTGAGGGCTTCGGATTCAGGAACATAATGGATACAAAAAGAAATGGTATTGGAGGGGAAAAAATGCTCTTGGGGATGGTGTCTTCGTGCTGGAGCTGCCATCTACATTACAGTATCTTGTACACCCTTGTTTAGGACATGAGCGTGGATCCATACAATAACAACAAAAATAAATAAATAAATAATGAAATTGTCGTCGTATTCATGGCGACCAGCGTGGGAAGTCAGTTGGACGGAGATAAAAGCGCAACATAGCTTTCAAATCTTCTCATCTTTAACACAAAGACGCATCACACTGCAACACAGAAGGCTGCAGTCGGGTAAATCTGACTCTTCTCTTTACATCGAACAGCAGCTCCTTCTGTACAAACTTATCACATCATTATTCTGACGGCCACTGACTTTTATAGTGATCGCAAACAACATGAATTACAAAATGAATTTAAAAAATGCAATCAGCAAATATCAACTGGTTAACATAATAAAAATAATAAACAAAGCGATACATTATAAAACCAAAAGTACAGAGAGGTCATGGGAGGCTATTGAGTATCAACAAAATATAATCAAAGTTGTTTATTTTCCTACCTTTCAGCATAAAATGGTTTTCTAGATTATCAATCAAAATGCCCCTCTCTGTCTCTCTTATTAGAATAAAGCGCCTCACCAAATTTCCTCAGAGATACCGATCATGATAGAGCTGTAGTTCTTCTGGGTCACAAACCCAGAATACAAAAAATGCCATCAAAATCCATCCGCTAGATTTTAAGATATCCTGTTAGCGGACAAGCAGACACAACCCGGGGATCAAAATTGGCGCTAAGCATTGTGAAAACATTATTAACCATTTTCCATCGTTGGAAATATGACAGATGCAGCTGGAAAGGGAAGAGAACGTCAATCTGCCGAGTCGGCCACCCTGACCTCGCTGCTCGCACGATGACAGCCCAGCCCATCTCATGTTGTCACCGGCCTGCAATGAAGGTCCACATGCGTCTGTATCAGGATGTGTGAGAAAACAACCTGGGACTGTCAGTTTAATTCTCTGGGACGATGTCGACGAGCAACTAGCAACTCCTGTTGTTTCTCTTGGGGGCTTTTCACCCATCATGTTATGACTCAGTCTGCATCTCAAGCTCAGTTAGAGCTGGCGGTTGCATGTCTGCCCTGCTGTTACAGGTTCTGACTGGATTAGTGGCCCACAGCTGCATGAACCCAGTAGTGGGGGGAAAAAGCTGAATCTGTCAGCTCATAGTCTCAGTTTCACAGGCTGATGTTACACCGGACATAGACTCACACATGATATCTGTCGAGTGAGCGTTTTCAAAATGGCTTAACTGCCATTAATTTTTCCTCCTCTGTCAGCTCTGTCGTCCAGATGAACACAGTTTATGCTGGGCAAATGCTGTCACTCTGAAATAAAATTAAACTTAAGTAGAGCTGCACACAATGGTGCCTTATCAGTAAGAGAGTGAAAATGGTCAGTCGACCCTAGGTTGTTGAAGAATTCTGAAAAAAACAAAAACAAAGAAAGTATGCTCTCTTTGAGGGAACAGACCCACCGTCTTTGGTGTTTGACCAGCAAAGAAAATCCAAGCAGGTGCAAATCGGACACTTTATCATTATAAATGAAGTCTCATCATTGAATAATTTCTTATTAGGGGCACCAGCTATACAGTTGCAATGCTAATTTGGTAATAGTTAGCAGCCTGAATATCATATATTTGGAGAAATTGTGGCTCGAAGTCGACGCAATTATATCATTGAATAGCCAATTAAAATTCTCGATAGAGGTTTAGATATTCCTTTTATTTACCACCTCTCCACGGACTTCCTTGCTCTTGTCATTTCTTACAGCTTTGCAAGGATATACACACACACACACATGCAAGCTCTCACACACTCATGCACACTCTCCACCGCCTCTCCCACGTCTGCTCTTGTCATGCTGGTTTAATAAGAGATAGCACAGAATTAGAGAAAAGACAATACTGGGTGTTTGCACACCCCCATACTGGGGTAATGGCCTGGGGAAGCTGATTAAATACCATGGGACCGTCTGTCCAACCAGCTTAATCTGGACAATACAGTATGCGGGTGAGCACTATTCCATAGTGTTCACACTCGCCTATTCTAAAGAATGAAATTAGCCACACATCCCACCTACTCAAATGTTTTCTTTCTCTGCACTTTCTTTACGCATGTTCTGTCACATGCAGTAATTATATCAGCTGCAGAGGGTTTACGTGTTAACATCGCACCGTGTTATTTTGAGAGCCATAGTCAAACAGACACCTAAAGCCAGAGGAACAATCCTCCATATGTGTCAGTGCCTACACCCCGTAACAGCACTGAAAAGTCCCTAGGTGGAACCGTGAAAGGGTGGGAGGAGATGTGTGGATCTGAAAATAAATCTCCTGATGAGTAAAATACAGACCGAACAAATGTGAAGGGCTCACTTGTATTGTGCGACAGCATGTGACAGATTAATTTTTCATCTGTTTTTCACTACCCAAGCTGCTGGTTATTTTATATTCAAAGAAAAGACTACTGCATAGACAAATTGCCTCATAATAATACAATAATACATACATATTTTTTTAGTTTTTTTGCTTGCAAAGCAGAATTTGGCTTTCAAACTTCTAATGCTATTTATTTTAGGGGCTTGATCTGAATTCCATCATATATTACTGGGATCTTCATTTGACAGCCTGATTGCAAAATAATGGACCGTCCACACCAAGAACGGTTCTATAACAGTAACGATAATTTGTGAGCATCCACACTGATAAGTGATAAGATTCTTCGATGCTGAGCACGCGCCTCACACTCCAGTCGTGTCAGTGGCAGCTCAGGAAAATGGATACTGATGATATGTTTTGCTGCTGTGTATTGCAACGAGAAATAAAAAGGAGAGTATGAAGTAGAAACTCTTTAAAGATGAGCGAAAGTATCGAATCAAAACCAGGAGACTTGAATCCACGGGCCGGTGCGGTGATCGTCATAGAGGACACCAGTAAGGATGAAACAAACTCACTAATTAACAGCGTAGTATTATATTATGTGAGCATTTAACGACACCTAATAGCTTCCTGTAAATGTGGGTGGATTTTAATTGTCTTCCAGTGTTTCTATCATTCATCAAATCACTCCCAAAGTGATTCCAACAATAGTGTTCAAGACTCTGGTCGTTACTGTTGCCATGTGAACGCCACCATTTCACATGATTGCCATCCACTCCGAGATGCACGGCAGTAGAGTGGCCAGCTCGTAGATGAGTAGGTTTCATGGCAGCCTCCACCATCAGTGTGATCAGTGTGTGTACGGACTGGTTGAATGAGGCAACATTGTTAAACGCTTTTAGTACAACCAATAAAAGAATGAGTCAGTTTACCTGATTTTTAAGAATCTGTTAAACCATATATTTATTACTGTATTCTCCTTGGTGTGGATGTCTCTTAACCTTGTACAAAGTGATAAAATTCTATGCAACGTTAGAAAAAAAAAAACGAGGCAGGAATTGGTCATCTGCACAGAATGTGACACTATAGGCTTCAAACACCGCATAAGACTCAACAGAATTTAAACCTTCTGCTGTTTTGTGTCCAACCTCGTATGGTATAAAAGCACACTGTCCTAATTGCTTAGTCAATACCAGCCGCACTTTATATACTAGCGCAGTGACCCCAGGGGTCCTCCAAAGATGCTCCACTGTCCGTGACACCTGATGCAATAGGAAGAGCCAGAAAACTGCAGCTGATCCTCTCTCCCTCTGTCTCTCTCTCTCTCTCATTTCACTGCACTCAGCATGTCGGGCACATAAAGCCCGAGCTACATAACATCGCTCAGTGCAGTCATTCTCCCAATTCATTCTCCTCCAATATCCCGAAGAGAATAACTGGAGGAGAAAATGGTGGATTAAGGGTTTTGGTGGTGGGATGGGATGCAAAAGCTTGCCCTGGGCAGCGCATACTAGAAAGCTTTATTTTTTTTTTTTTTGGTGCACGCTAATCTGTCCACCCCATCGTTGTGACCTGTGTATTCACTGTGCTCACACAGGGAATACATGGGTCACTGTCACATGCGCTAATGAGTGCCAGAGGGCATGGGGGTCAGTGGCTAAGATAATTTGCCTGCTAATAAGTGATTGCCAGGAGCTGCTGCAGACGCTGAAAGAAGGAATCCTTGCCTTTGCTAGGCCAACTTCCTATTTTCCTTCCCATTAAAAAAAAGAAAAAAAAAAGATGGTAGAAATGATTACCTGCTCCAGCCTCATTCTATTCTTAACACTGAAACATAAGCAAGTAACAAAACCACCGCTGATACATTTTCATTATTTTTAGAACATTACCACTGATTTAATCGCCCCTGATGGTTTTTAACCTTAAAAAGATGCATTAAGAACTCCTTATCATTCACCTTACATGAGTCTTTGTTATTCCTAATGGATGAATAAGTGATTTGAGAGTTAAATTGCACCACAGTGATTTCAGTCTGCCATTCACAAAGGTAAGTGATAACAGCCCCGAAGCTAATTTACATGTGATTATGCAGCTGTTACTGTAGAAAAGAGAGCATAGCTGTAATTGTCTAACTTTTAGCATGTAATTATACAGCAATTTGCTTTCTGTAATCTGAGATGCTATTGAGAGCCGTGTGGCAGAATTAATTAAAGAAAGAGGAGTGATACACACTGCTGTTGCTAGTGTTTTGGTAGCCTCTGCATTTTTATGTTGGCGAGGTGTTGTTTTTCACCTTTATGTAACCCTCAGGACGTTGTCAAGGGGCAGGTAGGACAACCACCTTCCAAGAGTCATTCATTTGATCATTTTAAAACCTTAACTTGAGGTCTGCTGTCCCCATTCCCAACACACAAGAAGGATGTTTATGGCTACATAAATGCAAAGTATCTGTTTATTGGATTGTGAACAATGGGTTAAGTAATCTAATAACAGGGGGGGAAAAAAAACATTCACATGTTGAGGTGAGTGCATTGTAGTCATATAAACCATAAATATATGCTTCACTGAAGGTGACATAAAAGCAAATTATAACAAAAATGTGACGGTGCTTCTGCATGTGCCACCGTCACTATTTTCCTTTCATGATGTATGGGGCTACATACTCTATCAAAGACAACATCCAGCGCAGTGGTGGATAAAAGAAGGAGTGTAAATAACTGAAATGCTTTTTATTCATTCATGTTGCATTCTATTGATCGCTCCCCATCATTTTTCCATCTCGCATTGTAAACTTCAGCAAAAGTAGCAGCAAGCTGTTGATGACTTTAATCATCCAAATGCAAGAGAATGTGTTGGTGTGAAGGAGGGGCCAGCGCGCTGCAGTGTCTGCAGTTACTTGCAGGTGTTTGCTGTTTATGTATACGCACTTGATGCCTTTATTCTAGCATGACACTGGGTATTGGCAGTTCTCGGGAAGACTGGCAGTAGCCGTAATCAATCGGGTCATCTAGTGTCAGGGAGAGACAGCCGAGCCAGAGGCGGCCTGTCCGTCAGGGCACGCGCTCACCAACAGGACTACCCTCTCCGCCACCAGCGCATATGTGCATAAATGAAAAGGTTGCTGTAATTAGTTAGCGCCTCCTTGAAGTTTATTCAATTATCAGACTGCTAAGTGTCATTACGAAGTGGTTAAATAATGCAGCAGGTACACAGAGAAGAGGTTTGTGTACTCACACAGAGGATTTGCAGATATCTGTGAAATATTAAATACTCTGCTCTAAAGATTTTTACCATGAAAAAAAGATGAAGTGCAACTTAAGATTTCAGGATCATTGGTTTCAATTCAACACTTTCTTTTAGGATGAAGTTAAACAAGGATCTGGATCGAGTTCAAAGTTTAAAATAAAGAAAACAAAATGCCTAATTAGTACTTATTTGTAGTTCGGCGGTGCTGCTGTACCCAGCAGTTCTTGATTAGACTTGTGTATCCTCATTATAAACAATGTTTCTGTTCAGAATATCTGCGGTAAAACGTGTGTCCTCATTTTGGATTCAGAGAGAATTGAGAAATCATTGCATTTGATTTTATAATAGAAAAATGACAACATATGTCATTGCAGGTGATGTTTGTTCCCACCCAACAGCAAGTTGACAAAACTAAATCCATCAAAAATCCCCCCTTTTGTTCAACGACTGAACACCCCGAAGCACAGACTGAAACAACACACACACCGATTTCTGGCTGTCTCATTTGTTCTTGCAAATATTCTGTGTTTCTACGAATACAGTGAGATTTGGAGATTTGGGATAAAGACTGACGGATATTGTTTTGCCCCCAAATGAGCCTGTCAAATTCATTAAAACTCCCTCAAAATGTCCCTACATAAAATGACTGAAAAATTAGGACAACGGTTCACCTGCTTGTCATCATTAGTGAGAGTCAGATGGTTTCAAACTTGCCTCCAATTAATATTTACTACTTCTATCTCTCTAGAAAGAGACACTTGACTCATTAGCGTTTTTGCATATTTCAATAAAAATGTCCCAAAACTACATGTTCAAAGTTTTTCTTTGTTTAGCAACTGAGTTTCAACACTGAGTGTCCCGTACTGACCGAAGCAAACACATTGCATCAGTTAATCAACACATGGTATAAGTTTCCTTCAGTTTAGAAACATTCAGACATGGACGAAACCTGTTCCAGGTTCACTCTCGTTTTCTTGAAATTGGCTCTCGCCATCACATGAATGATGCATGTGTATTAAAAGCTACTGGGGCTTTCTAAAAGTGACCCTGCATCACCTCACTCCCAGGACTGAAACGGGTAGGGGGGCCAGGGGGCAAGAGTGGCAGCCTGCAACCCTGTTGACATTTGGAAAGCGAGTGATCCACAACAAATGTCCATTAAGGGTGTGTTGCATTTCATCAATGTTTGTTGTATTCCTCCATCCCCATCACAGGTCATAGCGGCCATCCAGAGGTGACGCTTCAGTAGGCAAATCATCTTTCCATTTCACTCTGCATGAGTGATGCCGTTTAAAAATTGAGTTCTGTTAACTAGCCAATCCCCCTGATACAAACACAAGTAATACTCTGCCTCTAAAACGAGCATTAAACAACAAACACATGGTCACAATCTCACATTGCCATGATAGTGAATTAATGCGCTGCTGAGAGGAAGTCTGCACGCTGCATCCCACCTGCAGAGTGTTTGATAGTCAGTGCTTAGGACGGGAGGAATGGGAGTCATTAAATGGAGTTTAATAGATATGAAACAAGACCTTATTATGCTCCCTTTGCCCTTCAAGACACGGACAGCTAATGGAGATGTGACCTCGAGAATTAATTTTTTAGCTGTGACTGGCGAAGTCGCCTCATTTACAGAAAACAGTTCAACATCTTCACGACGATTCTCGCAATCAAAGAAAAATGGCATCTTTGTTGGTCAATGGAAAATATTTATAGCTTTAAAAAGAAATCTTTATATGATACGTAGGCAACATGACCTGAATATATATGTAGAGAGAGAGAGAGCGAGAGAGAAAGAGTGAGAGAGAGAGAGAGAGAGAAATAATCATTCAAAGGTGGTGTTAAGGATGTTTCACCTCAGTGGACATGGAATACTGTTGTCTATGTGAAATGATTTAATTCGCTCTTGCTCCGGGAGGGTCTGTGCTCATACCACAAAACCACCACTGGGTGTATCAAGCTGAGACTCCCCATGAATACTTAGTTAAGTGTTGAAAATTAGTTAATATTTACATCAGTGCCTTTAATCCTCTGGCAAAAGTCAGATTCACACATTATTTATTATCGCTTCAGATAAATCATGGCAATGAGAATAATATCGGCATTTTGAAAAACACGTAATAATAACGCAGTGTCCCTTACGGGCATGCGGGCAAAATTGGCTTTGGGGGGGATTTCTCCCACGCTAGGCCCATTATCATGGAAAACACAGAATCTAAGCAGATTATTCATTTTACTGGCTTTAATTGAAAACATTAGTGATTTCAAATTGGAATTCTAATCGTTAACAAGTTTAAGAGGGAAGATAAAATGAAGCTTCAGGTAGCAGCTTGCGATTCTGGTCCCAGTTATCTCTTTGTGGAAAAGGAACGCCTGCTTTCTCTGCTTTCATGCATACAAATAAAAGCAACACGGGACATTATCCTGCCAAAGGTCCAGAAATACTAATTACCTGCTGTTTACTGGGCTTTGTACACCCCACCTTTCTTGGGACAATCAATAATTACACACAAAGGCCAAGGGAATGAAATCACCCTGATAACCATTAGCATGAAACTGGATGAAGTTCATTAGCGATTCTGCTGGCATAGAGTGTAATATCCAATATTGGAGACAACTAGCTCTGTTATCCCTTTGCCTTTTGTTCTCATCCTGTGTCGAAGGATGTTGGCATTCTGTGACAATTCGCAGGTTTACAACCTTCAGCAGTAAGCAGTGGAATATACTGCCTCGTAACAGCAACGTGGGGAAGGTATTTGGGACATTTGACGCTGCTTGTTTTGGATAATTTATTGTTTTGATAGTGATGTTGCAGTGGTGACCTGTGACATGATTTCCTCGGATGTCAAAATTTAAAAATGGTTAAGAACAATAAATGACAGAACAACAACAAAAAAATCCTGATGCAAAGCGAGACATGGATATGACCTCACAATGGCCCCGCTGCCCCTTGTGTGTATCTGCATCACTTTTATTATCATTTGACAGAAACACAGTAACTCCCCTCTTCCATCTTTGTCCAAGGGCCTTCCAATGCAAATGGCTCTTGATTTACTAACCAGCAGCATCCCTCGCTGTCACGTGTTCTATGCGGAAGAACTGCTGCTAATTTACCCAATACTTAAATACTAGGCTATGCTTGTGTGCAGTGCAGATTTGAGATTTTATTGTGTGTCACATGAGCTTACTCTTATCTGCGTCAAGCTCGAACACAACACTGCATGACGTGCTCCCCATGGTAGTGTAGAAAAGAGCTGCTTTCAAGCTGCGATGGATGACACAAAGGGACAGTACATGCAGAAGATAAATAAATGAAGAGATATGTTAAAAATTAACCATCTGTGCTTTTCCCCTGAATGACCAGGGGCCTTTGACTGCTGGAAAAGCTTTCAATAAATGGAATAGGCCAGAGCTCAGGTCTTCATTTACATTGAACCTCACTTGCTTTAAGCCAGTAATGACAGAAAGTAGAGTTAAAGAGTATAGGCTGTTCCCCTTCTGTCCACACACATTTACAAAAAAGTTATGCATGATAAGGCTCATATAAATAAGGCATGTAATTATAAGCCAGGAACCAAGACTATGGTACGTTCACAGCCCTTTTTTAATGTATTTATTTGCATTAACTGAACCTTGACCCAGATTCATAAGTGAATAAAACCTGCTGGCGGCATGGCTCGAGGTAGAGTGGTCGTCTAGTAACTGAAGGGTCGCTGGTTCGATCCTGACTTCCCGTGGTGACCATCTCGAAGTGTCCTTGAGCAAGATGCCGAACCCCTAAATGCTCCTGATGGCCAGCAACAGATTGACAACCCGTCCAGGGTGAACCCCGCCTCTCGCCCAATTTCAGCTGGGATAGGCTCCACCCCCCCCAACCCTCCCACGACCCTTAATGGATAAGTGGTATAGAAAAAGGATGGATGGATGGATGGATGGATAAAAACTGCTGTGAACATCCTGACATCTTGCTAAAGATACATGGTTTTGCCAGTAGAACAGCTGCATATGTCTGGACAACTTGCTGAAAAAAACCTTGGTTTGACCCCACAATAACAAGTACAAATGTCCTAACATTTTATTTTAAAAAAAGACCCACTTTTGTTGCCAGAACAACAGCTGTGAATGTTCGGATGTCTGGCTCGCGGCTCACAATTACACAGGCTATATACAAAATATAGTGCATTAACATTTATACCTTTCATTATTGGTTGGAAGTGCGAATGAGAGCAGCCTGCCAAGTTCAAAGGCTTCACTTTGAAAACTTCAGAAAGATGTACTCAGTGCTATGTAGGTGAATATTCTTTGCTGAATCAGTGCGAGCGTATGATTGATTCTTTGTGAATTAGTCTAACAGAGGAGCATTCATATACTTATCCTGCTACTCTCCATATTCAAACCTTAATTGCTGTCATAAGAGATAAGGCTCGAGCCAGTAAATGCTCTGCTGGTTCTTCTTCTTTCCTTTTTTTTTTTTTTTAGTGCTTCTTTACTCCTGGTGAATCTATTGGAAACCACAGTCCATGTAAAGTGTTAAATGTAGGGAAGGTTTGCCATCTCTGCACGTTAGGAGCAGAGGGAGGAATCTCAATTCATTGCAGGGAAGGCCTTTTCACCTCTTTATCAGCCACTGAAAGGATATTAAAGAACTGGTACTTTATAACTGGGAAATTAAAGGGAATATAAATCTTTTTGGTTATGATAAATGTTACATTTATGTTCAAATATCTCTTATACCAAGATAAACTCTTTACCATCACTAGTTTGTCTCCTTCAGGCCTGATGAATAAGGTAATTTCACTGCTCAACAAGAAGTTAACATTTGCACGCGGAGGGCCCGGCTAATTCTTTTTAGCTTTTCATCTAAATTAAGCTCAACTAAATGTCACAGCAACAAAACAAAGACCTTCAGTGAAATGGCTAACAGGAGCCAGGAGTTAAAACTTGCCATCATGCCTCATTTTTGTCAAAGCAATTAAGCAGCATTTTGAGCTTAAACGAACTGTTTCAACACTTTGATGAAACTGTACATTGACTTGCAATAGGAGATGTGGCACCTCCTTGGTTTCTCCTCTGACCTCCTTTGTTCTGATCCCGCAGTTCGTAAGTTGTAACTCTCTTCCAGGTGTAAAGCAGCTCAGAATTCTCGGTTCAGATTTGCAACAGAGGCATTTTTACAAATAAAAGTTCAGTTGGTCCGGATCAATTGTCGTGGCATTGACGCAGTTGGCATTAAAACATGCTTCCATCTGTCCTAGTCTTGTAGTTCTTTCACTTGCATCTTGTTACGTAGGAGTGGTCCTCTGCCTTTTCTCAAATTTCTCAAATTCCTGTATTTGACCACTTTATAATCATTTATGCTCCCTTTATGGACAGAATTGATGGTAAATGAACTGTATTATACAGCACCTTTCTGCCTCAGTCGTATTCAAAGTGGTTTCCTGTGCTGCCTCGGTCACCTGTTCAGGTGAAGTCTGCAATCTAAGGTGCCAGCTTACACATCAAGAACAAAGATGGGTTCAGCTTCTTGCTCAAGGACACTTAAAATGGTGTCTGTGGGAAGTGGGGATTGAACCAGAGACCTATTAGTTATACCCACTCCACCTTCATGATGCCCGACATGCAACAACTGGTCAGTGCATTTGTCACTGCCTTCATGTTCTGTTGGCATTAGACTGAATTAAAGCAGAGCAGCGATGGAGGGGTCCATCGGTATCAGTCCATCCATCAAGAATCTTTGCTACTTCTCTTGGGCCTGAATGAGCGCTTGTTTTATATTATTAGCTGGTATTAGCTGGTTCTGATAGCTTCTAGCTTGTGTTCCAGTGGGTGGAGAGAGTCAATGCGTAGGTGTAGTCGGTGCCAAGCCAAGCTCAAATCTTTTGAAATTAATCTGATGTTCCTATTGCGGTCAGTGAAGGACTGCACTTCCTGCTTGTGATCCGTGTGTCTCCCACGTAACTGTCAGCTTCTTCTTCAACACAACAAAAGTCTGGTTGCTCCTGATTGAAGGCTTCTCAGATAACCGTGACCCAATGACTGCGGAACTTTACAGAAATCTTGCCAGAATCAACTCTATCTCAGTGATTTTTGAATGAGTAACGGTGCACATATAAGAATGTACACTATTTTTCTGCCAGAAATTTATCACTTTCAACAGATCCCCATCTTGCTCTAAAAGGCTGTTTTTTTTCCAGTTCAGGTTCTGCTTCTAAATTTCAAAGTGAAGAAGATAATTTACAGTGTGCTGGGGGAAGCCTTGCTTCACTCTAGTAAACCTGTGTCTTTCAAGTTTTCTTCTTTGCAGTCTCTGCGGTAAATCAAATGAGCACACTCCTCCTTTCCTTCTCTCAGGAGACATATTTTGTTTCAGTTTTCTGAGAATTGCACAGTTTAGTTGGGTTTTGAGTGTGTTGTTTACTGCAGTGGAAACACTCCTCAGGATGAACCCTGTCATGAAACAAATGATCACTTTTTAAACTGTATTTAAAAAATAAATGAGTCCTTTTTCTCTCTCTCTCTCTCTCTCTCTCTCTCTCTCGTTTTGTAATTTGTAAAACATTCCCGTGTCATCCAGCCATGCATGTTGAAATTGTAGCACGCTAAAAGAGTTATCTATAATGGGGATATTTGGATGGCCACAGATAACCTTTAAGAGTGTTTGACAATGTCTGGTTTGGGTACTTGATGAGAGGCAAAGAGTGTCTCAAGAACCGAGGGGTTGTAAAAGTATTCAGTATAACCTTCCAGTGACACTATCTCAAGTGAGACTTACTCCAAGTACAAGAACAGAGTGTAGAAAACATGGCAGAAAAAAAGAAAAGATAACATTGATCAAGGAGAAAAACAGGATCCTTGTCCAGAGTCATTTATCATCACCTCGCCGCGCTACTTAATCTCCAGACAGCTCTAAATAATATGTAACACTGATTGCTGTTTAGAACACCAGTGTTTGAAATCTGCTCTCTTGATGAAACCAGAATAATTAAATGATCCTATCAGTCTATCGCAAAATCTCTTTAATTTCTCAGAGACTGCAGACCCAGTGGAGTAACCAGAAAAATGAAAACACACTTTGTTCGTACTGTGCCAGTGCCGGTCCCCCACTATCATAAATACACTATTATGTTTTCATGCCAACAATGTAGGACATCCTCCTGTCTCAGCGTACTGGCTTTGATGCATGTCGTACACCCCCAGTCACAACTCTCCTTTCTTGAGCTTACCTTTTGCTATCAAATGCAAAACATTATTTTGGGGTCTAAACTGAAAATATACATAGTTGTCGATTCATTTTTTCTTAAAATAATGTTTTCCTTGAAGAAGTAACCTCAAATTAAGGCTGTGTAATTGAAATCAGGGACATATCTACTTCGTTTCACTTCATTAATCAGTCTGACCAGACTCCCATTGCAGCCGTTTTCAGGAGATGGGTGTCCTGGGAAGGAGACCTCATCAGTAACCGTTCTCAGCAAGTCACTGGCATGCTAGCTGCGGTCAGCAGTGCCATCAAAAACAACCCCGTGTCGTCAAATCAAACAGAAACTGGCATCTAGCTCAGATTTCTGCAGCAGTGGTGACACAGGAGATTTACCATGATTGGTTTTATGAGAGACAGAATGTAACTAGTACTCCCTGCAACCCGGTACGGCTAATAATAGCATGCGCTATCAGCAAGCTAATGATGCTACAGATGTTTTCCAAGTTTACTTTGAAGCATTTGCTTCCATGTCATATAAAACCCCAGTTCCCAGTCCCAGAAACATTTGGGTTAGAACACTGGAGACATCCGGCCCTTGAAGAATCATCATCAAGATTGTCTTTTTAGAGCAGTTATCCCTGCAACCTCATGCCAGCATCAAGTCCATCCTCACTGTAAATCTAGGACTGTCTTATCGGCCAATTAAATTGGCAACCAACCATCAGTTGTTGTTTTTTTTCCAACTTGTATTTTATGAAATTGTGAATTTGATTTTCACAAAAAAAAAAACATACGTTAAATCAGTTTTGTCAGAACAAATTTAGAATCTCTCCAGTAAAATCAAGCGTTTTTAACAACTCAAGTGAACATTATTAAAAAATAAAAACCATAAATATCCTGCACAATGACTGCATTTTTTTTCAGATCTGGTAAACTAGTTAGACAAGTAAAAGAAAAACAAACAAACAAGCAAACAAACAAACAACAGGCCAATTGAATCTGTGACCTCTTTAATTACTCAAGCACATACCAGAGGAGATGGTCCACCATTACCAACATAAATGTAAATACACACACACACCATTCTTGACTTTAAGCGTTTCCATGCCATTAAACATTCTGTGGATCAGGCAGAAGCTCTGAGCAGACCTTAGCTTTTAGCGCCTTTTCACCATGGGCATATAGCTTACAAAAGAGCCCAGTCTTATACAACTGACTATTTTTAGTTATTCTGAGAAACAGAGTAAAGATGCTCCCCATCCTATGACAACTAAAACAAAACAAAAACAAAAACAAGAACAACAAAAAAACCTGAGTAATAATAATAATAATAATAAAAACAACAACATGTGCCGCGCACTGGTTCCAGTATACCCCCATTCTCTCTTTCAAGGTATGATAATTTAGGACCATGTTTTGAAGGGGCTGTTTACTTTAAGACATGGTTTGAGCAGCAGTTCAGATTGTTTGCTTGCTCAGTTCTTTTCAGTGTTTATCCATTCAGTCTCCTTCTCCCACACGGATTAGCTGGAAATCTATGTGCCATTTCAGAGAGGGGTTAGTTCTACTTGACAGTTTTTCCTATCTTTCTAAAATGACAACTGCCATCAAAGAGGCTTGAGGCTTTAGTAATACTGTTTGGGTTGCAGTTTCCCAGGTAATTAAAATGGGAAGGCAGCTACCTCCCTAATGTCAGAGGGATTTTGTTATCAGCTTTGCATGGTGCGATGAAATAAGTCTCCGTGCGCCATAGTCTTAACCGTTCATAATTCATTCCTCTGACTATGGCTTGAGTTGCAATTTTAGACAAGGTTGCCTGCTTGGGCCCATGACTCGATCATTAGAAGGTCAGGGACACACAAAAGAGACAGAATGTGCAGCCACCTCTCAACAGGGCTCATCTCATCTCGTTTACAGCACAGTGGGTTGCTTTCACAGTGCTATGCTCAGGAATGTGACATGGCTAATACTGACAACTTGAAAAGTACATAAAAAGCTGTAAGAACCGGTGCTCCGTCCTGCCCAGTCGAAGAAGAAAAAAAAGGAAAAAGATTTGTTTTGAGATGCAAATGTTTCATTAAGTGCAGTTGCTCCTCACGTTTCTGACAACGTTGTCACATGGCTGAGCACTGCTCCCAGAGCCTTCAGCCTAATGATGCTGCCGTTAATGAGGCAAAGCTTGACGCCGCACTATTTAACATCCGACGAATATGTTGGCTTCACATGCACTTCATGAGGTATTTACAGAAAGACCAGGAATCTTTATAACTAGAATGCAATAAGGTGATGTAAAGATCCCGTCTCGTTTTCATAGGAAAATTTACATGAAATAATTTTCCTATGTTGTCAATATTAATGAATTTACTCTGCGGTGTTTGCTGTATCAAGCGCAGGCAAGCATCACGTAAATGGTTTGTTTGTCAATATGACAAATAAGATATTTTATTGCTTACTTTTTTCTAGTATCTTGTCACGCTGATAGACAACCCCATACAATGGAGGTGGAGCGTGGCGTTTAAAAAAATCAATATTAATGTATC
The DNA here is from genome assembly GCF_037954235.1 of Aulostomus chinensis. Classification (NCBI taxonomy): domain Eukaryota; kingdom Metazoa; phylum Chordata; class Actinopteri; order Syngnathiformes; family Aulostomidae; genus Aulostomus; species Aulostomus chinensis. The sequence continues at coordinate 6,386,157 of NC_141337.1, forward strand.
TTTCCAGAAAGAGTGATTCTCTTTTATTGGATCAACCACAGACCAGCAGGGTGAAGTCTGAGCTCTTTGACTTGTGTTCAGGTGGAGGCAAACATCTCAGACAGATATCTCAGAAAACAATCAGCACGACTGTGATTTGCTTCTGGGGGCAATGACCAAAATGTCAGGCATCCAGTGGAGCTTATAGCCTCTTTGTTTATCGTGTAAATTCTCCTCGGCTTCTTTGGAAGGCGCCTCTCTTATATCACGTGTGAGTGGAGATGAAGTGAAAAGTGACATTCTTTCAAGATCATACATATTTTTTTGTGAGGTTGCGTTTCAACCAACGCATTCTTTTGCTTTCTGCACAGACTGTTTACAGGTACGGGAGCGAACGTGATTGGTCAGTTCTACACAGACAGAAGTCACGCGTCTGTTCCCACAATCTTTCCCCTGCATCTGCTGAATATGAGACCATAAACAGGATTAGACGATATGTTTAATAGTTTAAGCTAGCCAGCGAGTCTTGACATGCTCTGTGAAGTTGAAATATCCTGTAATGTTGTTGCGAAGGGTTAATCAGTTGAACACATCAGCGATTATTTAAAAGCTGTCGTTTGAATATGTGTTTCTGCCTCCGTTGGCTCTGGCCACCCTCAAGCGCACCGAGGAAAGTCATTCCTACGGAGGTTCTGTAATTATAAATGCCCGGAGGACCACGTCAACACAAAGCAAGGGAAGAAAAATAGACCTGCCGTGAAAACAGAGGTTTGTTGTGTGCTGACGAGGTGTCTCGCAAAAAGAACAGTGCAAGTGATTGCAATGATTACAGATTGCAGCGACGATCGTTAGACTCGCATTTTCTGTTGCAGATGAGCCCTAATCCTGCACATGCTCTATAGGCGGAGCACGCACATTAGAGACTGATGCAGGCTTAGCTGGCTCTGTGTAGTTATGCTGCATTACAGTTGAAAGTTTTAATTTTAGAGTTCCTGGTTGAATGTTTCCAAGTCAGATTCCCAGTCAGAAACGCAGATACCTGAGGAACCCCGAGATCAAAATTCAGAGCAGCTGCTCCCTGAGTCAGTCACATAAACACCTACAAAACTTCCCTTTTGTGTCTTATTTTTGTCCCATGAAATCAGTCATGCACACAGTACTGCTCATATTGTACCTGTAAAGGTGTTGTTATGATATTTATAAGCGCAGAATACACTACAGCTTGTGGTCATCAACTGCTGTTGCTAACGACCGTTTGTGAATAACTGATTCAAATCTGTTGCCCATTCATACATTTCCAAAATGTTGTCGGATCAAATTATCAGATTTGTAGAGGCTCAGGACAATGTATCCACAGTTTTACAGCTGAACTATTAATGACGTTATTGTAATACCTGTCAGTGCCAGAGGATGGAGACAAAAATGCTTCAGTAAAGCTTTAAACTCTCGGTCTTCCTGCAAAATTCCCATGAAACTTTAATTTAAAGGATCAATCCTGGAGCTCTTCCCCGTGTATCATTCACCATTTTTCTTTGTCAAAGCTGCGATTCAGGTCGGAGCTTCAACCCTCTCACGCTTTTGCTTTTCCTAAATGAGGGCCACTTCATCCTCATGCATGCTGCTCACCACCAAGAATACCCTCACACTTGATAATGACTTGTATTATCTCAAGTAATGTCTTTCCCACCTGGCTGACTTCTAGCTGATGACTGGTTGTTGTAATTTACTCCACAGGTTCCTGGATCTCACTTAAAGGTGGCTCCCCTTGTGAGGCAGACAGAGTGTGCGTGTTACATGGCAACTGGACCCACTATCAACCATTAAAACCATCTACAGCTTTAGGGAGTAATTAAACCCGCTGTGTGTGTAACAACTGCATATTTAATAATATAAGTTGCCTTCTGGCTAAACTGATTAACCCTTGCCCAGGCTTTAAGGCATTCTTTGTGTTTTTCTAACATGTATATCCTTTGCTACAGATAAGGCAGAGATTTCATTTGCATTCAGGAAGTGTTATCTTTTGTGCTCCATCAATTTTTCATACATGTGTCCAAGTCTGCTTTTAACTAGAAGGGGGAATTAGCTGATTTGTTAGAAACTTCCTGACACAAACTGTCCAAAATGAATGACCCACTTTAGGTTTTTAGAAATAAGAACTTTCATTGGGAAAGTTAACTCCCAAACCCTACTTTTTTTTCCCCTTCTTCTTCCCCTCTTCTCCAAATCCTCTCTATTTTTTTCTCCCTCTTTGCTTTTAGTTTAAATGACAACCCCCCCGTTTCTGCCTCACAGACTCTCCATGCTTATAAAGCTTTTAAACATTGATAGCACCTGCGGAGGGCATGGAAGCCCATATGGGAGTAGAGTTGGTGACCTCAGGTGATTTTGAGCACCTGGCTCTCAGCGGAGACGGGCACCGCTCCGTGGTTTCTTCTTTTGCTTTTAGACAGACGTGAGAAGCAGACCCACTTTCTCTGACTGCTGATGAATTCTTTTTCTTCTCACCAGTCCCAGATGTGCCTTTGATCACAGCGTCTATTTTTACAATCTTTCATTGTCACTAAGAAGTAAAACCAATAGAACATATGAAGAGACAAGTATTTTACGGTATGGAAATGTGGAGGGAAAACTGTTTCTTACTCACTGTATCTCAAATTCATCTCAGATGTTTGACACCAGCCCTTTTGCAGCGTGTTTGCGTGTGAAATTTCTTACCGCTTTCAGTTCTTGTTTGAAGGTTAACAGGCAGCACATCACAGTGTAATAAAAGGGACAGGCAAACACAAAACACATCTTATTTTGGATTTCCGTCATTGTCGCAGCACCTTTTTTAAAATTATGAGGATTATTCCTTCCATTTCTCTCCTGATTTTATGTATCTGGCATCGGCGTTGGGCGTTAAAGCATTTGAGTAAAAATACTCTCCCCTCTAATAATGGAGCAAATTACAAATTTCAGTAAGAATCCTCTCTTATTTAGACTCATTACTTTGTTTTTGTCAAGAGAAAAGATGTGCAGGTATTGGAATTAAGGCTCTTTTCACTGTGAATAGCACAAGCTCAGACCTAAAACACCTACGACAGCACAACAATGTGAAGCTCATGGAAATGCACCCCGCCAAAGATGAGCCCTCTGTGGGCGAACAGGATGGCTGAGCCAGGTGTGCTTTTCATCCAGCCTTTAACTTTTATGGAATCATATGCTGCAGTAACAAACTGCTAGTTTGAAGCCTTAGCTGCACTTAGCACCAATTACTCTAATATTCACACAGAGGCATTTTGAGGATAGAAAATGCAATAAACAGTTTTGTGCAGTATAACAGAAAAGTAATATAACGAGAAGGGTACCAGACTTTTTTTTTTTTTTTGGGCGGGGTAATATTACTTGGAAATTTTAAGAATAATTGACGTTTTTGAACACTCCGTTTTTTTGGACCTAATGCAGCTTCATATTTCCAAGGATGCATTTAGTCATACCTCATTTACTTGAAGGGCACTTAACATGCTCAATTAGTTTGTCTGTTTTTCTGTCATTTATTTTAGTAATGATTACTGATAGCTTCATTCTCAATTAAAATTTTTTTTTTACATATATATATATATATATATATATATATATATATATATATATACTGTATATATATATATATACTGTATATATATATGATGGTTTACCCAGCATGACCTTCCTGCAAACCTTTGATCTCCATTGTAGAATATTATCCAGGATGCTGTTAGCAAGCGATTTAGACGTCAAAACCGTCTGTTTATTCACGGCAGCGCTAAAGCTGCATAGGCATATCAGAGTGGTCAAGGATGGAATTAGTTTACCTAATTCCCTGAATTTGTTGGGTTTTAAAGGATTACCAGCGAGTATACAGCTCAGCACTGCTTTAAAAATTTCAGATTTTGCATTTGTAATGATTGATATTTACAATATAATCCGTGGGTGGTTTTTACAGTCATGTCTGGTAATCTATTCAGGTTATCTATCATGTGCAGTTTGACGCACAACCCCCCCTCAAAAAAAATGGAAATGCGTGACTGTCAAATGGTGGTGTAATGGGGAGGTGCTTGCGGCTGAGAGGCATTAGCCATCATTTCATGAGACGGCTGCATGGTGCAGTCATTCCTCTTTAGAGAGACAAAATTATTTCTATAATGTTTCATCTTCAGAGGGAACAATTCTGTCTCTCTCTGGGCCATAGGACGTCTGTCTCGGGAAAATGTAAATAAATGCCATGAATAATGTACAATCCGCAAGTACCTTCACAGCTCGGCTCATAAATTATTTCTTGAAGGTTTATAATTCAACAACAATCCATTAAATGCCTTCTCTAAGCTATTCCTCAATAACGCTCGCTGAAAAATGCATCGTGTTAGCATTTAAGCAGCAGTTAACAATTAAGGCTATCGTAGAGAGTGCTGCAAATTAGCTTGAGGCTGTAAGAGCAATGATATGTGGCTTCTGTCTAATCAATGAATATCCATTAAAAATCATATTGATCAGAGCTCTTTGTGAACACAAAGCTTCTGTAAATGAACAATATAATGTGTTTGTCAGAGAACTTTCAAGTGACAAACACTCTTTTCTTTCTTTTTTTTTTGCTGACTAAGCAGCCAAAACTTAAGTATCTGCATTGCACATCTGACAGCAGACACTTTAGTGGTCACGTATTTCAATAAAACTTTTGTTTTTATTAAGGTCATATTTCCCCACCAGGTTTTTTTTTTCATGTTTATGTTTAACATATGATGCAAAATACGCTGTTTAATGAGTTTGCCACTTTTCAACAATTTATTCCCAATATTAGAAATGCGCATTTTTAAATTTGGCAATGTTACAAACTGTTTTACATAACCCCAACTTTTCATCCCAACTTTATTTGAGGAGAATCTTTGACCTGTCTTTCAACCCTGTATCTGGGAAAAGTGTTTAAGGTCATAATAATACATGTATATTGAAATCTGTAAGGTTATTTTTTTTTTCTATCTTCTTGTGTCCTTTTTCTTTAATAAAACAGATGGCGCCAGTCTGAGCCTTTCTTAGCGTTACCATGGTAACCATATAGCACAGGTGCAACTGCATCCCTCGCCCGTTGGTCTCTCGGTGGACATGAGGCTTGAAAAGGTTGAAAGATTTAAAATACATTACATACACACTGTAAACACGGCTGTCACCATCAGGTTTACTTTTCATTTTCGCTGTTTTGCCTTTGTCATTTTATTTCTTGTTCCCAAGGGGAAGAGAAGTGTTTTTTGGCGTGCGGATGATGAATGAGAGGAGGCTGCGCACACTTCAGACGGGTCTCAGAGTAGAACTAAGCAGAGGTTATGTCTCCACTGGCGAGGATATCAGTTATATAAAGCAATATTGCACAATTATCATTCACTAATGTTCATCACAAGAATAGGAACATGCAAAAAAAAAAACACAAAAAAAAAGTGGGGGGGGGGGGGAGCTTGATGATAAGAGATGACATAAAAGGCAGTGACTTGTTTGTGTAACAAATTACTAGCTGGAAGACAAATATTACGCCTCATAAACAAGAAATATGATCGCCATAACTGATAGCAGATATTGATGTCACTGGTGTTTAACCTTAATACATTCCAACCCACCTCAGCTGAACTACAGCGCTGGTGCAACTACTCGTATAAGTTATCAGAGGCATATATTCAATATGCTTTGCTTTTTGCAGCTGCGTGTGTGAATGAGATTTTTCAGTTATTCAATCAGGTGAGCACCAGATATTTACTGTCATCTCATTTACTGCAAAATCCATATATTTACATCTATTAGTCTCGCTGGTGCAGTGGATTATTCACTTATTCCAATTAGAGGAAGATGGGAGGAAAGTGGAAGAGGTACTTTAGACAAAAGTACATTGAAGAACTGTAGTGGATGATTTCAAGGAGCGGACGGAGGGTTATCAGTGTAGTACTGCAAAATAAGAAGGACACCCTATGAGATTCATTTTATTTTTTTTTAACTTTTAACTTCTACGGTTGTTTGAGTTGCAGGCCCTGTTGATTGAACATAATTTACTTGAAATCCAACCTGAGGCCAGTCAGAGTTGACAAAGTTTTATGCATCTTCCCTTTAAGAAAAAGGATCAAATTGACAGATAATGTGAGAGAACAGTGAATATATTCAAAGATTCCATTGAACAACTTCAACAAACAACTGCTCAGAACTTTGTTACAACAGAAAGAGAGCCTCCCTCCCATTGCAGTAATGGTGACAAACCAAGCTCCTCCAAGCTGGACAGGTAACATTAGTCCGTATGAGTGGACTGCAACACCGAAAAAGTTACTCCAGAAATATTCCTCAGCTCATGTGCAGTGTACAGGGACTTATATTTCACCGTGATCATATTCTCTCAAAGGGCCATATTTTTTTTGCTTGAATAGTCTTTGTTCTTGTGTCTCAATCGCTACGTGAACAATCCATTACTTGGGCAAATACACTTTACACTTTTAGAAGACAAAACACACATCCATATTTAATGATATTGTTTGTTTGAGTGCCATCCTGGATCTGCCGGGTAGCCGCAGATCATTCAAATTCAAGTGTAATTTTCAAGTGTCAACCTGCTTTACTCTTTGCTTTAATGTCATTGAGTGATTAACTTGCATGGATCCTGGCAGGGATGATTGACAAATCATGTAGTTTTTGGTGTACCGTGTGCTACGGGCTGGAAAATAATGTTACCTTGTTTTGTTGTAGTACTACCGCTCTTCTCCTCTTCTTGATATTGCACAAAGAAAATCCTGTTTTATATCGAAACAGCATCTGGAGATCAACTGTTCCCTTTTTTTTTTTTTGCTGTTTTTTTTTTATTTTTTTGAGGCGCACGTGCAAAGACACTATATAGAGAATAATGAATCAAACATCAAGATCAACATAATCACATCTAAAGATGAAATCACAGCATTTAATATTTGTTCAGACAGAATGATATTAGCACATCCTTGCAAGCCCAACATAACACAGAATTCTCTGTTTCTGTGTCTATATTAGACACATTAGCATCGCATTTTAAAACCTGAGCAAAGGTTAATCAAGTGCAGAGGGAAGAACAAGCACAAGGTGAAAGCAAATGTGCTGCCTCACTCGCATTCTGATCTCTGATAACGAGGTAATTCAAAATCATATTTCTGCTAAAGTCAATAGAATGGTGGGGCGATAAAATGCAAGATCAATTCATCTATTTATTACTTCTGCTGGGGAGGTTATGTTTTCACCCACGTACTGTCTGTCTGTCTGGGGTCAGCAGGATTACACCAAAACAACCAGGACACTTTTCACCACGCCTGATGGAGGCATGTTGCACTGGGAAAAGGAGGAACCTATTTTATTCTGGGACAGATTTATTTCACATTAAAAAAAAAAAAAAAAAAAAGTGCCTGTTTATCAGCAGGATACCATATTTCTGTTAAACTCGGTGGAGGCGTATATCATGGGTCCAGGAAGAAGCCATTAAATTTAGGGGCAGATTTGTGTAACCTCATGAGCCCTAAAGATTGTCATGTCCAAATCCGTGACATGGAGAAGGACTAGAAGAGAAAGAGAGAAAGAAAACTTTTTTAACTACATCAATATTGCAAAATATCAATCATTTTTTTGAAACATGAAAGCTAGAAAATAACATGTATTATATGCAACCAAGTTGATTAAGCACATACATCACCTTACATGAAGAGATGCTTCAGTCAGTAAATGTGTGTTTTTAGAATGCATATTCCTTTACTATGCTAAGCTGCTCTAGCTAGCAGCTAGTCGGCGTAAGTGCGCTGTGCCGCGTGCCGTCCATATACTTGCTTTACACATCAAGGTGTTGCCACTGAATCTCTGGTTTTATGCTCATGAAAGAATGGGGTTAAAGATTCGTCCGTCCAGGTTTTCATCAGTGCTAAAAAAAAAAAAAAAAAAAAAAAAAAAGGAACCGATGAATAACCATGACCACTGTTCAGGAATTCCACCTGAGAATGGATATAAATTATGTCCTTTTGAAAACTAAACACAAATGTTAATGGGCTTTTTGTAGAGTTTGAAACAAGTGTCATTTTAGAAAATAAGCACAGGAAAAAATTGCAGTCGCTTTTCACGGAAAACTGACTGTTGATTTTAAGAAAAATCTGTCTTTTTCTCTTTTACACATTTAGAGTTTAAATATGGCATTTTACTGAGTGCTCAATTACTAACTGGAATAATCAGGAGAGCTAAAATAGCGTACGGACTGAAACAATATCACCTCAAGCGAATTGTTTCTTGCCCTTCGGTCCTGCAGGTCTTGACATGCCAGAGGACAAGGAAAATCATTTGAACAACAGGTCAATTATAATGGCTGTGGTAGAACAGCTGGATTTTCTTTATTTTTCTTCTGTACAAAGGCATCATGACGGGTATAAACAAGCAAAATCGAAAAACTGGCCGGCGTGTTGGCTCACAAGTCGCGGAATCCGGCTGCGCTGTGATATCTACACTCTATAATCGTCTGTAAAGAAAAGTCAACAATCCCTAAGGAAGCAAAGGTCAGAGACTTTGATTTGAGCTAACTGATGTCGTGTGCCAGGTCTCTTGACACTGCGCTGAGTCGCTCAGCCTTCATAGGAACTTTGACTCTACACAAGCCTAATTGCTATGAAATGGAAGCGACCTGATAACCTAACGTCTCTGCTATCCGTCCGTGGCATATTTATCTTTAATTGGCTGAGATGAAGTTTTAGGCCCTGATCCACGTTGTGTTAGGGATGACATTTAACTGCTTTGACTGACATTTCTGCACATTTTGATTCACAATATTTCACAAGGCCACCCGATCAAGACAGCTATCAAAACACTTCTGCCTATGAGGGTAATAGCCTCGCCAGCTCCTTTGTGGAACCTTTGAAATACTCCACTCTTGGGAAATGACAGCCGTTTAGACAAGATTTATTCTAATGTTAAAGAACAATAAGTGGTTCAAGCAAGTGCAAGGGAAGAAGAAAAAATCTAGGATAACCTTCTACGAAATAAAGACTGAAAATCTAATTTATTTCTTTTGTGGCCTTTTAGAAGTACAAGAGAATGACAATATGCTAAAAACATGCTTAAGAGACAAAAACGTTTGTCTCCTTTTTCTTTGTACCATTTCTTGACAGATTTAAAAATACTCAAGGATTTGTAATTGTCATGCAGAGCAAGATGCTATTTCAGACAGTCCCTTTATGTGCAGGAGTGCAATTCCCTATAGAATCACAAGTTTGTTGATCCTCCTCAGCTGGCTCTTTTTCTAATGACAATTAGAATCTGTGGCATGTACAGTACAGTGAAATAGCAAGGTGCCGGGGAGGAAATCATGTGCACAAGACTTAAATTTGGCTCAGCAAGACTCTTTAACAAGATTTCATGTATAAGTCACAGCTTCTCATCATTGTAGAATCTTAAAGCTTTGGAAGCCACCCAACATGGAGCCATGTTACCTTGAATTTTCCCCATGGGAATGAATAAAGAATTCATCTTTTTTTTTTTCATTCATTCTGTCCATCACGCCTTCCTTGAAACTCAAACAACGATGCTGCATTAAAAGAAGTGCTGCAACTGAATTTTAAAAAGTTTGTAACTGCTTTTTGTGATAGAGACAAGATAGGAATGTCCTCGAAATTTAATAAATGCGAGCTAGCAAGCACGAAACCATACGATTCATTGGGAAGAAACAGTCAAAGGCACACCAAAGTAACATGGTTGCTAGGTAGCTTGCTAACGCATCTTAGCTCATATATAAATGCAGCTAAAACTTGGATATTGATTGACAGGTGGGTATCACAATATAACTGGTTGGACTATTTTGCTAAACTATGACTTTGATATGAAGTCAAGATTTTTTTTAATCTTTTGTTAGATATTGTTGAGCAGGTGAATAATGTTGTTGGTGATCTGAAACGGGTTGAAAAGGCATTTTTCTTTGAACTTTAAGAATATTTTCTCCTGGTTATCAGATGTGTGAAGGGGAAAAAAGAACTAGGGGTCTGAATTTGTCTATTTTGGGGGGTAATAATGGGTTAATTCCATTATTTATACTGTCCGACTTCTACTTCCGGCCCTCTGGTTTGCTTCTCAGAGCAGCTACAATCAATCTCAGTTTCTAACATCGTCAGACAACATTTGATATAAACTTCTTTCCCCAAAATAGTTCCTCAGCCTATCGTGTTTACTATTAACTGCACAGCTGCAGTGACCTTGGTCCGGCTATTTAAAAGGATTAACAGACAAAAGATGCCCAGGTAGTGAAGTCGTGAAATATCCGTCACCAGTAAAACGATAGCAATCCTTTCCAAAGTCTCTCTTCTCAGCCTTGACATCATGTTTAAAAGAGTACGTTCATATTTTTGGGATAAACCACTGATATACTCTTGTGTTTGCCTCGTTGTTTTCAAGATGGACGATCTCATAACTCTTAGTTCAACAAATTTGGCATGATGTGGAATCATTCTGGAACCCTTGTTTGCTGTTTGGGTTTTTGTGACGCACCTGTCGTTTCTGCAGGGCCGATGTTTCACTCGCATAGCAATTTTAAATGAAAATAACAGTTCTTGGTTTTATCTCAATTACAAGCAATAAAAGCTTATAATAGACCTGCTATTGGCCATTTAACTCGGCCTGATTGCATTTACCCCAAAAATAATAATGTTATTCATTTGCTTTGTGAACAATTTGGTGGGAAAAATAATCTGACATGGCTTGAATTAAGTCAATTATATCTTCAGAAAAAAACTAAACAAGGCTTTTATCGCAATTTATTCTTATTACCTTGAACCAAACAAAAGAGAAGTATATTACAAGTAATATTTTATGAAAATGATGACCCTTAGTGAACATAGTCATGCCAGTACATGCACAACTTTTGTATGTGTGTGTGTGTGTGTGTGTGTGGGGGGGGGGGGGGGGGGGTGCTCGCAAACAGATTTCTTTAACGTCATGCTTGTACATCGTACCCTCCTGTCATTTTCACGTCGTCACACATCAAATATCACTCCAACCTCATTGTTCATCTGTGAAGCCATCTTCAAAAACTGCATGTCATATCAGAACGGTCAAACATGGAGGGTTTCCTTTGGAGCTCTCGGCGGAGATGACACAGCTAAATGATCCTGACACACATAATGAAAACAGTAAAACATAACTGATTTAAGTGTCAGCACAGCTGTTAATTATTTTGCTCTCGAAGGCATTGTCCCAGGGGTGGTGTTGAGAAAAGTCCAGCGCTCAGCAAATTTAGGACAGCGTATGTTAATTGAAACAAAACAGTGGCAGCTAGCTTTAGTAGTACTTGCTTGCCAACAACTGCGGATGTCTTGGCAAATGATGTTTTAAATTCAAATCACATTTAGGGGTCAGCGAAACAACTCGCAAACACTTTGCATATGGTTTAGTAACACTGGAGCAAGTTAAAAGAGAAGTCAACTCAAAGACTTTAATGTTATGACACAGCACACACCATTCACTTATAGAATGGATGACAGTACATCCGATAATGTGTGTTGAAGGTTTTCCAGATTATGGATTACTGGGATTATACCACCCACTGACATGTGTAAAAGTGTGGACGTAGCTCGCCTCGGTCCGGCTGTTGTCATTCACTGTCTGGACCCCTACCAACCAAAAGCTGTCCACAATAAATCAAATCTTAACCAGGTAATCTTACACCAGGTGGAGCAGGAGTGAGACATCAGTACAGTTGAAGCCATTTTTTTTCATTATCAACTGATTTATTTATTGGTATTTTACCCCAAACTTTGATCTTTCTCTATAAATAAGTGCTTTATTTGTGCCTAAATCTTTTTCCAAATCCTTACCCCAGTGTTGTCACCATTAAAAATTTAGATTTTTTTTCATTATATTTTATTAATTTGAATCAGAATGACAGTTCTCTTTGCAGAGGTTTGTGCTGGTTTCTCATGTTGCTGTAAATTTATACGTTTATGAATGAAAAATTGTTCTTGCCGTACAAGTTTTTCGTCTGAATAATATGACCTGACATGCACTTGGAGATTTTTGAACCTCCCATTGGTCAGCAGGGGGCGACTTCACTGGTTGCAAAAAAGAAGTCTGATTGCACAGAATTCAATGAGAAAATCATCCAAATTCTCTCATGGTTCATTACCTTCTTCAATAATTTTCCAAAGAGTCCATGGCTTCAATCGATGGTTACACATCTTCAATACAGCATCACTTTCTAAATTTCTAAACTTTCATTTTCTAAATGAAAGCCCCTTCAGGAGTAAATATTAGGATGTATATATATATATATATATATATATATATATACTTCAAAACAGAAGTTCTCAGACCGATGACTGCATCAACCTCAGTTATTGCTGATGAAGTTGTGTACATGATGGAGTTCCGTGGTTATGAATACCACGAGACGCGTGTTCATGTGGCTCTTCATGGTGAATGCGTCCCCCGTGTGAAAGTAGCTGGTGATTCTACCTCATGAGACACACTGAAGAATACAAAATTTGTTGTTCCAAGTGGGCATTCTGTCCCTTCATGGAAAAAATACAGCAAACAACCAGATGATGGGTCTTTCAGCATTGTGTCGCTGCTTTAGTTGGAATTGCTAAAAGGAACAACAATGCTGTTTCTTGACAGGTATTCAGAGGCGCCTCAAAACTACTTCTATTACAGATAGTAGCGTTGGCTCCCAGTGTGTGAACACAGCTCTTTGCAGCTAAGATAGAGTGTCAATGTCGTAGGCAGATGCGATGCAGAGGGAATGTGTATGCAGCCTGCAGCCATGCTTCTCTGTCATGGTCAGGCCAAATGACAGCCAGACAGGGCTCTCTGTCACTCAGCTGCACAGCGGAGGAGGAGGATTGTCTGGGGCTGAGAAGTACACACTTTAAAAAACGGCAAGAGAGTGTCATATCATCAAACCATCAGAAAATAATCACTTCAAGTGAAAGTGATGTTTTTAAAGCAGAAGAGGCCATGTGGAGAAACAATGGAGGAAGAGAAGAGAGAGCCTTTATTTTTCAATTATAAGTTAATATAAGCTGGAGGGCGGCGTGGCTCGGAGGTAGAGTGGCCATCTAGCAACCGGAGGGTCGCTGGTTCTGTCCTCACTTCCCCCGGTGACCATGTCGAAGTGTCCTTGAGCAAGATACCTCACCTCTAATTGCTCCTGATGACCCTGAGATGGACTGGCGACCCATCCGGGGTGAACCCCGCCTCTCACCCAGTGACCCTTAATAGATAAGCAGTATAGAAAATGGATGGATGGATGGAAGCAAATATAAAGCCAGGTAATCAAACTGTGATCGTATTAAGGGATGTCTTAAAAATGGAACAACACTAAATCTTTACGGTGTTGCTCTCCTCTGTAGGTTAAAACTGGGGTGAGTGTAGTTTGGAATTTTAATTACACTCATTGTATTTGAAGATTAAATGCGTAAACATGAAGTGTAGATTGCAGTAGTTTATTGGCACTTTTTTCAGCAGCTTCGTTTCCCCATGGTGCTCCATCAAATTGCTTTGGACATCTGTTCAGAGAATAAGTTGGTAATATCATGGGACCATTGTTCCTAAATACTAATCAAATCAACATAAAATATGTCTGATTTGATTACTAGCATGTCGAGGACATCAAAACAACAAAGATAACCTTTAAAGATACACAAACACTCCAGTTAGACATTTTAATTACCTGAGATTAATTAAAACTTGTTATGCATGTCATAGACCTGGCAGACCTGCCATTAACATGCATGCTGGGCGATGGGATCACAAGTGGATACATCTAAATATGTTGGTTTACACCGGGCATCAGAACGCAACTTCACGTGCGTCTCAGGTGACCACTTGTCATTGGATCCTACTTTTCTCTCTCTTGCTTTATGTGCAAATATCATTATTTGCAGAAGAGTGAAAACATGAGAGGCCTTCATGCGTGGTGGAGCTGATAGTGGCATCTCCTCTTCACTCGTGTCTTGCTGTTGCAAACTTAAACAGATTCTGCTTAAATGCAGAAACTGTAGGTCCAGTAAGTGGGACAATGTCAGGACAGCGAAGAGTTTTGTTTTGTTTTTTTGTTTTTTAGCAGCTTTTACCACTCACCTTTTAGCCGGCCTCCGTTGCGTAAACAGTCCGTGTGGAGTGCAAAAGACAGGGAGAGCCCTGACTGAAATGGAAGGTCAGAAAAATGGCTGTAATTTCATGATTTAACGAATTATTAGCTTTTTTTTTTTTTTTTTTAATCTGCATACCCATTAGAGTGTAAACTGGCTCCATTTGGAACAATGCGGGATGTAAACAATGAGTGGTGGATGGAAGGAGAATTCTTGGAGCAAATATCCATTGGCTACACGGGTCCTCTGAAATACTGGCCCCTGCTCCAGAGGCTAAGTTGTCAGACGTAGGTGATGGATTCAGAGGTTGGGTTTGGTCCAGTCTGGTCGGGACACTTGCTGGTTTATTCTGATGAACTTGTGTCGCAAAATAAAGTCCAGGTACCTGCTACAGCACACGGACTACCTCTGATTAGGGTCTATCGAGCGTGACCATCACATTTATATTTTGTTAATAAGAGGTCTGAATATTCAGAAATCTCACACACCTATTTATAGATGCGCAGGGCCATTAATTATATCTGCTTTGATATTTTTCTGCTTTCTGTGTCAAGATAAAAACACACACACACACACACACACACACACACACACAAAACTACCCAATTTCTTTCTCATAGTTGCTTCTGCTCCTATGAAAGTAAGTCAACCCTGTTTTCTTCTTCGGAGCACTTAAAATGAATAAAAACAGTTTTTATTGGGATGTCTGACAACACGGTCAGGAGATGGTTTGTGCATCTCACTACATGCACATTAAGTCATCATAAACGCCGGGCTGTCCAAATGAGCCATATACAGTACCGTATATTTATCAATAATATGCGCCTTTCTTTTTCACTTCATCATGCTGTCCTAGATATGTCGAAAGCCCAAATATGATTTTTTTTTGCAATATTTGCCACAAAGTTACACTCAATTTAAGAAAATGACGTTCAAAAGAAGTTTGTTTGTTTATAAAAGTGGAATTATCCTGACGGTACCTCATCATTCTTGGCCATTTGAATGAAATATGAAGGGGGGGGGGGGGGTGGCTATGCATATGAAGCTTATCTCACCTCCCTGTGACAGGCCTGAGGCTGGTCACTTCACTGTTTTTGTTTGAGATGTCAACATCCTTAGCTGTGAGAAATAATGAGGAGAAGAAGAAGAAGAAGAAGAAGAAGAAGACGGCGACGACGAAGAAGAAGGCGCTTTTTTAATAGACTTCTGTCTTGCTGAGGTAAAAGTCAATGTGGGGACTAGTTTTAATGAGGCAATCATCAGGTGGACCTCGTGATAATATTGTTTCACATAATGTGGCCCTGAAACTCTCCTGGCTCACAAACCATCCCCAGACAAGCAGCACAAGTCTTTCTGAGCTCGTTAGACCTGCAAAAAACCAACAACACATTACATGCATCTGCAGTGTGTGTGAATATTAACAGGAGTCACGCGAATCGCTGAAGGTTTTTCCGTACAAAATTCTACCGGGCTTGTAAAGATTAGTAGTGCCTGCATGCCGACTCAAAAAATGCACGTTTGAAATGTGATCATGTGAACAAGCAACCAGAGGATTAATTGAGGAGAAAATTATTTCCGACAGGCTTTTAACTGCAATGCTCAGATATAAAAACTGTCCATTAAAAACTCTGGACTCGTTTCAGTTCATCTGAGATTATCCCTGCTGAAACCACTCTTAGTTCCGTAATTTCTTTAAGATCCAAGTGATGGGAGAGGCCAGGGTATTTTCGGTCCAAGCAATAAAGTGTAAATCATTTTTGATGTGAAAGATGACTGTGTGTGTGTGTGTGTGTGTGTGTGTGTGTGTGCGTGCGTGCGTGCGCGCGTGCGTGTGTGAGAGTGTGTGTGATATTAATTACACCAACATCTGTTCAAATAAACTGCAGAAAAGAACAGATATGAATCTACTTGGTTAAAAAAGGGAACAATAATCAGATTTGGCTGTGTATAATGAGGAGCACGTCGACTTGAACGTTACAAACAGAATCAATTGTTTCACCAAGTACTCCAAACAATTAATGACAAAGCAGATTAACAGCCAGTGGGATTAATTAACACAACGCTGGACTTCAACTTGGGATTTCACTCTTCATTTCCCCTTTCCAACCGCAAGTCAGCATTGCCTTTTTTTTTAATGGGTTTTTCTTTACACCATGACCACGATCATCCCCAGTTAACCCTGTGGTTATTATTGCAACCATGACGAACAAGGGTCTATCACACAGGATTTATTTAATCCAAACTGTGACCATAGGGTTAATGTGGTTTGTTTGTTTGTTTTAAATATATGTTGCTGTCACGTCATAGAAATGACAACATGAAAGGTAAACAACAATTGCCAAGACAGAAAGCTTCTACAGCGCATCAACACCCACTTCAGTCCATCAAATGTCCGTTATCATCTTGTCATCACTGTCATTGTCGTGATTCACACCAGAGACAAGCAGACAAATCATGATCGCCCCCTGTTGGCTGCCTATATTGTCGGTTGTGAAACGTACTTCCAGCATCCCAGCAGATACGGAGGATTGTCACGGTGGTGTTGTATGTTTGTAGGCCGATGGGTGGGCTAAACTCAGCATCACCACAACAAGCTTTCAGTATCTCCTGATTTCAGTGCTTAGCCTCTTGATAGCATCGGCTATATGTAAGACACTCAAATGCTTCGAACGTTCCCAAGTGTGGTATTTACTGACGTATTTTAACCCATAGAACAAAGTGCTTAAGTACACCAAGCGAGTGTGACGGATTTTTATTCAGACAAGTTTTCAGAAGACAAAAGTTTTCTTTGAGATGTGGGAACAGTGCATTTACCAATGCTAACTTTGACGGGTTGTAAGAATCGGTCATCTGCTACTCAACTGTAGCGAGTTTAAAACCTTTTTTTTTTTCTCTTTCATTTTAGGAAGGACTTCTGTCACTGACGTTCAGCTGATTCTGTTTGCGAAGACTTTGATTTTAATGAGTTATTGGGTGCTAAGGGTGTGACTTCATGAGTGACAGCTTTTCTGAACAAAGTACCGCGGGAATCAACATTCCATTGTGAAACTGCATTCAGGCAGCATCTCAATACTGCACTTCCATCATCAGCAGTGCAAGATGGCGGCATCCTTATCTGCTACATTGGGAAAGCGAGTAAGAAGAATGAGGTCATGTGAAATGTCTTCATTTTGGCGGGAAGAAGGGACATAGTCCAAATATTCTATGTGCACAGTCCCTGTATACTTCAGACAGGGTGATCAGAGGGTGCATATCATCTATTGTCCTCACTGATCTCAGGAGGTGCAGCAGGACAACACTAAATCTATGCTACTGATGATAAAGGGACATTTCATGTGCCGCTAATGTTCCAGCTTAAGAAGCAAACTCCCCCCTTTAACACGTCTTTGTCTGAATGAGCTGAAAATGTCACTAAAAAGAGAGCCCTCGGTGAAGTTGTTTGAACTTTCCTCACTCATTTTTCGCCTAAAGAGATTGTCACTGAAGAAAACAGGAAGTGACATTTTGTTGTGAATGATATCTGAACTGCCAACACGTCTGCTGACACCAAGCAAGAGCGGGGCTCTTGCTCTCTGCCTTTGTTCGCCCCTCTACTATACAGAGGAAGCTCTGAGCTTATTGCTTATAAGTGCAAGAGTCATTAGGCAATTAATTTATTGTACAAATTTACACACCGTGATGTCAGATTCAATTTATAGGAGTGGATTGATAGTGGAATGATATTGTGGGAAAAGGTTTTCTTTCACGGTGGGTTCAGATTCACTGCAGTATTAGAGGGCATAGATTGGTCAACGGTTTGGAGACCAAAGGCTTTTTTTTCTCCCTTGGCTGATAAATCTGTAAAAAGCGCATGGTGTTTAATGATGTATCCACAACTCATTGGCTCGCTGAAGAAAAAAACCAGGGTCCTGACAGAGATTAAACATCTCTAATGTCCACACTGTGTGTATATATGTGTGTGTGTGAGAGTATAGAGAATTAACACAATAATCAAAGACACAGAGTTGTCTATTTATTTAAATTCCATGTTTCTAAAAATCGTTTTTCACATCTTGGATTTTACATCTGTTCCAAGTATGAACCCACGCTAATTTCAAACACTTTAATATACCTACAGTGTAGGAACCCCTGAATTATACCAAGAGAAGCATTAAACGCTGCAATGCAGTTCGCTCTGCCAAATCATCTGATCACAGCGCTTAATTGAATACTGATGTGAAATGCAGACAGCCCGAGATAGCTGAGCAAGTTTCACAAGTAATTAAAACATGCTACTCAGCCCATATGGATAATTTGCTTGAACTCATTTATCCTGTGTGCTGCAAGTGTTCCTGCTTTAAGTGTTGGTTATTGATAAGGGATATCCATGGTCATGATACATAGCAGAAAAAAAAAAAGAAAAGAAATCTACACATCTCAAGCAATAGAAGGAGTGAATGCTGCAATGGAGTCATAACTCAGTCTTAAGCAGCTTTTAATCAGGTAGACTTCAGAGATATATCTCATCGGGAATGCAGAGCCATCACCTCGGGCTACAAGAAATATCCAAGTTCACCGATGTGTCTCGTAGCAGGGATGCTTAAATGTAGGCCAACTATTTGCAGTAAATACTTCACAGGTTCAGTTCAAGAGATGAAAGTCCATCGAGCCTGCACGCTGCTTTGTAAATATGCAAATATTTAATAGTTAATAAGTACGTGCAGGGGGACGGTGTGGTACACAGTATGCCTCCCAGTGCATTATCCACTAGGCAGATTTTCTGTGGCGGAGATGTGAGCCAAATAAACAAGCGAGCTGTGGCATAGATTCGGTGGTTAATGACAAACCCGCTGAGGTTCAAGTTTCAACCATAACATTTGCATACTATTAGCACAAGAGAATCTGTTGAAAATTACAGCCGAAATTCAGAGGAAGTGAATGTTTCCTTCAACCAGTGGCAGGAGATACTTGTTTGTGAGGACTACTAGAGGCACAGCGGAGGCACCGATCAAGACATACAGCACTGAGTTCTCTCATAGTGCAGATGCAGCAGGCTTTGCAGTTTCCTCTACCTTGAAGGAGAAAGTCTCCACACAGAGTGTGTGTGTGTGTGATAATACACAGTAGAAGATGATGTTTTTGTCAGTGTATCAACATTTCGAGCTGGATCAGTGATTAGAAATTCACTGACCTTGGATCACTAATAGAAATTTAATTCAGTCTCAGTGATCGTATCTGCTTTAGGAGAAAACGTCGTAGAAAAAAAACAAACTATGATTTGCTTCTTAATAGCAGAGAAAATGTGACCGCATAATGGCTGAAGTACTTTTGGGAGAGCAACCAAGTAGCAAAACAAGGGAGGAATTAATAATTGGTCATATTTTGCTCAGAGAATGTGACACCAAAATACTCATCACTGATATTCATACAAAAGGAATGTTTATTTCAATGAGAATTTGGACAATTTAATTGAGTAACGTACACAAGCCAAGACGTGCCAATGTGAAATTCTCATGCTGTTGTGTCACAACAAGAAAATAAAGCTGATAAATAACGTAATTAAACAAAAGTAATTGCAAGTACGGCTTTTCTCGGATTATCTGTTAACGTAGTACAAATTACTTTTTTCCAGTCTTTTTAATAAATGTGTTGAACTGCAAAAAACGAAGTCTTGCCAAGTATATTTGTGTCATTTTCAGTCAAAATGAACCCCCCCCAAAAAAACCAAAAAAGCTTGTTTGTTTGTTTGTAATAAATAAAAGAATCTGCCGTTGAAGTAAGCAATTATTTCTTGTTATAACACAAAATTATCTCACTTACTCAGTAATTCTGAAGTTTTTCAACTAGAAGTTACCCAAATCTACCTAGTAAGACGTTTTTTTTTCCCACTGTGCAGGTAAATTACCGTGCATTGTTACTCTTTATATCAAACTGTATTATTGTTCTTCCCTCCACTCTCAGAATAGAGCATATGAGGACAGCAAAAAAAAAAAAAAAAAAAATCTTTAGAGATTACGCTTTAATATTTGGTTCTATTCTATCTATAAACATTTGACACATTTCTCTTTAAGCTCTCCCTTTGGCAGCCTGGATTACACAAGTTAATCTGTATATCTGTAAAACATTATCCTGCGTTTGTGATGTGTTTTTATGGCAGATTCACTTGCTGCGTCAAACTACCTCTGCCAGGGAGATTAAGGGTGTGTACAGGGGTTTACTGAAAGTGCTCAAACAAGCTGCTCAAAGGGCTGAGGGCTATACCAAGATCCATTCAAGGATTACATCCTCATATCTCCTCCCATCGTCAGTATTGAAAACCAGCGAGATGTTCAACGACTTGCATCAGCCATTTCACAGCTGAGGTGTTTGTCTGTCCATTTTCTCTGCGATACAGAATATTCCTTTGGTTCGGAGCTGTGAGCAGCAGAAATAATGTGCAACACCATAATAAATAGGTTAGAGGTCCTGCGGAGTCTCTCTCTGTGCAGTGAGTTGCCATCTCTGCTCGGTGTTCGCCCGAGTCACGGTTGCAAGTAGCATTCTTTGATTCGGGGAGAGTGGGAAGGCGCTTGCCATGCTTTGATCCTGAGAATGATTAAATATACATGACAGAAACCGAAAAAGCTCAGCTGCCGTCATCCGAAGTCTCTATAAAGCGAGACATTTAATGGAGTGGTTGTTTAGCAGCCATTTTCATGTTTTCTCTCTGACATCACAGTGAACCCACTCATTCTGTGAAATTGTGGTGGTCTTTTTCTTTCTTCTTTTCATTTTTGTTGCTTGCAGCAGCCGCTGTCTGTAATCCCTTCTTACCTTTGCAGGTATAAAACTCCAGGAGGAGAAGCAACCCACTGAGATTAAGGTGTTAGATTAAATCTAACAGTGATTAAATAACCAACCATTATAAGGCTGTGGCAAATTAATTTCCCCTGAGTTTATGTCAGCCTGGCTAAGAGTGTATCTGTGGAGCCAAGTGTGTGCTGCTGCTATCAGCTGTAGTCAAACCAGCGTCAGAATAAAGCAGCTAACTACTGGCTGGCCTCTCTGCAAAGGTCACAACATGAACTGGAACTTAACTAAGACAAATGAGAATTTATGGATGCCAAAGTGTCAATTTATATTCTCTAAAAATTATACCCTAAAACTGTTTTTGTCAGCAATCATAAACTGAGTAAATCTCACATAAAAGAATTTTTGACTGTGCTTGCTCCTGTCTGCAGTGGTAAATTTAACTGGCACTCAGCACGTTCGAGGTTTGATGTAAGCATGGGAGCTATTAAGCTTGTGTCAAATGAAAGTGCACTTATGGCACTTGGAACTGGTCATAACTGGCCTTTATGTGGTAAGAAAACGTCACAATCACCATGGAAATGAACTTTGGAAGGAAAAGAAGAAAAAAAAAGCTCAGTTTTTGTACACATATGATCCTGGGACATAATCATGGAATAAATGATAGCAGTTCACATGGTAGGTGAATTATTTTGGCGTGGTACTTTTTTGTTTTGTTTTGTTTTTTTCTTCCAGCAGACTGTCTGAATTGAGCAATCTCTGCCAGCCAAAGCACAATTTGGATTAGCAAAAGCCCTACTGATAGGTCAGCTTAGCCCGTAATGGAGCAGCTTAGGCCTTGTCTGCATGATTATGACATTTGCAGCCTATTTCCTTGCATCCAGATGTTGTTGCGGCACATCCATCCGTGCCCCCGAGAACAAATTTAGATCACAGGGACTTAATATCCTTTTAAATTATCATTGCAAATATGGACGTATATGGCAAGAGCCTTATTATAAATGTGCTGCTGATTCTAATAAGTGTGCAAATCATATATTTATATATTATTTTAGCTGGAAGATTTAGAGCTGTCTTCATATTTGCCGCATTAAATCTGCTATAGTGTGGCGTTTCTGTTTGTTTCACCTGTTCACCGAATCGACAAACGATAACGTCAACTTGAACAGCATCCTTAACTTCTTGCATGTACAAGACGCTTCTGCTGAGAAAAAGCTGCCGTATGAGGAAAAAGGCTTTTAGTCAGTTCACATTTAGCGGCGTAGTCATTTTGTGCTCTTTTTTTTTTGTACTTAAATCCCCTTTTTAAAAGTACATTACTCAAACATTCGGCTCATAAGGTATTTTCATCAGTTGAGATTGCTGCTCTGCTTTCAATCGTGGCTCCCTCCAGCTGTTCTGATGAAATACACCCGTGATTAATCACATTATGCCATATGATACAGATACGACTCTACTGACGAGTGTGTGCGTGTGTGTTAAAGAGAATAAGTGTACCCCTTCCTATAGATCCAAGTGCATCATAGTGAGCGATTCTCAGCACGATCATTGAACAGGTACAGGCCCGACACATTTTTCAAATGAGAGTTAAATATTCGAATGAAATGGTATCGTCGTTTTAATTGGTCTGATCTTGTTTCAGAAGTCTCCTTGATCAGAAATACCACTCAGAGGATTCTTCCATTATCATTCGTAGTACAGACACATCCTCCTCCATTATTAACATTAACATATTTCGACCAGAAATGAACACCGATGTAAAAGCTAGATATATCATCAAAGCTTTTGTTTAGCGTTGCTGTCCGTCATCTTTCACTGACAGGACTTTCATGTGGACTCTATTTGCGAGCCTCCAACATTAAAGCGGAATCTTATGAGCTGCACGTGCAGTCAGTAACACTTTTTCAGCAGATTGCTGCGGGGCAGCCCACAGCTTTATGAATGCAGACTTGTGAAGTGGCAATGAGATAAATATGCTTTCAGATGCACAGAGTAATTATCTGGCAACAGAAATTTGGGATTATCTTGAATTAAGTTCAGCAGGGTAACCAGCGGTCATTTCTTTCACAGCCTCTGAAACAAAAACAAAACAATGAGGAAGGCGGCTCACGGCAGGTCACGTGCATGTTTGGTGCTTGATGTGTGTTGTTTTGACTGTTTGCATGTATGAATTGTCCGATGCTGGCAGTTGCTAGAGTCAAGCAGATGGCATGGTTAGAAATATTCTTACGATACCTTATAAAACATTATGCCTGTTCCTTTTCTCCTCAGTAATGATGACGTCTCTGTTGCCAGTATGCTACTGTCAACTGTAGCTAAACAGGAAGTTACTGTATCTTAGTTTTGCAGTTACAGGCTGTAAAGTCTGTAAAAAATGTCCAAAATTCTCAGCACCTCTGCTGCTAGCTCTTTACTTTACATACACATTGTAAACAGCATTAAAGTATCCATCCATCCATCCATGCATCCATCCGTCCGTCCATTTTCTACCACTTAACCTGTTAAGGGGGGGTGGAGCCTATCCCAGCAGCCTTCAGGTGAGAGGCGGGGTTCACCCTGGACGGTCAATTTAGAGTATCAATCAGCCTCGTCCCCTCTTGATGTCTTTGGACTGTGGGAGGAAGCTGGAGTACCAGAGAGAACCCACGCAGGAACAGGGAGAACATGGAGACTCTGAGCCGGGGCTCGAACCTGGAACCTTCTTGCTGTGAGACGACAATGCTGACCACTGCACCCCCGTGACGCCCTTTAAAGTATGATTAAATGAAAATTATTCTCTAGAAACATTTTTATGATGAGACACATTACGTGAATTTTTTTTCACATAAAATATCCAGTAACAGGAATTATCAGTGCGCCTGCAGAAACCCCAGCAGTGATAACTTCAAGCGAGATGCTAAACATTCATTTTATTTGCAGTGGAAAATGCAGTATTTTAAGATTGCTGTGACCCTGCTTTTTGTTTAGGTCTGGTTAGTTTTAACAACAAAACACCCAGGGAAGACAATGATTTGGAATAAAACAAAATAAAATAAAATAAAATAAAGTAAATCACAGGCTGCAAAAATTCAAACATTTGATTAAAATCTCACTCCTGGCTCATGATTACGTCCTTTTATTTGAATTTATAGTGCTTTTACAGCTGCGGAGTGACTGAGAACAGCTTGCTAAAGATGATCTCTTTTTGAGAGCTCCCCTTAATAATTTCGAAAACAATTCATGCTTTTATGGCAAAACACAATAAGCTGCCATCAAGGCTCAGTGGACATGGAGCCGCGACTGAGGACGGAGAGCCTCGACATTCCATTTAGCGCCAGTTTGCTGTGCCCCAAAGGCTTAAACTGATCAGCTATGCTTGTATGTCGGTAGGAGGGAACTATTTTCTCATTTTTAAAAACTGAAATAATTGAGTGATTAATTGTGTTTCTGATGGATTTCATTTCCGGCAGAATGGCGAGGGCAAAAAGAGACAACGAATGAATGATGTCATCGCCTGTACTGATGAGTCATTTCCAGACTTTTTCTTGACTTAATTTCCAACGGCAAAATGTTTCACTGAGTGGTGTGATGGGTGTGGAAGATCTGCCACGGCAGCTAGAAAGGAATTGCACCACAGTTTGGGATTGATATTTCAGATGACATCACACCACTACACACACCGTGGTGCTTTGAACATTAAAGATGTGAATCTTTGGGGGGGAAAGAAATGGAAAGATGGTACGTCTCACGGTAATTTCACACCTTCGCTTTTCTTTATTTTCTATTTTTGTCTTTTGGGAGTAAAAAAGAATATTGGTGGCTCTCCAAATGCAGATTTTAGTTATGACACACACTTGAAGACCATGTGACTTTAAGACACACATACACACACACACACACACACACACACACACACACACACCTTAATATAAATATAAAGCTATAAAACACCAGGAGGCCAGATAACATTAAAATGGATGATTACATACCTGCAGTGCAGCAGGTACAGCATCAACATACTCCACAGTAACTTATTGTATATTCATACCATATTTGAAAAGTTATGAACTATTTAAAAAGGACTATCAGCATACGATCATAAATATAATAGTAGATAGCTGGAAATCGAATATAATCCCAGCTGCCAATCAAACCCAACACACTTTCCCATCCATCATTAAAGCAAAATCCTTTCTTAATGTATCGTCTTTTTGTTGCTGACCACACATGACCAAGCCTTTGCCACTTTCAGAACCCTTCCAGATGATCGAAATAGGACTGATTGAACTTTTTACTGCTACTTCGCCTCAGGTTGCTTCTGTGGACGTGGACGTTACACCGCAAATGCATCACTAGCACAGCTGGTGATACAATTAAGATTCATCGCTCCATCACTACTCTCGATTAACTGAATAATTCAATTTAGAAATGTGGAGGAATATAGAATAGTTTTTGGAGAGGAAAACCGTGGGAAGGGAAAAACAGAGAAAAACTCATGATGATGTTGATTACAGTGAGGTAAACACGCGCGTCCTTAAATGTTTTCACAGTTAATGCAGTTGATCAACACCTCGTTTTCGATGGCTCAAAAAGATTTTAATCCAAGTGTTATGATTTTATGAACAGAAAAACTAGATCACGGTGCATGACATGAGTTAAGTACTGTAAAAACAAAAATGTAGTCCAGCATCTTGTGCAATTCCAGTTGAGTGTGAAGGTGAGAGGGTAAGACATTGTCTGCAAATAGGGCGGAAAAGTTCATTTCCACAAACTATCAAGCTGGAATTTTTCCACCCCTGATACCTCAGCTGAGGGTATCTGTGTGTACCAGTCTGATAAACTCCGCTCTCTCCCTCCCAAACTTAGAACCAGACACATGGAGCTTTTTTTTCTCTGTAAAATAACAGGAGGCCAGGGGTTACCAACCGTACTGGTGTGAGTGAATGGATGGGGCAGATGATAGTACTTCTAACCTTTTAATGCATCCATACGGCTCGAGTATGAATAGGAATAATAGGAATTATGACATGTTGTTTGTTTTCTCACAAAGGAACAACACTTGTTCTCCCTTTTTTCATCATCCATCCTTTCATTTTCTACTGCTTATTCTGTTAAGGAAGCTGGAGCCTATCCCAGCAGGGTTCACCCTGGACAGGTCACCAGTCCATCACAGGAGCAAGACATAGAGACAGACAACCATTCACACTCACGGTCACACCTACGGTCAATTTAGAGTATCAATCGGCCTCGTCCCCTCTTGATGTCTTTGGACTGTGGGAGGAAGCTGGAGTACCAGAGAGAACCCACGCAGGAACAGGGAGAACGTGGAGACTCCACACAGAAAGATCCCCTGCTGGAGCCGGGACTTGAACCTGGAACCTTCTTGCTGTGAGGTCAGAGAGTTAACAACTGCGCCACCGTGCCGCCTTTTTTCCTCATAGCAGCATAGTCGGTCCCGATTGCTCTCTCTTACTATTCGTCACGTTGACCTGCAGGTCCACGATCAGTTTAGAAGACATGGAAGTGATTATGAGTGGTTATATCCCAAAGAGGTTAATGTTCATGTGTTTAATTAATAACAATGACAAAAATAACCTATTTGATATTTAATTAAATTAAAACACACTTGTACAGGTATTCATACCTTAAGGCTACATAGCATCTAAAAATGCTATTTAAAAGAAGCTGAATTCATTTTGTTCTCCTGTCACAGAGAATGAAATTAGGCACAGCTGGGGTTTAATTTGGTGTCTTTAATGAGCGGTCTTATTCCATTTGTTTGTGATGATGGTTTCAGCCATATGGCTTTGCTCTGATGGAGAGCTGTTGATATCTTTGTTGCCATTTGTTTATCCTCAGAATCATTGATGCCCCTCCGTCTTGTCCCATGCCGCATCACTTCAGGCTTGGTGTGTAAAAGTACATTCAAAACGCCAAATCTGACAAATGCTCACAAACGGCACTTGTTGAATTTGCTTCAGGGCCTGAGCTTTTTACTTGCGATGGCACATTTTTACAGTGATATATTAGGATCTGATTATCTCATCCAGCACTGGAACCTTCACAATATGTCTCAGTCTTCATGGCCATACAACAAGAGCACCGACGTGTGTGTGTGTGTGTGTGTGAGAGAGAGAGAGAGAGAGCAAGAGACAGACTGTTTTTTTGTTTATTTGTTTGTTTCACAGACTAATGGCGAGATTTGAATGAATTCTGTGGACAAATAGATCACATTACAAGCAACAATCTGGCAGACCTATTTTCAGTTTAATGGTTGATAGCCCGGAAAATTGGAGAACATTTTGATAAAATTTGTTTTGGTGATGAATTTTAATGAGTATGATGAGTATTAAACTTGTGGAGATGGTATGGATCCTGTTGGACTGGTGATCTGTAATACTCAGGTCTAGAAACTGGTCTGGTACTGCATGAACATATGTTGACGATAGTAAATTTGTATTCTGAATCCATGAAGCCTCTTCGGTGAAGATGTGTGACCTGAGCGCTTTCTGTATATCATTAGTACAGAAGCAAGAATAAAGAGCCCAGCCAATTAATCCTCAGAGGGGAAAAAAAAAAAAGGTTTCAGCGCCGCTTTGTTCATACTTGGGCCCATTTAATCTTTCTCCCAGGTCCTCATATGTTTTGTCACTGTCCTTGACGTCTGATACTGATTGACACACAAAGCAGTCTTTTGTGTTTGTATGAGATGCAGGGGTTTGTCAAATAACTCCGGTGTAAAGCCCATTAGCATCAATATGAGACACTCAGATGGTTCACATTGTGTCTGAACCAGCACCTCAGTTATAGCATTTACATGAACGCTGGCGCAGCCTGGAGGGGTTTCAAATGAGAACCCTGTGGCTGTAAAGAGGAAGTGGGTCCCCTCCGCCGTATCAAGCACGATGCTCTTTATTTGGCCGATCCATCACCGCGCCTGCTCGATGAACCTTCTTCCAGAAAGCCGAGAGTGTCTCATGCTGATGCAGATGTGTTTAAACTGGAGTTAGCGGAAAGCTGGTGCCTTCTTCATTTGTACAGGACACAATTAACTTGATGAGCTGGGGAGTGGCGTTAATTGACGCGGGATGAGAACGTGTTCTGGCTGGTGCGTATATCAATGTGGGCAGTTGATGCATTTATTTTGTAAATGTGATCTACATGCGTGTTTTGACAGTAAAATGCGACTTTATAATTTCAAAAAAGGAATAATACTAGTCGCGGACTGATTAATCGGCCCACACACCAGCATACTGCTAATCCAACAATGGATGAACCTCGTTAATCCAAGTATGTTTTATAAAATCTACATGCAGATGCATTCTTTCATTCATAACATAACAAGCAGACGTGAATGAGCTGTGAAGCAGGATTAATTTACAATACCGCCGTGGTCAGACAGTGCAGGATTTTATCAGCCGTCCACTTGAGTAGAATGATTGAATCCTGAAGTGCCAGATGACTTTTTTTTTCTCAGGCGAGGGATTCTATCATTTTCAAACTGCTGCATTAAGTGGTTCTGCTTTACTGAGGCAAATCTGCAACATATCCTGGATATAAATTTTAACCTTTGACTCCGACGTAGTCAGGTGTGACCACCACTTATAGTTGGCCGTTCTGTGCTTTTTTTTTTGAAGTAAAAATATACCTCTTCAGAATGTTTTTTTTTTTTTTTTTTACTTCTAAAGCTGCTTATTCAGATTGTTTGAAATGATTTGTTGTTTGATAAAGAACGTTATACTGTGAACCCTTCTAAGGTTATTTAGGAATGCATGGTGAGGATTAGAATTTAATAAACACAGCAAACACAGATTTGCTCAGTTTCAGGTAGTTTGGCACCCGACTGTCCAAATATCAGCACTGTTGGTTGAGGGCTCTCACTTTCTTATTTCTAAATTTAATCATTTTAGCATGAACAGAATCAGTGAAACCTGAAGTCTTTGTGTCTCATCGTCTTTGTCACAAGAGCCAAGATGATTTTAGGTTTGTCGTGTACTATGTGTGTCTAAGTTTGGTACATTGCTGTCTCTTTTGTACACAGAATATCCAGTGACTGAGTTACTGAACTTAAAAATTCTTTGATCATTTAATTTCAGATAAGACTGCTTTCATTTCTCTATGGACTGTTAAAAATAGAGCAATTCTGTGGCTCTGTTGAGGACTAATGATCCAGGGTGGCTCCACTTCCCAAACATCCCCATAGGTTTCCTCCCCCCCACACACACTTTATTTCATGATGTTTTATGTCCAAAGGGCCTCTGAACACAGCGTCAGATCACAGTGCTTCAGTCTGGGGATGTATACCTGGCGTACCGTGCCCTGCTGGAAGCTGGGTGGTCTTTAGGGGATCTCAGAAGGAGAGGAGGGAATAAGGTTTTGATCAGGACCAGCTGTCTCTTCTGTCCTCAACTATTCTGGTGAAGTCCTGCAGCGGTACAACGGACTTATTTAGAGTTTTAATGAGTTTCGGCATTTTCTTCTCACTAAAAACCGACTCCATGCTAGACAGCTGCAACAATAATATTATTAACTATATGGCAGGATAGGAGTTCAATCTGCAGGCTGAGAAACTTCACACACGACATGACTTTTGTCCGGGTTTCTACGGGTGAAGGCTCAACAAAATCATGATACACGTGATTACTGCTGTCTACATCGGAGAGCACCGACAATGTGTACAAAACAGTGAGAGACGGTGTTTGAGTCCTGTTCGAATGCCATTTACAACACCATGTTTTTCATCTTTAACCCCAATCATCGACAAATCGTAAAACATTATTTCCTGACAATAAATGCGACTTTGTGAAGCTGTTTTCACTGAACAACAGTAAAAAATGAAGTTTTCCCATCAACAAACCTGTATCTGACGCCCATAGTGTCACTGAACCAGGGTTTAGTGTGTCCACCATGAATGAGGCTCCTCCTTGACTTTCTACTGGTACTGGTAAGTTATTCTAACAGATGCCGTGACAAGATTTTGTCAGAAGGATGTATATATTGTGAAAAATACTCTGTATCCATCCATGTATCCAGCCATAAGATATAATAGCACAAAGACCTCTGAAAGCACCACGAGCCGTCCTCTGGGAAAGCGTCACACAAACATCTTGTAAAATGCATCGTGCTGAGACTGCATGAGTTGTGGGTGTCCCTAATAATCTGGTAAGTCTATTTTTTCATTTGATTTGGAGGATTTCCATTTTGAAAGTGACCCAATTGGAAGATGTATCATAGATTCAACAGGAACCATAAGAAGGTAAATTAATGTAATGACTGGTGTGGCACTCAATGTGTGAAGAATATGAAGTATGTACTAATTGGATGAAATGATATGGAAGGAGGGGTAACAGGTGTAATCTTTGAGATGAATTTCCAACAGAGATTCATGCAATATCCCATTATGTGAGTTAAATAACATTTCAAGACAGAAATTAATCAAAAAACAAATTAAAAAACCTTTTGCTGCACCGCATTGCTTTAAATCTCTCAGTCACAGCAATGTTGAGGAGCAGTGCTGTTGTTATTTTTTATTATTATTTCTCTCTAACTTGACAGCGTCAATTATCCTCATGCTGTCAATCTTCCCCTACTTGTAGTCAGAGGATTATACAACCATTGGGGCGGGGGAGGGGGGGGGGGTCACTATTTTGCCTCCAGCAGTGCTATTTAAAACACATGAGTGTGGACTCTGTGAATAGCTGGGAGCTGAGATCAGCCCGTGGATCTGCTCACTACACTCTGATGCAAAGGTCAGATTCAAGTTTGGAAACAAACAAAAACAAACCCACCTGGATCCAAATACACACGCGCACACGCACGCACACACACGCACCCACACGCACACACACGTATCATTACAGAACTGATCACTGACAATGGCAGCATTGTTTTCCTTCCTAAACACCCCCACCCCACCCCACCTGCACCTTCACTATGACAAAACAATGCCTCCCACTCTGTAACAGACCCTGCAGGACCCTTGGCTCTGGCCTGTAGGCTTATGTTCATGTGTGTTCAAGTACACATCCACTTGTTGAACAGTGACTCATTTGATTTTCGCTTCTCCAGCTCTCCTTAAACCATTGTCTTTGTTCTTTGTTCTGCTGGTATCACAAACATCACTCAGTGTGTAATAATGGGCCTATTCATTGGAAACTGACCACCATGCTGCCTCACACGCCCAGACTGATTACTGCTGATATTTGCCATCAGAGTAACTCCACAGTTCAATTACCATTACTTTTCTTTGCTATTGTTTTCATGCATTAGGTGCTACCAATACAACGGGAAAGACACTTTGTACAGAGAAAATACCATCAAGTACTGAGACAATACTTCAAGTTGTTGTCATTCACTGTTTGTGTTTATGTATTGCACTATGATTCCTATGTAATCATAAACCAGGAGCTTTCTGGTGGTGAAATAGTGTGTTTTTACTGAGACATCGTGACATTTGCAGCCCTTTTTATTGACTTACGTACAGAAGCAAAATTAACAGCAGGCATGTTTTCTCTTTTGCTGCCTAGTGGATGCATGATGTGAAATTTGCACCTTAGCCTGCCCCTTAATGCAGAATTGAAGAGGTTCGCCTCCCTCTCTCTCTCCACGGAACAGCCACAAACATCAAAATGTGGGAAATACGAGAGCCCAGGCCTAAAAGTACCAGGGGCCAAAAGTTCACTTTTGCAGAGATATTACCTCTCTGAATTCTTTGTTGTTGTTTTTTTTAAACCCAAAATAAGATATTTCCCAAACCAAGTGGGCTTTGTTCCTAAACCAAACCAGACCTCAGCAGCAACTACCTTAGAATCTTCCATTGAAAATAAAATGAATGTCTGTCACTTCCTGGAGGTTCTCTCTCCTCCCCTCTCACTGCAGGGGTTTCCTGCAGGTGCGCTGATCCTTTCTTGTTGCTGGACATTCGTAGGAGGGCTCAGGAAAAATGTAGAATCCTGTCAGATATGCAACTTGATAAACTTCACCTTTTCATCATCTCTTTTATAAAACTTGAATTGTTTATTTCACAAAGGGCAATGATTCTCCATGACAGCTTCGTCAATACTGATGAGAGGGAGAAAAACATCTTCACAACTCACACCTCAATCACATCGTATTATTTTTAGGAATGATTTTACCGGCTCAGAGATGTCTACTCACATCTCTGGCACTGTCTTCAAAGTTAGCTCTGCGAGGACCCGCGAGCTGTTATGAGTGGACTCCTTTAGAATAATTGATTGTATCTGACATGTCATGGAGAAAGCTTGGTGGATTGATGCGGCATGGCCCTGATCAATCTAAATGAGTGACCGGGGGGAGCTTTTATTTGATCTTTTTTAATTATTAGAGACAACTAAGCTCCTCTGGAGAAACTCTATTTCTCAAGAAACAGCTTGGACCTATTAGGATGTTGGAATGTAAATTAGCATGATCCCTCACCTCATCATGAGCGAAAATATTCCCTGTATACTAGTTTGACAGAGCGTAATGAAACATTGAGCTAAATGCCTAGGCATGTTCCAGAGCACTTTTGTGGTGGGTGTTCAAGGCTCGAGGACTTGTGATTATCTGCAAAGATTAGTTTCTGACTTACCAAACACCAAAATTTGCTGTGATGGTGTCTGAATGATGAATCAACCTTTCGCGACAACTGGGAACAGATCCGAATTCCACGTGGAGTGGCTGTGAAATGGATTTCCGTCCAAAGTTAGAGTGCATGACACAAATACAAATGTTATAAAGGTTGATTTCCCCTGTTATTAGTTATTTGCCTGGTAATATTTTAGTTACACATATTTAATGTGACTTCTAGGGAATTTGTCAACCTTTTTTACAAATTACTGAAAGGTAATGAGACCGCTTTCAAATGTTTTCCATTAACAACTTTTTTTTGTCAGTCTATTTTCCTGTGCAGTGAAGAATGTAGCAGTCACCTACCCGCTGTTATCTTGTCTATATTATTTATTACCATATTCTCTCTCTATGCCTCTTATGGTAAAGATCATTAACAGTAACTCCATGCTCCAAGTGTGAGGCATCTTTATCTTCTCTTTTCTATTTAAATAAAGTGTTAGACATGTGTTTAGAAACAAGAAGCAAATTTAATGTGGTGTATTCTCAGTCTGAGGCAGTAAACAGCAGATGGTAAGCGAGGCCTGTTTAGCGCTATGGATTTTATTTACCTACCCACCTGAATGACCTACGTTGAGCTCAGCAGCTGATGTGGGGGGGGGGGGGGGTTAACCGTTAGCTCTTGTTTACTCCAGTTCCGCTAGATTGCAAGGCCAGAGAAGTCATTGCACGCAGAGAGAAATTAGCTTGTTTATCAGCATTTTGATTTTGGTCCCGCCTCACTGTCCTACTGACATTTTAGACGTACATGATCCATGACTGATGATGATTCCCCATCAAAATAGAGCCTCGGTAACACAACAAAACCTTTGGCTTGTGCAGTTTTCATTGTTTTATAATTGAATATATGATGATTAGTGTTGAGCCAGATGAGGACAATAGGTTGTTATGTGCATGCTTTCAAAAAGGTAACCTTGATCAATTGGATGTGCTCTAAAGATGCACGGCACATTACCAGCGCGAGGCAGCACCTCCTGTCCGTAAAGGTTGTTCCTCAGCTTCCTTTTATGACTATACGTAGTACAGGTTTATTTTGCACTGTCGGACCACCTAGTGAATTCGAGTTAAATGGCGAGAAAGAGCTGAAGTCCTTGAAAGGTTACAAAAATCTTTAGCCATTCATTACTACAAAGGAGGAACTGAGAGAAGTGATGGAATGTAATGAAAATGAATACTCTTTCTAGTCACTTTGCTATCTGTAGATATGTTTAATATCCTATTACAGGGCAAGAAGTAACCACATTCTATACTGTCAAGAGACAAACATGATCCAGAGGGAAATTACCCATCAGGCAAGGCAATACTGTTACTGAGATGCAATTACCAGGCCACTTGTGAGATTTTCAGCCTGGTATCCATGGGTGCATGTCTGTGTGTGAGGGTGGTCGATATGTGCATAACAGCTCTTATGTTTGGCAGAGTAAATTGGATTCTTTGCTGGGGAACAGTTAATTTAGAATATGTCCAAGATGCAAATGATTGATGTGACTATATCGTTACAGCTGTAGGTTTGTGGTGCAGGGCAGCGTAATGGGAAGAGAAAAAAATATATCTATATATCTATATAGATATATAGATATAATTGCAGTGAGAAGAAAGTAACTTTTTTCACAGAATTATAATGATTTTTTTTTTAAGATTCCTGATAGTGTCATTTGGAATTAGACACTTGTGGGAGGGGAAAAAAAAACAAACAGTGTTTAAATGTTGTTTGTCTGATGTTGCGGAGGTCTTGTATTTGTTAGTAGTTAAATAAACGATGCATCAGAGAGGATTTAATGTACTAATTTAGCTCTGAATCATGCAGCCTACAAACAATGAAAACATCACAGTTTGGAATGAACATCAGTGTAAACATTTGATAAGGATTTGCTTGAGGCCAGTGCTATGGTTTATTATTGATACAGAAGCTGAAACTGTAGAAGCAAGACTTGCTTCTGTGTGTGTGCGCGCGCGCGCGTGCGTATAATATGCTTGTTTTTGTAGTCATAGCCTACAACTCAAGTTGAACATAGTATTTGCGGCGATGGCAAATGAATTCCCTGTTATCTACTGAGATAAATTTCTCAAGTTGGGGGGGACATTCCCATTGTACTACAAATGATCACCTTGAATCTTATAATTAATCACTGCTGCCTTCGATAAAAAAGCCACTATATCCTGACACGCGGTATAGAGAGGAGAAGAAAAGATGTGTCATTGCTATGGAAGTGCATGTGTATAAGGAATATAACCGCCTGCACAGAGTATGAGCCTAGCGTGCATAATAAATGTATGACAAAACAATACCCCAGGCACCCCAGTATTAATGATATGCAGCGAACTCATTATTAAAGTTCCAAAACAGCTCCTGGAGTAACACAGATGGAGTCAATTAAGCAATGAGCATACTTGCTTGCCTGCCGTTTCATCTTCTTTCTTTTATCTCTTGCATATTACTCCATGGATGTAATTAGCTGTGTGTTTCTCCTTGCAACATAATGTCCAGTGATAATAACTCTTATTTTCACTTGTAATTCTAAATAATGTACTGCTTAATAAATATACCAAATTTGCTTTCCCTGTGTCCTTGGGTATTTCATTTGCACCGCAGGAGGTGTTGAGGATAATACCGCTAAGCTGTTTTTGTCTGCTCTTTGTGTTCACAGAGACCTGATGCCTTCGACGCTGGAGGGGCAGATCACCATGGAGAAGACACCCAGCTACTTTGTGACTAACCATGCCCCAAAGCGCATCCACTCCATGGCCAGGGACATCAAGCTTATTATTGTGGTGCGTAATCCTGTCACTAGAGCCATTTCTGACTATACTCAGACTCTGTCCAAGAAACCTGAGATCCCAACCTTTGAGGTTCTGGCTTTCAAGAACCGGACGCTGGGTCTTATAGATGCCTCGTGGAGTGCATTACGTATAGGAATATATGCGCTGCACCTGGAGAGCTGGATGCAGTACTTCCCTCTCTCCCAAATGCACTTTGTCAGTGGTGAGAGGCTTATTGTAGACCCTGCAGGGGAGATGGCTAAAGTGCAGGACTTCCTGGGGCTGAAACGGATCGTCACAGACAAACACTTTTACTTCAATAAAACTAAAGGATTCCCATGTCTGAAAAAGCCAGAGGACAGCAGTACTCCCAGATGCCTCGGCAAGTCTAAAGGGAGAACTCATCCTAAAATTGACCCGGATGTGATTCGGCGGCTGCACAAGTTCTACAAACCCTTTAACATGATGTTCTACCAAATGACGGGACAGAACTTTGAATGGGAGCTGGAGGAGGACAGTGAATCTCGAAGCTCTCAGGACTAGCAGACTGTGGCATGGCACAGCGTAGCCGCACCACCAGCCTTCTCAATAAAACTATCGTTTTTGCTTCGTGTTGGGAGATTGCTTGAGCACATCAATCAGTCATGGCTGTCTTTGCAGTGTCTGTATCCATTAGCAAGAGTTTACTGACATGCTTCTTCTCTCTCTTCAATACTAATGTTGTTGATGATGGCAAATCATTATTGTATATACTAAACATAAAATATATTTATATTTGTGAAAAGGAGATGATTTATTCATTTTTTTGTTTGTTTCCGAAACATAGAGCTGATATAAAAATCGTGTTGACTATGGCAATGCATGCAATGAGTTAAGTGTCCTTACCTCATGAGCCCTAAGGGTAAAATCTGCCTGTTTCTTCTCCCTTTATTTTCATGCAGTTTGTTGCTCTCACACCCACTCACCAGCACACAATACAAAAAGAATCAATTCCTGTGGCTAAGGCCATGAAGTGCTCTGTATCATTTCTTTCAACTTTGTCCTTTCGCTTTAAAAGAGAAAGAGATAGAGAGAAAATTACAGATGAGGGATAAAACGATCCTTTCACACGTGTTCATCGTTTGAGTTCTGTTGGAGACAATCCTTTTCTTTTTTTTTTTCCTGTCAAAGTTTACCAAAGTGTTAATGTACTCCAGTTGCCCTACATTCATTAATTGCACACTTATTCAATAAGAGAGCTGATGTACAGTGACCATTATTCAATAATTGGACGGTTTCACTCCATCATTGAATATTAGCATACTGATGACCACGCAGATGTGCTGCAGGATCGGAGGTTTTTTGGCATAATTTGACAAATGGATCCATACACAACAAATATCAATACTCAGCTGTTCATCAAACAATTTCGCATCTTGACATGTTCCTGTTGCCAAAATCACCAGTTAACTCATACAGTCGTCGACGATTTGCCTCGTGACCCTCCTTTTGTCACACGTCAGCGAGGGTGAAGAACAACGCTGCAGGACCGGGCAGAAGTTTGTTAACAAACATCTGCTGCCGCGTGGTCTTCTGTCATGAGAGATTAATGGCTTGTTAAATAAAGCTGCTGCTGCTGCTGCTGCTGGAACAATGTCAATGTCAGAGAAAATTTGCTGTCAAGGAAAAGCTACATACATGCAGGTAAATTACTGAGCCATCACTGTATGTGCTTAAGCGGAATGAGCTGATGTCTGGCAGGGAAATGAGCTGTGAGTTTACAACCAAACATTTGTGATGGGCTGATGCTTATATAGCATATGTTAAAAAAAAAAAAGGTTTTGCTGTGAAATGCTCCTTTCTTTACTCATTTATGAGTATCAAAACCAACCTTCTCATTAATATTTTTTTTTTTTTGCATAACTCACTGTGTTTGTCTGTTGTCTCTGGACTTTCATCAATTGAGACAATCAATACAGTCAATGAGTCAATAAATACAGTCTGCTACACATCAGTGGTTGCTGCAGCTATGATGCATTGCTCTGTTAATCCTCCCTGTTCTCTGGTCGTGGATGGCTGGATTGGTTCACTCTCTGCAGACCTCTCTGTCACCCTGGGGAGGCCGGCACCAGCAGCTACTTACACAGAGCAATTGATTCAATCAAAGTAAGCACTATACTGCCCTTTGTAGCGCCAAGCCTGAACACTTACCTCTGAGTCTGACTATCCTAGAGTCACAACTTCCACTTTGAGGCATTTCTGTGCAGCCATCCCTCTGTGTTTTCTTGACAATCTCTCTGTGCTTTTACTCCCACTCTCCCTACCTCCCTTTATTCCTTCCAAAACATCATTGCAGCTGAAACGGTGTGCTGATGGACTGTGACAGAGGCGTTTTATTAGGAAATGCAATCAAGACATGCTAATCAAGCCTCTCACCCTCAAAATATATCGACTCACATTTGCCTGAACACAAATGTAATTCAAATTCAAACCTAGACAGCCCTCCTACTCAGTGTTGAGATACTCAAAGAAATCCTCAAAAGGCACCCTGCAGTTTTATCAGGACAGATGAAGACTCCATCCTCCA
The DNA here is from genome assembly GCF_037954235.1 of Aulostomus chinensis. Taxonomy (NCBI): domain Eukaryota; kingdom Metazoa; phylum Chordata; class Actinopteri; order Syngnathiformes; family Aulostomidae; genus Aulostomus; species Aulostomus chinensis. Next base: position 6,423,951 of record NC_141337.1, read on the forward strand.
TCTATGAATATGCACTTGTGCTATTATCGTTTGCATTTCCAGGATCACTTGCATGAGGGAATTCCTTTCCAAACGTAACACTTGGATCCAACCCCTCAATGAACGAAACACATACCTTTATTCTTTTGTTCCTCCTGCTTGTTTTAGGTTTGTCAGTGGTCACAGGAAGAATACTGTGATACATCCTGCGAGAGTTACAGTGCATGAAAGGCATGCTAAGTTGTCCTTCAACTGCTCCTCCCAGTGGGGATCATGCTGCGTTATGTGGTTCATCAGTGTTTCCGGCACCAGGTAAAGAACACCGGTGATGAACGAGCATCTCATCCTCATCAAACTGTCACAGCTTTAAGTGGCGTTATTCCAAAATGAAGTATAAATTCAGATTAGTCATTTCTGACAACTTGGCAAAGAGCTGAAAGAGTAATTGACTGTTTGGAAAGCTAGCAGAATGTGTCTAAAAAGACTTTGATGCTGTGGTTGTGCATTTTTTTGCTGAGGGGATTTAATCCGCGGGATGTGCATCATAAAAATATTCTAAGATAAATTCATCACCACCCAAACATCACATGTCCCCTTGCTCGCACCAACACGCAGCATGAATAAGATGATGTCATTTTTGCTGTATCACTCTGTAGAGATATTACATTTTGATACATTTTCTGGTGAGAGACACACCATACAGATTACCAACATTTGTCAGTTTGTCCAGATAACACCAGTTTATAAATCTGCAATGTTCTCGGCTCCATCTCCTCTTTTAAAATCGGAGGGAACTTCCACTACTTGTGCAGACGGATAGTCAGAGAGAAGCTACAATGAGGCAACTGGGGCCAACTGTGGCTGTACGGCACGGGGGCTCACCACTAGAGGCAGTACTGCTACTCCTGGATTGACAGGAGCCCCAGAGCTGGGCCTGAGCTGTCAGACTCTGCTGCGGTAAAACACTGATTTTCTAAAGGGAGTCTGGAGCAGAGGGATGACATGAAACGTTTGTGTTGGAAACCGTCATGAAGAAGTCTACTGAAGAACCGTGGTGAGATTCTCTGATAGCTGATGTAATGCTTCTTTCTTCTTTTTTTCTGTTCTTTTGTTTTAAGACTTCACTCTGGAGCCAGATATCCTCAGAAATATGAGATTTTATTATTTGGCCAAAAGCAGCAAAACCACAATCCACTTCCTCCATTCATTAAGAATTAAACATGCTAGCAGAGCCACTGATTATACAATGCTTAATCGAACCATGTCTGGTTTTGTGAGAATAGTTAAGACCAACTAATGATTTTTGTCACTTCTGCTTAGAGAATGATAGCGTGTCAACTTCTCCAATCAATATTGCACTAACCCTTTTTGAATGGAGGTCTGATGTAGTGTCCGAGGAAGTTCTCATGCAGCTGCACTCCTCTTCTCGTGTCTAATCAGGATGCGTTCAGCCACAGTATTGAGTGTAGCAGGGCTCATTGGTGGATAAGTGGTGTAGAAGTTAAGAAAACACACTGGCCATGATGGGTGAAAGGAACCCAGGCGCACCCTCTGCTCAAACAAGATGCACTTTGCTCTACACTCAGGAGCACAGACGGGCCAAATCAACAGGTACTGAAGGACAAATTGAAGCCCGCCCGGGGCGAGCAAAGGTTTGCCCTCTTGATGTTTGATGACTCTTTGATGCACAACACCTTCTAATGCACAACAACTGTCGACATGATCCATATTCATTTCCTGTGTTATTTCATGCATGGCTGAGTGTTTTTGTCACTTTGCCACACAAGCATACTGCATCACTGCAAACCCAATGATACTGATATTGAAATGTGCTGAATGTGATTGAATAAAAGAAATACAAATAATCAGATTAAATCACAAAAGTGCTTACGTGCCTCACCAATGGCAATTACATGTTTGTGCTCCTTTGCACTCAGGCCTGGTCCACCAGGAACACCAGCTGCTGACTTTTCTATCTTTGGCAGCTCAGGAGATCTGGCACCTCTTCCTTGTCACACCCCCCCCCCCCCCCCCCCCAAACACTGATATCCTCCAGTGGCTGAAGGCTGGATTTGAGTTCTGAGTTTTGTGTTTTTATCCCACATCTTCCCTTTGCTTCTATAAAATGATGCCGGCATCACCTCACCATGTGAGGTCTGACAAGTTCTTTAGCCAACTCTTTGATGAACAGCTGCTCATGTTTTCTAGGTGCACAGTGGAATTGGGGGGTTGGCAATCTTTACAAATTAGCACATTGTCAAAGAGAATTGTGTACCACCAGCATGTTGTCTGCTTAGTGCAAATATGATTCCTCTTTGGACTTATTTCTTTGTCACTTCCTGTTTTATTTTGTAGTTCTGCCATCCTGTGTTGATGTAGCTTTTCCTTCCTGTCGTTGTTTGGTTTCCCCACCCTCTTTGATTACTTGCTCCGCCCTAATTAAGTTCACCTGTGTCTTGTTCCTGAATAGCCCTTCAGGTGTGGGATTATTTTATAATCTTTGCTGGTGTAATTTGAAACGTTTTTTGTTTTGTGGTTTTTTTCATCTTGTACTACCTTTCTACTGGTTTTGGATTTGGGTTTTGCCTGCTCCCTGTTTGGACTGCTAACTTTCTTTGCTGAGCTCTTAATGACTGTATTGAGAAGTTCGTTCCTGGATTCTGCTGTGGTCCCTCTACACGAGTCAAGTCCCTGTTTTTGTGAGTACTGACACTCTCCTCTGCCTCTTTCCTACGAATAGATGTGAAGGTAACCTTCACCTTATGTTCAAAGTATTCACACTTATTTTTTTCATGCGATATCAAAGGTAGAACCGTGGTAAAATAAGACCTGTGTACCTCAGCTGTCTGACTTTTATCAAATTTGTGGCAGGTGAGTCCACAGAAAGTGTATGAGAAGCGCAAACATTTCTGTCCAAGCCCAAATTAGTGAAAACCTGTATGCCTAACTTAACACGTTTCAGATATTTAACAAATATTCATGACATGCATGAAATAACATGCAATGAATGCAAAAGCCAGTGATCCATGTTGTGCATTTAAATGGTGGGACAGAAAAATTGTGTATAATTGAAGAGAAAATATTATATGTATGAATGTAATACCAGGAGTAAAGGTGTTGCTTTATAAAAAAAATAGCAACTCAGGTAAGTTTTTTTTATTTTTGGGGGGGGGGGGGAGACTCTCTCACATTTTACCCTCTACTCTCTCACATTTTACTCTCTACTCTCTCACATTTTACTCTCTACTCTCTCTCTACACAAGTAGTGGCTCTGTGTTGATCAGCTGGCAGTCTGTTAGCACTAGCTTCAGGGACTGAGTTCTATCGAGGACTCAGGGAGGCAAGAGTTCAGGACTTTGGTTCATGCAGGGCCACTAGAGCTTCTGCGTCCACCAGTGACAAAGACGCCAGAGAAAGAGATCGATAGCGGAGCTGCAGTCTGTATTGATCTGATGACGTCAGCTTTGGTGCATGTTAAATCTGGGACGGCCACAAGAAGTGACTGAGGGGGTTGTGACCATGGAGGATCATGGGAAACTGAATCCCTGTGGTCCCAGCATATCCATTTTGCAATTGTATCTGCATAGAAATGTTCCTGAGGCAGCTTAGTGGTTCATTGAATTTAACTCCTACTCATGCACCCCAATCTTATTGATCATCAAATAAAGGATTAAGCACAATCCTTCCTCACTCTCAACATTGCCCTTCTATCTGAATTTTTCAACATCTTTGTGTGGAGGAGGGTCAGTAAGGGACTGGTTGCCAAGGGCAACATGTACATTGATGATTGAACATATTAAGATTCACCCAAACATAAAAGTCTACCTCCTGTTTCCTCTAGAAGACGCCTGACTACTACATTCTCTAAATACTGTATGAAATTTAAATTTATTCAAGTGTTGCCCTGCTTTGTGGAGTAGAAATGATATTCCACCCAATTTCAGAGATGAATCTAATATGGAAACTAGGGCTGAAGTTGCTGTAATAATCATCACAAAGTCCATAGCAGCAGGACAGAAATAAATTTAGAAAACATCCTCAATCAAACGTGGTTCCTGCATCCTTGGATCAACCCAGTTCCTGCCATTTCCAGTGGTCATTACCAGAAGTAATCATTTCAATAGTTGTTGTGTCCAGATTCAGTGCATTTTCTCTGAAACTACCTCAGAAGAAGAGAAGCATTGTCCCATAAATCTTGACACACCAGGCCATTCTCTTCTTCCTGCTCCCGACCGTGCTACCTGATTTCTGACCTGTCTTGCACACTGTGCATCCTTTCTTTTAAACAACAAAAGACCTTTTCAAAGTTCTCTGATCCAATTTCACAATCTTTAGTTGCTGTTGTCATTATGTAAAAAAAAAAAAAAAAAAAAGACGCTTGAATGCAAATGTAGAAACAAATCAGTTGAACAACATTTTCACAAAAAATGAAGATGGAAAATATTCAAAAATCAAGAGTTTTTTTGTTGATTTATTCACTTTTCTAGTCCTTTTTTTTGTGGCTCAGTTTAATACAGATGTTGTTGGGTGTCTAGAGCCGCATGATCAAAGATGATCTTAAAAGCCAAAATGACACTCGGCATAGTGCTGAGCTATCTAATCGCCAATTAAACAGTAATCACTAAAAGATGAATGTGTTTGTAATGTAAACCAATAAATAAGGCATACATAATTAACATGTGTGTTATGATATTGGCTTTTCAAGCTGTGCTGTGATGATGTGCATTAAATCAGTAGCCTGAATTATATTAACCTAGTAATCCCCTCCCTTCTTTATTAATACCCACCATAACAACAACAACTGCCTCTTTCTTGCATGATGCTCATTCTGCTGCTTCGACTTCTGAATGTTGCTGTGAAGCAGCTGGTGTTCAGTGTGGAGTCCAACTGGTTCCCATTCTGATCAGAGAATAATTACACAGCAGCAGGTGACTGTTAACTAGAAAACTGCTGCATCAGGCAAAGTTTAAAACCACCCCTCTCCTTTCCCCACCAAAGAACTTATTTCTGAGTAATTACAATGACAAAAAAACAGTAAAGTTTGAATTTCCCAAGAGGTTTTTCTTTATTTGCATTGAGGCAAGTCTAAAAATCCCATGATATTGAAAAAATAGGGTATCCATGATTAATCCATTTCGTGTTTTTGCGGAGCGATTTTGCATTTTGTCCTTTGTTCAACATGATGTAAGAGCAGTTCCAGTCAAAGGGCTTTTTTTGTCACTATCCCTAACTGTCATCTTCATTACTGGCCTCTCACCATTTTGCGCCTTTTTTAATTAAAAAGGCTGCATTTTTTTGGTAAAATTCTGGTGGTTTCACAAGTGCCACCCTCACAGTTGGAGCCCTTAAGGACAAATCGGCTCTAAACGAGATCTGGAAAGCTTAAAATGCTTCAACATGACACATGGAGTGGTGCCATCCCAGTGAAAATACCACTCACTGACTGGAGGCGCCACACACACAGCTGCATCTGTACTCAAGAGATGCCACAATAGCCCATCAGTACTTGTATGGAATTAAACAGCAAAAATGTGCATTTTGGCATGAAGAATTTTTAATGCACATTTATGGATGGACTGAAAATATTCCAGCAGTCAGTGACCACGGTGACAGGCAGACACCTCCAAAAGCAATGATTCTAGTTTAAACCAAATGTGAATGCGTGATCTTAAAATGTTAGGGGTACCCTCTATCTCAAAATTTATAGATTTAAACGATTTCACACATATTGGGACTTCTACTAATTTACTGTAGATTTTGCTCACCTGATAAGATAGTCGATGATTGGGAGAAAGAATTAAACAGGTGAGATGGAATGCACCCCGCATATATGGAACTATAAATAGGGATCCAAGCCTTACCCTCCATGATTGTAGTAATTGGTACAACTGAGTTTAGCTCCATGTAAGCAACAGGCTACCACAAAAAGAGAAAAAGGAATTCACGTAGGTTCCTTTTTATATGGATTCAAACTCCCCGGAGACTTGCTCAGTTGGAAGAAAAATAATAAAGATTTCTCTTCCCTGGATATTTAATTCTGGTCCTTCAGGGTCAGTGTCCTGCAGGTGTTTGATCCTCCCTGACACTTAACAAACCACACCCGCTTTTTATCTGCCTGGCACCAAGTGCTGCACATTAACTATCTAGGAAGATCAGAAGAAGGATCAAAAAGCTGGAGGACACCAGGCCTCAAGGAGTAGAATTTAGTGTCTAGGCTCCAGGCCAAAACCGAGGCTTGTCATGAGGCCACGGGCAGAAAAGCTCTTCTAAGGTGGTCTTCTGTCACCTTGAATTGAGGGCTTTTATCCAGCTGAAGCACAAGGAAGAGATGTCAAGTTCAAGGTCTTGAAAATACAGGTGCTGAAGGCTTGTGACTGTGAAATCAAAGTGCTGCATCCGATTGCCGGATTTTGTATGAACTAAGGTGTTTTAACACATGGTTATATTGTTAGCAGTTGCTCTTAAACACGCTCTCCAGAGTATTGCGCTCGTACTGTTTGTTGGCAAAAAGAGACGGATCATACAGTAAATGACAAGGCATCCTCGGAAGCCAGTGAAAGCTTGGGCTGTATTTGATTGTTTAGATGTTACCTTTTACTCTTTAAAGCTAACTGCTATTTATACTACTGATGTTTTGAGAGGACGCCCCCCCCCCCCCCCCAGCGCAAAGAGCAACACAGCCCTGAAAATGTTTACTACAAAAACATTTGTTAATGTAGAGTTGTACTGACATTCATACATTAGTTCTGAAAGAAAGCAGAGAGATCAAGGAAACGTTGCCAACTAAGATAAAAAAAATACCAAAAAGACCATTATTCAGCACAAAGGTGTTCCATAGAAAAAAGCCTATAAATGTTCCTCTGTCCTGCTGTGTGACTGGGGGAGTCTTCTGCTTGATCCACTGGAACAGAATGCAACGCCTCGCCAGAAGCAGCAGTTTACCCATCAAAGTCAGTTGTCCAGCGGATAAAGAGAACAGCCCTGTAGGTATATCTAAGAGAAACAAACCCGCTTCCCTCTTTACTGTTTTTGTGGAAAGTTGAGCTAAGGTTCTTGGCAATGATTTTCCAGTACCTGCAACTCGAGCAGCATTGCCAGACATGTTTTGTTTTTTGCTTCTTTTTTTTTTTTCCATTTAGAGGTAGAAATATTTTACTTTAAGTGTGTAGTTCACTGCGGTCTGGAATATTCTCTTGATAGATTTAAATGCATCAGAACACACACACTGGCATCAGACTCAACACTACTAACAGTGTAGTCGTCCATGCTTTATATACATTTTCCCATGTATGTTTCGGTGTTGTCTGCTATTCGAAGGAAAACTGCCTCAGAGTTTCTCATTGCAAGGACTGTTGGGAATCAGAATTTACAAATGCCTCACCTGAAGAGTATCTTGTGGATGTTCTGGTTCAAGAGCGTTGCCTTGGATTGGTCTTTCAGGCTACTCTTGCAGGAGTGGTACAACCACAAGTCCCACTGTGGATGGAAACCTGTAGCTCTGATAGCAGCAAAAGCAGCTCCAGCCATGGCTGTACAACATCATGCCCACTAAATGATGCTAAATTTATAATGAGGGCTAATGAGCTATACGGTTCTTTTGTTTTTGTACGTGTAAATTACAAAAACAGACAAATGACAATACTAAAATATTCAGATTTTAGTTCACAGAATCAACAGGAGACTTCAAAATTTCTGGGGACGTGTTTTAGCTTATTACTGGAAAAAGGCCACATGTATTAAACGTCGCTTTATGCTCATAACCTTCCAAGCTGTAGCAGCAGAGTCCAGCGACTGGCTAGTGTTATTCCAACATTTCACTGCAGACTCAGTTTGACTACTTAACTTTGAAGTGCTGTTCAAATGAAGAATTGATACATGAATCAGCCCATCTCTGGAGTCTCCCAAGCACTGCCGGACTTCCTGCCAATTAATAAACCCGCTCAATTTTCAGCAGACATATTTCATTTGTATGAATCCCTACTGATGTTGCTGTGGGACCCATTGATAGCTTAGTTCTTAAAGACTGCAAAAACATGACGGTGCAAGAGAAACCTGGAGTCTCTTCAACAAATATTATAACATTTAGGGACTGAACTGACTCATTATTTTATCGACTCGTGTTTTGAGGGCTTGAGTTTGACAATCTTTCACCAACTATTTAATAACTGGAGGAAACCATGTTAGTTGAGGTCATAGAGCTAGAATCAAGTGAGGTGAGGTCACAGACCACATGACAACCGAACCCTCAGGACCCTGCTTTATCTGTTGTTGTTTTTTTTCTTTAAATCAAATCAAAACGTACACAAAAAACTTGAAACTACCAATCGAGACTGTAAAACACAGATTTTACTTAGGGAAGCAAAGTAGGATGATTTTCTCAAAAAACTTCTACACAGCCAAGACTTACTTTTGAGGGCATGAGGAATTCTGGTTTTAGACTCTTTGGCTTGTACGCCTGTTATTATGGACTGAGCACAACAGCTGGAAACTCAGTTGGAGAGAGCACTAGATTACGTTGCTGGAATGTTGTTAGAAAATATCAGTCGGGGGGGGGGGGGATGCAAAGACATTTTCAAATGTTAGCTCGCACAGACAATCAGACTCTTTCTGAAGAGTTTTACTTCATCCGTTTCATTTCCTATCATCTATCATGGCCCATAGCCAGCAATGACAGGCTGCTTCACAGGACCCATTCAGAATAGCGTGTGTGTGTGTGTGTGTGTGTGTGTGTGTGTGTGTGTGTGTTTGCGCATGTGCAGGATCTGAAGAGTTGCATGAATGTTTGTCTCACAGAAACCATCTGAGAAGTTGCTCGAACTATTTGGAGTTAGTATAAAAGGGCAGACAATTAAAAAAAACAAAACAACCACATCCGTGGTAGACTGGATGAACCGTCCGTCTGTCATGGTTCAACTGTTGTCGTAACTGAAGCAATTTGGTAAAAGAGGGATAACTTCTCCATCGGGAAAAGCCTTCAGTGTTTTTCTTCACTCCTTCAATGAAGTCGTATTGACTAGTTCTGATTTAGCAGCATCTTTGCTAACTTCTTCAGGAGGTGCCATCGTTGCTTTGAAAGGCCAATCATGCTGCCATCAGACCTTAACTGTGGCTGAAGCTGACTGTCGTTCCTCTGTAAGATTGGTTGGTTGGGGTTTTTGGCACAAGCACAGAACTTGAAGCCAGCTAAATGGATCCCTGCGTGATCTTGTGACTCCACCTGCCTCGCGAGGTAAAATGATTTTATCCCCAAAGTGCAAACTAAAAACGGCTGGCCCGCTCCCAGCATTTTCTCTGTGGAGATGAGGGCTGACCCGTGGCTGTTGTGTCCCTGGATGTAAGAGGTTACACTTCTCATCTTTCATGCCATCAGCCAGTAGGTGAAGCTGTCAAAGCGGAGTCCCAGTCTACTCATTTCTACTATCGGTGATGACGGGTCACATCTTTACCGGAGAATATCAAAAGCTTTTGTCATCAAACCTGGTTAAATGTATTTATTGATTTATTTGACCACAATATTACCTTTTATAAGCCCCCCATATTACTTTGTTCCCAAACTTTGGAAGAGTTTTTGTTTCTAGGTGATTTGAAGAAGCACCACATTCAATATCTTTGACCAGCTCACAATTTACTGTAGATTTGTACAGACTTTGTATTGCCCTTTATTTTATATCGTCTGAATTTTGGTGGGAGACTTTTAAGCTTCCATTTATCAAATATGCTGTGATTACAGAAGACAAGGTTTCATAACAGTTACATTTGTGAAGAAGTGCCAAACCTGAACTGTGAGAAAAACGGTGACTAAAGAGCTCCAAACTCCAGCTGCTCTCAGGTATGAAGTGAAGAGTAAAGAGGGAAGGACAGAGTAAACCCTGTGGAGCAGGAGAGGAAGCAGGACAAGCTGATGAGACATGAGAAGAGAGAGGGATGGAAAGCAGAAGTTTAAGAGAAGGAGGGAGAAGAAGAAGAGAATGAAGAGCCAGGAGGGAAGAACAGAATTAATGAGAGGATGACAGGACAGAAAGTTGGAAGTGAGGAAAAGAATAAAGGAATAGGAAACTAACTGAAAAGTTGAGAGACTGGATGAAGACATGGGATGAATGCGTTGAAGGAGCGATGTGAGGAGGAAATGGAAGAGGAGACGTAAGAGCAAACTATTATGCATGTAATCTTTTTTTGGCGTATTAAAGCTGTAGTGAATAACGTTGTCTTCCCCTGCTGTACTTGAGAGGAGCTGTAACAACAACGATAAACGTTGCTAGCAGATCCAGTGGCGGGACTCTGGAATTGGGTTCTTCTTCTGCTCCGGGGACATCTGTGGTCCAATTGGAGCTCAGGGGAGCACCCACTCATACAAACAAATTATAGCACAAACTTCCATTGAGACTTAAGGATGAAGTGGAGGGAAAATAATGGAGGTCAAAGGTCAAGACACCCACAATGCAGTATTTCTGGTTTGTAATCAGTAACATAAATTGTTCTATTGCCCTTGAGGCAGCTTGCTAACTAGCTTGCTAGCATTGCACATGCAACAAACTCATAAATCCCCTGGAACGGAACACTTCAGTCATGCTAACACACGCAACTAGGTACAGTAGGTGGGTGTTAGGGCCGCATTCAAAATTTTAAAAACGGCATTTAGTGAGGTTGCGAAGAGCTTGAATATAAAGGTCATTCATTTATATGCAATAAAAGCACTGCACTACTTACTCCAGTTGATGATCAGAAATCTATATTTGAAGTTTATACTTCTTTCATTTAAGGACATCTCAAGGGATACGATAAATGACAAGGATGGCCCCAGAGAAATGTAATATTTGAATAGTTTTTTTTTTTTTTTTTAATTATTAAATTCTGAAATCCGTGATGTACACAGCAGCCTGGATTATTATAGCAAATGAAGCAGATTTGTCAACTGAACATTTATTCTTTTAAACCTCCTCCAGTATGTCACAAAATGGCTTTGAAGATTAGTAATGCTGTTTATGACAAATTCCTGCCCTACCTATGTTATGTAACTTTAAAAATTGTAATAGCAGACAGGTTTTCTTTTGGCCATATTTTCAGTGGCAGGAGTGACACTGGGTGTGCTATGACGGAAACAGCTAGGGGACAATTAGAGAGAAAACAAGATATAGGCTTTTTAGAGGATGATGTTTTTTCTGAATGTATAGATTTATTGCGCACTCGTATCTTAAATAGCTTGGAAAAAAATGTACTTGAAAATACTGCAAAATGCTGGTCTGCTTCCTGCCAGTGTGTCTGGCAGAGTTGACACTTTCCTGTCACTGCCAAAGCTTCAGCATGTTTGATTTGCCTGGTGGCTAGTGTTAATTTGCCACCCTGTACGCTTACATCACATATTGCTCTTCAAATCAGGCAAAGCGACTAATTGCAAAAGACTTGATCTTTAGCGATCAACCCAGGTGGCCTGATATGAGTTGACTGACAGACAAGCGCATTCCTGAAAAGTGTCTGACATAATAAAATGAGGGGGGGGGGGGATGCTCGTTCTGTAAAATATAACAAAGAAACCATCTTTGAAATGCAGTTGATTGATTGCTGTAACCTTTTTACTTCTGCCAAAAAGGTAACGAGATCATTGGCGTGCATCTTTATTTGGTTTTTGGTTTTTTTGCTTCTTCATTCCAGTTTTTATTTCCTCTGGTCTTCATTTCTGGATCTATTCATTTTGAAGCCCTTTGTAACACTGTTACAAGAGCTATATAAAGTTAATTATACCAGTCAAGCTCAGTTGACTGGTTTCAGTTGCCACTATCTTGTGGCACTTACGCTTGAAATGACAGAAATCACTATGATGAACCTAAATTGTACACATGCTCTCAATCATTAATGGTAGACGTCCACAATTTTGGTATAAAAATATCGGTGTCTTGTTTTGTTTTTTTAGATTTTTTTGAATCCCCGATTAGTACTTTAGCCTGTGTTTATTGTTACAATTTTTGCTTTTGTATTTTGTGTTTTCTAAATGCCTAAAACCCCCACGATAAAGCACTGAGCCTCATTATGAATTTAAGAAGTACCTCAAGCTCCACACGGCACAGCTTGTGAAACAATAATCTTGGAGATAAAACGTGCCGATCACACACTCACTGCTTTTGTACCAAAACGTGAGAAATTTCCTCTTTTCTTCGAGCAATCCAATTTAAACAAGGATAAAAAAAATCTCCTTTTATCCTCGCTGGAAGGAATAACTTTTTGTGGTAACCGTGCATGTGTCCCATGTCTTCAAGTTGTATTTAGTAAAGATCAGCAGTGTGCAGCGATGTGAAGCCAAAAACATCTCTGCTGCGCTGCAGAGTCTGGACAGCCAGTCCTCACACACTACCATCAGCAGAGCAGTGGAGCAGACTCTCAGGGCACAGAGAGAGAGAAAAGCACTGGCCTCACTGATGCTGAGTAAATGATCAAAATAGAAGAATATTCAACGCAGGGTCTCTATCAGCCTCTTTTTCTCGACTAAGTCTGCATAACAGGCCGAAACAAACATTGCAGCTCAGTCCCAGACATTAGACCTCTGAATAATACTCCCAAATGACTCAGCGCATTGACATTTCTCAACTTTGCACAAACTGCAAAGCTGATCATTTCCTCTGCTCATTTTCTAGTTGGAGTACATTTATTCCGATCAAAATAATAACCCTCTGATGGGGTTAAACGCCTTCGTTACTGCAGCATCTGCTATTTGTTGCCTTAGTTCATTTTTGTTTATTGGGAAGAAGAAAAATGCCGAAATATTTTCTAACAGTTCCTGCAGTTGCCTTTTATATCACAGTAATTGCAGAAATTGGATAAATAAAATAAAAATATGGGTCAATTTGATATTCATTGTTAAATGCATTAAAAATTGAATTGTGTTAATTATCCTGAAAGTAAAACTAAATGTTGTGTCAAGTTGTTTTAGTGGATCAATTATTCTGGATTTGTACTTCTGTCAGTTACAATTACTGTTGAATATTACTGTCAGTGGTAGTATTACTGCACTGCATTCATTCCGACTGGCTGCTCAAAGTAGCTGGAACTCATTTAGGAAATGTTCTTGAGCACAAATATTTTCCCACTTTATAGAACTTCTCCAGCCCTTGTATTACTGCCTTTCAGCCTTTTTGCTGATCTCTATTGTGTCCCTCTTATAACGTTATAGTCTTTGCAAGGTACAAGAGGTACACAATAAATGTACACAAGGAGGTAAAAAAAAAAAGGCATCACGCGCTTGATTCCTGTCTATAAGACCAAACTGAGGATGTGTAAGAACATTTCATGAATGAGGCCCAATGTTCCCATATTTACTTTAGACTGGAAAAGTGTATCTCTGTCTTCCCACAAACTTGAAACTCTGCTTGCTTTGAGGTTACTTTTTAATCGGAGTGGCTGCTCTTTTATCTTTGTTATACGAAATGTCAGGTGGATTTCATTTATTCATTTAATAAGAGGCTCATGGAGGTCCTCAACAATGTGCTACAGACTGATGCATCGCTGGGTTATGACCTTACAGTTGGCCAAGACCTAGTTTTGAGTTGCCGAGCAGTGGGGCTGAGGTGAGGTGGTCATAACGGAAACGCAACCTCAGCCTGCAATGCCTCACAATTTAAGAAAAGCGGTAACGGAAATTACTAATTTATTTGGTTCTTCAAAACCTTTAAGTTTCTCAGAGGAGAAAAACCCACCATGATTGAGGAAGTTTTGTACTCAGACTGTCGGATGCCTGATTGCCTACTGTAATTGGACTTCTTGATGGGTCTCCTATAAAGGCTTCCAGTGGGGAAGATGAGACAACATACGTGTGCTGCCAAGGACACCATCAAGCCATGGGGGATGGTATAATGATCAGGCATTTGATAACAAAGTGGCTTCATGCAACTCATGGTGCCGCAGTCTCAAACGCAAGGCACACATAAATGTGAGTGAGCATTCTAGTAGAAACACTGCCACCAACAGTTATAAATGTATTCACCGCTGGGAGTATAGCAACATTTTCGATGACCTGGGAGAAGTAATTCAGTATACAACACATTACCTCACGGGTAATAATTGTTACCAACCATAGATAACACTTTCACTTTTTTTGGTGAAAATTTCTAAAAAGTAAAGAGTATTTTCAAAGAGTTGCGAATGACCTGCAATTTAGATATGTTTCATTTTACAGAAAAAATGTGTCATTTCATGGGTGTTCACCTAAAAATGAGGGTTAATTTCAGACTATAGGAATCAAACAAAATCTACAGAGAGCCTTCGGTCCTAATTTTCTTTCCATCTTTAGCCTCGTCTTTAACACTCAATGTCTGCAGTGACATCAATGCTCATCTGGAGGAAAGACAACTGGCTGCTCGGTGACTCTGGTGGATATCCCTTAAAGCCATTCCTAATGACTCCAATGGGAAACAGGAGCGCACACACACACACACATACACACAGTAATCTAGGAGCAATTTGTCATCTAAATAACTCAAGCCTACTTGTGGTATTTGTTTGTAGGCTGCTTTCAATTTCTGTATCATCCGCGAAGGTTACCTCCCAGTATCCACCAGAGAAAGTGGCTTTGATCGTAAAAACCGCAGCAGTGCTACACAACCTATGTAAACTGGCAAAGTTCCCGGACCCTGAGATGGACCCAGGCCCAGCAGAAGGCAATGAAGCTGATGAAATATGGCCGCAGGGATTTAACACAGCGCTGAACACACAAAATCAGCTAATCAAGGATTTCTTTACAACACCTTAAGATAAACTGGCCTAATAAATACATGGATGGATAGTGAAAGTTCACAACATAGATTAAAAAAAAAAGGGAAAAAACACATAAAAGTGGCATTCGTATATATTTAATTATTGCACTGTAGGTAATTTGATGGTGATCAAGAGCAGGGTTGTTTGGGTGATTTAGAAGCCCCAGAGAAAGACCAGTGAGGCCTTCCTACATGTTAACAAAATCAACTGATGAACAGAAACATTTGGATTGTAGCTGGCATGCTTAGCTTAGTTTAGCTTCTTAAGCTAATTTCACCTGTTGTTTTTTTTTGTTGTTGTTTTTTTTAACATTGCTACAAGTTGCTTCTCCACAATAATAATATATAAATATACAAAAAAAATAGGATAAATTTAGGCAAGTTCTTTTAGACCAGATATCTTGCATTCTCCTTTTCTTTCAATTAATTACTCTGAAAACACCTTCAGGGTCTCAAACAGGGGCTAACATTCTCTGCAACTGCTACAATACTAAATTTGGTGCTGATGAAGTATGTAGAAGATACAGGAATGTCAAGTTAGAATTCCATTAGATGTGAAATGTGGGACATAATGAAAATGTAACCAAATGTGGATATTTAATTGAATGGTCCATAAAACACGGATGTCAAAATCCCATTTCTTTGGATTTACAGGAGAGGAAACCTGCTTTAAACATAAAATTCACAGGGCCCGTTGACAGGGGATGAACCAAACAATTAAGATGTACGGTAAAAGCACCAGTGATGGTAACGACACCTGTGCTGGCAGCATTTATTGTCCTCCTATCATTCCTCATATAGCAATAAAGCCTGTCTCCTCTTTACTATGACTGTATGACTGCACATGATATAGAACCCTCTCGAAGTTTTACTAGAATCCAGGAGTAAGTGTCCTCTCCACATCTTACTTTTCATAAAAGGTTATTGCCTTGACAGTAATGGCAACATGTTGAAAGGGGAACAGCCATAATGCACAGCAGTGTACATTCAGAGTTGTGGAGCATGATGTTAGCATTCAAAAATACAAGATGGCTCATTACTGCAAACTAGATAATAGTTCCATGTTTTGACTTTGTTTGGCCATCACGGTGAGTGCGGCCAGTGACGACTGATGTACTCCATGTATTATTGTTTAGCAGCTGAAGGCTGATGATGGACTGCAAACATGTTCCGGAGCCTGCCTTGGCAATTCACAATATTTTAATTTCTTTCTTTTCAATTTCTTGATGCCGAAAACATTTTGAAGGACAACAAAATGTCAAGTTATGACAGTTCATGAATGCTTAAGTAAAGTCTGCAGCAACATTTTCAAACTACTGCCTGTAATGCATCTGACGAAACAGTGTTAATCTTTATAAGGATTGAATATCAGAATGTAATGATCACAAACTCCTTCTCACCTGTTTTTACCATTTGAATCAAATGTTTCTATAGGGAGTACAAAAAAAATAATTGAAAAGCTCAACAAAAACCGGAGTAAATGTCGTGTTTTCATGTTGAGAGTGATTACAAACCCCAAACATGAACTGGCAGTTGCATTCAGTGGCACAGACACACACCAGCTGTTTCTGGGCACTCCTGTTCTCTTTCCTTCCTGGGATCTCCGCCCTGGCCACTGCAAGAATGAGTTCATTCTTTTCAAGGAGGTCAATATGAAGACAATTTTAGCCAATGATATATCCCCACTGGTGTGGCCCGGCATTTCTCAACTGTCATCACCATCCTGGCTCAATTACTTTGAAAGATTGTCCTGGACAAGGTCAGTCCTCAGTCACTGTGCCCCGTTTCCAAGCCATCTTACTGCAATCACAGGGAGCCAGGAGGAGCTAAGGAGGCTAAAATGATCTAACATATGCACAGCATATTTTTATCACAAGCCAACTTGATTTGGACAAGCTTTTGCAATTCATTCTCAGCGGCATCAGAAGCAACACTCAGAGGGAGGAAGGAATAAAATACTTCCTGTGTACCAGAATATGACTATTTTAATACTAAATCATCCACATTTCTATCCAGAATAAGCCCCTTTACCGTCAAAAACATGTACATGTTGCCTCAAAGTATATCAACTCTCATTAAATGCAAAAATATCTTTGAAAGTGGTTTCTATGACCTGAGTGGTAACTTTTAGTCATGCTAAAGGGCAACATGGCATTCAATAATTGCTCTAATACATGGTAAGATTGATTTCCGCCTAGGTTATATGCCGAAGTCTGACTAGTTGCCTCACTTACGTCAAACTTTCATCTCTGGCTGTTTTTTTATAGAGAGAATTTAAACAGAAATAATCAAATTCCTCAAAAGAGAAGAAATCCAAGAGCCAGCATGGTTGTGCAATGGGACTCTTTCAAAGTCTATGATTTAAACAACCCACTGCAAAAAAAACAATGATTACTAGGATACTGTATTCATTTTTGCAAAAATTGAGCACTATATAATTGCTTGCAGGTCAATCATAAGCTTTCACTGCACTGAAATGTTTCTGAAATGGTGTCATCATCCAGACTTAGACTTCTATAATTAAAAGTCTCAACCAGAATTACTTTGTCACATCCTAAACAGTAATCTATGAATGCATAAATGCCTGTCAATTGTTCCCCCTAGTTTTTAATATATTTCAGTATGGATCAAAGAGTTTATCGGACTTTGGCCAGCCATAACACAATAGATGGGGAAAAAACTGTTAATTTAAATTTATTTGCATTTGCCATCTTTTTTTTCTTTTTTTTTAATAAAATATGTTGTAAAAGACACCCTGACGTACTTTTATGTTTGGCTTTGCCATAATAACAGATGGAGTAAATGTCCTTCACACTGCTGAAAAACAATTTCCACTACTGACCTACAAAACCTCATGAACGTATCCTTGGCAGCAGGTCTGATTCTCATTTGTCATATTAGCTTCTTCTTCTTTTTTTTTTCCTTTCCAAAAGATAAAACATATTAATCATTCATATTCTAAAACCTCTTTGTGGCATATAAAAATCAGGTTACCACAAGAATGAAAAGCAACAATATAAGCGATTATGAATCCATTATCAGGGATTTTTCCTCCCACAGTGAAACACAAAACAGGCTGTCAAATGAACTTTTTGGTATATCAGAAAATAAAAAGGACAAGGAAGGAAGTGGTCAGGCAAAAAAAAAAAAAAAGAGAACCACTTTCCATCAACTGGTATTACAACAGTTAATTTTGATCTAAAATCATAGTTTCATGTTTAATTTAATTAACTTTTTTAATGAAGAAAACCTTTTCATTCTTCTAGTGGACCTACAGTTAAAAAAAAATGCATCCCAAATTAATGCTATTAAATCTACTCAAAGGTATTTATGAAATCCAACACCACCATTCCCCGTTATACACAGAGGGGTCTTGGAATTAATAAAAAAAACAAACAAACAATAAAATGACTAAAATTGCAGGGGTGTATTATAAGAAATGTTCCACTATTTGCCACAACACAATGGAATGTTAGCGGTCAACTTGCTCAACTGAGCATCCAAAATTAATGCTGAGATTTGATAGAACTTCTAATTTATTCAATTAATGTTTTTATAAACTTTACATGGCATGAACATCTGGTTTCCCTCATACTTTCCAGTTAATGTTCTTCTCTAAAGAATAATTTTCCTCACAAAAACTGAGCTTCAATTTGAAAGCACTGCTCAGCACATTAGAGGCCGCTCTCATCCATCCCATCTATCCATCCATTTTCTACCGCTTATCCTGTTAAGGGTCGTGGGGGGTGGGGGGGCTGGAGCCTATCCCAGCAGCCTTTGGGCGAGAGGCAGGGTTCACCCTGGATGGGTCGCCAGTCCATCACAGGGCCAACACATATAGACAGACAACCATTCACACTCACAGTCACACCTACAGTCAATTTAGAGTATCAATCAGCCTCGTCCCCTCTTGATGTCTTTGGACTGTGGGAGGAAGCTGGAGTACCAGAGAGAACCCACACAGGAACAGGGAGAACATGCAGACTCCACACAGAAAGATCCCCAGCTGGAGCCGGGGCTCAGATCCGGAACCTTCTTGCTGTGAGGCCACAGTGCTGACCACTGCACCACCGTGCCGCCCGGCCTCAGCCCAATGGTTGAGAGAGACTGCACTAAAATTCTCAAATGGCTGACAGCATGTGACCATCAGTGTACATCTGAGTGTGTCTGATAAAGAGAGACTGCTGGAATCGCACAAATACATTCAGTGTGTAACCAGGAACATCTCACTCCTCATCATGCCATTTATTTAAAGCATTGCTTGCCTTCTTAAACCGTTTACTTGCTAACAATATCGAGTGAATGCTACTTTAATGTCAAACGTCCCTCTTGCAGAATCTTCATACATGCATGTAGTAATATTACTGGTGGAGTCAGCCTGTTCCACAGAGGGCCCTTTGCTATGAATGTGATTAGGCCAAAATTCTTATGAAAAATTTGACAAATATGTGAATTTAAGTTGTACTTTATGTGGTATCGTAATTCGTTAAATCATGGAGGATATTAGGTCTGAGGTAAGAATACGTGTGGATTTAGAATGTCTATTAAGCCCTGTGACCTGGAAACCCATAGGACACACCAATAAAATAAAATGAAATATCTTTGTCAATATACTGTATTGTTTCCGGTTATATTTCTTTAGCTCCCTGAGTTCTGGTCACCCTCTTAATCAATATTTAAATGCTGCACTGTACACAAATGGATTTTTTTTGTTGTTGTTGTTTTTGGTTTTTGTTAAAGCTGAAAAATGTTCAGCAGACCAGCACATCATTACAAATTACAGCAGTGTGGCAACACACAGAAATATTATTTTGACAGTCAAGTGGCGAACTGAATCTATTAAAACACAAACTGGCTGCCGCTCTATAAAACCCAGCCTCTCTCTCCTATAGTGTGAGTGAGTGCACTCCTGGGATGAGCAGCGGTGATTTCCAGCATATTGCAAGTCGTTTTTTCTCTGACATTGTAGGCAAAATGCAGGTGCATTCATTATCCTGTAATTACCCTGCTGTTAGTCTTCTGGTGTATTATTCATTACATGCATTCTCCACACAGTCTTGTGACAGCAAAGGTAAAATGAATGAGCATCATAGATGGGATCAACTATTCCAACCTACACTATCCTCATTAATACTGTTCAGCCGCCAGGAAGTACACTGATCTCAAGGCCACTGCTGCAATAGGTGACCCTTAAAACACACACACACACACACACACACACTTATAAGCACTGTTAACTAAGCTATAATCATCTTATACTGAAGGCATATGAGTGTTTGTGTAATATAGGGCTGTGATCAAAACAAATGTCTCAAATCTTGTGCGTATTGCGATGACTACATACAACTTTAGTACGTCGTTGTGGGGAAAAGCGGCACTTAAATGGTGGAAGTTTTGGTGCAGGAAAGTGCCAACAGCTGGAAAATGTAATGTTTCTGTAAGTGATGCTTCGCTTGAAAGTGAACACGATGCCGGCTGACTGATAATGTTTCAGGAGGTTGAAAGCAGGCCAACTTCGAAGGCTTTGAGAGGCTGAGATTGAGACGGGACAGTGAATCACTCTCTCGGGAACACTGCACAGGAGGAACAGCTCACCTAAATGCAAGCAAAGCCAGGGGAGCTACATTCCTGTGAATATAGGAGCACGCCGCGTAGAGACAAGTGTCATGGAGATGTGCAATGTTGTTCCTGATGTTTATCATCACTTGTTACATACGAGGGGCGAAGTGATTCCATTTGCTGGATGGTGCTTGCCATATTAGGCAGCTGAGCTGTGGTGTGACCGGTTCAGAGTTCCTCTGTGTGAAGACATCAACACAAAAAACAGAATAAAACATTGTTGGCTGTAGTTTGTGGTAAAATATATGAAGAAATGTCATCACGAGTGGATATTTGCTTATGAAGACAGTTAACTCATATGACCAAGATAGGAGATTTAATGTAGATTAACTCTAGTACTTCTTAAAGGTATATTTAAACCTGGAGAGTATTTTTCATAAAAAAATAACTGTATATCCAGTCAAAGTTGAAAAAATTCCAAAAAACAATTTCTGAAGCCCTCATCATGGTCTCCATCAGCTTTATGGAGAATTGTGGTTCTGAAACATGAGTTGTTTATTCCAGTTGGTTTGGTTGTGAAAGCGATTTATAAATATGTTAAATGAAAATGTGCTTTTCAATAAGTATTGTCCAAATCATTTTATGATTAAAATTCTGCAAATGTTTTCATCTTCTTTTTTTTCCAGAAACTTTTCATTAAAAATAGCAGTGACGGCGATGAATAGTTGGGTAAAAGGCAGAATGCCGAACCATTCCTGCCAGGCAACATGTGATGCGCCTGCTCATCAGCCAGTGACTGACACATTTATCTTTTCAAAGCATTTTTATGAAGTTTTGCGCTGCAAACTCAATATCTTCAAGGTGCATGATGGTGTCGTTTACTAGAGACATTTTGCGAAGCGTAGTCTGCATGAGGAGTGTCTCACATAATGAGCAATTAAACTGCCATCTTTGTTTACGTGCTGCGTGAGTTTCAGGATAACATTCAAAATTGATTTCGCTGCAGGCGATCCACAACTGTCCAAAGAAGTCCTCACCTGTACTTTTTTTTTTTCTTTTCCTTGAACCTGAAGTCCCACAAGGAGGTCGATCCCGGCCCTCATCTTGTGCCTTGCAGAGTTTCTGCAACACAGCAACATTTATATTTCAGCGGCTGAATATGAATTATGCACAATAAGCAGTGAGAAGGAATTTAATGATGCCTCACTGGTACAGTCTGCCTCAACAAACGAAGAGTGATTCCCCTTGTCTTAGCTGCGGGGATGGAGCCGCTGATTTCAACAAATCTTTGACCCCATCCCTCTTGTTGCTTAAGGTTAGCAGTCAATGCACAGGTTTGGTGAACGAGATGGGAATGAGGGTACCTCACCCTGTCAGAATATTGATCCACGCTGACATCTAATGTAATGATTCTTTGTCAGTAAAGAAATGACTGGACAGGCTGAATTTGGGTCGTATCACCAGCGACTTTTAATTAAGAGTCCTCTCCTATCTCTTTTGACCTCGTCATCTATAGCGCACTGCAGCCAGCCAGAGTTGATTTTGTGTCATCCGGGGAGCAACCACTTCCTCCGCAGAAACTGCATGACTTATCCTCTGTCGCTGGGTATAACCTTGATTTGTTAGGCAGATAAAACCTCTGCCTTGAAATCAAATATTATATTGTAACAGTGACAGTATAAACAAATTCTTGTATGCAGAGTATAGTTTATGCTTTGTGTCTTGAAAAGCTCCCATTTGCATTTCTAAGCCTCATAAACAACAGAGCGACTGCTTGGGCCTTCCCCTCACAAACATTTGATTTAAGCTTCAGGATAAAATTAAAGATTCAAACATCCGTGAACTGCGATTTACACTCAGACGGGAGGAATGCTTTCCTAAGACAGATAAATAAAAATACTTGTAAAATACATTGACATTTATGCATATATAATGAGATATTGAATGCATATAAATACATAATTCATTTTTGTATTATTCAATGAAAAATATGGATTATTTAATAAAATACTCAATGAAACATGCGCATATTTTCTCATAATCTTACAGTTAAACAGTTTTTCTGGATGAAAGCTGTTTTTATACGTCCCAGCTTCCATAGAAATGGAATAACAGCTAACAAACCCACAATATCCCTGTTTGGTTAAGAACACACCTAACTGGAGATGACAACCCGCCCGCCACTAACCCTCCTCCCACAGTGACACAGAGCAAGTCTCTAACACCGAGAGCAGTATTCTTGCCTGGCGCTTCAATCATGTCCCAATAAAAGACTGGGTTTATTGATGAATTTGTTTTGCCATAAACACAACAAACTTAGTCGTCCAGTGACGGCAATGCACATGTTGCTGATGGGACCGCGCTTGCAGGTGCAAGACTGCTGCGTGTCACCGCCTCAATAAAGACCTTAGATTGGTTTTACTAAGCATTTAGGTTTTGTTTTCTTTTGTTTTTTCACTTTTGGCATCAAAATCTGGATGTTAGTACTCAGTGTCAATGGTGTCTCTTCCCTGTCTTTAGTGAGCTGTACTTGCTCTCATGGTCTTGTCATCAAAAATGGAATAAGAGAGCGCATTTGAAGAAACTGCTCTGGAAATTGGTTCTTCAGGTGAAAATTATTGTCTGAAGTACTTCAAGTTCTTAGCTGTCTGCTCTGAGTTCATATATGAGCATTGTTAAGAACATTTATATGGTATTATTGGTATTTCCCTGTTGATGTTAGGGGTGGAGCATGCCATATATTATGTGCACCAGTGTGTTCTAAGCTCAGCATCGATCCACTGGCTGCCTGCTATCAATCAAACCAGACACGAACACACCCTTCCAGAAGGATCAAACCAAAAAGGAGCATTTCTGATATTTTTTCCCAAAGACCTTTTTCCTCCGTCTCAACAATGATTGAAAAGATGGACGATTAAATGTGACTTGAGTTCCCCATCACATTTATATAAATTAAGGCTGACAAGATATTAGGAGCAGCTCTCAGTAGGGATAACCCAGTAACGGCATCACCAATTAGTTCCAACAGATACAGATTCAATAAAAACTGGAAATGATAATCCTCGTGAAGGCTGGGTTTATTGCGGACCTTTTATTTAGCTTATCTAGGCGTGCTACCTGGCATGTGACTGCTCTTGTCATTTTTCTAAGGAGGACATAAGCCCATTGCAATGTATGAGTAGTGGTCAAATTAATGGCGTTTGTATAGTTGTGAAACCAGATGAGAACACGAGGGCTGAGAAACACAATGAAGATCCACTAATCAGTGTCACAGAAGCACAATTTATTTTTCATGGAATGGTATAACAGCTCAACCCTCCCAGCTATTAACATTTCGACCCTTTCGCTTGTTTTGGCAAAATATGCCGACTAAAACAGCTGAACTTGTATTTGCCAATCAGGAAATCTGTCTGTTTTTAATCCTAATTCGAAGTGAAGTGTTCCTGGGATGAAGCACAATTATTAACCGCTTAAAGACTTGGGAACTTCTTGTGATTCATCTGAGCGTTCCTTTCAACACTGATTGACAGAAAAATCACGCTTTGACCTGACACAAGCAGATTTGATTGTATTACTAAATATTGCATGGAAATTACTGATGATAATTTAACAGACTGTATTCTAATTGTGTCATTAATTACGCCTTTAAAAACAACCCTTTTCCCTGTTGGTTTCTTCACATCACTCGTGCCCGTCAGTGTAGGAGGAGACGGAAGGTCAATAATGTTACTCAAGTGCTAATAGCGTATCTATCTACTAATGTGGAAAAAAAAAAAAACATATCTACACACAAACACAATAACTGCATTGCAAATATAATCAGTTGACTTTGCAAGATTCTTGGCCGGATGCAGCTCAAGTTAGTAGCATCCCTCTATCTAGTTGTCGCCTGACAACTATTTTAACAAAGCTGCTTTATATCGTTCAGCTTTTTTGAACGTGCACACGGGTCAGTTTTAACCGTTCAACTCAACAACTGTTTAAGATGTCAGCATGTCTGCTACCTCGATAGAATTACGGAACATGGGCCAACCTGAACTTTGAAAAAGAAGACGAAAAGCTGCAATGAAGGGACAATTTATTAAATTGGATAAATTGAATGAGACACGCACGCAGGCTACACCAGATGAAACCTTCTTTCTGACTAAGACCACAAATCATTGAAGTGGGTGATGCTTCTGTATCTGTGATATTGTGATATCCTCCTGAGCTTACATAGCGTGGCTGCATACAAGTGAAATCAGTGTATTAGAATTAATTCCATTTGATATCTCCAGGTCAAGTTGCAGATGAAAATCTCATCATTCTTTAAAAACACAACAGAGAAACCCAGCCCTGTCCTCTGGAGGTTGAGCGTGCAAGACATGGCTTATCTCCAGTGAGATTCATTGTGACAGGCTTTTTTGTTTTGTTTTGTTTTTTTTTAACCTCACGGAAGTGTTTGCAAATTTAACAGAGCGATTCGTTCATCTCAGACAATCAAAAGAGGAGGAGGATGATTCAGGCAGTTAAAGTTGCTTATCGGTGTGGAGCAGGTAGAGGTGTCGTCTAATGATGATTCTCACAACATGATGATTATAATAATCTTGTTGGCAAAGTTCTGTCACCACAGTCTCATTTGGTCTCCTATGCACTGTGCAATATTTACCATGCTGGCAGCTTCCTCTCATCCATAGCTTCATCTATGCAAATCTGCGGACACAGTTTTCATGTGAACGTATGTTTGTTAGTGAAATCTTGGCTTCCTCCCAGAATTCTGTTTTTCAAGAGACTGCAGTGAAAAAAAAAAAACAATGACTATATCAGATTATGTCTCACAAGAGCACAAATAATTTGTACATAAACCTCTAAATACTTTGAATATAGGACAAATTGCAAAACAGACACACGCACACACACACATACACACGCTATTTTTTTGGCCTGGATCCCTGCTGTATGCCTGTGGTTACTAATTTCAGAATTATAACACCTCTTTGGAGAGCTAATATTATAAATGGTGAATCATACCCTGTAATACATGCATAAAGTGTGCAGTAACAAGTGTTTACCCATGTAAACATGTGACTCATACTACCATTGTTCATGCTCCCAGGTACAGAGGTCCATTACATTGTTTTTGTTTAAAAAAAAAAAAAACATTAAAAAAATGGCAGTGGGAAAACAAAAGGTTCTTTATTTTTAGTATAAGTACACACTTTTTCAAAATGTTAGTCTGTGCACAGCCCCAGCAGGTCACAGCACTATAAATATCTTTATATAGTTACTCATATGCTGCGTAAACTTTGGATTTTCAATCTAAATTTTGATGCAGATCCTTTTCTCCCCGCTGTTAAGGTTCAACAAAACAAAGATGGTTGTTACTGCTGCAGATGAGAGACTTCAGCGTTTAAAACTACGATTCCGGGATACATAAACTACAATCCAACAGTGAAAATATCCTAGTTAGTCTTCAACATTCGATAACTGGAAGTGGATCTCTGGCAAGACAATACATTAATCGATATTTATTTATATAGCCCAGAATCATAGATCACAATTTGCCTCAGGCAGCTTTACTATTTTAATAAGGTGTGTGACAAACTCTGACTTGAGAGCCACAATTCGGTTGAAGAAAACCTGCCCCCCAAAAAATCCTTGTAACACTGGAAAAATGGTCGAAGGACGAAGGCTATCTGTCCCTGGAAGGACAGACTTGGGTTTTTACCTATAGAATAGAGCCAATTAGCTCATTTTCATATGCAGTCCTTAGGAAGGTAGGCAGAAAAAACAAATTACAGTGAACACTATGAAATACAATAAGATAACATAATATGATGATTATCATGTCACCCAAGCCTCTCTCTATTACTGCGGAAACCATATATGCCTTATACCCCCCCACACACACACAAACACACACACACACACACACACACACACACACACACAAGCACTGAAAAAAGTTTCATAAGCCACATAAGAGCATCACCTTGACATTACATGGATACAACGACGCATAGCAGATCAACAAATTCACAATATACACGACATTTGATGACAAACATTTCTGATACATGTAAAATCGGATCCTTGCAATGGATAAATGGTACCACATCTACACCAATAGAACCTATGATGAGGAAAAAAAAAAACTAGTACTGAGGGTAATAGGTATATTTTTCTATTAATATTCTAATCCCAAATTGAACTATGTCTCTAATATTTCTAAAAAGGTGGGGGAGTTTTATGCCTGAAAGTCCATCAAATATTCCTTTGCGAAACCTTAATGAAAATATCCAAAAATATGCCCTGCCATGCAAAATTAGATTAAAAAGTATTGGATCCTCCCCAAAATGTAATGTTTGCTTTGTTGACCCATTAATATCAGCCCAGGAGGGGTTTTTTTGCATGCTGCTGTTACCTACTACACCTTAGACACAACCTCCTAGGCAGAGGTAACAAACAAATCCGCCTCGGCCTCAACATGGAACCCTCGTCTGATTAGATTTATCGTTTTCAGTTATTTGGGGTCTTTTGCC
Source organism: Aulostomus chinensis (assembly GCF_037954235.1). NCBI lineage: Eukaryota > Metazoa > Chordata > Actinopteri > Syngnathiformes > Aulostomidae > Aulostomus > Aulostomus chinensis. Next base: position 6,450,751 of record NC_141337.1, read on the forward strand.
ACAGCGCGCCTCATCTCACTTCCTGTAGTGATTTCACAAGCTGACAATTTTCTACGCAATTAAATGATAGTGTTTGTCATTATTCAAATGAAGGTAGTGTCCAAACAATTTTCAGTCACAGTTCTGCTGCATTTTCTGATATTGTCTCAAAAGATTTCCTCTTAAATCCCCAAAGTGATCCTGGTTCTTTACATGTATAAGCCTTTGTGCCACTTCTGAAAAGTCTTAAGTGTTACAGTATGTTGGCAGAATCTTTGTGTATCTCCAGTAACTCCACTTTCCTCATTGTTAAACAGCCGGTGCCTTAAAATACATAAATTGGCATATCCAGCCGACAGGATATGGTCTTATTTGTTGAAGATATTAACATATCTCTTGTTGTTTGACAGCATGGACAGCAGGCTGGGAATACCTGTGTGCTGCTGTGTAATCCCAAGAAGGTTCATTACACTAAACCAGCTCAAACCTTATTCCCCACAGGACGCATCTAAGAAGCGCACAGAACAATGCTTTCACACATGTGTTTTCCTCACATTCCTTAAGTTTATACATCTTGTTGTCAGTGCATTACAGCATCTGATGCAAAATACGAAAAAAAAAAAAAAATTTAACATAGCCAAGTGTGTTTTCCAGGAAGGTTGGGAGTCCTGGTTATCTAAATAGCTACTGATGTTTTTTTATGCAATAAGCATGTTTTTCATTTTGGTCTGCAGTGTTTTTGCTTAGGACTTGGATTGCTTGAGGCAAAATCCTGACATGACTTTGAGTCTTGCATCATTTATACATTGTCAGCATGAGGATGCAACGGTTGCAACTGACTCAGTCCAGTGAGCAAACATATCGACATGTTTCCACCCACTAAAAGATTAAATCAGAGCCACTGTTTGCTCAATACTGTTGCAAAGGAAAAACACAGTGCACGCCGCGCAAGCGAGAGATGGACAAATGTAACAAAATTCATTGTTTTCAAAGTCATGCAATACGATGGGAGTTGAAGGCAGAATAAAATTTAAAAAAAAACAAGGGTGGGGGGTGTGAAGATTAGTTTGCTACATTTGGTTGAACCATGATTGTCTTGTTCAAACCATGAAAATTATTTCTGCTTTGAATTGATGACTCTAAGTCTTTGTGGTACAATATCGATTTTTTTGGGGGTCAAATTATTGCATCATCATTGACTCTTTTTCACAGGACTGAGACTACAATTAAATCTCAGTGTGAAAAAGTAATAACATTTTGCCTGGTTTTAATGCTCAACTTGCAATTGAATAGCATCCTTTAATTGTTCAATTCTCTGTATTGTTCCCTTGCAAAACCGGCGTTTTGTGTTACCAAACTTCTCTGCATCATGTCGGACTCTACCGTGCTCCTCTTTCCAGTTGTCTTGTTTGTGTACAATTTCCCCTTTTGGTAGAGGATTTAGTGGACTTCTGTCACAGAGGAGTCAGTAAAAACAAACGCGTGCGGTGCTCTGGTGCGGAAGCCTATCAGGGCAACTGAGGCTCATGTGAGGCAACAACATTCTCTAGTAAAACCGAGTTTAAACTCACTGGGGGGGTTACAAGCTAAGATACCCTGCATGAGCTCTTATTTACTTGGCTGTGGACAGTTCTGCATCTGTAATGAGTTGCCATGTTTATGTTTAGAGGAAAATTTAAGGGCCACAGTGATTACTACCAATTTAAAAATCACTTGCTGTGCAGGGCGTTTATAGAGAAGTGCAAACTTAGCTATTTCAAAAATGGGAGATTTGGGATTCCCTACTGACTCCTTATTGGCGGAGTTTTTTTTTCGGTATAAAATGAAGAGGATTTTCTCAAGAGACAAAGTGACTCTGATGAGAAATTGAATTTTTTTTTTAACTTTTAAATTAATCAATATTAGCACAGCCACTGTTTTGGCATTTAAACAGAGCAAAATAGGAAGCAATGACCAGGTGCAGCATGTTAATCCCCGACTGCCTGCCTTTAAAGTTGTGAGCATTCAGAGCATGATAATTGTCCTCAAAATGCATGCCTGACTACACAAAATAACACAAATAATCCCCCTTGTCACTTATGGGGCCACATGTACCCCACGTGAGGTGAGAGATCTGTTCAGTTCTGAGGGGTGATCGATAAATTGATCATCTGAATGTTAAGAAGTCAGCTCAGCATCATGAAGGACCTCTAATGTCAGGAGCCTATTAACTGTTGTGTTTATGTAGCTCCAGTCACAACATGCCACACCTCTCTCACAGAAAATTAATGATTACTAGCAAAAGGTTAATATCCACTCAGCTGAAAATGAATCAACAGTGAATTAATGAGATCATTACCTGCATGGATTGATAAGGAAATTAGTCTTCTTTCAAAGCTGTGGGTTGTGAAGTTATTGATTTGAAAAATAATGCATCTGTTAGTAAAGCCCTTGACCAGATGGCCTGTGCCGGGAGATCCTCCACTGCTGGGGGTTGCACAAATGCTGCTTTCGATTATAACCGACCTCAATATGTAGAACTGTCCTGTTTAGTGTAAGATTTTGCAAATTGTGAATTCAGAACTGTTCATGTATTTCAGATATTTGTCAATATTCTGTTATTTTTTAAACCAGCTTTACAACTATTTTCAGTGATTTTTAAACCACTCTGATGTCAAACTCTTCAGTTTTCAACCAATTTCACTTCATAAAATACTCAGTTTTTTATTAAAAAAGGAATTTAAAAGGAGATAATTTTTGAATCGTATATATAATCATATTTTTAATCCTGCAACAATTCCCCCTTTACAAGGCAGACATCGATTTTTATTTATAAAACATTTCCAATAACTTCCCTGTCCCACAGTTTATACCCAAATTCTACATATAATTATAGAGAGAGGTATTTTTTTAGCTGGTGTTTTTCTCATCGTCACAGGACAAACATTCGATTAAACATTCTTAGTGTAAATTGCACTTCATCAAAGCCCCACTGACCTTGTACTTTTTACCTGTTCTTTTTCCCTGATTCATGTCTCCTTTCTATACCTTTCAGTTGACCTCGACTTTTTGAAGCTTCACATTTCATTTTCTGCCGTAAAATGCTATTCTACTCAAAAATATAGCGAAGAAATGCATTGTACTCATTCGTAGTTAGCTATAACTTTGCTTTTTAACTATTCGTTCAACCCCAAACTCGGATTCATAACTAACTTTATGTCAGTATTATTTTGAATTATGAAAATTAATGTGCTGTAGCCGAGATCTGTAGTGTAGTACTTAACAACCGCTAGAATCCTCTTTGGCCCTGGGGCATGCGTTTTATTCTTATTTTATTCTACACATAAAAGCCTGAAAGAGAACAAAAGAGACATCTTTTAAATTCAAGGTCTCAAGAGGCTTTAGATTGTTCTGTGTGGCAGAGAGGCTTGATCAGGTCATGTTAAATTTGATTTGTTGCTGTGATCACTGAAGCAGGAGGGTGTGTTCAATTAAATATTTCACTTTGACGTATCTACAAAATACAGTCCCAGGGCTGTGGGCCGTCATCCACCACATTTCTCTGCCAGCTAAGATCTTCATAATGAGGAGAAAGAAGTAATTATGATTCATGTGACAGCTGAATGTACTAAGTTAGTACTTGTTTTATCAGACACTCTGGTTAGCCTCTTGCGGAACGACAAGACCAGGAACATGAAGAGCATTTTATATCTACGGCGACATCGTCCTGCACGACAGGATAAAGCTTACAATGACCATAAAATTCCATTAAGTATGGAGCTTTGTTGTGTTCATGATCTTAATATTAATCTAACCTGGTTTTCCACTTAGGTTTGTTCCTGTCCCTGCATGTGATGCTTCAACCACAAATGAGCAGTGAACAGAATTTAATTCAGATGAACTTGTTTTACAATCATTTGCCGCAGCTTAAAATACATTTGCAGCTATTAAATCCTCCCTGCCAGGACTGTAATTAATACACCACTTGATTTGGAATTACTTTGTAATGTAAATACACATCCAGATGGTTTAAGATCTTTGAATGTTTGAGTCCAACATGAGAGCAATATCCAAACCTGTAGTTTCTGAATAAATGATCATTCAAAAGACACTTTAGTGCAGTTTTAAAGGTTTTACCTATTTCATGTCGCCCTTGTGAAAGGAAATTCTGTGAGCTGGTGTGATTGAGGAAGTTTCAGGAGTAGCTAAGATGTCTTAATAAGCATTCCACAACTCCACAACCTAACAAGAAGATGGTCTTCAAAGTATATAGGCTAAACTTCGGTAGGTCTCGTATAAAGAGAGCAAAGATTTGACTGAATTTTAAATTTAAACGTGACGGTGTGTGTCTCATTAGTCTCCAACCCTGAAAGGTGGCAGTGTTGCGAGTCAGAGCACAGAGACAGATACAAGGGCCTTGGTGGTGCTCAGTCTCCTCACAGCTACAGGTGAGGACGGCAAACAGCTTGAGTTTATTAAGTTACTCAAAGGTTAACAACCTATATGATTGAAGACCCGTATGAAGGAAAATTCCCTCACGCCCTTAATGAGGTGCTAGGAATTCTAATTCACCAGCCTGTGGGTATGTATATATATTTTGTAAAAAAATGCATGACTACATGTGAATGTGTGACTACATGTGAATTATATAAAATATTTTTCATTCATTTAAAAAATAACCACTTTTGACTATTAACTAAATACAGCATGGCTCATTAACATTACGTGTTAACCAGAACTTGTTGGCTTATGCTACCATTCCTTAGCTTACGCTATCATTCCTTTGCTTATGCTACCACTCATTAGCTTATGCTACTGGAGCTGCTAAAACCTAGCTGTATAACTGGGCTGTGTCTTCAGCTGCATTTGCATGGAAAACAATTTCTCAAAAGTGTTTGAAGCTACAGGGTATCTTTCTTAAGTGCTGTCTGTTTGGCTGCAGTGTTAGCGTTTGCTCACAGCTCTGGGCTACTGTTTCTCGCTGCTTGACAAGAAGCTTGAAGGGAAGTTATGACAACTCTAGTCCATGGAAACTCTCTGAATTTTGTCCATAAAGTCACTAGAATTGGCAGCAGTGTCATAAATGGAAGTGCAGCACTAGTTTATAGTGTTAGTCTTCTTCTTCTAGCCTCCTCCACTCTGCTATATAAAGTGCAACACTTAGAGAGAAAAAAAAATAATCGTGTGGACTGGGTTTTATGAAATGTGTTCACAATATTCCACACCATCACATCCCTAATGTTGATGTATTTTTTGAGTTTGACCATGTTGGTCTATAATAATATCACTTTGTCCCCAACATTCTATGGATTGAACTGCATTTACTTTTAAAGCTCGACAATAATTATGTAATAACATATGCAGCAGCAAAAAGCTCACTGTGAATAAGTACTAAGATATCAGCAAGGTCATCATGCTGAAGTTCACTAGTATTCTCAGCAGCACCAACATAAAGCTGCCTGGTTCTCTTTGCAGGAAAATAACTTGGTATGTGACTTTCCTGTGCCACACTGAAGGTGGTAAAAGTTTACCTAAAGTCAAACTGCAGCATTGTGTTGTCCACTGCGAACATGAGTCTCCTGTAAGACAGTCGGGGCTTGGCTGTAACCACTAATTCCCCCTATCAAGTGTGTCGGCCTCTAACATGATGAAGCCAGCCGAGTGCAGAACGCTGTATCGCGCTGGCAGCGTGCCAGAGATAACACTGTGAGGCCAGCTGAGACGCTTACCCCGTTGCAATATCTCTTAAGAAAAGTCAAACACACCCTGCATTTCTGCACAGAGACAGCCAGCCATGCTGATAACAGCTGAGAGTTTAACACCACTGCATATTTTAAGGCAAAATTAGAGAATAAAGCAGCTGAGACTGTGGATGCCGGTGGTATCAGGGCAGGGCCTGTCTGTCTGTGGCTTGGCGAGGTTTAGGACAACTCACCATGAGGGCTCCAGAGGATCCTATAACTCGTGTGATATATTTTGCTTTGTACCAACGTGGACTCTGATGAGGTGATTTAGTCCCTCAGAATTGTCTTTCAGAAAATCTGAAAGATAGCAGGAACTGAAATGATGGACATTATCTCGTCCGTGAGTATTTGGGTTATTGCACTAAGGGGAACTTTGGTCAGTTCCATTTATGGTGACATTTGAAAAGATATTTCCACACTTCACTTCACCATGGTGCCAATTTAAATATCAGGGCCTTCATATTGTAAGAGTGAGAGCCACGGATAAAAAGAAAATGTATTCCTGAATTGACTGAAATATGAGGTAAATTCATCAAGGCATGTATAAAATACTGAAGATGGCCAACCGAAGAAGTTGGTAAGCGCAACCAAAAATGGTAGGTAACTGTGTTATTTTGACCATAGTAAAAACATGTAAGATTTCACAGTATAGAATATCAAGAAAGAATACATCTGAAAATCCAACATGGCTACCACACGATGTCCATCATTAGTGACCAAAAACGAGGAGGACCTGATATTTCGATCACTTTGAAAACTAAACCTGAGACAATAGTAATGCTTCAGTGGGCATCCAGGGTCTCACAGGTAGACACAAACAGGCTGTGTGATACTTAAGTTGTTCAAACCGCATTTCAATCCGTCTCGAGGTGACTTCCTGAAACAGTGCTGCATTTATATTACTGTACGTTGAGAGAACTTTTCGAGCTCCACATAATCTAGCAAATTCCATCCATCATCATCTTCCGCTTATTCCTTACTAGTAAGGGTCGCCGGGGGGGCTGGAGCCTATCCCAGCATCTACGGGCGAGAGGCGGGGTTCACCCTGGACAGGTCGCCAGTCCATCACAGGGCCAACATACAGAGACGAACAACCATTCACAGTCACATTCATACCTACAGTCAATTTAGAGAATCCAATCAGCCTTGTCCCCAAATTGCATGTCTTTGGACGGTGGGAGGAAGCCGGAGTACCCGGAGAGAACCCACGCAGGAACAGGGAGAACATGCAAACTCCACACAGAAAGATCCCGTGCCCGAGCCGGGACTCGAACCCAGAACCTTCTTGCTGTGAGGCCACAGTGCTGACCACTGCACCACCGTGCAGCCCTCTAGCAAACTGAATTCATCGTACCAGGTGTTTAGGGGCTCAGGTTCATTGGCAAAAAAAAAAAGGTACTTCAGTTCACCTATCAAAGCGTGTACCCTATAACTTTTAAAAAGGTCATAATATAGGTTTAAATTATACCTCAACCTGTTTTTCCTTTTATCCTACAGATTTAACCCATGAGTTTCCTTCTAAAACAACATAACGTCCTGTACATTTACTGCAGACTGTCATAATGCTTTAACAAACCCAGTGATGTTCAACCTTAATATAAAAAAAATAATAAATAAATCAGTTTTAATTTAAATAAAATCCAGCTTCCCATGGTAACGGCAAAGAAACACCAAAATACCAAGATGTATTGTTTAATAAAAATATGCCACCATACATCTGCAGTGATTATTATTAAATATATACAGTCAATTTTAAAAGACAGAAACCCACACATTAACATAAAAACAGAATTTCATCTGCATGTATCACTTGATGTTGTTTAGGGAATGTAAATGGAGCATTGATTGTTTAACGTTCAACACAATAATGGCTAATTACACCTGCTAGGCATAGAGGCTGTTATATATTTAAACTATCCTGGATGTGATTTTGAGTAATTATGGCATTTATTATGTAAATTCTTAATATTTGGCACTCTCGACACTATACCTCCATTTCATTCAAGTTACATTCCCAATAAAAGTGGGTAAATCAATAAACCTTTACATCCTCATAACCTTGGTGAGTCCCTCAATACTGCTGTCATATGAAACAACTCTGCATACCTGCAATTCCTGTAGGTACGGTGTATCAACACCCTACCTAACGTTTATAACCACAGGTATTTGCTGCCCTTAATCACGAAGTAAACTCTGTTTACAACTTTTGTCATTAAGGTCTGTCCATTTCTAAAAGCATGTTTATGCAAGTGTAGTTTCAATTGCTCTGTACTCACTTTGCTTTGCTGATACTTCATTTGTATGCAGCCACTTACATCGCTTGGCCCTAGGAGAGCAGAGGTCCATATAATGGTTATTCCAAGAGCTCTGCTTTGAATATTTCAAAGGGATGTAACACAACTCAGAAAATTCAGATCAGTACAGATGGATTAATCAATGCTTTGGTATTTCACAAAGAACGCCTGCATTAAGTTCAAAGAGAGAAACTTGTAAGCCAGACACACATGGGGGATGCTGTATTATCTCCAGCTTCTCTTGAGTTGCAGTCTATGCTTCAGATATTGACATTTTTATAGACTCCTCCGTATTGATCTGTGTAAAATGTAGGGAGTTTAATTGAAGAGAGGAGTCATAATAAAAAAAGAAAAGGCAGTTCACACTATGGTTTGTTTCTCTGTCTGCATCGACTTGCTGTGTCAAAAGGCGACAGAACTAAAGGCTAAAACTATAAAATAAGGATGTGGGTCTGATCCTGTATCATCCTTGTCATCATCCTGAGAGACTGACCTATCTCATCTGGTGCTTAATTATGCATGTAATATTATGTCTGAGGAATTGTCCATTAAGTGTGTGATCGGACTTGTCCCTTGTCGTCAGTGCAAGATAAGACCTTGCTCTTGTACGACCTCCTTCTATGTCTTTGTGTAATATATGGTTTAGGTGAAGTGAGTCACCCGGTAAACTGACAAACATCAGACATGTTTTTGAGAGAGCCACCCTATGATTGACTGGCGATGTGTTCTGGGTGTACCCCACCTCTCCCCCCGTGTCAGCTGAGCTTGAGCTCCATGAGACCCTGAACAGAATAAGCAGTATAGATAATGAATGAATGAATTTGAGATGTCCTCTTTATTTCACTTTGTATTCCTCCTCTGAAATTTCTGCCTCAGCAACTTAAACTCTGAGGCTCTGTATGAATGAGTAGTTATTCAGTGAATTAATTTTTGCCATAGTCCATTTGGACTGGCGATAATCAGTGTGGGGTCCTGCAAAAGGATCATATTATGCCCCTTTCCCAGTTTAATACCCTTTTTGTGTGTAATTAATGAAATAGCATGTTTTTACAGACAGAAAGCTCTGACTTACAGCTCTACGGACCATGAATCCAGTCACTTTTGTCACAAACAGGCTATGGGGATTTCTATCCCCAATGAAGCCCCTTGTGATGCGTTAAGGGGAGTTGCATCAGAATAGCTCACTGAATTACAAGAATACAGAGCCGGCCACCTCCCATCAGAATAACTGGGTTTTCTTATTTTTCTGGGGGTTTTTTCTGTCCACATGAAGACCCAAATATAGAGTATAGGTACAAATACTGCAAAGGTGAATATTTAACAAGGTGCCCCCTTTAAAAAAAAAAAAAAAAAAAAATCTAAAGTTTATTGGGTTACTTTTAGTCTTCAGATCAAATTGTTAGAAACACTTGTCCAGTAGGATTACAAATATCACCCAGCATCGAGAGCTAAATTGGTTCTCAACATGAAACAAATGATGCACAGTAACTTAACAACGTTGTGCAGTACAATGTCAGAAACCAACGCAACAAAATCAGCATTCGTCTGGCTCTTATACAATCAGTCTAGATGAGTGTTTATCTCCAGGTACTGAACATATTGTCTCCGTTGTGTGATAAATCTGTGGCCATAATTTCTAATGACTCCCCAGCAGTCCCTCACACAAGTCACCCCATTATAAAGGGTGAATTTATTCCTTATCAAGTGTAAATCATGTGCATTGATGTCATTTCAAAGGATACGGCAGCTTCAGAACTTATGAAGCCTCCAAACAAGATTGTGGTGTACCTTAGGTGCAGAGTCAGATTTGGTACTCTAAACACGTCATACTGGAGCACAACAAGGCTGCCGAGCCTGAATGCTTAATTTGCGGCCAGTGGGATGCTTTATCCAGAGATATAAACAAGTGCAGGCCCTATTGCATGCACAGTCACGTGGTGCGAACATGGGCTGAATTGTTAAGTAGTATATGGAGCCTCCTTGTTAACCCCCAGAGCCAGATTCCCAGCATTCATTCCAGAAAGTCTCCAGGTCTTGAAAATCAAGTTGTGCATAGCAATTGAAATCATAACTCCAAGGATACACATCAGGATTTTCATTATCTTTGAATTTTACCATCACCGCAACAATACCCTGTGAATTACAATGATCTACACCAAAATGAAACACAAAATAAAATAAAAATAATCCAATTAACCAACAGTTTTCACTTCTGCAAAAAAGCAAAAAAAACACACACAAAAAAACCTCAAAAAAACCTGCAAGCAGAACTGCAACATCTAACTGGTGCTGTGTTTTCTAGTATCCAGATGCATTTTGTTAGCAAGTCATAAAAATATTGTATTGGGTCATGTCAATTCACTTATTGTCATGTGTCAATTGCCAGTAAATACTGCCACATATGTGATTTTATAAAGCAAGTGCATTATTCCAGCTTAAACGGAGAAGTGTATTACATGACAAATACACTATTGATATGTGTCTATATAATCGCTTTGTCAAATTTAGGCCTTCTCCATGTTGTATAACGCATGGTCTGCATTAAATCGTAGAATACCAGGGGTGGAAGAAAACAGATACACATTTTAAGCAGCAAATTTAGAGATTTTTAGAGTCAAACATGTAATCATGTTTTTATGATATTAATATTCTAAATCATGTGTTATTTTTTTGTATCAGTACATAAAATGTAACATGTAAGCACATTGATAATGGCACCATTTTTTCCAAAAAATGTCCTTTTTCATAGTTTCCCCTGGATTCAAGTAGATGGATTGAAATAAGAGGGTAATTTTGATGGGCCAGCCAGGAAACAGATAGTCTCAATTAATAATAGTATTGTATTATTCATTATATCACAGGCTCAAACAATCTTAGTGGTAAAAGAGTCTTCATCCTTGAAGATAAGAAAAAGCACTCTAATTTTAACTGTTACATGCAGTTTTAAGTGTTTGCCGCAAAGAACAAATTAATTCACTCAAATAAAATGAAATGTAAAGACGGTCCATGTACAATGTTTCCTTTAGTCTATGTGCACTGCATGAAATCTATAAAAGGTGCCTTGTCTGCTATAGATTTAATATAAGTTTGTTTTGTCACACTTGTTTAATGGTCAATGCCTCATCATTATGGGATGGGCCTGTGCAATCTGGCTCTGCAGGACATCATTTACACAAATGCTCCCCGCCAGTGGTGGAGTGTGCCGAATTTCAATCCCATCAAACATAACCCACTAATTTTACTCATCAGCATGCCTTCAGCCAGAGCGAGAGAAGCAAGCTGGTGAAATCAGCTGGTGTTGAATCTGGCTGGAATTTCAACCTGCAAATCTTCCAAGGCACCAAAAAAAAAAAACACACACACAAAAAAAAACATGGCAACAAACCGCAGTGATTCCAGGCCATATCAATGTACAACGGCTGGGCTGGATGTTCAATTTGTTACATTGAAATAATTTACTGGCTCACTGCGTTCACTATGAACCTCTTTTAATGATGCCTTAAAATTAATCCAAAATTGGTCTGTGACAAATCTGTGAGGATTCACAATCTGGAAACTGCACTGTCCACCACAAAAACAACCATATTCTCAGAATTCAGGGAAGCGTTTTAGTTTCATAATTGTTCATATAGATATGTTCTGTTGCGTTTACGAGCAGGTGGGCTCATTTCTCTTCTATTAAAATCATAAAGTAATGCTGAGTAAAGTAGAGAGGAAGTGTTGTACAGAGGTTTCGAGATACGACTGAGCACTAGAAGATGTCATATTCATGATGTCGTGTGTAGCAAGAGGCTGCATATTCTCACGTGTGGCTCAAAAGTAGAATTTTTTTGTTTTTTATACAGGTTTTAAACAGCCTTAGTTCTCTATTGGGTTCACCCCTTGGGAACATGCACAGGCACTTACGAATGTGCTCTATGTACTTATAGAATCTCACGTTATAATATGTAACGAAAGTTCTGTTCCTTGCACCCCCTAAAAGCTGTCGCTATTGGGATAAAAACGTGAAGTTGATGTAGTTGGTGCCCACAGGGACACTAAGGCCCCCAAGCAGTTAACATACATCCGATCACAACCTCACAATACAAAGTGTAAAGGTGCAGAGAGGCACTGTGGGGAATAGAATCCACCCATTCCCTACCCTGGAGAGCACTTCCTAACCTCCCTTGCCTCTAGACGTCACATCTGCTGTCAGAGTAATAAGCATCATTTAAGATGACATGACTATCCTACAACAAAAGGTGCAGGGGCGAGCTAGAGTGTGTAGTCTCCTGAAAATAGTCTGCATTCATGTATTCATGAACAGCAGGCTTTGCCATGTGGCACGGCCATTGCTTAATTTGTAAATCATAAGGTGCCGGAACACTTATGAGGGGTGAGAGAGGGGCACAGATCCCGGATAGTATACAGAAAACAACATACAAATGTCCACTTGCCATGATGTGGGACTTGCAAGCCTCCATTTCAAATAATATCCATGGTATCAATGTTATGACGACAATTCAGTTACTTATCCTCCTCCTCAGGAGCACATCACCACAGGTGGGACCCTGAGTCTACAGTCAGCAATTCGTTTCTCAACAGGTCTAGCTTGTAAAACAAACCAAAAGCAGCTCACAATTAATACCACAAATCTTCCATTACTATTATTATTACGGTATTTAAAGATTGGCACGGCGGCCTATTATTAGACGGTATGCTCACCATTAAGTTGTCCAAGACACCCCACATCACGTTAGACCCGGCTTGGCTAGCTGGAGTTGAACCTGGCTAGCCGTGGCGGCGCTAGCCTCCTGCTGCAGCCGATTTTGATCGTCAACATGACCGCTGCAGCTGCCCTCGTCGCCGCTTGTGGAGGCTTTTCTGACTCGTTTTAAGCGTCATGCGACTCTTCCTTCTTTTCGAAAAAACAGGAAATTTAACTGTCTTTTAACACGTTGGCGTTGAAATGGTAACTGTTTATTTTTTCCTCTCTGCTTGCTCCTCACAGGCAGCGAATTAAGAAAGGTTGTTGTGTCAGGGGCGTGGTTTGTCGGCATCAGTGCATCAACAGATCTCCGACTCTTTCAAATGACGTTGAATCTTAATAAACAACATGAAATTCTAAGGATTTGGTCCGTAAATTTATCTATGCGCATTATGATTGTATTTTAAACATTTTTAAAACGTTTTCATATTTTTCTTTTAATACAAGAGGTACCGGATCTGCCCAAATAATAACCGAGGTACCGGACCGGATCTGCCCAAATAAGTACCGGAACACAGGGAGGCCAAAATTCAGAAGTGCCGGATCTTGCGCCCCTAAGCGCGGCAGTCTGTAGGCGGTCAGTTGCATGTTTGTGGTGCGTACTGAGACATAGTTTTAGCTTTATGACATGTTTATGTTTAGCCAGCCCATAACTTTCTCTGCCACATTGAGTGGCATCAGCCAAGAGGCTGGAAACACATGATAGCGTCTGGCTCTGTGTGTTCAACAGATTGTGTTGAAATATCACTCTCGACTCGCCCCAGCTGGTAGGAGGAGGGCGATTATTCTTTGCACTCAGTAATGTGTATTTCAGGTGAGAATTCATCACATATGAAAACATGCTGCACCAGCACCGTGAGTGTGTGCCGTGGTACATCACTGTGTGAAGGGAAAATGCTGATAACAAACCAAGGTCCATAGTGAAGGCAAAAGTGGACTAGTCAAGAATTAACTGCTTTACAGAGGACAGACGTTGGCACTGCAAAGGAACCTGTGTTTTCACTTACACTGGTGGCAGATCTTGTCAGGAGGAAGGCAAGCTTGATGAGGACAGGGATGCTGCAGCAGGAGGAGGAGCCACTGACCATGTGAAGCAGCAGCTTGTGTGTCTGAACATTCAGCTGAACTTTGGCACCCTGAAAAGTGGTCCAGCAGGGCAAACTGAGGCCATCCAGCAGCTTACATCTGATCTGAGGAGGGAAGTTGGCAATATGAGGCCAGCTATTAATGACAGTTAGAGACCAGCACTGTGGTGAGAGTCGGGTGGGTGTCTGCAGCTTCCTCAGAGGTCCGGCCCCAGACTGATGGTGGTGGTGGGGACAATGGAGGGAAGTAGCCCAGTGCTGTTTGTGCTGCAGCCATCTGAGCAGCACACTGATGCTAGCAGTTAGTGGGGCGAGTATATAATCCTGTTAATATGTAAATGGGTCTGGAATTGCATCTGCCAAAAAACTTTGCGAGCAAGATGCAGTTCGGCCTCTGCTCTAAGGGTGAGATGACGAGAACCATTACACCATTACTAAAAGAGCGAGACACCTGACAACTGGAACACGGTGGATACTGCTGGCCCTCTGCATCCTCTCTTATCTTCATTTGTTACCTACCTACAGCGGAGAGAAAAACAGAGCCCAGGTCACATCATGGTAACACTGCCATTGCTGACCTGAGCCTGCGCGCAGCGGGGGGGGGGTCACAAAAGAAAATCATGACTGTGCATGTTTTAGAGGGATGAATCTAATAGTGACAGCGAAACCTATCGGGGCATTGACTGCAGGTGGCTCTTAAAGAGGCGGTGTGGAGGATTTAGCGAGTGTGTTTGCAGGTTGCAGTCATCTCGTTTATGCCTCTTTCAAAACATCATTAGTGGTTTCCATTTGGGAAAGACCAATGCTCTATTGATTTTGTTTCACTCTTGATATTTCTACCTCATGCACTGCTGCCACCATATGCAGGCATGAGCAGATCAGGTTGCAACAGTAAGATCTGCTCAAGTTTGGCACAAACCTGTAAATTTACGACTAAATATTTGAAATATGTATGAAAATATGGAAGGAACAAACCAAATAAACAAAAAAAACACAGGTTGAAGCATTTTTAAATAGTAATTTATAGCATGTGGGACACGCAGGAAGCTGAAGCGCCACAAAGTTTCCAATCTGCACCCATTTTAAGTTATCTGACCGCTCAGACTGGCAGTGCCCCAACAACTGCTAAAGCTGCATAGTGATTGCTTTGTCTTACCTATTTTTACTGAAAGCAAACAAGTCAACCCAAGCAGGAAGCACAACACCGAGTGACATGGAGCAGCCAGTACATTTTTTAAAAAAAAAGACATTTCAAAATAAAAGCCCTCTGATTGATGATGATGTTGGCTGTGCAGCCCACGTAACTGTGTATGCACAGATAGAAAGGGAGACAAAAAGGCAGACGCACACAAGCAGAGAAAATGATTGGAGTGGGATGAATCCATGAGGCTGGGGGGGGGGGGGGCCTTACACACACAAGCATGAAGACAAAATAGAGAGTAGATTCGCTTGTTGACCAGCGTGCAGAAATCTGGTGTGAACAGTCAGGTTGCAGCTTGCAGGAGAATTGATGTTTCATGGAGCTTCGCATCATTTCTGCCTCCAGTGTGTCCCCAGTTTCAGTAAGCACACACAGAAATGATGTCTTGAAAATTGCTGCCATTCTGGACATAATAGCTAAGAGTGATTTACCAAAAAAGTAAAAGTAGAAATTGTATAATCATCTTAAGTTCTAATCACCGAAGTGTCACCTGTAACCAAATGCCCTCACTCAACAGGAGGTTGTTGGCGCCACTGTGAAGCGAAAGTGCACATCCTAAAACAGAATAATTTGCAGGGAAGGCCATCACTTATCTAGGTGTCCCGCTGTCCATAAAGAGCAAGTAATTCATTACTGTCGCCCTTTAAGTACAAAGTCCTCACTGCTAATGTGAGGACACAATCACCATGCAAGCATACTGAGCAGCGCAAATATTCTGTAACCTTTCAATGTCAAACAATAGCTGTATAATCTTCATATTATTTATGATTTAATATATTGTCCTCATTCAAACTCCTAAATGTCATTTGTTTTACCAGACTAATGTATTTTGTGCTAATTTGCTGTATTGGATGCTTTCATTTAAAGTATTTGTTGAAAATGTAATATCAGAGATACGCTCCTGAGGCAGCTGCTCCTGGTCTCCTGACGTTAGCCTCAGCCTGACAGCCATGTAAAATATCTGTTTACATTATGACTTGACAACTGTGTGCTGACATCTCCCTTTTTCTCATGTGACCCAATGCAATAACCCTGTCAAAAATAGATATTTCAATCCATACATATGGCATTTTTTCCCCTTCTGAGGTCACACAAAGTCATGGAGGTGAGGCATGCTCTTCTGCTAGGAATATGTATATTTAATGACTCAAATTGTTGACAGAATTGTTTCCAGGCATCATTTTTATCATGTTCCAGTTGGAAAAGAGAGAAATCTGTTTCTGCTTGACTCTAAGTGAACTGGGCACCACTTATTCATCTGATGTAAAAGGAAAAAGGGAAAATCTCCCTTAACAGCATCAGACCCTGCAAGCTTTCAGTCAGCGTGTATTAGATTTATCGCTTTCTTGTCCTTACACCTTGTTGATGCCTCCAGAGTACAACTACACTGGTATGGGGGGAGGCCAAAGCTGTGACTATGACATCTTTCTTGGTGCATTATCTTCACACTCGATCTCCTTGGGGTACGTGGAGTGCACAGAGGAAGTGCTTCCACCGCCTAAGTCCTAACATGTAACCAGACATTGCTTTTAGAGGTTGGCTGTTAACAGGGTTGACAATGCTCTTTTATAGCCTTCAGATTGAATATTCCCCAAGTCTCCCGCAGCAGAGGCTATGTCATTACAGCTGATAGCTCCATTATTTTTTGAAAGAGTTGGCAGGACTTTTATGTTTTGTATTTTCCCTGCACTTAATGGCTGCCAGTGTTTCTTACCTTTAGTGTACAAACTTTTACAAGGACACTTGTGGACTATGTTCACTTTTGTATTGTCATATCAGTGTTCAGGTAATTTAGATCTGCCGTATTATCGAGTACATAAAATCTGACTTTGAATTCTCATGGAGATATTAAGTAAAGGATGGATTCATTTGCAGGTTTATGTGTTCGTGGCTTTTTCTCAGCAAGAGTTTGGATAGTCCACTTCTTCTTCTACTTCACTTTGAGAGTGTATTGTTACTGCAGCAAGTTACTAATATAACAACTGAGGACAATGTCCAGCATCAGTGATTATGATTACGTGCACTCAATATTCCACTACTCCAGTTCTTGACTTCATTCTAACGGTGACTTTATTCTAACGATGTAGTTTACAAGGGAATATCCTGCTAATAATCCAAGTTACACGCAGCCTCACAAATTCAGACTAGCGAGGCTTGTCAGAAAGGCTAATGTCGGAACTAAAAGTTGGCTGTCATTGTTTCCCTCCTGTCCTGTTAATGTATTGCACACTCTGACACTTTCCCCTCAAAATTCATGAAAGAAAAATATGACTTATTCTACAGTTCGCTTACCTTGTGAAGACACAATCAATAATCAGTTAGACTTTGAATGGATTTCCAAAAGTCGGAAGAGAGACATTGCTCGTTAGCATTTATGCATGCAGTCTGCATGCATAAATGATCAAGAGACTGGAGGCTGACTTTTTTCAGCAGGTTTGTAACCTTTCGTCACACAGAGAAACATCCTGAATGTGCTGCATACATGTACAAGACATGCAAAACATGAAAACCTGCCTGATATTGTTTTATCCCACATGTGCTAAAATTGGAGAGAGGCTGAATTCTAATAATAAACCAGGACAAGCCGTTTACTCTTATATCATTCAGAATATTGTCATTTTCTGAATGATAGTGGAATATTAGGCTGTATGTAAGCACACCGATGACTGACAAAGAATACTGGTAATAGCATATTTGCAGTTTGTGGTTCCTGATAAAGGATTAATTATAAGTGGACTATTGGCCTCAATGGAAGTCTTTGAGGGCACTTCTAGTCATGAAATGCTTTTTTTCTTATTAATTTGTATGGTTTCATAATTTTTGAATCTCGAGCTTATTACAGTGTAAAATGTTTGTCGGAAAATGCCACTTTTTAGTCTTTATTTCTTAATAGCAAGTCTTTTTTTAGGGATACTTTTATTCAGTGTCTACTTATTTCATAATTGCTTCTGTCACCAGTCACCATCCATTCCACTTAATTATATGGCCCTAGCTGCAGCAGTAATAATGTTAAAGTATTAATAATTATATAATAATCAACCGACTATGGTGTCACATGAAGATGCAGATGCTAATTAACCTCTCATTTTAATCAGTTTTATCAACTGTCACTACAAAAATGACTTATGGCCTTCCAGAGACAATTTATCCAAAGCTATATGTTGTGAAATGTCCTGTAAATGGGTGTGGTCACCGCTCCTGTCAAACCCCCCCCCCCCCCCCCCCCATCCCGCAAAATGTTTAGACGTGTTGTGAAAGTTGATGAAGCATAAAAGCAAGTTTTCTCTTCAGTTTCACAAATAAATGCAGCCAGTGACACTGGAAGGTTCGGCCCCAATAGAATAAAGAAATGTTTTGCCAGATGTCACAAGTGCATGTTGCTGAGACGAAGACAGATCTTGAGCAAAGTTCATTTTCTCTTGACTTCTCTGGCTGAGAAATGCGATTTTACTGTCAGAACGCTCTGACAGCACAGGGCTTATAAAAACGAGTCTGTATTCACGTCTCCCATTAGAGTGAATTGAGAGCCAGGACCTGCTGCTGAAGGACCTGGGCATGGGCAAAACATATGACACACACAGGATACAGGAAATGGCTCATCAGTGGGCTATGAATTTGAATTATTACTCAGCATTCAAGTGAGGAGCCAGTGTTAGCGGCCTTAGCTTCTGTTTACCCGGGTGAACACAGAGAGGCCTAAAGACAATCTATGCTTCTGGATGGTTTGAGGCTACATCAGTTCATAAATAACATCCATGTTTAATGATGGAGTGGGAAATACACTTTGCCAAGTGGGCTTCACTTCCCCGTGCACATCCCTCTCCCCCTCCGCTGCTTCGTTCCCTCTCTGCTCCAAATGATCTCCTGTAGGATCCGTCCGTGGTCATTATAACTGAGTCTTGCAGATATTTTGTCTTTCCCTCTGGGAATTTGGGAGAGGAGGTACAAGTGAAAACAATGAGTAATGCCTGGTTGTACAGAAATAAGTTTATCAAGACTCCAGCTTATCAATCGACTACAAATAAAGAAGAGGGCCATGGGGGAATACCCCAAAACACAAAACAAAGTCTCAACAATGCATCTTAAATCTAAATCATGCAGTCATGAAGATTACCGTTGTCGCAGCAACATCACCACTTGCTCTCATCAGGCTTGTAGCATCATGCTGTCCTCATTATCTTTAAATGTGTATATGTGTAAATGTATATAATAGTTATTGCAACTCACACTTCTGACATGATCTCCCTGTCAGTGTCAGAAGTTGTTAACTGTTGGCTCTTCAAAGCATTTTCATGAATTCTACAATTCCTTTGAACTGATAAATGTTGATCTCACAGAGGAACTTTGACCAGGGAGTCACCATGGAGTCTGTGAGGCTTGTGGGCAATTTCCTTTGACTGCTGTTGGCTCTGTTGTACCTCAGATGTGTCGGTGCGGGTCATTAAAACATCCGATTAGGTATTCATATATCATGTTAAATAATATCAACAAGATTTACCTATACAGCTGTTTTAAGAAACAAAGGCTATAGGCAGAGGAAACCCAGAACAATGAAGAATCAACAATACAGTGTATGAGTTCATTAGATGATGATTTATTTATGTGCTATTGGTTTTCTTTTGCAACACGAACGCATATTATTCAAACAGATGATTTGTGAGGGGATCATTTTAGCCTTTCCTAGCAGCACAGTAGCATCGAGGCTATCCTCACTCAGCTACGGGCTAACTGTGCTTATATGAACAGCAATAGTATAGCAATAGCAATAGTTGGCCTCTTTCTACATGGGATGATATTTTGATGAAGGTGTTAATGGCAGTTCCTTTCATTCGTATTTCCTGTTTACATGCTAAAGAGCAAAATCTGACTACCGACTGAAGACGCCTGCTCTCAGTACAGCCCTGGCCTCTTCAGTGGAGTTTCCCCCAGAATTTGATCTGAAACATGTCTGTTAATTTCTTGCTACTAATGCAAAACACTGTGGTCCGAGCTGACTGTGTAACACTTATTCTAAGTGCCAAGAACGCAGCAACAGCTCTTGTGGGACCGAGAATCTGGTGTATGCCTGCCTACCTGTGACAGAATGCTGAATACTCCACACCAGTGGTTCCCAACCTTTTCCAACTCAGAGCTCACTTTTAAGCCTCAAAAATTTTCGCAGCCCACCTCCGACCCCAGAAATAAGGAGGCCAGAAAATGTGTTCTCATAGCACTTCTACTTTTGAAGATTGAAGCTGAAGGACTGAGCTGAATGCAGGAGAAACATGTTGGAAGCTCCACGGTCACTAACACAGCATCTTTAAAAATAGCAACACCATCAGTAGGCTAGCATATAACCACACAGCTTTTATCAATTCACTATCAGTGTCTTTTCTCTCTTTCCCTTTAATTCTCCCTGTTGCTAGCCAGCTTTCCATCCTTGCACTGCAGTTTCAGCCATCAGCATCAAATGAAGACAAGTCAGGTGCAATGCAGTCCCGCTGCAAAGTAGTGCGGCTGATTAAAAACCAAATTTCCTGCTGTATCTGTCATTTGCTTGGCACATGTCTAATACTAAGGAAAAACAAAACAAAATAATGAAAATGATATTTAAAGATTTGATATCATTTTAAATGTAACTGCGTTTTAAAATTTAAAACATTGTTCTGTATGGGTTGTTTATGTCCGCCCCACCACAAAAAATCCTACTATTTTGGAAAATGATTTGGCGGCCCACTGGTTGGGAATCATGGCTCTACACCTTGATTCCATTATTGTTTACTTCACGTATGATGTTATTCAGGTTTAGGTCATTAAAATGCTGTTTAAATGGCTGCATCTTATTCAGAGTTGTCTTACTTGTGTTCATATCAGAATAATGCTGTCTTCAGCAGAGGCATGTATTTCTGATCCCGTTCTTTTAGCGTTTCTTTCTTACAATAAGTGTGGGCTCACTCACTTAAAGGGACAATTCACACAAACAGGGAAATTCAGTCAATATCTACTCCATGCTGAATGTTGGGTGAGGGATTTTATTTGGTTGTTTCTTTTTTTTTTTGTCCATGAAAACTTCTGGAGTTCTCAGTATTCAGAATATCCTGAAGTTTGGACAAGCAGTATGAAGGACTTTTATGGTTGAATTGCTTTTATTTTGGTTAATCTTTGTCATTCTAGTTAAATTAAGCCATTGTTTTCTGAATTCTCTACCTTGATAGAAAAAAAATAAAAGAAGACAAAACCTCAGTAAAACCTTCTACTTTTAGGCTGAGTGAGGCAACTGTTCCCCCTACTAATATTTGCGTCTGCTTTATCAGCATCCTAAGAATGTATTTAAATTAAAGTTTCTCTTTGAAACAATTACTTAAAACAGCTACAATGAAGAGCTCTATTACACACACTTCACAAAAGGATGGTGTTAAAAGATTTTTTTTTTTTAATGAGAAGCCTTGCAAGTACAATTACATGTATTAATTGGTTCCCTGTAAGAATAAATGAGAATGACAGGGTAATTAAAACTTGTGGTGTTAATTTCCCTAAAGATAATACACAATACAGTACTCGACATCTCTTATTAAATAGCTTAAATTACCTTGAAGGAGTGTTGCTGCTCTCACCTTAAGAGGTTAGATTGGTGTCGTAAACTTTAGTCCGTGTAGATCAGGGAAGTACATGAAATTACATTCAAAGGATTCATAATAAAATGACGAAATGGAACTTGTTTGATAAAGAGGAAATGCAGAGACATGACACGTGATGATGAGATTTGAGACAATAAAGACACTAAGTTCTTGCAACGGCATCTTAGAAAACATCCCAATGATGTTTGTTTTAATTATAAATTGATCCAGACAGAAGGGATCAAATAATGAAGGGCCGTAGAGAGGGTCATTGACCAGCTCTTCTTAAGAAATCGTATATCTTTACCCTTCCAAACCATTAATCACTTTGAGTCTAAACTCCTCCTCTGCACCTGCTCGGACCAATATGTTGATGTCAGATATGCCAGGGGCTTTTATTTGTTATCTAAAGTCTGCCAAGATGCACTCAGAGGGAGTGTGTGTCATCACTGCTCAATCCAGGACTACTTGTTTCACACTGTTTAACAAAACTACCCCCACCCTCACAGAGCATTTCAGGCCATCAGACCAGACTGAAAGGAGCTTCTGCTTCTAATTTAGCTTTCATCCAAATGACGTCAGAGTAGCTCAATAGCCCCTTGCCAGACAAGAGAATCTGAGATGCCGCATATAACCGAGATGTGGAATGTTGCGAATCAGCTTTCTCAACTCTGGAACACATGACCAACCGACAATCAAATTAAAAATAAATGTTTACAGCATAGATTAAAGGCTGGCTAGAAGCAGCAGCATACTTATGAACTACTGTATATTTTTTTCTCTTTAGTGCATTTTTTAATATGCTTCCAAAATTGTGGGGGAAAGCTGACAACTTTTTTAATAATTCTGAGGATGTAAAAGTCAAATCGGGGACAAATGTTTAAAATTAGAGTAAATTCTCTCAGATCCTGGCTCACAACGATGTTAAACTGCATTGTTGCAGTTACTTAGAGATATGAAAGAGTTGTTCCACAAGTGGCTTTTAATATATTTTTCCCCCGCGCCTTTTTTTTTTTTTTTTTCATGATGACCGTTTTAAAAGATGGCACACAAGAAGGTTTCATTGGCTCTTCTCCCAGTAACGTAACAAAGAAACACATCAACTCAAACTTACTTCAACAGTCGCGCTCTTGCGGTGCATCAGCAGATGAGATCAATGTAATGGTTAAATACAAAATTGGAATGTGCCCGGGCATCCTTTAATGAATATAAAGAACTAGTGTTAATGGATGTGAAGGCTACAGAAGCGTATGCTGGTGCTGGGGATATCCCGCATGTGTAATTATGTGCTCTGCAGATTACCCCTGCAAGTGTCATACAGAATGTATTTTAATAGCGATCACACTTGCTTCACAATTGCCTTTTGTTTGCTTCAAGCGCGATGCTTAGAGTAAATATTTACACTCAGGTAATAACCGCCGGCTGTAACTGACGTGCATCATTTAACACTCCTCATTTGATGCTTTCATGGTTCACTGCAGGTATATGATGAGTTTGATTTCAAATTTCATTGGCCTTGGCATTTCACTGCCACACTGAGTGATCCAATCATACACTAAATATATCCCACTATAGAAAGAGACAGTTAATGCACCCCCCCGCTGTTATTTATTTCATACATCTGTAACCTTGTGACAATTTTATTAGAAACAACCTTTGTTTTAATTACGTGGCCGCGCCGCAAAAATGTGTTGGATGTTTTGTTTTTTTGTTGCAAATGCCAACACCAACAAAACACATTTTTAGTTATTCAGGGTTGATGTGATGTCTGCTGTTTGGTGGTAGGCGAACATAAACTTAGCGTTATGACTAGGATGTGTGTGACCAGCGTTTGTATGTATGTTTGCAGATTTTGTGTATATCCATTGGAAATGTGGCACTTTTTGTAATTACTGCAATGTCTTTTTGTACATTTCTAACACTTTATATAACTTTGTATTGTATAAAATACAGTATGAAAGGGCAAAGTAACCATCTTGAAAGTGAGCAGCGATCAGCTGGTACACTGGTGTAAAGTGGGTAGTATTGTAACAAGGGTTTGCCCTAAAAAGACAGCAGATTATCACCCAACTAATAAAAAGTGAGTTCTAAAAGGAGCTCAGCAAACAGCTCCTTCATGGCAACATGGTAAATAACTGTAAATCTATATTTATACCTGCAGCATGAGAGCAGTGAGACTGGCATGTCCCTCGGTGGTCATTAGGAGGTCAAATGACGCTTCACCCACTTTTCACTCTTCATACACTCAATGAAGCAGTAACATGACACCAATAGGATGAGAGGCTATGTGCTTTAACTTTGACTTCAGGAGTCTTATGAAGGTTTCTCCTTGTATGAAGCTGATATTTTTGCAGATAAAATTTTAATCCCAACTGTCGGGAATGTGCGTGACAAGTGAGGAGGTGGAGTAAGTCGAGTGCATCGGGTACAGGCTTGATGAGGGGATGGCATTTTTAGCGATGGTCTTAGGGAAATGCTTCGAAGTGTTTTTTTTTTCTTTTTTTCTGTATGATAGCCCTGGATGAACCATGTTTTACTTTATAATAATCATCCCATATCAACTTCTTATTTAAAACATAGGCTGTCTCTGTATTTTATATGGAGTCATGAACTACAAAGATCCTGATACTGGAGGGTTTGTCATGTCACAAGGCAGAGAACGACGAGGAGCCGAATATTACATAACATTTTGGCCATGTAAGAAAATGTGTGTACTTGAGCAAATTGTAGCATCGAGGGCAGAGGGCTTCACCATGCAGGGAATCATCCATCGACATAAACAACACACACCGACATCAGCATATGCATACACAACTGAGGTTTTGACCCGGTGTACTCTGCAGACTTTGAGCTGTGCTTCCTACCAGGAAATGAGTGACACTTTTTTGCTATTCAGCTTCAAGCTTGTCTGAGATGTTTACTCACTTGCTAGTTGGCTTAAGAATAAATGTGTTAAAAAACAACAACATTTAATTAGCATTACAGTAATCAAGATGATTCATGCATGATCGGGTCCTGAAACACAGCGATGAGCAAGCAAAGGTGGCTGAAGAGTGATTTGAAAATGGGTAAGGAAAGTGTTGTGATGTAAAAACAGGACAGGAACGTGTAAGAAGAGTAAACAAACAGCACAGAGCACAAATGCCAGGCCACCAACAGAGAGCAAGGCTCCCTGACAAAACCAGTTATAATAATAATAATAATAAAGCATTAGCACTTTTATTTTGAAGGAATCGCTGCAGTGAAATCATGCTTAACCAGGGAGATTTAAAAAAAAGTTCAATTACAAGTACAATAACAAGTAATTATATCTAACTCGCAAAATAATTAATCTCCTTATTTTTTCGTAATACCATCACTTTTTGATCTCCCGTCCCTCTGGTTCTCCTTCCTTTTAAACTACAAACACGACTTTAAAAAACACCACAGTCGACTGATCACATGATCCATCATCGAGCTGGCACACATGGCCTTCAGGTCTTTTTAATAAAGCTGTAACATCTGACAATAGTGTCCTAGAATTCTTCCATGTTAGTGATCTTGAATTATCAGCACATGTACCGATTGATCTGTGAAATATCAGCGGTTAAAATCAACAGACGGGTTTGTTAGTTGAGCAAAGATTTTGATTTCTTGTATTAATTAAGTGGAAGGACCTCCATACAATAGAATCAGGTGACCAAAACCTATGTTTATAGATGCCAAACCATTATTGTATGTTTTTCTTTCTGACCAAATAGGAAAATTCATGTCTTGGGTACTCTTTCCAAATACTTTTACCAGCGAATCCTGCCAATCATGCCCGAAAGCTGCTTAAGATGCTAGACAGGAGCTAAACAGTGAGCAAGAAGTGGAAAAAATAAAGCCTTTCTTTCATCTATCAGCATTTCATGGGGAATGTTTGGTCCTTGGTGAATCAAATTAACTAGCTCTGTGTGCTGACCAGGACCCAGCGGTAATATTGGCAGTGCAGCATTATGTGTTATGGCTGTATGACCATATCACAGTCTCTAGCTCCACTATCACCAGCTCTCACACTGTTCCGGCTGACTGGAACTAAAGGAAGGAGAGTAAGAAGAAGAAAGGTGGGGGGTTGAGGTGTTTGTGAATCACAGATGGTGTAATTCCATACAAGTTACAGAGAGAGCATCTCTTCGCACCGTCAGCACAAAGGCATATATTGTAGGGCAGGTGCGACAAGGACGAGGGGGCTCAGACCTGGATATAGGTCAGCATAGCGAGGTGAGGCAACGTCATCCCCAGGAAAAAGAAAAATGGTGTTAGATCAAATACAGGAGGCAGCAGGCAGGTGCGCTAAAGACAGTCAGAGGAAAAACAGGGTCATTGCATGAAAGCGAAGAAAGAATTTCGGCTGGAAAGATCTGTGAAGAAAAACACCTGTTTTTTTTTCCATTTAGATTTTTCTTGTGGCGAATGAGGTTGAACTGAGTTTAACTGACTGAGTGTTACTTCTTCCACTTCTACAGCAGTATAACTGATATCACTGACTTTGTTGGATAGGAATATTAAACTCCTAAAACAATTCTTAAATCAAAATGGGGCCAGTAGGATGGAGGAAGTCATTTGGTGTCTGTTTTTCAGCAGTTTTAAAACGAGTGGCATCATGGGTTGTCATGGATGTTAAATGTCATCACGCCGAAAGCAGAAGCTGCTCAAAACAAGTCGTGCCGATGCCGAAACTTTGTTTCCCACTGTGCTTATTTTTCACCATTGATGGAAAATCTTATGGAAAAATCCCTTTGGCCTTTTGTTGAGGGAACGCACGGCCAACTTTTGATCAGCCAATAAAACCCAGCGTCGAGTTAGACTGGGCTTGCGTAGGCCGAGGTGTGAGCTCTCCCTGTGCCTCTCAGTTTGTGGTGAGAATGTGATTCCACTGCGGTCCAATGCTTCTACCTGTGGATTTCACAGTTTGAGCCGAAAAAGCTCTTGCTATATATGGTATATTTTGCATTTTTGACATGTAAGAATGAACTTTGCATTGAACAAAATAAGTCAAATTTATGTATAAAAGTATGAGTGTTACAATACCTTCAATCAAGTTTTATCCTGCTGCTGTTTCTCAGCAGTGTGATGGTGGCGTGCTCACTTCAGTGCTGAGTCATTTGACCTTGCAACCTTCTTCCTTATTTATTCCTCAGAACAAACTTCAGAAACGCGCTTCAGTGTTTTATTAGACTTCGGTGTTCTTGCCCTAGGTGACAATTTATGATGCTATGAACTTATGAAAAGCCCCCTTGAGAAAGCGCCGCGGCCCCCTCTGTGTGAGTCTTGCTCCGCCCCTGCTTCCTGGAGCCACCTCAACCATTAGATATTCATTACTTTAAAGAACAGTCCCAAACACGGAGTTTACAGCAGGATCCATGTGTATAAATAGTAATAAAGGACAGACTGAACAAGGCAAAGGCTCAACCTTTTTCCCAGAGCTCCCACTTGTAAAGCCTTTTCTCTTAGTTTGAATCCGTAGCCTGTGCAGATGCAAGGCTTTATTCAGTTACATGAAAGGCTGGGTGGGTGGGGGGGTTGACATCTTAATCCACTGTGGACTTCCTGACCTCCCATAAAGGCAAATAAATGCAGCATGAACATGATAGGGATGTAATTCCAAGTTTTATTTCAGCAACCACTGTCCAATAATGAATGTCATAGCTTTGATAGGCCTGGATGTGTTTCCTCCCTCTTGTCTGTTCTGTGATTGTTGTCCATTGTTCTGCCTGTTCTACTGACGTGGAACTGAGTATTTTGAAGATGCACAATTTATGCATTAATTACTCTTCATGGGTTGTTTCATTGGATAAATCAGGAGCAGAAAAAACCTCAAATAATACAGTGGAAAATTCCTTAAAACCAAATCGCAACAGTGCGGATCTTATTGAAAAAGCCAGGAAAGGTCATATTTTTTGCAATTTGTAAAAGATGGAAAGCTGTGGACGCCCTGTTTTTAAAGCCTCATGAATCGTGTGCTTCTGTTTCATAAAGGTGGATAATTGTGAGTTCGATTTTTTTTTGTTTTGTTTGTTTTTAACCAAGGCCGCCTGTGTTTGTGTATCTCAAAATCTTTGCAAACTTCATCTACAACAAAGAAAACATCTCCATATTTCTCATCAGTTCATTAAGGATGAAAAAAAACCTCCACCTATGATCTTAGTCTTTGATGTTTTTCTTACATTTTAAATGAGATCCAGCGAATGAGCTTGCAAAAGCAGCCATCAGCCGAGTTTATGTAAATCACTACGACTAACAGACATAGTCGTCTCGGTGACTCTCAAACACACCCCGGCTTACAACAGCGACTAGATACAAAACACAAGTCAGCTGGAGCTTGTTCTCGATAAGGGAAGGTGTCTGTCGTATTGTACGATCCTGAATTACAGACTTATACAGGAAATGTCCAGTTTTATGTAAAGCAGGATTTAAAAGTCAAACATCTCTGAGGCAGCAGCTGAAATACCTCCTTCATGCGAAATGAAAAAAACAACAACAACAACCACCTAGAAATAGTAGTTTTTAATCTTACATAATTCTTTCCACACAAGCTTTCAGTTTTATGGGGGCCCAGAGAAGTCATAAAAAAGAGAAAATGTATAAAAGATATGTTTTTGTTCTGACACCTTGATAAATTTGTGGCCACAAAATGTAACGTTTGACCAGGATTTCATAAATTTGTGGCTGCTTGATAAAACTTGTTCCCATATTTTCTTATATGAAGCTATGAGATGTGACTTTCCCCCACAATTTTAATAATTTGATGCCACGTGATCGAATTTTGTCACCACAATTTTAATGTGTTGTGGCCAAGAGATACAACTTTCTCCCGTAATTGGATTAATCATAACAATAAATCATATCTTGTGGTCACAAAATGTTTTTTTAAATGATTAAATTCCTTTTGAATGGCGCGGGTTTCTTCTCCTCTACTAAAACATCCAGAAGGTGTTAGAACCGCTTGAAATATTCTCGGTGTTTGTGTCCTGGTCAGAAGGCTCCATGTTTCCGGATCAAACCTATGACATGAATGTAAAAACATCCTCCCAGTCATAAACTCTGTACGCGCTGAACATTTTGCATCGTATATTTTCAGATTTTGCACCGTGAGGGTGGCATATCCAAGTGACGTAACACAAACTACAGGAGTCTTTTTTTTTTCTTTAGGATTTCCCTTTTTATGCTCCACTGCTAGTCCTCTAATATCACACCATCACTCCAACCCATTAATATCCATCACTAACAAATACTCTGCCCAAAAAAACCCCAAATACTTCTTCTTTTTATTTATTTATTTTGGCCAGTGATGCAACCTGGTAATTTTTCTGTATTCCTGACCGACACACCAGTGAGGGTATAAACATTTTCAGCTTATTCTTACCTACCAAGTGGAGATGATGATGATGATGATGATAATAATAATGATGATAATAATAATAATAATTATACTGATAATAATAACAATTGTTGTTGTTGTTATAGGGTTGTGAAGGTTCTGTGTAAGAGGTAGACAAATAGACTGTAAAGGAACAAAATAAAGTGGCTATTATGGCTCCATCCCTTTAATGTGATGATGGATCTTTGAGGAGGCTGGAAAAAAGGTTGCTCGAACTCAAGTCTGTGCTTTTATGTGTCAGCACAGTCTCATCTGTACTCCCGCTGCTTCCTGCATTGTGTTTGAAATCCTGCTTTTATTGTGCTGGCAGGTTATCAAATGTGATTTTATTACCTATGTTTTGTAAATTAATTTGAATCGTACAGTATTAGAATCATATAGTAGTATTTTGCTTTGTCGCTTCAATAAGCAGACATGTAGAAGTAAGCAAAACAGCGTTTTCTGTCACAATAACAGGAGAAATAACTCTAAATAAATATATACCGTTGTTAATTTTAACTGGGAGGTTGCTGAGTTATAAAAGTTTTTTTTTTAGTTTTACAAGAATAAATCCCCCCCCCCCCCCCCCAAAAGTTGCTGAATAAACCTTGCAGAAAATTTCATCATTATTTCCCTTTATTATCCAGGGTCCACATCCTAAAGCAGGAGGATAATTCCAATCAAACTCAACAGTGAAGTATTGTCAAAGTATGTGTATGCGGACTTAAAGTTTGAACCTTGATGTTGCACACCGTGAGCACTGAGGAGGTCCTCTTGACCGACAGAATTTCTGTACGGTCCGAATTCATATCTGAATGTAAAAAAGCGAAACATGACATGTTTTTTCCTTTTCTTTCTTTTTTGAAAATGGAGTTCTTCCAGATCATTTATCTTCGTATAGCCCCAACTTATAACGGAGGTTATAGTAAGTCTTATTTAACGTTGCACCAGCTGTCTCTAATTAGCACAAGATTTTTTTTTTTTTCACAAAAATTGTAGTCTGACCTGTTATTCAATGTCTGGAGGACCGTGTTGCGATGCACAGAAGCAAAATCAGTTTAGCAGGCACACCAAGGACATAAACCTGGAGAACCTACAGACGCCACCTAGTGGTCATAGCAGTTCAGACCCCAGGAAATCAGATGGTGTCAACTTAAAGCTGGAGAATCAGTGTAAGGAAGCAGACTGGGGTGACGGTCGCTGCATCATCTCATGTTTCCTATCAGAGGGACTGAACAAACTACTTGTATGGTTGTTCACAGCCAAAAGTTGGCACGGAGAGGGTCATAAACGACTGGACTGACAGAGGAGGAGGTCGCTAGTGGGGGGATGAGGGGTAGGAGAGGGAGGAACCTGATGTTCGTGTCTCGTGACCGTTAACTCAGCATTCTTGTGGTTCCTGCAGTGAAAAGGCAAATAAATAGATGAGGTACATTTCCATTTTTAAAGTCTAATAGCAATGAGAACGCTGTCATCGCCAGTATTTATAACACTAACAGTGGTAGTACTACATCCCTACTGCTACCGATACTAATAATAGCACTACTGAGAAGGATCATTGAGGCAGACGGTGGCTGCCATCACCCGTCCAGAGGCAGAAACCTGCGGAGAGTGACAAGAAAACAACAGGAGAGAGAATAAAAATACAGACTGTGATATTGGCACCCTCATCCTGCTTTATGGCTGTTACATTATTTTAGACACTCCAAACATGTCCATATTTCCCAGGGGGTCTCTGTTTATTTATCTTTATGTTTACTTGGCACAACATTGGTTAGAGAATTCTTCACCCTTCGGATTCCTTTTGCTGACAACTATAATTACAATCTGTCCTGAACAGGATCGTTGAGATGTTTATTTCATATCAGGCTCGTATGAAATTTTGTTAATTTCCTCGGTAGCAGCAGTATAAACGCTCGCACCACATGACATGATGATCATCACCGTGCAGCGTGAGCAGGGCGAGTGAGTGATGCAAAATGGATTTAAAAATTATGGACTCTTCCTTTAATTAACCTGGATAAATTCTTGTCTGACAACCATTATAGTAACTACTGTGCAATATAGTTCTCACTAGCTCGCTTTGAGTTTTCTTTGAATCGATTCAGGGATTAAGGGGAGTATTTTTGAGCTGTAGCATCGCTCTCAATTGATTTTCTTCATGAAAATGTCTTTTATGTTGGCTTTTTTATGTCTGTCTTTGAAAGGCAGTCAACAGGGAGGCCTATTTTCACTGCACTCGATTACCAACATATCACAGTATCATCAATTTAATGTAAAGGCAAAATCAAATGTCTTCCATTAATTTACTAGCTGCAAGGCTTAAAAATACTGCCAGAAAAGGGAAACATTTACATGTTTTTATTGATCCTTTTAAGTGTAATTGCAACTGAGACATTTTAAATATGTCTACTTATGTAACAAGAAATGGTAGCAACTCAGAATCTTCCACCCTCCAGTTCATCATCACTAAAGGCTGTCATCTGGTCGTAGAAGGTTCTGGAATACCAATTCATCTTGGTCGCTTCCATTTTTGTTCCAACATTGTAACTTAAAACTCATAAAGGCAAGAAAGGACAAGAACAAACTCCTTAGTCTGAATTTCTTCATCACACAAATGCAGAAAAAGTCGCTGTTACTTTTGAATGTTTTCAGTTAAATGTCTAACACAAGCTGAAAACTTGAAGCATTTGCTCTTTAACAATCCCAAAAAACAAAAAAAACCCAACTCAGCTCAGTACTTTGATCCAGAAGCCCCTTCCTCCACCCACCAGCCACCAGCTGGTCTTCATTTGTGGTATGCTCCATACCCTGCGCCTACTTCAGTTGGTTGGCTCCAGCTCCGGGCTTGTGCCAAAACCTAACATTGCTCTAGAGACCCCCAAACATGTTCCTCATGTAATAACATTCTATATCCTTTCCTGGAATAAAGCTCTTATCTCACTTTGCCTCCCAAGTCTTCCTGGTAGAAGAATCTTTTCCTCCACAGACCAATTTCAGACTTGTGATTCCACCACAGCCGTTGAGCCATCACTATCAGTCAAAAGTTCTCTCAAGCCTTATCTATTTTATTTACTCTGTTTCTAATCCTCTGGTCACCACAACCAAAAGGAGATGACGGCAAATCTAGCAGAAGAGCACGAGAAGTGATGTTGTTTTTTAAAGTTGACCAGCGCTTTAGTGGCTGGAGGGTCTGTGTGATGCAGCCAAGCAGAACTTCCCCTGGCACGACATCGGTTCAACTCCACCTGAGGCATTTCCTTTGACGGAGAGTTGAGATTATTCTTATTTTTTATGAATTTGTTTTTATCTATTAAACATTTATTGCATCATTTAACAATTTATTGTAACTTTGAGAATGGAGTTGTGCACTGACGCTGCTAAACTTTTCAGTGAATATATTATGAAAGTTGGGACATCACTGCTGATAAAGATTCATGACTAGGCAACCCTACAGAGGACAATTACAAGTTTTTTAAGTTGCATAAATAGAATGGTGTTATTTATTTCTTCCATCGTCTTGATGATAAATGTATAGTACCACCACCAGTGTGCTTTGTCTAGCAGAAAAACTGGAAATTTTTTAATATAGATTTTTACTATGCACGTCCAGTACAAGAGCCCTTTTCCCACTTGATCAAGAAATAAAGATCTTGCACTATATTTCAAAGTGTTTCTACATCTAAGTGCAAAAATACAGTACAGACCAGGAGCCGCATGTTTTAAAGTTGTTATAACTGGTGTTGCTAGCATTTCAAGATGAGCCTCCCTCACAATCTATGCTATTTTCTTGTCAGTTGTCTTGTTGCCTTTTTCCTCATCCGTCAAAACTCTGAAGCTCCGCCACACTGCAGATTTAAAACTTGACAGCAGTTGTTTCACCTCAGTCTGTGCTCGTCTCCTCCGAGTTTGTCCACACTTTAATGAGTTCAGCCAGGCCCGCTGCAAGTGTGATGACCCATTGGAAGACTTGCTAACAAAGTAAGTGAACTTTAAAACGGGGTTAAGCAGCCACATAATTAAAACAACCGAATGAGATGCTCCAACGTTAAAGAGGGAGATCTTTTAACAATACGAGCTGGAATTACTGCCGTGTGGTTTTATGCCTCCAACATCTAGTTGCAGTTGCACATTCTTTCATGTCCAGACTGGTAATATACAGTACGTAGTGTGGCAGACCTTTAAGTAGTATTTCAGATTAATTGTAGTGGGGTTGTATGAGGTAGTCATCCATGGAACAGTTCTTGCCCTCAGTGGATGTGGTCAGTGCAGCTTCTGGAGCTGCATTTACATATCTGCGATATTTTACCTCCAGACAGACCTTTACTTTAGGCTCTGATACGGCACTTCCTCATATTCCTACACATGCTGGGCTGCACTGCGAAACGTGGTCCATTCGAACAGTTGATCCGACAACTGAAAACGAGAGAGAGAGCATGCTATTTATATATACAGTATATAAATGTATAAATGTGTGTGTGTGTGTGTGTGTATGTGTATATGTGTGTGTGTATGTGTGGGTGTATGTATATGTGTGGGTGTGTGTATATGTGTGGGTGTGTGTATATGTGTGTGTGTGTGTGTGTGTGTGTGTGTATATATATGTGTGGGTGTGTGTATATATATGTGTGGGTGTGTGTATATATATGTGTGTGTATGTGCATATGTGTGTGTGTATGTGTGTGTATATGTGTGTGTGTGTGTGTGTATATATATGTGTGTGTGTGTGTATCAACGGATATATACTTTTTTTTAGTTGGGAGTTTGTTTGATGCATGAAGTATTGAGTGTGTGCAGTTGTTCGACGTTCTCTGCTGGGAAGACATGCTGACCCACATCTACTACGGCCAAGACCCATACTATGAGCATGCAATCCTACTTCAATAAATCCAAATTTGCCTTTTGATATAATTTTGGCATAAATGATTAAAATCATAAAACTTGAAGATGAAAAAACTATGCTGTCTTCACTCAAGCTTTGGGGGAAAACTTAAGAAAGAGGAAGACTCCTTTCCTGCTGAGATGAAGGTAAATAAAGGCTCCTACAAGTCTCATCAGTGGCAATGATTAAACTGGCCTCACTACACTGAAGCTCTTCAGGAAGGAACAGATCGGACTGTTCTTCTTGAGCAGGCTTATTTTTCTGCGCACAAGTGGCTCCGGCATATATTCTCTCATCAGAAATACAACTCCGTTTGGGTACATTTTTTTATTCACAAAGTAAATTAGATAAACATGCTATCTTGCATCGATCCATCCATCCATTGTCTACCGCTTACCCGGTAAATGGTCGCGGGGGCGCTGGATCCTCCTTTTTTTGTCAAGGTTATCATCTGAATTATTTACTCATGATCCAAAACACATTTTGTGCAGTGACGTTGACCTTTGACCAACAAATCTAATTGATTCTTTCCCGAGTCCAAGTGAGCGTTCGGGCAGTGAGCTTCAACTCCCTCTCGCTTTTCGTACCATCACATTTATTTAAAAAGAGATGCAAAGGAGTGTACTGACATTGATGACTATATGAATACAGAAACTTTTCTTTTCTCAGCAACTTCTTGTGTTGGGGAGGTGATAGATTTAGAAGGCAGCACAGGCCTGGGGCTATTGTCTCTGGGTTCCACTGGAGGAGGAGCTCTAGGGAGTATTGGAGAAGGAGACAAGAATGTAAAAGAAATTAAATAAAATGAATAACATAACTTTTTTTTTTGGGGGGGGGGGTGGGACTGTTTAGGAGCTCCCAAAAAGGAACAGTGAAACTTAAAGTTACTGTATAAATCAACAACTCTGTGACAGTAAACTCTCAGTACCTCTGGAAAGGTGAAATGAAATTGAAAAGCAATGCCATGTAGTCTGCAGCTTATTTAGGCCACACGACTCTCTTGGAGTTAGTGTTTGAAAAATGCTGACCACTCTATTTGTTAGCAGTTGTTTCCCCTTGAAGAAGAATGCCCCCAAACAGCCACTGATGAAGTATTCCTCTTAATCATCCCCTTTAACTACTGCACAGGTGTTAAAATAAATATACTCGCGCTCTATGGTTGCTTTGTGCTTTCAACTACGACATGCACCAATGGATCATGAAGAGGATGCTATCTCGTGACACTGACCCGTGGCTAATCTTTCTAATTAAACAGCAAATTCAGAGATTTGGAGTCGTAAACACTAGTGTCTGTCTTTATTTATTATTCTTCACCTTCTGTTTAAACAGCTTGGAGGACAAGTCTGTGGTGCGGTAAGATCAATGCACTGAAAAATTAAGATAACATGATCAAATAATGTGGCAGCGAATAATAACTCCAATATAAACCCACCTGTGCCTTTATCAGTCCACATTAGGAGGTTTGAATGGTGGATGATTCCCACGACTCCCGGAACGCAGCCTCTGCAATGCAAAACGGTGACAGTGACCTTGACCATAGGCTCAAGGATACTTTAACATGGTCAGTGGGGGTAGAGAGGATCGAACCAGCGACCCTTCCGTTGCTAGACGGCCCAACTACCCCCGAGCCATGCTGCCCCCCGAAACCAAGATATTGCATTAAAATCCTTCTAGGCCAAAGTAGGTCCTTGTGTCCAAGATTGACGAGCCATAAGACTCAATTTGGTCCACCAGGTGTAAAAAAGACAAATTATCCTAATAATGATAATGATGTTTTTGCTGTTTTCCTTTTGAGTTATGAATCATTAATTAGTTGGTATCTTTTTTTTTTAATTTGATCATTTTGATGGGAACCGGATGGCTGTCGCTAAGCACTTTCTTATGTCACAGTACTTATATTTTCTCCTGGTTCTGGCTGTTTCAGTTACTTGCAATTTAGAAATAAACTTGCAATGTCATATGAGCACCTTACAAAACTACATTTTATTACCACTGAAACATATCATGCTTTTATAGAACCTTAGTCGATGTGTATTCAAAGAAACTTGTGTGTTTTTGATTTGCAAACCGGCAGCATTTCTGTGTTGGAATGAATCATTTCTCCCGATTTATGAGGATTTTTTTTCATTCCATGACAGTTATGGCAAATATGGTTTGTCACTAGGCAGTTTTGTTTCTGCACAAGATGTCCACAGTTGCATTGAAAAGTCCTGGTGGTTGTTCAGGGTATTTACTGCATTATTATAACATTAAAACTCAGTGAACAGGACAGATGGCATCTTATGTGGAATAAGCAACAATAACCCAAATGTTCTGGTCACACATTGCTGATTTGTTTTTTCTTTGTACACTAATAATTTTTTATTATAAAACAGCCATAAGGGCCCAATAAAGTATATATAATCCCCATCTGTCACTCTATTGTATAAGGATTTTTGTCAGCTCTCCCACTTGTGATTGGTGTGATACTGAAGACCAACAAAGAACAACTATCCTTGGTGTTGGAGGCAGGCAGCGCTGAATTGGAAACCATGGCAACACAGTGCTTGCCTCTCTAATCCCTTGGCCCCGTCAGAGTGTAGACAAATACCTGAGCAAGCCTATTCAACATCTGCATAAAAGGAAACCTTCCCAATCTGCATGAAATGAAAATACACCAGAGAGTAACAGCTTTGATGGACTGGACTTAGTCTGGATATCAGCCGCAGATGAACAGGACTGACGCTGTTGCCTCCTCCTGTCTGTTTTTGTTCTTTGTGTATTAAATTGTACAATGAGGTGATAAGTTGGGCCCCAGGTTTTCTTTTCCCATTTGAATTTAATAAGGTGTAACTATTTTATCTTTACGTTTCATTCTTAGAATCATGCCTCCAGCTGATGTATACTTAATAGTTTCAATCTGTTTTAGTCCATTTTGTTTCTCTTATAATTCACCCTGCAGGGAAAGACTAGATAAGTTGCAGGCTAAACAAAAATAATATTTCTAGTTATTTGTGTATTGTGTGCTAAATTTATTAAAACCTTTGAAACGCATACAGACTGTAACATCATCTGCAGAGAAGTCACCATGTTTGTAGCTCGAAGGTTAAATCTGCAGTAAAATTAAAATTTCAAAATTGTATTTTTTTATGCCTACAACCTATCAAAGCCACATAGATTAATAATCAATGAGGCAATATTCTTCAAAAGCACGCTGCGGCTGATAATTTGAGTGTTTTATCCGTTCACATTCATCTTTCACATTGCGCTGTGATCAGTGAACCTGCAAGTCATTGTAATATCAAAGAGAAAAGCTCCTTCTTGAGTTGCTGTCCTTGAACTTTTCTTGCAAAGGCTATTATTCAAGATGGATAGCGGATAATAGAATGGACTGTGTAATTACATCTGCAAGAAAAAAAAATAATTACTGCAAAATGGTTAACAAAAATCTAATTAAAATGAAAATGAAAAAAAAAAAAAAAAAAGATGAGATTGTCTTACACGAGCTTTACACTGTCACTGTGACCCTGTGCAGCGCTTCACCATCCGAGCGTGGAAAACAGGTGTCACAACAACAGAACCCCCACGTAGAGGAGCGGGGATCATAATTTCAAAATAGCTCAATAAAAATCAATTGTCTCCAACGTTTGCATTCGGTCGGTGTATCTACCGTTCTCTGAGGGGAAAACCTGACAGTTCTGTTTTCAAACAAAGGTTTCAAAAGACGAACACAAAACAGGATGTCTCGACACAAAGCGTGAGTCAGCCCACCTTTAACCTTGAAAACGCAATAATAAAGAACTCTCTGACAGGCAATCAATTCATCAACTAATGAAACAACAAAAAAATGTGAAAAGCACAAGGCCACTTGCATGGACTCCAGTTCAACCTCACGCTTTGTCTGACTGTCACTGAGGTTCTGATTCACTCATATTAAAGGAAAAGTGTTTCTATTCTGTTTTTTGTTTTTGTTTTTTTGATTGCAAAACACCACTTTTCATATGCATTATGACCAGAGGTGGCAATTAAAGTACATCATATTTATTACTAATTCAACTGATTTATTCAGGAAATAAAGGTTTTCAAATGTACTGAATCTCTTTTGTGCTCTGTTTTCAGAGTTTGCTTGTTCCCTTTCATCCCAGTCATCGCTCACGTCAAAGCTACCACTCCCGACACTGCACGAGCATCACATGTTCACTACTTTAGACACTTTCTTTGTGGTCTAGTGTCTCTAATTAATCTCTTCTCTTCTTTTGAACTAGTGAATATGGCAGGTGTCCTCGTAGAGCTTCTTACAATTTCAGGGACATCTTCTCCTTCCTCCCTTTCCTCTGTTTTAGCAATTGCAACCAACACTGAAGCCCCTCTCATGCCGCCTTGTGGTAACTTACCATCTCCAGTCATTTCAAAAAAAGGAAAACAGCACAGGGGTCTGCAGCTGTAAGGGTAAGTAGTTGCTGGCCTTGTGAATGGGTTTTGCCCTGCTGCTCAGAATTCATTGTGCTGAAATTCTGGCAGTAGACAATCAAATGGAAGGGGGCTGTCCCCGGATTTCAAACCGGATCAACGCAGCCATTCTGTGGGAAGAGCTCCCTGCCATGCAGTTGGTAAAATCTGCCCTCACTGTAGTCTGTATGTTCAGCGAGACTCAAAGCCATCCAGTCGTGCGTCACAGTGATGTTCTTGGAAGCACCTGCATGTGATCACAGCCTTGGATCGCAGCAGCCGCTCTTTAAAAGATGTGCTTTCCTGGGGATACTCACACAGGTTAACAGTTGTCAGGGTGGTGACAGCGCAGCAGTGTGTAAGCTTCTTTGTGTGCAAGACTGCCACACATGTTAAAGAGTGAACAAGTTATCAGTTCCCTGACACAAAACTCTCTCATTTCATCATTTTCGGTTGCTGTGCATCAACTGAAGTCACAACAGGCCTTGTATAAATGTACAAAGTACTCATTTGTTTTAAAATGTGGGAAGTTAAAGTGAAAAGTTGTCTTAAAAATAAGTAGTAAAGCACAGATACCTCAAAAATCTACTTGCCATCTCTGATTAAGTCCAAAAATGTGTAAATGTCTCGCATGTGAAACTGTGCTTTTAATGTGAATGAACCTGCAGAGAACCACGTGCTTCAATTGACACATCAAAGTTAATTTTGCTCGCTACCCTTGAAGAGCATCAGTGGACAAAGACTACATGATGTAGCCCAACAAGCTCCCCCTCCTGCTTGTCTTTTTCAGTCATGGCTCTGTCAGCGTCCAGAAGAAGACAGCCAGAGCCTCCATCGGCGTTCTTTCAGCCAAACACCACAGCGCTCACCATCTGCCAACACACTTGGAGTGTCACCTGTAACATCTGCTGCTCGACCTTGGGTGACCCGCAGGTAAACAGGTTGTCACCTCTGCTTGGCTGTATCCTCCCTGTTTGTGCTGGGCGGCGCTGTAAGAGTCTGAACCTGAACATTAGGAAACCGGTAACTCACGAGTCACCTCAACCTGTTCCTGGATTAAGACTCTATCACTTCCTGATCTTTTAACCACCTGCAAGTCCTTAACCTCATTTTCTGACTTTTCTCTCTGTCTCTCTCTGCTTTTGTCTGTCTCTGCCTCTGTCTTTCTCTGTCTCTCTCTGTCTGTCTCTGTGTCTTTCTCTGTCTCTGTCTATCTGTCTCTCTCTGTCTACCTCTGCCTCTCTGTCTATCTGTATCTCTCTGTCTATCTCTGCCTGTGTCTCTCTCTATCTGTCTGTCTCGGCCTCTGTCTGTCTCTGTCTCTCTCTGTTTGTCTCTGCCTCTGTGTCTTTCTCTGCCTCTGTCTGTCTGTCTGTATCTCTGCCTCCGTCTGTCTCTCTATCTGTCTCTCTCTGTCTACCTCTGCCTCTGTGTCTCTCTCTCTGTGTTTGTCTCTGTCTATCTCTGCCTGTGTCTCTCTCTCTCTTTCTGTCTCTGTGTCTTTCTTTCTCTGTCTATCTGTCTCTCTCTCTCTCTGTCTACCTCTGCCTCTGTGTCTCTCTGCCTCTGTCTGTCTCTCTCTATCTGTCTCTCTGTCTATCTCTGCCTCTGTGTCTGTCCCTGTCTGTCTGTCTCTCTCTGTCTTTCTTTCTCTGTCTATCTCTTTCTGTCTATCACTGCCTCTGTTTCTGTCTATCTGTGTTTGTCTGTGTCTATCTATCTCTGTCTCTGTCCATCTCTCTGTTTCGGTCTTACTTTTTACCTTTTTGACGTATCATTACAAACCAGACTTTTGTGTTCTTTTTAAATCATTATGTAAAAGGATACTTCATCTTTATGACACAATGGTAAAACTGTTTGTTTCATCTGAAAATTCCTCACCAATTTCTTTTTCCAAGCCTTAAATAAACACTTAAGATTTTTTTTCAGTATGCCCAAAATCTTGTTCTATCAAATGGATGTGTATGTGAATAGCAGCTAATTATACTATTTTCTGGTGTTTGCTCTTAGGACGCATTCCACACACGTGCTGTATCAGCGTCTATCAGAAGACTTATTTTGTGCATGCAAAATACAAATAACAACGGCGATATACATGCGCGAAGGGGAGGAGAGACTTTAACCTGTAGGATTATTAAGATTGGGGTAAAGACTGACCTCTTTCACAAGTCCCATCCCAGACTGGATCCATTTTGGTTAACAGTATTATTGCACACACTGTAGCTGCTCCATCGAATTCGATAATATTCCCTATTTCGAACATTGCCTCCACGCACGACCGTGATGACAAAATCCTGTGAATCCTTTCTCCCTTGCACACATGGCAAGAAACCAATATAAGGCAAACTACACTATTTCTGGGAAAATACTGGGCCTCATATGAAACACTACATTAGCAGAAATATCCCAAAATGCATTGCAGTAGTGACCACAATGTATGTAAAACACAATGGATGTTTTGTTTGGTCATATTGTTATACGAAAAGCGTCACCTCGGTTACAGTTCTTCAACACTTCAGAAATCTCCCAGGAAGGCATGTTTATTTACGCTAAAGTATGCAGCACGTTTATTAGTATGGAGTGCATCGCGTTTGACTCTGGTCACAGCATGTGACTCTGGCCCTGCTGGGTGTTTAAGACATTGATCATTCTAAAGTCTAGAAGCACTGGGGGAAACAACAAAATCATACTTGAACTCCTTACTGGATTATGTGTGATGGTGTAGCTTAACTGAATAAATATTTATTGATCCTTTCCCCTCCTTTCCATCACATCCCTCTGTCTCTGCAAACGGTTTTCTCGCCTTTGTGCGTGTATGAAGGTACGCTTGCATGCAACGTGCATGTTTAATTCTCTGAAAATGAATGAAAAAGTCATTGATCATTCTTGCTCCTATTCTGCCACAATCAGTCAGACACGTGTGACAAATTAACAAGACACACCGGTAACATACAACCATAATAACCATGGGTATTGCATGCTATGAAAGGCATGAAACATAAATGGGTGAAACGGTTAAGATTTGAAGAAACGGAGCTCTCAGCACATCAGCTTTTTTGTTTGCCAGCGTGGTTTTAAGATGGTTTACAAGGGAAGCACATCCACCACTAATGGAATGAATAACATGATTTATTTAGTATGTGCTTCCAGGATATTTGATATGCGTGGCTACGTTTAGCCCATAGCCTCATCATAATGAAAAAGCAAGCAGTCAGAGTTGCAGAAGAGGCATCTTACTGGAAGACGAGAGAAAACTCTGCCTGAGGCTCTGTTAAATGATGCTCCTCTTCCACAGTCACACCCTCATTTCTCTTCTTGTCAATACAATTCCCAGTGGTAGAGATGGGTAAAACACATTAAAATATGCCCGGCTGAAAATTACAATAGTACTTGTAACTTGGGGTGGGCATTCTCACATACGGAGGCTGATCAGATTCACATCTCAATGCATGTACAGCAATATAACGTGACAAATTTTTAGATGCTGTATGATACAATCCGATGATTAGAACCCTCATATTGTGAGTCTGTTACTCAATATTTGCGAAAAGAAATGACAGATTTACCAAAACCTGTAACAAGAGAGATAGAAGAGGACATTTCAGTGGCGTCCACACCTCATTAGGAATCTCACTGTAAACCAGAATCTGCAATCCATGTTGACGATAAAAGGACATGATCCTCTGTTTCAGATGAAGATGCTGTGGTTTTGATGATGAGAATTGCAGAGGAAGTGGGGTGTGGAGAAATGTTTTGATGCTACCTTTTAAGCTTGAAGCTGCAGGGGGTTCACTCACATCGCCTCGCTCTCCCAAAATGACTCCACGACGTCTCCGGATGTGGGTCAGGAGATTAGTAACTCTACTTCACTGCTTTTCTCCAAGTTTTACATACATGTTTTGCAGCAACCTTTCTTGTAAAACCTGAACTTATTCCACACCGCAGCACTCATTGTTTGGTAGCACAATGTCAGTTTGTTCACCGTTTGTCAATTTAGGAAATGAAGAGGAGAGACAGGAGATGACGGGGTAGAGTGAGTCTTGTTTGAGCGAGAGAGCAGGCGTTACATCACTCACAGTGAGCAGTGCAGGGAGAGGAGAACAATCAAACAAAGTCCTAACAACGGCAGTTGTTTGATGCCAAAAATGAATCACATGCATGTCATGTTGAGGAGTATCACGTATCCGTTTTCATTTCTCATGATTCACTGATCACTGATCCTCATCTGTCAATATGTAAACCCCTATTTTTTTTTTCTTAATAAATTTCAATAAAATCTTAATTTCAAATAATGGTAATATTAATTTCAAGTAATGGTAACATGTTAATGTATTAGTCGTCTGAAATTCTCATGATCAAATTTGAACAATGTGATTCAATTTAATCGCAGGCAGCCTTAAGCATATGAAGAACTAGTGTGGGCTCTTTCATCAATAGGGTATAATTTCCAACTGCTGCTTTGAAGCGTTACGTGAGTTTTCAGGTTAATGGGCAGCTCAACATAGAAATAACCCAACAGTTACCAGTTGGCCGCACCGCTGCACTGACTGCTGAGATTTCTACCGCCTCCGGAGAGAGACGGGATAAAAAGGAAAGCTTATTTGCCAAAAAACTGCACGATGGATCTTTAAATACATCGAAATTTAAAATGAGATATTATTTACTCCAACGAGAAACACCGTTGCACGCCTTCACCACGTGAGCCTCCCAGAGTGACCTTTGACCACCCAAATCTTTTCAGTTCATCTTTGAGTCCCAGTGACTGTTTGTTGCAACACTGAAGAAATTCCCTCAAAGCCTTGCTGAGCGATTGTATTAACGGAGTGGGACAGATGCACATAAAAATAAACATAAAAACCCATTTCTGTTAGCCAGCTACCTCTATTGGATCCTTTTGGAAGGCTTGTCTCAGCTGAATAGGAGGAACTGCCCTCCCACCGTGCAAACACCCTTGTTTTACTGTGAATTTTGCTTATTCATGTTCATTTATATTAGATTTAAGTTTATAATAAAGTTAATTCAAGAACCTGTAAAGTTCCTGGAGGGATGATGTAGATCTAAAAGTGCCAGTTAGATTTAATTTTTGCATAAATCATGTTATGCTGCCAGTTTGAGAGGGCTCAGTGAACACTAA
Organism: Aulostomus chinensis; assembly: GCF_037954235.1. Lineage (NCBI taxonomy): Eukaryota > Metazoa > Chordata > Actinopteri > Syngnathiformes > Aulostomidae > Aulostomus > Aulostomus chinensis. The sequence goes on from NC_141337.1 coordinate 6,494,201, forward strand.
ACTAATTCATTTCTCAGTATTATAGAAAAATTAGTCAGGAACAAAAGCTGCTGAGAATCCCCTGATGTCATCCTCTCAAGAGTTTGGAAACAATCCTGTCAACCAGTAAATAACCAGCAAAGACTTTTGAACATTCCGTTTTATACGAGTCCTGTTCCCATGACTGTCTTCGATTTTAGATGCTATTGATAAAACCATTTTAACTGCCAACAGAAAACAAAAAGGCTTGTGGGGGAACTGAATCTATTTTCAAAGGTGTCCCTCTTTTTTTTGTTGGTCTAGACTATTCAGTGTCCTCATTGGGTTAAATCAGCCAAAAGTGTGCCTCAGGGATCCTCATTTGGCTCAGGTGCATTTCTGTGTACCTTTTAATAACCCAAATCATTCCTAAATACAGATCAGTATCTAAAGCCTTCTAAAATATTATACATAATTTCCAACACTGGTTATTTATTTGGTTATTTTCTTCTATTAAAAAAATACAGTAAAGTATGAGAGAAAAGTAGCTGCGGGACTTATATCAACTATAAATAAACAAAATCAAAATCCTTTTCTTTTTTTGACCTCTGAATCTCTGTTGTGTTTAGCTGTGGCCAACATGTCTGACCTTGTATCAACATCAGCGCCACGGGGAAGGCGCTGGTCTGGTCCAAGGTCAAAGCAGAGAAACATTGACGGCCTTTGCCATCATGACACACAGGGTTTGAAACGATCTTCCTGACAACCTCAAGCTGTCACACATGAACTACTGTCCGGATTTCTAGTTTTCAAGGGCTTCAGAGTCCCTTTACTCTTAAACACAAGTCATCACAGTGAAATTTTTTTTTTTTTTGGAAGAATTAATTATGCACTTTATGTAAGAAATCCTATTTCTGCCGGTGTACAGTTCAACCTTTGACCTGACAGGTTTCATTACAGCAGTACACTTCCTGGTTAGAAATAATGTTTGTCTGGTTTTTCTTGTTGTTGTTTCCAGTCTTGTTTCAAATTAATGTTCCCCCGCTCTTGAATAGCGTTTCCTGCAGTGCTGCCATCCATCCCCAGTCATGGGTTATAAGAGAAAATGTAATTTGACACAACAAGACGACACATTTGTGGTAAGAAATCCAGTTATATCACCAAGCAACTTTGAAGATGATGCTGCCTGCATCTTCCTTAATCTTGTATAATCACTATTTATTTAGCTAAGTTTGTCTTTTATAAAGTTCAGAATCACTTATTAAGTTATGAGTAACTTATTTATTTTCTGTCTCATAGCAAGATAACTCAAAAAGTTGTGGATGCATTTTAATTAAATTCTGTTCTGGAACGTTTAATCCAGTTCTGGAATTACAGCGGAAAGGAGAAAACAGATTCGGACCTGATGACATCGTTTTGCTTACAAAGCCATGGCAGAAGTGTGTGCTCTCTGGCCTCGCTCGCTTATAATTTTGGAAACAAATGATGACTTAGTTTTTATTAAAAAAAACAACAACAACAAAAGGCATTAAATAAAATACCTGTGTTGAAATGTAACCCGCGAACCCTGTGTTGAAAAGTATTTTTGACAGGTTTCCCATCATATGCAGTACACATGAGAAGCAAATCATTAGAATTCTGCTTTTCCCAGAAAACAAATTCTAATTGGGCAGTTTTAGTGGCTTCGGTTTAATGAATTGGTGTCGCTTCCCTCCTTAATAACCAGCATGCTGTATGTTCGTTGGTCATCCAGCCAGAAATGGCAAAGAGGAAAAAAGAAAAAAGACATGCCATCATTTTTCAGTGCACAGAAATGCCAAGTAAGTAGAAATACCCCTGTAATATCAAAGGCAATGTACTGTATATATTTAATAAAACAGTACTTTTGGTGGCACCTTTGATGTTCCCTTCAGAAATTGCTCTTGAGAATTTTCTCTATTTATTGCCCCCTCCCACACACACAAATAATGGCCCTTGGCTACTGGCACACCCCAGAATGTTAGTTTCTGATGGGTTAGTCTTTACAGATGTCCCTTCCACCCATAATGTTTTCCTCCACAGTTGAAAATGTAGTATTTTTCCCCTGTGTGAGTGTACACAGACTTTTAGAAAATGATTTCTACAGAAATGTTGCCAGCACCGAAGATGAGGCAGATGAGTTCAGTTGTTGACGTGAGTCTTGTGTTCATTAGGATTAAAAACAGAATATACATCAATTTGACACAAACAGAAGTCTTAGGGTCTGTCCCAATTAACATCTCCCTGACACAATCTACAACTAATGAGCAATCCAAACTGTACACAGTTTATCATTAGATGCAGAGTTTCAGATCCAAACACGAGCGCACCATATGTGGAATATCTCTGCCAGTTTATCAAAGACAAAAACAACAATGTCATAAATAAATGATTTGAGAAGAGTCAAATTTTCTCCCTGATATGCTCCAGAATTAGGATGAAACAAACTTTAAGCTTCTTCTGTTGTGTCTTACAGATCAATGTGTCAGCTGTTTAAGCTAAATTTGAAGGAAAAGTACAATTAATGTATTAGCATTAAGTATCATATATCTTTGATTAAAGAAAACTACAACGTTTTGTACAGGATGTGAAATTGCACTGTGCTATAGACAGTCTCCGTCTAGACTGATCATGCTTACTGAATGATTTTTCACACTGATTTAATCTAAATATCCCGCAACAATGAAACATTATGTGACTGATACAGCTTGCAATTGATAAATGCATCAAAAATTCCATTCAAAGCACACACAAATAAGACATAACAGACAAATCTGCTTTGACGTCAAGGCAGTTCGTTTGAAATATCCACCATGTTGATTTTCTTGGCAGATTACCTGCAAATATGTGGTGCTTTGTTGGTTGAAATGATTCGATTCAACGCCTGAGAATGTAGAGAGCTAATATGAAACCCTTTGTGTGTGGCTAAATCATTGGTTGTTGTACACGAGAAGAAAGACTCTGTACGTCACTCAGCAGCAGTTGGGTTGGCTGATGGTCGCTGAAACGATAAAATGTCACTGAACACAACATCCATCAGCTCTTGTAGAAATCTCAAATTTCATATATCAACCTCGGTTTGAGAAAATCAGTTTTACTGATGCTCTCACTGGGAAGAACTACATGACCCACAATCCTGAAGTGGCACGGCGACATCTGTTTGATGTTGTCGGGTGCATTAAATGTTTTCTCTGTAACACGACCAGTCATTGATCGCTTGAGAGTGACCTGGCTACAGATAAAAGACTTCCAATTCTAATACTGTAGATTAGATTAGATTAGATGAAACTTTGTCATTGCACATCACAAGGCAACAAAATGCAGATTCCATCTAATTGGAGTTTAAAGTATTAACTGAAGATTAAATCGCATAAGATATACATACATACATACATATATAGATGAGAGAAGTCTAAGATTGTGATTTTAAATGTGTATTTATGTCACTTAAAATTTTCAACGGTAAAAATTAAAAACGAGTCATAAAATGTAACAGTGAGAGAATCGGATATATCATTTGCTCTGCCTTATGGGATGAGTATTAAGTAGTCTTAGTACCTTCGCCTTTTTTTTCCTACCGTCTCTGCTCTGAATCAAATGTATTAAGCTCACAATTCATCTGCTCACTGGTTGGCTGGTTCCACCCATTCATCCATGTTCTTCTGCTTATCCTGTTAAAGGTCACAGGGGCCTGGAGCCTATCCCAGCAGCCTTCGGGGGAGAGGTGGGGTTCACCCTGGACGGGTTGCCAGCCCATGACAGGGCCAACACATAGAGACAGACAACCATTCACACTCACAGTCACACCTACGGTCAATTTAGAGTATCAATCAGCCTCGTCTCCTCTTGATGTCTTTGGACTGTGGGAGGAAGCTGGAGTACCAGAGAGAACCCACACAGGAACAGGGAGAACATGGAGACTCACACAGAAAGATCCTGTGCTGGAGCGGGGGCTTGAACCCAGAACCTTCTTGCTGTGAGGCGACAGTGCTGACCACTGCCCCACCGTGCCGCCTGTTTGGCTGAATTTTTACTCAAATGACACATAAATGGAAAATTATAATCCCATTTGAATTACATCACCTTCATTTTGACAACAGTCATTTATGGACATCTTCAGGAGTATAAAAAAAAAACGCTTTTTAAAATTTTTTTCTCAGCTGAATATCAATAAAGGTGGTGCCGATGGTTCAAAAGTGTTTTCTTTTACTTTAAGTTTCCATCCCTGTCTTGAATCACATGTCTAATTGTTGTGGTTAGTGCGCTGCACTGATGAGAGGGTGTCATGGGCATACTGGTGTGATGGGGTTGCGTCAGTGTACGGGATGGTGCTCTGGCATGTCACATTCTTCGGGGAACACAAATCAAATTGGCATTGTAAGCTCGTCAATCATCGCTGTTTTTTGGCAAACTACTCGACTATCACAGATGGGTTTCTGGCAATACATCCATCCATTTTCTGTATCGCTTATCTGCTAAGGGTCGCGGGGGGGGGGGGGGGGGGGTGGAGACTATCCCAGCTGACACTGGGCAGGCAGGGTACACCCAGGACAGGTTGCCAGTCCATTGCAGGGCCAACAGGAGCAATTAGGGGCTCGGAATCTTGCTCAAGGACACTTGGTCATTGAGGTAAGTGAGGATCGAACCAGCGACCCTGCAGTTGCTAGACGGCCACTCTACCTCTGAGCCATGCCGCCCCTTCTGGCAATACGGTCCTGTCAAAGCAATGATTGGCCACTGCAACATTTTGGTGTCACAATGAACTTTTATGGTCTTCTTTCAGAAATCCCCAGACAGGCGAGAAAGTGTTTTATTTTGTCAAAGGGCTTTGCTCCTCTTGTTGCATGTTGCTCTCTGATGAAAAATAAAACTATAGAATGCTCATGACAGTATAATGACAATACACTGAAATACAAAGTCAAAGTGCCTGTTAATCGTTGTACTGCACTAATGTCTAAGCTGAGAGGTAGCATATCAATGTCAAGCAGAAAAATATAATCCCATTAATAACATTAACAAAAGAAAACGTTCAATATGCAGATGTGTATTGTAAATTTATGTCTTTTCAATATTCATTCACCCTTCTTAAGTATGGTTGTGTAATAAGTACTCTGAATGGAAAAATGGTGGGGTAATGCTTTATTTAAGGACTATTGAGATAAGTTATGAAGGAACTGTCTGAAGTACCTTTTTCATAAACTTGAATTTTTAATGAATCGCTCTTTGGAGGTTCTCATCTCTTACAGTTTGTGGTGGAGCAAACAGAGTAGAGATACTGGAACTAACAAAAACAGCTATTTACTGCTGTGAAGGCAGAAGTGGAATCCAAGAAAAAAAACAACTAACTAAACTGAGGAAGCTAACAAATAATATCCTACATATAAAAAACGGAGGAAGAGACTGGCATGAAGCAAGCAAAACAGACGAGCTGAAAAATGAGTAATAGAGCGAGCCAAACCAAAACACAACCTCAACTAATTACATAAGACGAGACAGGTGGGAGAACAAAGCACGGAAGGAGCTGATTGGATGAGATTCACTGGGAACAAGGCTGAGGGTGACTGATCAACTGGAGAGACACAGGTGTTCGCAGGAAAAAGGTGCGAAAAAGGAAGTAAGACAAGAGGAGACATACAAGAGAATTCATTTCAAAATAAAACAGGGATCGAACCAAACCGGGGGGGGGGGGGTACGTAGAAATATAGAAATGGCAACCTAAAGAAAATGACACAATGATCGAAACCAGAGAGTCCGTGAATAATGCAAACTCAGAGTCCAAAACTTAAACACGGCCCAGATGGGACAATGATAAATGGGTTCAAAGTGACTCCAAAGATAAAAAAATGTAAGTAAATTATGAAGTTAGCAGGAATACGACTGCTAAACGCTTGTGTGTAGGCAGCTACAAGCAGCACTGTGAGCAGTGTCCAGGCTGTGTTTGGCTCACAGTCCCTCACTCACGAGGCTCTTAATAGGGCTCCCTCATGTCACACCAGGCAAGATTCAATGACTCTCGCAGTGCATGCAACAAAAATGATTAACCATTTCCACTTGCTGGGTCTGGTGCAGTTCATTAGGTGTCGAAAGATCTTCTGTATTCCCTGAATAAAAGAAGCAAAAATGTAAAGCCAGGGCAAGCCAAAAGGACACCGCATTTGATTGCATCTGGAAGCACAACAGCCGAAACCAGCTGGTTGATCAGGGGGAAGAAACAGAACTGAATGGAGGTTTTACTCCTCGTTCCTCTTCTGTTTTACAAAAGGTGAATATTCAGGTTTATTATTTACCAGTAACCCTGTTTACACTGATCTTCTCTGTTATTGCAGTGCCGGGAGCAAAACTTGGCTTTCACACAGTTAAATTGAATGGGGGGAAAAAAAAGACAAATTTACCCATGTGCTGGCCAAATCTAATGTTTGTAATAAATACGATGAACGGAATGACACCCTATGATAAGGTAAATGAAAAGTGCATAAAATCAGTTAATCACATCCACCCGTATTTAAAATTAGCACAGTGTGTGTTTGTGTTTGTGTGAAAATATCACCCATAACTGTGCCATTACAGGATTTAATTGTTTTTTCATCGTCTGCAGCAAACCAAAAAATAAACGTGAATCAGTGATGAATGTATTTGACTGTCCTTCGTAATTTTTCTCCATCCAGGACCATTACTCCGTCACTCCTATCAAACCTGAATTGCAGCAAAGTGGCAGCTGTCACCGGGCTGCACACTGAACCCCATCCTGCTCTCACTGGTGGACAAAAACAAAAACTGAGAGCTTCTCAAGTTGATCCTCGCACAGTAACACGGTGAGCTGTACATTAAACCAGCTGTTTTATCCTCTCCTGTTCCAAGGCTAAATTATCCGCTACATTCATTAGACAAGGTACTGAGACACTCCTGAGTCATCTTGGCGGTTAGTTAAATATTTATAAGTCCCAATTTGGAAAACAAGCGCTCTCTCACGCAAGATGTGACTGGCCAGTGTGTGAGTGCTTTGAAACTCCCTGGAATAGAATGAGTCGCTAATTAGGGAGCAGTCGTTGGCATAACTTGCACAGTCCCATTGATTCCTTCTTCAGGGACAGGAGTTTCTCAGCAGGAGTCAAACACACAGTCTTTTTTATTTATTTGAAAATCGTACAGCTGGACGCTCATGAGCAGAGGCCTCGTCGGCCCAATTCAATTTTCCTGCTTGCAAATGGCTACGTGATAGTCCAAGTGGCCAATTTATACACCTATCTGAAGCCCAGAGAGCTTCCGTGCCGATAAATCATTGGATGCATATAATTATGTAGTGTGTGTTGAAAGGAGTGCTCCCTCATGGGATATTTAACATTTTACTTTGCACTGCAGTTTACTGCACTTGTGACTCCTCTTTAATACTCTCTCCACTGCTGCTACCCCCCCATTCATGACATGCTACTCAAATAGCATCGCTGGGATGCCTCTCTATGTGGTCGCAGACGGGAGGTCCTCCTGGCATGGAGGATCAGCTGATTTAAAGCCTAACTGTCTCATAAAGAAAACAGAAGGGGGTTTTTAGTCAAACACCTCCAAGATATGTTTACCACCACCTTTCCAGCAATATCCTTGCACAATTTCCTGACATCATTTCACTTCAAAATTAAGTACGATAACAATTATAGTCCCTCCTGCCGCTGTAAAATACTCACTTATGGAGCGTTGCCTAAATGTAATGAAGAGAAAGTGTTAAATTCCCACACCCACATTCCTAGAAACAAGCACGCACTCGTGCAAACATTCATGTTTTTAGCTGTGTCCTGTTGTATCCTCACTTCCAAAGACTCATCCAACTCCAGGATTCAGTGAGTGGGAAGTGGTTTTTTTTGGATGGCACCCAACGTTGAGAGAGATAAAATGTTTTTTTATGGTTTCATAGAGTGGAGAGTCATCACTAATTTGTGGACGTGTATGCCTTTGGGCATTGAAAACACACTGATAATGTTTAAAGATCCATTTTAATGAGATGTTTTAACTTTTTCAAGTTAAGTTAAGCGTCCTGTTATGGACCGGCCTCCTGCTGGACATCCCTTTTTCCCGTCATCCAGTACCAGTCCGCTTCAGACAGGAAGCATTACACATGCTTCATAATCCTCGCTTCCGTAAAACACATAGTTTAGCCAGCATTTTTAGTCCATAAGTCTACTTCTCGAGAGGCTCGTGGCAAACCCAAGTTTTAGAAAGCAAAAGACAAATGACACACTGACAGGCTAACGCACTCCGTGATCCTGCAGTGAACAACGACCAGCATTGCTCTGTGTATCTATCTATCTATCTATATATATATATAGATAGATATATATATACACAAATCTCGTAATACGATAGCATACAATACATGATATTCAGCTCACAATACGATATATGTCACGATATTCAGCTCACGATATAATTTCATACACTTACATCCTTTTATGAAAGATTTTAAAGGGACAAAGTGATTTTGGTGACATCTTGTGAGTGTTCCATTGACTTGGATTGAATTAATTGAACTGAAAGCATCAATTAGGTGGCACGGTGGTGCAGTGGTTAGCACTGTCGCCTCACAGCCAGAAGGTTCCAGGTTCGAGTCCCGGCTCGGGCACGGGATCTTTCTGTGTGGAGTCTCCATGTTCTCCCTGTGCCTGTGTGGGTTCTCTCTGGTACTCCGGCTTCCTCCCACCATCCAAAGACATGCAATTGGTATTCTAAATTGACCCAAGGTATGAATTTGAGTGTGAATGGTTGTTGTCTATATATGTTGGCCCTGCGACCTGTCCAGGGTGTAACCCGCCTCCCGCCTGTAGCTGCTGGGATAGGCTCCAGCCCCCCCACGACCCTTGATAGGAATAAGTGGAAGACAATGGATGGATGGAAAGCATCAATTACACAATATATGGCTCTGACTGGCAGCTTGCAAATGCTGGACAAAATGAATCAAAGATATGGTGAGAAAATTAGTTTCATTCATTGAGTGCAAATTGTAGCTTGCAAGCTTTTGAAAAGTAAAGTGAACAATGGAGAGTTTAAGTGCAGCAAGTAGCCTTCTTTGGCAGCTTTTTTTTTTTTTTTTTTTAGCTAGATACTTAACATATGAGGTAGCCACAAGCCAGTCCAGCCACCAGGTTAACTAAAAATAAAACATGGCAGCCAATAATTCAATTCGCGGGTGACGATAGCATAGTGGGGCTCCATCGCATTCACCATGCGCCCTAAAGCCGGTGTTTTCCACCACAAAATAAGGTCTCAACTCCTGTCAAATAAAGTAGGCAATGGACTCCGTAATTTCCTGCGACCTTGGTGAAGCAGATGGGAACTTGTAGCCACCACCACGGTCACTGTTCAGCGTGGTTTGTTTCAGCGTAGTTTGTTTCGGGTAGCGCCACAGCTTCTTGGGCTCGGTCTCAGTTAACATTTCTTTGTCTGGGTGATGACGTTTTAGGTGGGTTAGCAGGTTGGTGGTATTTCCAGAGTACGTAACATTTGTGTGACACAGTTTGCAAACTGCCATTATTTTGTCTAAATCGTCGCTTTTCTTTTTGTTTTTGAACCCAAAACGATCCCACACATCTGAGTTTAAGCATACAAGCGCTGGATTTACACTCGCCGCCAATGTTCCCTTGAAGGGGCTCAGTCGCGCACCGCTCACGCATTCTCAGCGCACAAGAAAATCTACAGTATGTATGCATGCAGCGCATAGACTCGGTGAGTGACAGGTGTCCAGCCAATGATACGACATGGCTCACTTAGGCTATGCAGCCAATCATAACATTGACAGTGCTTGCGTTTGTGCCCTGCCCATACGCGTCGTGGCATAGTGCAGGTTAACTAGCTAACAGTGCGGCAGAGATAAGAGACGGCGACGGTAGCTCAGCGGGTGAGTTGTAAACCCCCAAAATATTAAAAGTAAACGAATAGAAATTGCTCGTGTAATTTGATTCTTTTAATAAGCCATGTACCTTGCAATGCTCCCAAGTGTTGAACAGGTGTGTGGCTACATCTTGCACAACTGATGTTGCTCACATTGGTCCTCCGTTTGCTCAGGGAGCTTGTGTGTATGCCCTGACACATGAAAAATTAGAGGGAACAATGCATGCAGCCATTGTCCTGAATCTCTCAGCTCTAACGTTGGCGTCTGGGTAACTAGAAATGCTCTACAGCGACACTCGCGGCTGGCAGACCTAATTGCTCTTCCTGCACGGGGGATTTGAATGGGGCTTAATGTATCGATACTCTCTGGGGAAACAATATATATCCTACAAGTGACACGTTTGCTGACTTCTTGCTTGCCCTCATTACGCTCATTGAATTTGTCGAAAAGATTGTTTGTTTTCCTTGTATTTTTTTTTTTTTTTTTAATGACAAATTAAGCAAAGTTGCTAAAGATTTCATTCTGAAAACCTCCAGGACTTTCATTTACCATCTGTGCAACATTCTTTATTTTGTTTTGCTTTATCGCCGACACACTGGGGAAACCAAGCTTTTCTATGTGAAATACATGAACTCTATTGAGTATAACGCAAGCATGTTTCATTCTCAAATGCCTTTCAGTTTAGACAGTAAGTGAAATCCCATTTATTCCTGACATGATCTTCATCAGCAGGTGGATATTGATTTTTTTTTCCATTTTCTCTGTGTGTGTTTAGCACTTCTTATTGACTCCTCTGAAATCTGATTCGTTCAGCAAAAGCAAAAACAACCAAATGAGCGGCTGAAGTGAAACAAAATGGCAATTCGGTCTGATCGTCAGAAGATTTGAAGTTTATTCTTGAAATTAGAAACAACACGAAGGAGAAGTTACAGTGTTCATAAAAAGATTCCATGAAATCTGAACAAACTCAGTTTGCTGACTCGGATCCTGGATTGAGCGGAATCATTGATTCTTTTCTGTAGAAGATGCATTACATGTTGCATTGAAAATGAAGTTGAACTATTCTCGTTTTGACCGATGCCGGAGAACTGCCTTCAGGCACTAACAACTGTTGGTAAAATGATGTGTCATAAAGTCAAAGTATAAATGAAGGCGACTGCAATTACCAATTAAAATGAGCAAATGATGATATCATGCACTTGCCTGTCACAGCGTGCAGAGAGGATGAGTATTAGAGGACACGAAGCCCCGCGCTGTCTCGTGGAAGGTTATCTACTGTAAATCAATAGGCCTCCTCACTATTGGCATGACTGTGAGCTGACTCAGCCTAATTACCCCCCCAAACGACCTTTAAATCACACCAATGAGAACAAATAAATAATGACCGGTTAAAGTACAGCTGTCTTAGCGCTTCTGTCAAAATTGGCACGCACAAATGAATTGTAAATTTATGGAAATGCGACAAGCGTGAGAGCTGCCTTTTTGGGTGACAAATTGAAGACAGGGGAACACCCAGGAACCGTCTGCCTGAGTGCCAAGTAAGACAGTTAATCTCTACAGAAACGCTGCAGACTTTACCTTCTCCTTAGTATTCCCCGCGCTTGTTTCCCTCATCACGGTGAGTTGGTGAGCATTGACAGTTGGGAATTTGACAAAGCTATTGACATTCTTCAGGGGGCTAATAACTTCAAGATTGCACACAATGAGTATAATTTTAAATTGGTCTTGAAGCTTGAAGAGAAAAAAAAAAAAAACATGCAGGAGGCTTGATAGTAGTGTTCAGTCACACCACCCGAGGAGCGTTCGTTTGTATTACGTTGTTTGGATTATGCTGTTATCATTTAAATTTCAGTATTGACATAAAATTTGAGTCTGAAACATGAAAATAAAAGCTTAGTCAGAACTGTTTTACCAAAAGGGTTTTATTTTTTATCATCTGTTCTTTTGTGCAAACATGAGTGAATGGACTTAAATTTTCCCAGTTCCGAGTACAGATAGATAGAGAGATAGAGAGATAGAGAGATAGAGAGATAGATAGAGTGAAATTTGAAGCACAAGCTTGTTAAAACTAGCTACAAAAAAACATTTTTAGAAAAAAAAAAAACATGGGCAAAAGGTTCCACCCAGTTCTCCAACTATCCCACTAACTTTGTGTACTAGACACAATCTCACTTCCAACTTTTTAAAGTTATTGGGATACATATTTTTCAAAGTGTTTCTGTAACAAATCTCAAGTTTGACAGCTTTATTAAGTGATTCTGGGATTGTTCCTCTGGTGCCTGTTTGGACATAACAAGATGCTTTAAAGCTGCAGCTATAATAAACATTGATCTGAGTGCTGGATGTGAACTCTAACAAAGGCTAATCAAAGGCTCTTGTATTCTGCAGGAAATCTGGTGGGATATTTGATAGATGGCTAACAAGGTTTTGACTCCATCAAAAAAACAAAAAAAAACAAACAAAAAAGGCTCTCCCAGGATCCCATGTTACCTCATTTTGCTATGAAGTATCTGCTCTTATGTCTTTGTTGACGTTTCAAGTTTTTCAGACATATGAACTGATACTTGTTAGTACTTTGGTGATCCCTGGACACAGAATTTGGTAATTCCATGATTTTTCCTCTTGCAACATCATGAGGCGGAAATGTTCTTTTTGTTTTGTACAAATGAGAGGCTCATGCAGATATTAGCATCCAGCCCAAAGCACCTCTGGGCCTCAAAGAGCCGCTAATGTAGCTGTAGACTCTCACAGCTCCATCAAAAGCTTGTTGATGATCCATCTGACAAATTCTGCAACGACACATTTTTTATTTTTTTTTAGCACACCCGGGCTTGTCGTTGTTTTGGATCTTTTGAGGGGGAAGTCAAACTGAGGACAGTGTTTGGCAGTTGTCACGCCGCAGTGACAGAGCAAGCGTGTGCTTTCGCCTGCCTGGCCCGTCATTAATGGCTCCCTGGGAAATGTTTCAGCCTGGTCCTCATTCATCCATTAATCCTCTTTAATTAATTCTCCTTCATTTACCTTAGTTAGAAGAAATCAATACCGCAGGTTTCACTTAGTTTGACATATGTTCTTTTGTTCTATCCTTTGATGCCGCGCATACATACGCGTGTGTTTGTGCGTGTGTGTGTGTGTGTGTGTGTATCAGGGTCAGGGCTAAGTCTGCAGGACATGAATGTGAGTACATTTAAATAGCTCAAAAACACTACATCCAATTTTCTCCATGTGGTGGTCAAGCTGTCTGTCGCCTGCTTTTGCAGTGCAGACTGTTTTTCACCATGAGGGCCCTGATCCTTTGAGCTCTTTGTCTCTCCCTTAACATTTATAGGCTTTTTTTCAGAGACTCAAAAGTCAGTCCCTGAGGTTTCAATTAAAAAAGTGTGTTGGATCGGGGTGTGTTCTCTTTAATAGTACAGAGTGATCTTCTGAGTCTTGTTGGAGGGCACTGCTGGAAGTGTTGCTCCTCTATATCTAACTCGGGTTAATTGTGTTTCTCTCAGCTTCGGCTGACAACAGTACATTGTAAAATGTTTTAGTGTGAGCTCTTTCCTCAGATCCAGAAAGGGCCGCTGTTGTTGTTTTTTAACCAGAGTTTTCAGTTTTCAAGTTATAATGTTCCCAAAGTTAAAGGTCATCTATTATGCAAATGTAGTTTTTTATGTTTTTACAACAAAAATATATATTCCCCATGTGACTACATACACCCTAGAGAACCACAATATGTTCCCCTTCTTTGTCTTGCTACAGCTTTGCACAGCAGCAGTTTAATTTGTCCCTGATGTCATAAAGGCAACATTCACCTTCATACTGACTGTATGCTGCCCCCTCTTTCCTGACGCCCAAAACTTTATTCTTACAAAAATGTCTAGGGAACAAGCACGCTAGTTTCTCTGTTTATGCCACTAGAGATTCTGGTGAGCAGCCGCAGTGCGCTTTATTTTGAAAATGCCCCTCTAAATTCAAAAAAGCACAATTTGTAAAATATTATTCAGAAAATATGCTTCTGTTTTGGTGTGTTCAATCATGTGTTTTTCAATGCACGAAAACGACTGAATACTCAAGAAGAACCTGATTTTATGCCGAATGGTTCAACAAAAGTATTGTGTTAATATTTTTGGTCGACGCTTTGCTCACTTTACAGGATTTACAAGAATGCAAAGGGCTTTTAAACACCCTTTGATTGGTTCCAACTCTTGGAAGTGGTCATGTAGCAAGATGTGTCTTTTAGTTTAGAAAGTGTCACGTGACTTTTCTAGCAAAAATGGCGTGTGAAGAGTCCATATTGAGGACAGTTTCATCCTATCACTCTGCGTTGGAGGATAAGAAAAAAATAATGTGATTCGGTGATTCGAATCCACTCCAAAGTTTAATGGAACGGATCCGAGGTAATTTTCAAAATGATCTCTTGTGGAAATTTAAAAAAAAAACATGTATTGATGTAGACTGAGAAAAAGACAAATGTGTGTCTTAAAACTGAATAAAGCTGCTGAATAATGGTTGTAAATTATCAGGCTTCGCCAGCTTGCCAAGCGCGGAAAATGGAATATGAATTCAACATCGGTTCAGTTCTGGTAGGGCGACTTCATCAATAGCAAACGTCCATTATTGATGATGGAGTGTCAAATAAAGTGCCCCAAATTGCCTCCATTTTCCTTCACTTCCTTTCTTCTGTTCCATCCCCGTCTCATCATATTTCTTGTTGGTGGTGTGAGGGAGGGAGCAAGCGTCCTGCAGCCACGGTGCAACAGGTGTGTTTCAACTTGCACGCATGGATCTATTCAGCCTTTTTTTTTTTTCTTTTTTTTTTTTGTTACCCATCGTTTCAGTAAATCGACAGAATCTTTTGATTAACAGACAGACAGATGGAAAGTCTCCATATGCAGTGAAGTCATAACCCTTGTAATGCTTTAATAGATGACATTGAAGGGGGGGGAGAAGAGAGGGAGTTTATTTCCACCTCTCTCTCTCTCTCTCTCTCTCTCTCTCTCTCTCTGGCACCTCCTCCCTACACCTGGGTGAGAATCCACACCAGAGCCAAATCCCTCATCAGGAGCCGAGTGTATAAAAGCCTGGAGGAGCCGTCTCTTGCTTCGTAGCTGATTGCCCAGCGTGGTGAGATGGTGTGTTTGTTTCCTGCGGCTTTGTGTACTGGTGCTGTTTATCCTCTTTCAGGGTGGGTGTTTACTTCAGTAAAATTTTTCCTGCTTATTTGATAATAAAGTGGTAAATTTAAAAATGGTACTCAGTGTCTTACAATTACATTCAACCATTTACACACACACTGATGGAGGAGGCTGGTAGGTGTCAAACCTGCTCATCAAGAGAAATTAGAGCTTCAGCATCCCGCTCAAGTGCACTTACGCATGTTTCTGGTGGAATGAGGAATGAATGAGCAACCCTTCGGTGACTTTGAGTGTTTTGGTTGTATGATGCAGCATTTACTGTAAATCGAGATTAAATATACAGATTATTGCAGTTTTAAAGTCGGGCGATCGTTTTGCTTTGACCTATAATTAATAGTGAGTAAGAACTTTCATTTCACCACTGTTTTCAATAGGCGTGTTACCGTCTCCACCAGCTTTTAGAGAAATAGTTGCTCTAATGGGATGCTAGGCAGGTATACACTGCTGCCAGGCTTGATAAGTGTAGTGAAAAAGAAAAAGTGCAGGACTTAAAAAACAAAACAGTGAGTTGAAAGGAATTAAAGTCTTCTATTGAGCTGAGGAACTGCAGAGTTGGTGTTAATGTAATTCTTGGGGGTTCATTGCCAAGTCTTTCACATTAAATGCAGTCATTTGTTCCGTTAATATAAAAATCTGTGCCGATTAGAAAAACAATTTTACTAGTTGATTTATTAAAGTGAGGACAGAGAACAAGTGGAAGTCAGAGCACAAGGACATGGCGAACAGCTTGTTAACAAGCTTTCTGATTAAACGGCTTATAGCATTTCTGGTGGTTTCATGCACGATATTGGCATCATTTTTCGGGGACTAGTGAGTTTGATGGTGTAAAATGTAATTACATTTCGCTGATTATAATTACAAAGTAAGGTAGCATGTGTGGAGATCTGTTGGTTTTGTCCAAAAAAGAAAGTGGAATCCTACGGTAGAAAATGCATCCGCAGCTTCCCACACAGAGCAGAAGTTGAGGAACAATAGATGGCGGAGCGGCGCCAGAGACTTCCCATAGTGCAATAAAACCACATGAGCAGAACTGAACACTGACAATAAAAAATAGAATCGATGGGAGTGCTTCACGTTTCCTGTCCCATTGACAGATTATTTCATGGATCACAGCAAACAAAACTGTGGCTCATTCAACAGAGGGAGTGTCTCAGCTCCCATTCTCCAATATGTTCCTTTGATTACTTTAAAGCTGAGGCTGTTTAAGCTTTTGTCAGGAGTGGAATTAGACAGACAACCAGGGCATGGGAATGTTCCAGTCTGACATACTGCAGATGCCACAGAGCAGACAGGCAGACGTGGAGATTCACATAATCTAAGTCATTATCAGACGTAAATGAAAAGAAAGTGCAACCATCTCAAACGAACAAAGTGATTTCACAGATCGCTGATGCCCTTTTCTGGAGATGGCAAATTAATGGCTGCGCTATAAATTTGTTTCCAGTGCGTTGCAAGTCCTCCTGAGTGCAATAACACTGAGTGTAAGGGCTTGCCATCAAATAGGTGAAATCGTTTTCTGCCCTGGACATAGAGTAAAGTGAATGGGGGAATTGATAATGAGATTCACTTAATTGTAAATTAACAGAATCTTGTTAATAGGATTCTGTTAATTTAAGATTTATTTCCTTATTGATTAATTTACTCTTTTTTTTTTTTGCAGCGCGTGTAAAATGATGTTGGAGGATAATTACCAGCGAGCTTAAATGACTAAGAATTGAATCTGTAGCATGTCATTAATCAAGCTGACGATCATGAATAAGGATGCAGATTTACTTTATGTTCACAGTTGTTGCCAGCAGCAGAAGTCCACCAAATCCAGTTATTCCAAATTGCTATTGATGCAGTGGTGGGAATGTAATCTACGACTGCACTGATGTCATTTTATGTGAAGGCATTTTATCCTTCGCCAAGGAGGTTATGTTTTCATCGCTGGAGCTTTTTGTTTTGTTTTTTTGAGGCAAGAGTATGACGATCATTTTTTTTTCCATAAGAGATATTCTCTGATTTTTATTTTTTTTGAATATATTATATATAATGTAAAAAAAAAAAAAGGTCCCATTTACAGAGATAAACATATATATTCATACATAAACCAAATACATATTTTTCAAACACTGTATAAAATGGCAAGAGAAGTGTCACTGCACTAATTTCTGATATTTATAGTTTTGGAAATACATCCAGGCATGTATAATGGTTTCAGTTGTGCATTTGCATATAATGGAGTGAGCTTTTGGCCTTGGCGGAGGTCAGCGCTCTCCAATAGGGACATGAATATCTCTTATATAACGGCGAAGGATTTGGAGTAAAACTAGCAAGTACTCATAGAACACATACCTCCACCAATGAAGCAGAGCGTGGTTTTGTCAAAACCTGTTCTTAAATCTTCTTCTTTACTATAAAAGATAGGTCTTCTAGATCAATATTTTCAGAATTATAGACAATTATACTAAAAACAGGTTTCTGGATCACTGATCACTACATTCAATATGAATTCTGGAATTCATAAGGTTCTTCTTTTATTTATTTCACATGGATTCAAGAAACTGATTGATATTTTTCTGATATTTCCAGATAAATACCACAAATATCTATGTCCTCCCACCGGCCTAGAAAAGTCCTCCCCCTGGATCGACAGCTTGATCTAGATCACCTCCAAAAGCTAATTACCTCTCCCCTGTAATATTTCCCCCAAGTAGCATCTAACTCTGTCCATTGGTTTTTGAGATATCTCACGGACCAACAAACATATTAGTTTGAATCAGTTTGTTCAGTCAGGACACAACAGTAAATTCTGCCCTTCAAGATGTTATTGAAGAGGCAATTTGAATCCATAAATTCCTGCAAGGACTGTACTATTTATTGTCCTGTGGAAGCTGACTCTGTGCATCTGTGTCAATACAGTCAGTGTGTTGCAGTACATTGTGTAAAATCTGAATACTGTTTGTCCCAGCCCACCCTCCAGACTGTTCCTATTCAGTGTTGCCAAGCTGCCACATTGAATCAGGCTTTGTTTTTACTTGTCCGTTCTGGCACCAAATCTGGAGGTGTGAGAGGTGGTAACAAGTAACTAAAATTAAAAAAAAAAAAAAAAAAAAGTGGTGGATATATTTGTGATTAGATAACTACGAGTGGCTGGCGTTAAAAATGATCACTATTCATATAGTAGTAGTATGGCATTTTGAAAATATAGGGGTCTTTTCATGTTATTAACTGAAAAACCATTCATCAAAATGTGTGTTATTTGTTTATTCCCCTCCTTATTGAGGGTTTAATGAGATTACCTCATTTTTTTTAAAGACAGGAAGATAAATCCGTCTAATCCCTGTAAACTGGTATATGTGGACTCTTGTTTGTTTAATCTGTACAAAACCAAGGTGTTAAAAACAACAAGCTGTGCTTTTTTTTTCCCCCATCACTTTATGTTGCCAGGCAACCGGCAGAGATGCCAGGACGTCACTCTGTTACTGGCAAAGAAATTCATTTTTGTGTATGGATTCAGCAAACATGGTATGACATGTTAATCATTGGGCTTTAGAGATAATTATAGGTGGATTGTATTACTCTCAGACAGGATCAGGCTTGCTGTTTCCAGTCTGCATGCTGAGCCACAGTCGTTCATGCATCACCTTCTACTCCTTAGAATCAAGTTATTTTTAACAACAAGTGTACGAAAAACATTAAAGCAACACAACTGAGAGACTGTGATTCATTCATGTTTGTTTTTGGGGATAAGCATACATCTACATTAAGAATAAATATTCAAAAGCGGCTTCAATCATTGTATTTTTCAAGACTGCAAACAGACGAAAACCGCAGAGACTCTGACATTTGCAACAGGCGTATCAGACACTTTTCTATCTGATAGTAACGCTGAAAACTGATTTGACCTCAGACAGAACAGTCAATTCATGCATCTTTTACTGTGGCAGTTCGTCATCTTTGTCATCCTCAAATTCTCTGTGAAGCCATTCAGTCTGCCACTGCAGGCTGTCGTTTCACATCCAAGAGTCCATCTGCATAGGAGAAACCCACACAGCTTTACAGGGAGCCATTAAAGCGCTGATTTTTCTTTTCTTTTTTTTGCCTTTCCGCCTTGTTAATGATGTTTTCGCACGTTAACCTCCGCAACCCATTTCCAAAGTTGTTCTCATTCACTGTTAGTACTTACACCGATATGAAAAAGAAAGCACTACAACTCGAAGTTAATTCGTACAACCCTCTGATCATGAGCCACGAATAGTCAGAGCCAAGATGGCAGGAAATTTGCACCTGTGTTTCTGTTGCTTTAAGCAAGATGTCAGAACATTTTCAGCTGTTGTCCTGGTGACAAAACCACTGCGTCCCATACCGTGATCTTTCCCTAACCAAGTGTTTTTTCCTGTGTCTAGATCTTTCCCACAGCTTTGTCAGAGGTAGTGTAAAATACTGCATTTTCCACTGGAGGGAATGTACATCATTTACATTGAGTTTGTCAATGCAAGGCTTTGTGCAGGTGTAACTTGTGGTGGGCAGACATTTCCCCGCTAGTCTCAAACTCATTATCACAGCATGGGAGGCAGACATGCTAAATCCCTGTGCATTAGTGTCTGTCACTCGCATGTCTCTCCATGTATTGGTCACTGCTGTATATGCTGGTTTTGCATAATTTTTTTTCTTTAAGATACCATACAAATGTTTCATGAGAGTATTTCTGCATTCACGCGGTCGTCATGTTTCCAGTCATGTTACCACAATGCATGCTTTCTTCAAAAGATGGTGGTATAAGCACACATGGCTGTTATTACACCTACTGATACCGCCTGTTAAGATTTTTTTAAAAACAACCGTCGTTTCATGCATTTGAGTGTTACACTTCCAAGATTTGACCGTTTGACAAATGCTACATGCTGACCTGTTTTTACGCTTTAGATTCGATTCAGGAATGAAGCAAAAATGAAAAGAAGCAAATAAAATATAACATGTAAATGGGCTTGGTGGACATCGGGATGCAAACTGTTTCACCCTTTTTGTGATTTGATATCTATCTTCTCATGCAATTCTCACCAAGAAAGAGAAAAGCCATGTTTACGAGAAATGTCAATTTATTCCTGTTCCGCCAAACCTTGTGTGTACATCGCTCACTCATACACACCTTGTATATGCAGAGGGGAACTCTTGACAGATGCAGGTTTGAGGTCAGTGTCACAGGGGGACTGACTGAGCTTGCTCAAGTGGAAAAGAATAAAAAGGTTTCTCTAGTACATCCATGATGGGTTTAAAAAGATTTGCATCATCTATTATTCTTAAACTTTCAGCAGTGTGGTTGGCAGGTTCTTGCACAAACAGAGATATGAAATGAAGGACAAAGCAGTGAGCAACAGCCGCTCCAGATTTGTCCTTGTGTTCAATCTATGTGTGGAAAACAACAAATTTACGTTATGAATCAGCTTCATCACACCTTTGCTGCAGATGTCGCTGCAGTATGTCAGCGCGAGAAATACCCTGAACTTGTTGTGCACCAGCATTCCACTTGAAGGGAAACAGAATCTAATCTTTAATCTAAAGTGAGTAACTTGAGCTGTGTTTGCCATTTAATAGGTGTGAATAACAAACCTTGAAGGTCTTCCTCGGAAGAAGGTGAGACAGAAAATACAAACATCTCAGATATCTCTCATTATCAAAAGCAGAGGCTTCACTTGATTTGCATACTTACTAGTTGACTAATCATGTTTGATCACATGGCAACAACAGAATATATTTCACAAAAGGAACAATAGACAGTTGGGGGAATTTAGAGAGGATGAAATGAGGAGGAATGTGCTACCGCGATGCGTCTGTCACAGTGACCTTCACCCTTAGCCAACAAACTTTTTTTCAGGTCTTCTTGTAGATGTTTTTTAATTTACGTCAAGAAATTTTCTCAAGGCTTTCCTGGCATGGCATAGAGCCCCACAAACAATTTGACCTATAGAAGAGTTTTATTATATTTACATCATCTCTGGCCAAAGATCTCTAATAGCAATGAAGAGGTTGATCTTTCTTTCATATTGACTCTCATGTTGACTTCACCCTTGTAAGCGATTCCCCGTCAAACTGTCAAATCCTTGACTTGTTTTGCAAGAGCAGTCAGAAACCTTTGACTTTTAATTTGGTGCTTATTTATCTGCTAATCACAGATAAATGAAATGCCACTTTGTTGTATCCTCTTTAACGTAACTTTATGTAAACATGCCAAGATGGAGGTTTGTGAACACATTAGATTGAGCTCTATGTTATGACATATCTTCCACTTATACGGTGATGTGTTTTTTACAAAAGCATCCCAAAAGAATGAATTTCTTAGGAAAGTCATCTCATTTTAAAACAATCCCATCCTTTTTTTTTTCTTTGCAAAACATTGATTAATTCTAATGAACCCTGTCTAAGATTTTGCTTGAGGGTATAGAAATGACTTTAATCTTCTTCCTTTAGTCTCTCTGAAAAGCAAACAAAGGGACTGATTTGCAACCGTTCAGCTGTGATCCTCCTAATCATCAACACAAAACAGTAAATATTCCATCCCTGTGATGGCGTCTTAACACACACTTTCCTCAGTCCCAAACAAATAAAGCAAACTTTTAAATCAAAACGACTGGGCAGGGCACATGCTCACCTCAAAATTTAAGCCAATGTTAGCATTAGTGCGGCTGAGATTTCCGTGGACCCGAACGCTCCCTACACCCCACATTGGTTCGTCTAAGAACTCCACTGAAAATCGGATTAGTCATTCACACTTTATCTTTAGCCCGCTCACATTTCAATGTAATTATTCACATTGAAGCTGGGAAATAAAGCCCCTACGTGCTGTCACCATCGGAGGCGCCCTTATCACCCCTATGAAGCCACAGCTCAAGCCACAGAACCCAGGACCTTGACTGTGAGTTGCCCTAAATGGAAGAGAAAAGGTTTTAGTTGTCCTCACAATTAGAAGGAGTCACTGAGCTGAGTCTGTCTCGATTGCCCAAAGTTATTAGCTCATGGTAATTAAGTTTGCATTATTCTCTCCCAAAATCAAAATGATTTTTTTTTTCAGTTTTCTGTCATTATAAGCAGGGCTTTTGCTGGTCTGACTTGTGGAGATACCCATGAGCCGACCCTGAGAGAGCATAACCACACAGAGGAGCAGATGAGTGGGTGACATAGAGGCGTCGAGTCTGTCCTTTGGAAAAACCTTCAAAGGTCTGTCATTGTCCCTGCAGGATTTTGATTGCAAGGGTTTTGAGATTTGAGTGGTTGAACCGCTATGGGGACGAGCTGAGGGTGTTTATGGTGATTATCTAGAGAGTAGACAACAGCTAGGGGCGGCATGGCTCAGAGGTAGAGTGGCTGTCTAGCAACTGAAGGGTCGCTGGTTCGATCCTCCCTTCCCCTGGTGACCATGTCCAAGTATCCTTGAGCAAGATACTGAACCCCTATTTGCTCCTGGTGGCCCTTTGACGGACTGGTGACCCGTCCAGGGTGAACCCGCTTCTTGTCCAGTGTCAGCTGGGATAGGCCCCAGCCCCAGCCCCCGCCCCCCGCAACGCTTCACGGATAAGCCATATAGAAAATAGATGAATGGATGGTTGACAGCCATCACAGTGTTTGGTAGTTTTTCCAAGAGAGTTTTATCATTCTAAATATTTTCTTCCTCTATATTCTAACCATTCCTGTTGCCTTTTATTGGTTATAGTCCATCTTTTCAAAACCAGCATGAAGGATCCAGTCATGGATCCTCTGTGTTTAACCTGGATTTGCCACTGCAACAAGCATGACGGTGCAAGCATAACCTAACATGACCTGCTTCCCAGATAGCAGTCACATTTGGGCCTCGTATGGGCCGCGTTTAGCACTTCTGGCTCTGATGTGGGCCAAATTTGGGCCAAACATTAATTATATTAATTGTTATCTGGGTTATCAGAGGCTAAACTTCAGGCCAGTGCTGGTTCCTAATGTTCTCCTGCTTGTTCATTTAGTGATCCAACTCAGCCTGTATACTGTTGTGGTATGTACCCTCATGTGTAAGTTTCCCTCCATGCAGCAGTCAAGCTAATCACTCCCTCAACATTAGTTTACCAGCTACCCCTTGATTACATTCCTGTAACTGCTACAGAAAGTCCTGCTTAAATCTCCAGCCCACAAGTCCCTTCACACCATCTCCTCCACTGAGACCTCAGCATCGTGACCCGATGCGTGCCCGTACTCCAGAGCCGGCTAAATAATTACCACCAGGTTCTGGAGATGAGAGGATGGATAGAACTTCCACACCCAAGATGTTTAGCCTGGTCCCTCTGCATCGTCTACCACCTTAGGAGAGGATGATATGCAGCTCAGCGTCAGGTCTACTGGGGCATTTGTTGCCTGTGGAGCTTCTACCCAGCGCCATCATCCTCTCCTTATGGAGCCTGGTCCTCCATTAATGCTTCTTATCAGTTACTTGACAGTCAGAAATTACACAGTCAATGGAGCTCCTACTCTATGTTCATACCAGGCTGTCCTCCTCAGAAGAGCCACCAGAGATATGTGGATGTGCCGATGGATTCTATGTAGCTGCAGCACGAGTGAGTGGTGAGTCGTGTATTCCTATTTACATCATAACAGAGCTCATTTAAATCCCAAGCACCACCTTGTCCTAACCATAACAAAGTGATTTTCTACCTCAACCTCACCAGACTGTACTAAAATGTGTTCTATCAGAGGGCTGGAACAAACGACTTAGCTAGCTTGACTTGTTTATAATCTGTTTGCTCACATCGAGGTGCTCAGGTGAAGGACATTGATGAAAAAGTCCTGCTACCAAGAATCGCATTTCAGTGAATGCTGATTTGTGCAGTGAATGTTTGTCCAGGTGCCTGGTTGCTATTTATGGCGTAGTGAACAAACAGGTGATTATTCAGTCCATTGTCTTTGTTCCCTACAAGAACCAGGCCTTTTGGGGTGGATGTCAGTCCTTCGCTCTTCTTTCTGACTGTCAGGGCGGGTTTGGTGACAACCATGATGCGGCAGTGCCTCCCTGCGCGTTTAGAATTTGTTCTGTGTCTCTCAACATCCCTTACAGGAGGAAGCCTTATGAAATGCAATGTTAGTTACGTGTGTAACTCCGGATTCTGTGAAACGCTTGGAGGAAAACGCTGATCTGGGAGCAAAGCTCAGATCAGTGATTAAAATATGCAGGTGTGGACCTCAGCATGCAGAGCACATGAGTGCAAAAGCAACTGTGCATGCATGTGAGGAATGAAAAGATATTGCTGTTGGTACATAAAACAAACACACACATGCAATAAATATGTGCACAAAAAATGAAATATATATTTTATCACTGACTGTTTGCAGATATTCTATTCTGTTTCACTCTCACAACTACATAGCCTTTTTCTTGAAGCAATAATGGTATGAAAGGTTTATGCCACATAAAAACAAACAAGCTTAACACAGAAATATTATGTAGGCCTACTGTAAAATGCACTGGAGCCGCTGTGGGACTTTCCAGGTCCTACTTATTCTGTCAGAACTAGAGTAAGCAGACTAAGAAGCCAGCTAGAATAAACACAGCCTTCTCTTCTCCGACTAAAGCTAATAGCCTTTTATTAATTCAACAGGCCTTTACTACATTTTGGATGACTACACCTTCGCCCGGCAGTGTGTCTCAGGGAATAAATAAATTAAAAGCAGTTGCAAGTGGAGCGCTAGACGATGATAGATAATCCAGACATAAATGTGACTTTAGCTCACATGAGTATGATCACAAGTTCTATCAAGAATGCTGAACAACCATGATTGGCCTCCTAAGCATGAACTCCAAATGAGGTCCATACAACTTTGATATGTCGCCGAATGTATATTTAAAATGCAACATGCAGAGTAAAGAAAAATGGCAAATTAAGACTGGAGTAGGGAATATGTTGCATCAAAGGCTCTAATGCACCCTGATTTACCTCCAGTGGATTGAGTATGTGTACTGACTGCACGTTAATGCCGGTGAAACAGAGTGAGACCGCCTGCTTTTGCCATTATTTTGAGTCACTCAACATCGGCACAAGCCCTCGACTCATCTGATGTTCAGTAAGTGACACGTTAACTTCCTTTTTCACTAAAAGCTACGGAATGAATTTGAACAGCAGCAATAAGACAATCTTGATTTGGAATCATTCTCGACAAGAAGTGGAGGAGTGAGTTTTAACATGCGCCGCATGTAAGTTCGTCTCACATGTCTCATACATGCAACGGGAGCCAGTACAAGATTGATAAGATGTGGCTTCATGAGGAGGCAGAAGCAGGCCTTTGGTGAAAGTGAATGAGTATTTGCCCCCAGTCATTGGTGCATTTGAGCAACTAAATGACTATAAGGACTCTCCTTATCTCTCTCTCTCCCTCTCTTTCTGTGAGTGTGTGTGTGTGTGTGTGTGTGTGTGTGTGTGTGTGTGTGCACGTGCGCACATGCGAGCAGCTTCTCTCTTGCCTCTACTGTTAGGATGTTCTCACTTTAAGAAGAATTATTGGATTCATCTGTAAAATTTCCGGCCTCAGATGCTTCCAAACAATGGTGAGTGTGTCACCTGTTACGTTTTTGTTTTCTTATAAATTTTGTTGCTTTTAAAGCCCTTGTAGGATTTGCAAATTTCTACCTGTGGTGCCCCCAAGTGGTAGCATCTAGACACTGTCAAACAGCAAGGGAGTGTCTTGTTTCTCCAGACCAAAATAAATAAATAATGCTTTCCATTATTAGACCTATAAATCATATATAGCATCCATACGTAGGGGCTTAAAATGTAGAAATATTTCCCTTTAGTAATAGTACACTGTCCATGAGGAAAACAAATGTATACAGCTATAATTCAACAAGAACGTCTTCTCTGTTGCCAAAGGCTTGCCGCATTCATGGGTTTTACCAAAGTACTTCTTCCCCTTGCAAGTTTATGAATCTTCAGTCCTTTTTTTTTTTTTTTTTTTTCCGAAGTAGCAACCACTAACTGCAATTATTATTTCATGAGCAGATGCATCCTGTTTTGAGAAAAGGACCAGCGGACAAATTGTTAACATTATTTCTATAGCTGCATCTCAAGATTTACATGTGTTTGTGTGAGGAGCAAGTGTTAAAAGACAAGGCACAACCCTGAAGCGTTTGTACATTAAGTCATCTTTCTTCATGGAGAGGGAAAAAAAACACACACATCACACACACACACATATAAATAATGCATTGTTGGAGTTGTTGCAGAGCACTCAGTGAGAGGAGAGAAAAGCAAACGTGACATATTAGAAACATTCCATTTTGTTCTTGTTCTTGCTCAACCCTCGCAACATGGAGACGATTTTCACACATCTGCTGAAGCACAAGGGGCTTTGAGTCGGTGTTATGATATCAACATTCCACTGCAAATAAGCACATTTTGAGCACCGGTTGGATAAATTATGTCCAGATATGCTACCTATAGCTTTCTCCTGCTTCTATCCTCACCGTGATGTGCAGCTTCTCATTTCAAATCAATACCACCAAAGCCAGCCTGCCGGTGAAGAAAAAAACCCTTTACCCTTGATAGTTAGCGCCTCAATAAAATCACGATTGGGCTTTTTATCATATTACTATCAGAGAGAATATTAATTTCTAGACTAATTTTGCTTCATTCGAACAGATGCTTCCTATATATATTTTTGGTCTTCGTTCTCATGTTCATCACTCCACAAGCAGCGTGCTAGGAACTCATGACAGATTTTTTTTTTTATAGATACCTAATTATTTCAGATGCAGTACCCAACAACATCCCTCCGACACTGAGGTGTAGACAGAACATTAAAAAAAATACTGTGGGTAAACATAAAAACAGCAGAATATGGAGCAAAAAATAACTCAAAAGTAACTGAAAGAAAGAAACTACTAACACATAATTTTCAAAATTATTTTTAGATGATGCACTGCAAATTCCACTAAAACTCCTGTTTTTAAAAATTGGATTATTGAAATATATATATAGTCTATACAAAGATTGACTCAAAAGTCAGATTTTGACTGCACTTACAGCCGTGCTGATTGATATAATATCCTTAAATTCTGTCAGATTGTATTCATTTCTACTTATCCTAGAAAAATGCATTGTAGTATCTTTACAAGAACTTACCTGTTACTCCACATGAACTCTCCTATGGCAAGAGATGGAATTATGATGGAGATTTACGAAAAAAAACCCACTGTGTAGCTCAAGTCTAAAAACTGCAAGATGTAACGTCTGAACATGAACCATAAAATACCTTTTATTACTTGCAGCCACTGCAGGGAAAAACTGTGCCTTACACAAGTGGAAGTCTGAGCTTCCTGTTTCACAGAGATTGTAAAATGAGTTAACAACCTGGCAGGAATCACGTACAGTGTGAGGAGGAAACAGCAACATGTGGAAAACACAGTCTTACTTTCATTATCACACCTCTTGAGCAGGTGAATCAATACAGAAAACTGGCCTTCAGTGCCCCTACTGTCTTCTTAATGCTATAATGTATAATTTATTGCATTCGAGATAAGAGCCCTTATTTGGTCCGATTTTATTTTTGTTTTTTTATCAGCTGTGAACCCGAAAGAAAATTCTACCACCCCAGGGCTGTCAGTGAGGCTAGAGGTGTTCAGTTTGATTTCTCTGTTTTTTTTCTTATGCGAGTCTGTTTATGGAAATGAATATTTTGCAAAGGGCACTAAACTCTTCCGAGGTCTATAAAAATATCCAGAGACATTCAGATTTTATGAAAACTACCAGGATTGAGTATACTCTATCAGAAATGAGAGCAACGACAGCTCTACTCATCTGGACTTCTTCGCGTTCACACCTGCAGCTGCTCAGTGCAGCTACAGCCTGACGTGATTCCAGTGAGCAGCTCCACTGAAGCGGCTGCAGTCGGGCAACTCTAGTTAGCGTCACAAGTGTTGACAGTCAAACTCTGGCTTAAAAAACACAACTGCTATCATCTCAAATTTTAGATGATTGGAACTAGTAAACTCTGCTAAACGTAGTGATGTAAATGATTTGTGGTGCCACAAGTGCAGGAAAAGCAGGGAGTTATAGAAAGTTTTCATTTTAGCCCCCCCCCCCCCCCCCCCTCCCCCCGGCCGCCCTTATTAAATGATAAAATAATTCGATTTAAACCTGCACAAAAGTGTTCTCTCTGGTCACGTGCTCCATGCAAATCAGTCAGGTAGGTTTTGCTTAATCCTGCTTACAGACAAAAACAAAAACACCAACATAATCTCCTATGGTGGAGGTTAAACAAAATAAGTAAACAGTAATAATTCCATCACGCCTCCACGGACAACACCGGCTTTTGTTTTGCATGAAACTGAAATATGTGCGTGTTTTCAGTAAAGCATTTAAACATTTGTCAGGGTTATAGTCAACAGGAGTTTAAGATCAGAGCCGGGAGCTGCAGCTACTGTTCGGGATGGATGTGGTTTTATCCATGTGCTATAAAGCTGATACTCCTTCACTGGTTTATTGCAGCATTTTGCTGCTTTCTCAAAGGGAGAACCAAACCAAGGAATAATCTGTGTGAGTTAGATTCGCTCGGTGACCCTCCTCATAACACTAATGTTCATTACTGGCTAATGTGAAACTTTTGAGGTTCCCCAGATGGTGATGGTTGTTATTATTCATGCTCGGTGTTCTGGCTTCATGACCTGTAAATAATACTCTGCGTAATAAACTGTGTTGTTTTCAAAGCTGAAACTACATGTGGCAGCCTTGATCTCCTTTACAGGCTGTTTTACACCGTTGTTAAGAAGTACATGTACTTCTCCGAGAATCGCAATTAGTATTTCACGATCTCCTATTACTTTAAGGCTGGTGGCTTTTTTTAGTCATGATTCCAAATTAAATCAGGAAAAAAGAAAAAAATATGTATATATATGAAAGCAGGACATGAAGAGCTTATTTGTAATCAAAAAAGTCCTCAAATGCATGAACAATTAATAAATCTAAATAAGTAAAGTAACTTTCTGACATGTATGTATTGTTTTCACCTTTTTAAGTCTTTTTTTTGTGCAAATTAACGCTTCATATAATATTTTAGATTCTTGAAGGCTTTATTGGCGCTCAGGGGAAAAAAAGTCTCGAACCATTTAGAACTTCAACAGGTATTATTATTATATAACTAACATGTCTTGCTTGGTTTGCATAACAAAAAGAAGACGTTGGCTGAATGTGATTTCATTCCATAGAATAGCAGCTACACTCAAACAGACCAAGCTGGTGTATTTGGATTCTCTGGGCGAGGATAAAGGCCGAGCCCTCGTTTCTTATCAGGCCTGGTAGGTTACACAAAGCTCTAACACCTCGGAACTTGTCTGGCCTGTTAAAAGGATTACTGATAAATCATTTGTGTGTATGTTTGGATGGCATATTTAGCTTATCATTCATGGCAAATCTCAGCTGTGTGACAGATATTTTTTTGGCTTTCTCTCCACCGTAATTTGCATGAATAAAGGAATCTCTTTAGTATGCAGGTATAGTTACGCTAGCTATTAGAGTGGCTTCACACCTCAGGAATCAGAAAGAGAGCCCCTGATCTGGACTGATCCAGTGCTCAGGGCAAGCTACTACTGCCAGCACAATGATTCAGCCTTTCATAAATTAAATTCATGTACGTGATAATATCTGAAGATATGAATCCACTTTTAGGGTTTTTTAAATCTGCTGCACATCCTGGAAAGGTGAAACTCCTCCGTTTAGCTTTAACTGATGCGACATTCCTGGTTGTTCATCCACTGCTTCACACAAATTCTCAGGTTTTTGACATGGTTAACTAAAGGTTCATGTTCCTGGCTATGCAATTAATGACTGTTTCCACACAAACAAATGCATGTCCATACAAGTGGAACATGGTCAAACAACAAAAAATACGTTGATTTACGCTGATCTAAACGAATATGAATATGAATGTAAATCTATTCTCGTGGCATAAAGAAATATAGCTGGAGTTAATAACATGAGCTACAGTAAATGAAATTAATAACAATACACCGTCTGCATAGCGAGGAAGTGGTAAATCAGAGTAATGAGGAATTGGTTAATTAGGCGTAATGCGTGAAATGAATTCTAAGTTTGCAATGAGAAACAGACGATATGAGAAGAAAGAAAAACCATGCAGTCGTCAGGTGAAACTGAGGAAAAGAAAAATGTGGTTAATCGGAGGTTGTCTGTTGACAACTGAAAGGCAAAAAGTAAAATCGCTGGAAGGTCAGACATTCATATTTTCTGAAAAAAACTCCAAATGTTAAAGCATTTGTGTATTTTCAATGTTTTATGATGAATTTGGTGTTCTGTTTTGTTTTTTTTCTTCTGGCTGCAACTAAATTTCCTACAGAAAGATTATAAATTTGACGACTATAATTTAAAGATATTTGTCTAAATTCCAGTTAAAATATGGATACAATCATCTGACATACAGCATTTCAGAGCTACGGGAACTTGATTTTAGACAATTAATCTTATCCCAAGAACTCTTTGAATTCCTTAACTTTTTTTTATTATTACATTTTATACAAACAACAACAACAACATTCTCTTTTGTCAGAGCCCCAAAAAAAAACAAAGCTTGTAATGAAAGTAATTAGATCCATTAGACAAATCGTGCACTCCGTATTCTGACCAGATGTTAAATCTACCCAAAGTATGACAGATCTTTCATGTAAATTTTGTGACATGAATCATAACACTGAGGTATGTTAGTTATAAGAGCAACCAAGCCAGTGAGTTGGATGTGTTCAGTCATTTCATTGTGAACCAAATGAATCTGCTTGCTTTCCAGCCGACAGATTCTTCATTCATTATGTCTGGCCATCTGCTTGATGAAACATGGCTGATTTCTATCTCTCCAAATTCATAACCCCAACAATGTGTCATCCATCCAATGACTAGACCAATTTTTTTTCTTTGTATATTCAGCTCACTTTAGGTGAAGCTCACAAGGAAACACCCGCAATGGTCGGCCATCCTCACAGTCTGACACACTCTCGTAATCACACACCTGAGAAATTCTGAGGCTGCAGTCAACCTGACCTGCATGTCTTCGGGTTGAAGGAGCATCCAGGAGAAAACATTGTGAAGTCAAGTCAAGTTTATCTGTATAGCCTAATATTACATAAAGTGTCTCATGGGCTTTACAGGGTCACACTAGCGGTTCCTGCAATAAGACATGGAAAACCTGAGGGAAAAGAATAAACCTCAGGAGACGCAACTCCGTGAGGTCATCGTCCCTCAACTGAACAGTTCATGACATGCAAACGCAAAAGATGTGGAACCTGTAAAGACCTCTCTCAGTTCAAGTCTGTCTCACAGAAAAGAAGTGGCCCCTGTGACTTAAACAAAACAAAATTACACAGTGACACCATGGAAACAATGCCAATGGAAATCAATTAGGATCCCTTTCCCTGGTGGACACCTCAATTACCTGGTTCAACAACACCACGCAACAGACGGTGGTTACATACTGTTTATCAAATACAAAAGAAATTCTGCTCCAGCTGGAGGGAGCTAGACAGGTTTCTGCCTGAGTAGAGTCTTTATCTCAAACCACAATGTTTTTCAAACCTAAAACCTAACTGGATCTTAACTGGATTAACACATTGTGGTGTAAAACCTTATTTTTGAAGTGAAGCTATCAGTGGATAACGATCAAATAGAGTACACAACAATACACTCCGCCTCCAGCAGGGATTCAGAAACAAACACACCCTGATTGACTCTTACACAACATTGATATTCTTTATGAAGTAGTTTTGAGAAATAAAGCATGTCGTTATCCGTTAAGGGTCACGGGGGTGTGGGGTGGGGGGAGGGGGCTGGAGCCTATCCCAGCTGATATTGGTCGAGAGGCGGGGTTCACCCTAGACGGGTCACCAGTCCATCGCAGGGCCATCAGGAGCAATTAGGTGCTCAGTATCTTCCTTAAGGATACTTGGACATGGTCACCGGGGGAAGTGAGGATCGAACCAGCGACCCTGCGATTGCTAGACGACCACTCTTCCTCTGAGCCATGCCAACGAAGTGGCAACTGGGGATCCATTCATTATAGCAGCTGCTTAGATAAAGATTGACGGCAGCAAAGTAGCTGAAGAAGATGAAGTTCCAGTGCCACTTTATAAGTTTCCTCTTATAAAGACCAATAAACGGTCGTAAGTGTGTTATTACTTGCATTGAAACACTTTATTAACGATTAATTAACAGTTGTACACGACTTAAACCTTTATTTCCCGTGTATCAGTGTGGGGTCACCATCTGGCAAGATGAAGCTATGCTATTCTTCTTCATTTTTTAAGTACAAAATAAATAGCAAACTCTGATATGATCTAACCTACTCTTACTAAGCTACACTTTAACCTCGATGATAAAATGCAGTCAGTCAGATTGCGGGAGGTGTATAAGTCAGCCACCTTTTAAAAGTCATAAAAACCTTACTTATATGATTGCTTTATTAGAGGAAGTGTAGAGCTCCAACTGCTTTACAAAACAAAGGTGAATAAACAAGGGAATAATAAGAACAGGCAAATTAAAACCAGTGGAAATACTGAACTGAGCAAGTAAATGAACAACAAACAAAAGAGGCAGCACACAATTCTAAAAGTCTGGGGGAGAGCTATAAACAAAGGGAGATGTTAGAGTCACAAAATATATTAAAAATGAGAATAAAACAAAGAACGAATGACAGTTACTTAAAAGCAGTGTTGAATAAATAAGTTTTCAATTGTTGTTTAAAAATGTTCACAGAGCTCACATCTCTGTTAGCCTCAGGGAATTCCATAATTATGGTGCGGCGTTTAAAAAGCTGCCAATTTTCTTATTTGTGTGATAGTTTGTATTTTTTTTTTTCAAAAACATCAGCAGAGGATCTAAGAGGCCCTGAAGCATTATAAAAAGACAAAGAATTAATAACGCGGGCTTGTCTTGAACCATTAAAAAGCCTTGTAAACAAGTAAAAGAATTTCTAAATCAATCCTAAAAGAGAGTGGGGGGCAGTGTGGGTCAGCTAACACTGGGTTTTAGATGTGTTCTCTCTATTTACAGGAGTCTAATAGTGGTCAAACCTTAATTAGAAACTTGATTGACCCTCGTTATAGTGATTAAGTACCATACCTATTTGTTCAGTTCATTTGTTAGTGGTGTTGAACGCAGCAAGTTCGAGGTGTCTCCTTTACAACGCTGATGAGCAGCGAGCCGAGGCTGTCATGACTCCGCAGCACCGTGCGAACAGCTGGCAGCACGAGCCAGGCCGATACAAGGCCGCTGACCTGCTGAAGTTAGCCTAATGCATCAAAAGCCAAAATTCAATTCTGATTTTTGAAATGTGAGCGCAATCATCAGATCCTGCTTTTTAGCGTGATGATTTTTCATTTCTTCATTTCTGTTTCACGTTTCTTAGCAATCCCTATTTTTATGACACATGAACGCTTCACGAGCCACAGCTTTTGTCTTCAGAATGCAACATCTTAATGTTGTGTTCGCCACAGATCTTATTTTGGGCTTTTTAACTGGAAACCATTTCAAAGTCCAACCCACTCTTGGGGGGAGGGCAGGATTTCAGCTGTGTGTGTGAATTCAAAGTGTAGAATCAGAACTGCATTAATGAGGCAGTTTTTGTCCATGGACTATTACGCATATGTCTTTGTCAAGAAGACCTGGACTATACTGAATGGTGGGGTTTTTTTTGTAGTATTGTAGTAATTTTTACAGTTTTACAATACAATACATAGCCTACATATAAACATTTTTTAAAGTAATCTAATATTTATTTGTGATTGAAAATTCAAAGTTGCACATATTCTTACTGATGGCTTTTCATTATTATTATTATTATTATTATCATTATTATTATTATTATTTATAAAGATAACACGGAACAGCATGCTTAGGAGGTAGCGTGGCCATCTAGAAACTGAAAGGTCACTGGTCCTATTCTCTGAAGTGTCCCTGAGCAAGATGCTGAAACCCTCCTCGTCGCTACAGAGGAGTAAGTTTGTTCCCTGCTTGACAGCCTCCACCGCAGTGTGTTTGTGAACAGGTGAATGAAGCAGCATTGTAAAGCACTTTGAGTATCGTAAAAGTAGAAAAGAGCTGCATTAAAAAAAATCCATCCTTGGCAAGATGACTATTCTTATAAACATGTTCCAGGCTTTGCAGCAGCGATGTAGAGGACATGGGAGTCAAATATAAGATGTGTTCATTCAGCAATCAAGGTCTGTGTCAACAAACCCAGTATGTACAGTGGCTGTCCAACATGAATGTGAGAGAGAATGACAGCTCCAGCAATACAGACTGGTGAAAGGAAATTTTTCACTATTGTTGTGATAAATAGGAGCGTGTTAAACTATTCATTGTATAGTAAAAATAACAAAGACAAACAAGAAAAAAAAAGAAAGAAAAAAATCTCTTGAAATTGAAGGGGAAAAAAATATAATTAGGCTGAAATCAAATGGTCACATCAACAAAAAAAACCAACATATTCTGTTTATATAACACATAAATCATTCTAATGGATTGAAAAGCTTGTGCGAACATGCAGGAGCAATGTACATTTTCTTCCGCCCGTGCAGCCACAGCACATAATTTAATTCGTTTAAACCTTGGGCTTTAGGCTACTGCTGAAATACTGGAAATACCATTGTAAGCAAAGGTTTGACCAAACCTTGAAATCTGTACATATGAAAGTGCTTTTATAACAAGCTCAAGTTGTTGATGCTTCTGCAACCAACCAATCAATCAATCAATCAATCAATCTTTATTTATATAGCGCCAAATCACAACAAAAGCCATCTCAAGGCACTTTCCACAAAGAGCAGGTCTAGAACTTCACTCTTTAGTTCAAATGAAAGAGACCCAACATTCCCACATGAGCCAGCACTATGCCACGTTGGCGAGAAAGTATTCCCTTTTAACAGGAAGACACTCCAGGCAGAACGCGGCTCGGAGCGGGCGGCCATCTTCCTCGACCGGTTGGGGGGTGGGGGGATAAGAGGGGAGAGAGAGGGAGGGGTGGAGAGGAGAGAGAAACACAGGACCAGAGCGAGTGAGTAGTTGGTTCAGGACAGGAAGCAATCAACCCAACG
Source organism: Aulostomus chinensis (assembly GCF_037954235.1). Lineage (NCBI taxonomy): Eukaryota > Metazoa > Chordata > Actinopteri > Syngnathiformes > Aulostomidae > Aulostomus > Aulostomus chinensis. The sequence goes on from NC_141337.1 coordinate 6,529,317, forward strand.
TCTACAGCTCCATGTGACCTGCAGGTCTGCAGTCTTGACGTATGTGATGATTTCATGTGGCTGCACAGCAGTCTGGGGACGGATATGACGGAACAGTCGCTTCTAGCTCGTTTTACTTTAAGGACAAATCTATTGCTCCAAGCATCAGCGTATAATTGCTGCAATTACATTTGATTTACACTCGTACAATATCAAATCTCCTCTGAAGGTGTCTTTCCAGGATCTGTAAGACACTCGAGAGGCCTGCAATTATACAATTCGGGCCACCTGGGCTTTACATTTGCCAAATAAGTGACGGCCTCATGTGGAGCCCTAAGGATGTCAACTGCTCCAGATGTAGAAATGTAGGAGGCAGCAACGCTGTTCATATACCTCGACCAGCACTACTGCATCCCTACTCACCACAAATGGTAGCTTTAATAGCAATTAAAAAGCTAGATTAATTTGTTCAGGGCCCCTATGGACTACTAATAGTAAGATACAGATAAAAACAAACATGTCTGAATGGTACTTTTCTTTCTTGTTTGTTTTGGAGCTGAAAGAATTGCCAGCGTTAACCATTATCTCAAATCACATTCACATCTTTTCAAAGAATCACAACCACTTAAGATAAAGGCAGATGTATCACAGTTAGGATTGTTTTAGCAGTCGGCTCTCAAAAAGAGCTCTCTCTCCTCAGCAGAAGACAGTCTTCCAACAAAGCATGTCTAATTTGAAAAAGAATGAAGTGCGAGGGAGAAAAAAAAGGCTATTTCAATGAGCCGGGAAATGTAATGCATCTGGCCCAGCAGCTTTGATGGGAGTCTATCAACTCTAATATTAATGCAAGGATTTGCATGGCCATTCATGTGCTGGGCTCTCCAGCTGAGAGTTGTTCTATTATATGGGTTAGCACTTCCATACAGCTCACCTGAGACCTGTTGGATATGTTGTGTCCACACCTTGTGCCACATTGGCACTGCAGTGCTGCTGAGTGGAAGGAAGTCAAACACCTAACAATATGCAGATGAGCCTGGAAATGAGCAATCTAATGTTTATTTTATTCACTTAGGGGCTTTCGCAATGTAGCTCTCGGAGCTTGTGAATGGCTGATTTGCAGACATGGAAACGTCAACTACTTTACAGGAATATAGGATGCATGATTTGGTTCATGGTTGTAATCTAAACTGAGCACATTTGTATGTCAGATTTCTTATATTTTTATTATAGATCTATGACACTCTTTGATATTTCTTTAGCATACTTCCTCTTCAAAATGGCATTGGTCCACATCCCCCAGACCAACAGCCATGTTTTTTCTCAACCGCTGGCTAGGGTTAGGGAGGGAACAGATATCATGGTAAACGTTCGAATATCTTGATCAAATCAAGGCACGCTTGTTGTATTGTTTCAGCAACTCAAGTTTATACGCCGCGTCCAACCAATCCAGTCGTCCATTTGTACATTTATTTGTCCAGACTCAGAAGATACTATATATACGTACAGAGAGTAAACTTTCATCAGATTTTTGTAAAGCATTGCTGAGATCGCACTAAATGTAGCCAAAAAAAAGTGTTTTCTTGGAGCATTACGATCATCAAACTGAAGCTAACCTTTGACCCTTTTAAATATAAAAGTCACTTCAAAATTTCATGCAATGAAACATCTGTGTGAAATTCTGTCATATTTATAAACGTGTCAGAGAGTGATGTCCAGAAACAGTCCCAGCGACACCGACCTCAAAAAGATCTCCCTTGAGATGTCGGGTTCGTGTGTGGCTTCAGTGTCCTTTAGTCTTTAGTTTTATGACAAATTAGATGAAATTCCCCAAAAACATTCCTGAGCAATTACGTGAATGAGGGTGGAAAGGACGGATGTATAAATGGACACACAGATGGACAGTAAACAAAGCTGTCATCAGAATGGAGGCAAACAAATTTAACATTCCTTCCTGCTGTTATGATTTTTTTGGTTTCCCTCAAATATCGTCTTCCCCGTTGTGGGGGGGGGGGGGGGGGGGGGAATCCTCAAGAGGGCTTGTCACTCAAATGTAAACTCGTCCCATTCGGAGTTTTTGTTTTTCTTCGCCTAGCTATTTTAGGGGATATCGGAATGATAATCACCACATATTTTTTCAGATCAGATATGAAAACCGCAGTTTAATGGATGGCTTCTATATTTGTTTTCCTGTCAGTTTCAATTGGATTAGGTTTGAGAGATTCATCGGTAATGTATGCGTAGTCAATAATCATTCAAAGTCACTGCTCAGAGATTAACCTTTAAGAAATCTATACATCAGGTTTAGCAGACTTTCAAAATAATGTAATGCGAACTGCAAACTGTCTTTTTTTCCATCTTATAAAAATATGACATTTAAAAGCAACTAAAAACTTCATGCTCTGCACCCTTCACTGTATTTCTTCAAATTATATTTCTGAATCACCGACAGAAACGGGAACGGGGATAGACCGAGCATTCAAAAATGATGGCAGTAGTCTAGCAGTGCACGGGTGCAAATGTCAAAGGGCGTTTTGGTGCAGTGGAGAGGATGCAGAGGCTGCTGGAGCTTCTCGGACGAGCAGCCACTCAGCTTTTTCCCGCGATGGGAAATGGAGGACATCTTACCAGGGTTATGACTTCAAACATGTAACAGCCTCAGCAGCTCCAGGCCAAGGGAACAGATTGCTCCAATTACAGCAAGCCTCACGCACCAGAGTCCCCTTGACACATGCAACGGTCTATTGGAGTGGACCTGGAGTAGTGGCATGTTGCTCTGGAGCACTGGGGGCCTACACATCCCTCTGCCAATCAGTATTCTGTTTGAACCCACAGACATCTCCTTTTAGGCCTGCTTTCTTTCAAATTCTGTTCAGACTGGGTGTTTTTGGCTGCCAACACAGGTGATTGGCACCTTCTCTCTGAATTTATAACAAAATCAATTTTCTAACAGCATCCCCGAGCACATCAATCTAAGAGATGCTTTCTGCTCCCTCATTTTCAGCTTCACAGGCGCAGAGTGGTTATAGATGAATCCCTCAGTATACTTACCCGAATCAGCTCTGAAAGCTGCGGTGGATCGCTAGATTTAATTGGCAGCGTCAAGTAATGCGCAACATGTAAGGAGGCAGTAGCATTGGGAATCACCTTGTTAATTGAGGGCCGCAGTTGAGAGATTGACTAATTGATCAAGGCCTTTACAGAGGTAGACAATTCATGGCGGCAACACCACAGGGGGAGGAGCCTTGTCAGTGGTGATTCATGTGTCTCTTGGAGAAGAGTTGGTCTCCATGGCCTCTTTTGTTCAGCAGGCCCAGAGTGAGGGGGGGGGGGGGGGGGGGGTTGTATCATCAGCACCTCCACCCAACCTCTCACTTCCTCCTCTAAATCAGAATTATAAAGGTGAGCCCGGTGTTGATAGCTTGCCACAAATGATACAGTGCGGTATGTCAGTATGCTTCCCTGGATGGTTGCTACACTCCCTAAACACCATCAAGATACAGGGAAGATGTATGGCTGTGTTGTAATGAAAGCATGAAGGGACCCCAAGTCAGGGAGGAAATGTCTCCATCACACAGGTATCACTGTAATCATGCCCCTGTGTGCTGTAGTCTGGGCGAAAAATGAAATGTATGGCAACAATGCAAAGCGTATAAATTGAAGAGAGGGTTGAAATACTTCTGATCGGGACTTGGGAATGAGTTGGATCATTATACTGTGGTATAAATACTATCAGAAGAGTCTTTGTGGTTGGTGATAAGGGTGGTAGATGGAGCGGTATCGGTGGTATTATAATGTAATAAAGCCTAAGCAGGGGAAGGAAATGGCAGCTGTAAAAGACCCAGAGTAAACCAAGGTTAAAATTATTTTATGAATTATGGAGAAAATGTGCTAAAGCAAGAGGAAGAAGAAATTAAAATCTTGTTAGAGGTGGATGATAAAGTTTTTATCAAACGTAAGATGTGCATCATTCCCTTTCCTCTGAGAATTCAGCTTTTTATGCTTCAGCACCAGCAAAAGCTGTAGGGCGGAGGTGTAAGGTTTTTGGTTTTCCTTCCATCTATCCATCCCAGTCTCTTTATTTCAGGAAAGAACTTCAGAGAATTTATTCCCGTTTGGCACAAATGCCCACTGGGATCTTGTGGTCAAAGGTCAAAGTTGTGACCTCATGAGTGAGATATCTGTCCCACTCTCCTAGATGTAATTGATGTAATTCATTGAAACATCCACTGCAATGCAAAGATGAACTGAAAATATTTGTGCTGTCAAAGGTCACTGTGACCTCACACGAGTACATTTTTTAAGAATAACATAATATGATTTAATACAATGTAATATAGGGGGCAGTGTGGCTCAGAGGTAGAGTGGCCGTCTCGTAACTGAAGGCTGGTTCAATCCTCACTTCCCCCGGTGACCATGTCAAAGTATCCTTGAGCAAGATACCGAACCCCTAATTGCTCCTGATGGCCCTGCAATGATCCATCCAAGGTGAACCCCGCCTCTCGCCTAGTGTCAGCCGGGATAGGCTCCAGCCCCCTACCCTGTGACCCTTAATGGATAAGCAGTATAAAATGGATGGATGGAAATTTACTGGGACTCAAGGATGACCTGAAAAGATTTTAGGGGTCAAAATTCATGGTCACCACAACAGGTATGCATCAAAACAGCATCAAAACATTCACCCAAGAGAAGCTGCCAGCTCAACTAGAGCATTTAGGGTCAAAACTCTAACTTTCTGAGAATATCTCAAGGAAAGTACATATTTTTTCATTTTTGATTATAATTTATGTTTCCTAACTTGCTGCTGGGAAAGTCACCGAAATGTATCAAAACCAGCATTTGGAGCCTCTCAGGGACTTTGATTTACTGTTAATGTTTTCTTAGCTTGGTTGGTGTCTGCCATGCAACAATTAACTTTTAGTCTTTGTAGGTTTTACATTTTACTCGTTATTTAAGCTATATTTGAGTTAGCGTGCGTGCTGCTGACAGAGGGAGTAACGATACCACACGCGCTAATGTCATCAGGATTTAATCATTATAAAATGACCTTTGATTAGAATGAAATATAAGTAGAGGTACTTTAAATCATCCTGTTGTCTGAGCTTAAAATAACTGGAATATTAAACCAAAGTATTCACAGGGATACAAACCGTTAACGATGTGTTTACATTTTCAAGTTACATCTTTTTTTCCTCCTTTCTTAGTTTGGTAGAGGAGTCACTGACAGCGCTGAATAACAAACTAAAATGCAATCATATTAAAGCACAACGTTTGTTTTACTTACCATTTGCATCAAGATTAAAGAGGCAAAGCAGAGAGAGACGCTTGAGCTCAAGAGTATATCTGAGCTAAAATACAAACTCTGTGAGGCTTGCCAAGTTTTCCTGGAGTCAATGAACTGCCAAATCTTTCAAGCATTCTTCAAATATGTCATGTTTCAAGCATGCAAACGAAAGTAACTGGAAATGTCTTCTATGGCCAGACAGAGTATCAAATGGTCTTCCCACTCGCGTTTTAACTGTTTCCAGGCATTATATCCACAAAGTGGCCTGTGATTACTGCGGAACGGCAGGCAATCATGAACTAGACAGCAGAAAATAATGAATTCATTTGATTTCAAAACAAATGGAAGACAGCAAGCGTCGTCATTAGGTTCAGCCGTATTTAGCACTGTTTTAGATGTTTTATTGATTCTCCTGTCAACAGATTTTACTGATGCCATGAGAATAATATTCAATGCTTTTCATGCATAAACTTATGTATTTCTTATGGTTCACCAAGTCTGTATTTTCATTAACTTTTTTGCAGCAGATGTCAACTTCAAACATAATGCATGAATGTTATGGATGGCTGAATATTCTAACAAAAAACACACAAAAAAAAGATTGAAGGACCAATAACACAGCGCTTTCAATGAGACTGCAGTTTCCAAGGTTACCGGTAATACAGCTTTGTTTTCTTTTCTTTCTTTTTTTTCTCCTTTTTTTGGTGTTTTTAAGAGGCAGGACATTGGAATAGATTACAGTTTGTTTTTGATGGGGAGCAGATGAAGGAGAAACAAAACGTAATAGGAAATCTGTAGAAGTCTAGATGAAATAAATAACGGAGAGACAGCGTTCAGTGGCTGCATGTGTCTTCTCGTCTGCCCTCCATGAACTGAAGTATAAGTGAAGGTGGTGGGTGCAGTGAAGGTGGCGACATCGTGGGCCACCTCCATTTTCCTTCACCTACATGAAGAGGTGCGATTCATCAGATCCATTACATCCCACTCTTCTTTTCGTTTGTTTCGGTCCTGCATCACTTCTTCCACTGTTCGTCATTGGACTCAGGAGAACAAGAGTCTTTTTTTCTCCTCACAATGTTCAATAAGTTGCGAAGTATCTCAAGTGATGGGATGTTCCTATTGAATTCCACCGTGAATATGTAACCATTCCAAATGTTATTATTATCGTATATCTTTTTCTTTACACACTTGCAGATTTTTGGTAACCATTTGTGAATTTTGCTGCAGATAAAAAAGACTATTAAATTAGAAAAGATGTTTATTTCAAAGAGAGCAAAGAAACACTTCCACTTAATAACATAAGGAATGGGTAATGGTCTTTTTTTGTACTGATGTTGTGCATGAGAGGGGATGTGTTAAAGTAAAGTTGGAAACTGAAAATAAGGATTTTTGATGATCAAGTTTGTTGCATAGAAATACAGAAGTCTGTTTTTTTTTAATCAATGCAAATATGGAATTGTAATATCAAACGTTTCCACAGATTTCGCTACAAATGATGAACATTTAATCCAGACATCAATCCAACATCATAAAGATATGTGATTTTTTTTTTTTTAGGACAGATATAAAATTTTAGTTGAAAATAAAAATGTAGTTTGTGTCAGAACCCATCGTTGATCTGAACATTTCACATTTTCAGTTTGGATTGTTCTTGATACAACTTAAAAACAACACAATACTGGAGTTAGTCATCATGAGTAGTCTATGACTCGGTGACTCTTTCCTCTGACACCCTCAATTCACAAACTATTCAGCCAAATATCTAACGACAGGAACTCTCTAAGACATATTAAAGATTTATTTGAAGAGGTCAAAGTGTAAAATGTGAACAGAGAACTTGGATGATGGTTCAGCACCCAGATGACAGCTGGATGTGATAAGAGCCCTTGGGCATGTTCGGGGATGTGTCTGTGTATTTGTTACATGGAGGAATAAATGACTTTCTTCTGCTTTTATTTATCTGTTGGCTCCCATTTACTTCAACCTAAAATAATTATCATTCTTGACCTGGTAGGAAAAGTTTTTTACATTTTTTTTCAGAGGTTTTGAATGATATTAATGAATAATGACAGCGATGATGGCAACTTTCTCCCTCATGCACACACGCTTATAAACATAGCCACTGACTCTGCCGTGATCCATCTTCCTCTCTCCCTTCTTATTTATCGTGGCAGTTCTTTTGTGACGGAAACAGTGGCGGGTCACAGGTGCCACGAAAATTAACCGGCTTCTTCCTTCTTCTGAACGCTGACCCTCCTTTAAACTGACAAACAATTCTGGGAATACAACCACCCGCGGCATTATTTCAGCTTGTGTACCAATGAAGAATCGACTCCTCTTCTCAAGTCAAGTTGACTGCTGACCCAGTTTGAAGCTGGTAGCGTGTGCCAAGGTCACACACACACACACACACACACACACACACACACACACACACACACACACACACACACACACACACACAGCTGTTATTCGTTTACAAACTGCAGAAAACACATTCTTGACTCTGGTTTATAAACCCTGATGTGATACTGCCGCAAGTTAATTTTTAAATCCGTCTTCTATCGTCTTTGTGATCCTATGAGGGATATTTTGTGAAGCGTAAATATCACTGCTGTAACAAAATTGTATTTTGTCTTGAGTTAAATAGAGTTAACAAAACTTTTTTTTTTTAAAAAGAATTTTGTTTGTCTTATTCATAAACCTGAAGTCATCATTCTGCAGTGTATTTGCAAGTATAATGTAAATAATTATTTACTGCCCATTGACGGGCTTTGATGACTTCATCTCTGTTTGAGAGGCTCTCTCTGTAATATTGCCACTCATAAATCGTTGGAGTTGAAACAATGTCAAGAGTGAAAGTGTGATGTACAGGATCTTCTCTGCTTTCCCTTTACATGATAAATGGTTAAGCCAGTGTGGGGGGAAACCCTTTGCTGCCACAATACTGCTCTCTGCTGGTAAATGAACTTCTTAGGTTAGGCTGACCTTTGAGTAATATCCGGACAGAGCTGGCGAGACTGAGGATTCAAGTCATATCTTATGCATCTGTAAAAAAAGATGCTTCTTTGCTTCCATATGTGCTCCGGTGAGTGTATACTGAAAAAGTGCATGCTGTGTATTTGCATATATGTATGAGGAGAAATTAATCATCACACCAGTGTTATTAATTTTTCCTCTGTGCCTCAGCAGTGCCGCGCATCAAGCATGCAGCGACTTGGCAGATTTAGAAATGTTCTGTCTTGTCCTTGAGCAAGTTTACAGCAACTTAGATCCTCCACCTTGGTGACTTGCAGATTTCCAGACTGCAGGGGGGCTGGGGACAGTTTTGGCTATGATCACCCGCTGCAGGGACCTCCCAAATATTTTGAGTAATAGCACTTTGTTTGGATCCCCCTGTCAAATGAGCTCAACACTTTGTCAGGAGCTTAAAGGTTCCTGCAGGGCTCCTGCAGCTGACCACCCACTTCTTCTTAGCCTTTTTTGAAAGAACCAAAGGGAAATCATATTTTAAGATGGATACCCTCTCTTTTCATCTGCACTATGCTTATTACTGCATCCAAGAAAGATCAAAGCTACCTAAACTACCCTCCGAGCTTGAAGCACCCTGAAGATTCTCCACAGTACTAGAATAACAAGGTGACGGCTGCTTCACTTTTATCTTCACCTTGCTTAGCAAGTGAGTCATATTCATCAGAAGTGAGCCTCTTTGGCCAGCTATTCCTCTTATAAATGCACAGAGGAGAAATTGAAAACAGGGTATTGGCCAGGCAAACAAATTCAATGTCATTATGTATTTGCTATAAGTTGAAGCCATATTTACCCCACTGCCAAAGTATTGATCCATGTATCATTATAAAGCTTGCAGTAATAATCAAATACAACCAGTATCAAGTGGAGAGTGAGGCAGCGGACTAACCTGTGAACCCTCTTCCTCGCTATCTATCCTGAAACAGCTGTTTGAGCTCTAATTAAAGGGAAGTAGCAGGTGTCACCTGAGCCCCAACTGCAGTGGCACACCTGGCTGCATTAATTTGATCCAAAGTGGTTTGGACGGACTGCCTGCATTCTGGCATTCCACATTAAGCCACTGGAACTGAGCACCTGCTCGGAGCGAGCGAGCAAGAGTGCTCCACTAACACTATTCTGTGGAGGTAAGCCAAGCTGGCAAGCCCATGTCTTCACAGTGACCCAGGGGACAGCTCCATCATGCCTGCCTCTGACTTACCAGCAACATCTGTAAGTGAGCAGACCTGTAGTCACACTGAGCTGAGGGCTGGCTGTGCCCAAGAAGATAATTGTCTGTGGAAACCTCCCTGAGGCTGTAAAGGCAGCTTGTTTCAGATCTCCTGATGATTTCACAGGACATTTAACTTTACACCTCTCATTTGTTACCTCTTCAGGGTATTTCCAAATATCCATTACGAGGTTTCCAAGGAATGTAGCAACCCTTAACCTCCACTAGCTTTTATGTGTGCATAAATTGCCTTGGGGATAAATGTGACCCTGCATTTGGGGGTGTTGACATGATGTGAGCTGGTGTGCAAGCTGGGGCCAACAGATGTCCTTCAAACCCAAGCGCTGACAAAAAGTGACTAAAGAAACACCGATGCAATATTGTGTTGTCTCTCTGACACTTCAATTGCCTAATGAAATTTACATTCATCAAGAAGCTGCTTTGGTTTGAATGGGTCTTGCCTTGGGTCATGCTGCACTCTCTGTTGCAACAGTTTCTTTGTGCCACAACAATACATTAATTTCATGAGTCAACAGGCTTCAACTGGCAGTTTGTGTCGAGCTAAACAGTGTTTAATTGGATTCTGATCCATGGCAACACCACTGGAGGCTTGTTTCCATCTTTTATTTCAGCAGCACCTGGAGCGTAATGGTGGTGATTACATCCCTCCTGTGGTGTCCCGGTGGTTCAGCCCTTCCAGGTCCCAGGGAATACGCTGCGACAGTCACGGTCTATGCTGCCCTGTTTGGCTGCTGGCAGCTGTGCTGCTGTGAGGTTTTGTTACAGCACTGCTGAAACAAGCCCAGGTTCAAAGGGAATTATGATAATACAAACTAAATTAATTGTTTACTGCATAAACTCAGGCACAGTCAAGATTCCAAAGAATGTTTCAAGACAGATTCTAATTTGTTGAGGCATAAAATTAACACAGTGTACTTCAGTGTAATTAAGTAAAATTAAACTCTTGGGGAGAACTTTAATCAAATGCAATAAATTCCCCTTTGATCAAAACCAAAGCACATACGACTTAAGTCATCAGATGTATATTTTATGGACAAAGCCTCCTGCTCTTGAACCAGTATTCTTTCTAATGACCAGCAGGTGGCAGCTTCTCTCGTCGATGAGGAAATGACCCAACTTCACATTTGATGTATGACCTCCATGAACATTGGTTTTAACCCTTTGGATTCAAGATATTGTCAGCGACGTACACTGCTGTCATCAACATTTTGTAAATTGCCGTTATCGCTATTCTTTTGGGCTCCCCGAATATTGTATGATTAACACTAATGTCCGAATATTGAATATACAGAAAAGACAAACAAAAATTGTAAATGAAAATGGAAGCTGAGTAATTAATTAGAAATTAGATTAGGGAAGTGAATGACTGATCAAGTATTCAGTAAAACCTGCACATGTCATTCCTTAAAGATGAGGAACAAGCCTCTTTCATAATATCTCATCAAATCATTTTCATTCATGATATGTTCATTACAACATGTGTGTGATATCAATAGTAGTTCATTATTGATAATAAGGTTAATAAATATTTTTTTAACTATAGGCTTACAAATGCTTTTCTGAGATTCAAACACATTAGATATTATATTTTGATTATTGAGCACCAGAGGTGCTGGTTGGTTACTTTTTAATCAAGCACCTTTGCCGTCTCCCTCTGTGCCAAGCTAAGCTAACTAACAACCGTAACTTCATACATAGTCATAAGTTTTTGAAGCCTCATCAAACTTCAGGTTATTTTTTTTAGATTTTCTCATTTAACCTTGGAGAGTTAATGTTTCTAAAAGAAAAAAACAAACTTTTTATGGTCTCAGAGTCTTTTAAATTTACAAAACTTTGTCTCAAAATGACAGATTTTAAACGGTGTAGAATTAATTGACCTCCAACAATCATCAGTTTTAAAACTATAGAAAAAGAAACATTTTGAAATTAAACGCTTCAATATTTCGTGAGTGCAGATCCTTGGAAAGTTATTGACCTCCTCCATGGAAACCTGGGAAAGATCACTGACCCCTGCCGAAGATTTGAGAGGATGACCAGCACATGAATTCAGCATTGACAGCACCAGGTGGAATAACATCAGTGGGCCTCTGACCTTCAGTGTAGCCCCGCACCATCTTACAACCAGAGAGTCAGACACATCTGAATAATACATCGGTCTCTCCTGTGGGGACCACCCCCACCACTTACACAAGCAGAATGCACAAATACTATATTCACTTCTTGGTTTGTTTCTTTCCTGTAGCATCCTAGTAAAAAAATAAGTGGCTCAAGTGCCAAGAGACATCTATAGTAGGATAAAAATACAGAGATCAGCTGGACACACGCATAATTTGTCCAGCTTATCTCTGTATTCTTATCTTATTATAAATGTACTTTGGTTGTTGAGTGACATTTCGATTCTTGTAATTTATCTTTATCAGACTCTTTCTTTTGCACTTTGCAGCTTAAACATCACTGGAAATAGTTTGTTCCCTGTTGTTTCATTGTTTTAATCAAAATTGTAAACACTCTTGCTTTTAGTTTTAGTCCCACAATTCTGAAAAGCAAAAGCCTGAAAGAATAGAAAAAATAAAGAATTGCAATTTTCTCAGAAACTTCTAACCTCCATGCAAGTGAACAATAGATCAAACCACGAGAATCCTCCTGTTTACACAATGAGAATGAATAGATATGCATGAAACATTTTTGAAAATCCCTTGTGATTGCTGAAAATGCAGGCTGGCTCTTTCTAGTTTCCATCTGCTTTGCATACAGGAACAGCTCCACGGTTTACACCAAGAATATTTGAATTTCATAGGGTGTTTGACATTTGATAATAGTGTCATGTGTTTATATATTCTAGACTTTTCTGCTGAGGGGTTCCTATCATGTTTGTTCAGTCATGCCCTCCTTTAAAAAAAAAAAAAAAAGCAATTGAATTTGAAACTCTCAAATATATCTTTGGAATCAAAAAAGACAAAGACCAATTATTTTTTTTATCCTTGCGTGTGAAGGTGCACATCAATCAGCCTTCTAGGAATATGCATGCATCTCTGACTGGCAGGAGCAATAAATACTGTAGGAGAAACCAAATGTGTACAAATGTTGTACTTGATGGGGAAATTACCTCATTGCCACATAATGACTAGGCTGTTGTTTACTTACAGAGATTCTGTCACATTTGGTTGATGATTTGATTCAAAACTGATGCTTTTGTGAGCAGAAAACAAATATTTGGGCAGCTATAGAAATCTTGAATGGTTTACTTAGTGAAATTATCAGCTCAACACATAGACATGCTCAGAGAATCACAGGGAACAACATTCCAGACACTGAATTGTATGTTCAAAACACTTAACAAGGTGTGTAATTGGCGATCTGATAGATATCCTCCAGGTTACAACATGTTACTGCCCTCTCCTGGACCATGAAGTGGTTACATGTAATAACGACGGGCTCTAGTATTTGGAATCTTCTGACGTGACTAAATTGTCATTTTAAAAGAACTTACACTCGCTGAGGAACCAATGTTCTCTTGTGCTCTAGTTCCACTCCGGTGTGTTGTTGGTGATGCACTGTCGGTAAAGGGATCCGAGTTGGAGCAGCGGAAATCTCTATCAACCTGTTTAACCCACTTCTAAAGGTAAAATATGATTGTAACATTATTTAACAGTACTTAAATGCGTCGGTTTCCTGGATGGGATCCTTTTTAGCTTAAGAAAAGACATATTTCACCTGCTGTACTGTAACTGTCGAGCTAATTCTAAACCGATCCAGACGGCTAACAGAGCCCAGTGAGGCATTAAATTTAGCAACCCAACACCCCAGTGAGGAGTAACCAGACACCAAAAAGCCCTAAAACAAACAGTAAATATGTATTCTTCTTTCAACAGGTGGACGGACTCGTAACTACATGAATTATAAAGGTGCTCCCCAACTGCTGTAAATAAGTAAAACTGTTTGCTAGCCAGAACTTACAAGTGAATGATACACGAAATTATTTAAAGCCAATTTCATGTCTCTTTTATAGTGTTTTTGTGCAATTGTAGAATACACTTAAAGCAGAATACATGGAGAGTTAAATTTATGATGGACTTCATTAGAGATGTGATATTAGATCAGAAATAAAGGAATCGTTGCTGTGCTTTGTTTATTGCAGCTTTGTGACGTAATGTAGCATACAACAATAATGATAATGATTAAAAAAAGGGCTCTAGTATGAGAATCAGTATTAGCAGATGTGTATATGAAGTTTAGATCAATGCATCTGTAGCTGCATCAGGTCAAATAAGGGAACTTTTGACCAATTTAAGTGACTAAACTGCAACCTTTTGACTCATTATCCCCTTCAGTTGATCTCCAAAATTGTAAATTTGAACTGAGCTTACATTTGTAAGTGATTCAGTTGGAACTAGTGTAGTTTCACCTTCTCTTTCTGTTCCACAGTGTAATTAAAGATTCTGTCATCAATGGCAGCACTGTGGTCCAAAATCTCTGCCATCTTGCCTCCCAGTGAGAGCGAGTTCCCCCTGCAGTTCAGTGACAAAGTGGAGTCCAGTGTGGTGCACATGCTGAAACGGTGCAGGCAGCAGATTTACAGCGACTCTACAAAGGCCAGCCGTGTGCTCAACGCTCAGATCGTTTTGGATATTTCATGGGAGAAACTCAACACAGGAACTTGGCGCGATGTAGACAAAGAGTGGAAGAGGGTTTATTCTTACGGCTGCTTATTCAAAGTGGCCGCTTTGTGTCGAGAAGATCAATCAGAAGACAAAATTGTTCAGGCCATCCGGACTTGTGATATGGGGTTACTAATGGGTGCGGCCATCATGGATAACGTGCTGCACCGTGTCGTCCGGATTCTGCAGGCTGAGGTCAAGAAATCCCCCAAAGAAGAGGGTGAAACTGAACACAGAAAGGCCAAGGTCAGTGGTCTTTTTATTTAAAAGATACCACATAATCATAATTGTTCAGTTACATTTATGTTTATGAAATTAACAAGAATAAATTATTTTAATCTTGTAGAAATTTCTGGAATAATCAAAGCTGTATTGTGTTATAAGTGACCCTTTAGTTGTTCGCAAGTAAAGAACCTCAGGGTTTTGTGTTCAAGTAACCGCACTGGGGAAGTTTTTCTTGTAGTCACGAGGGAGCAGTGAATGAAATTCCTCTTTAAATCATGAGAGAAGAAAAAGCTTTTTTCTGAGGTTTCCTTTTTTTTCTATTGAAGTGGAACAAATACAGAAATGTCAGAACATTTCTATGTGTGCAATGGGTTAGCAAGTTGTCTCAGGATTACCCATAAATCATTCTCAAAAGAATACAAATCAGTCATTTTCAATTATTTTCGGCTAAAAGAATCTCTTGAATGAATTGCACAAACTGACAAATCTGCATTGTTCTGGCGTCATTATCAGAGAATTAAATTTGAGTGCCCACATCTGCCGGTGGTCAAAGAAGATTTGGCTGTTCCCAGGATAAAATGTCCTTCACTGGAGAGCTTCAAGACAAACTACTTGGTCCCCCTCAAACCAGTTATCCTGGAAGGAGTCATTGACCACTGGCCTGCCCTCAACGAACACCCCTGGAGGTTAGTTAAACTTCATTGTCTCCCAATGTTGATGGCTCACATCTGAACAAAGTAAATGTATGTCAAGTTCTTTATTTCATAAAGTGAGTGAGGTGCTTGATGTTGCAAAATGTTTCTTCATTTTCCATGAACAACATTAACTCTCTTTGGAAAAACGGTAAAATCCACCTTAAAATCTTTCTGTTTAATTGATTACTGCTCAAAGTACACTAAAACTTCAGGAGTTTTTGTGTCAGCATATACATTAGTAGTCCTAACTCCCTCGCCCTCCCTGTGGTCCCTCTAGCTGTGTAATCGGACTGATTTACATTTGTGATGCCTGCTAAGTGCACTTAAACAGAATGGACAGAAACTCTGGTGCTGGAGGACAACTGGCACATAACTTAGCGCTTCCATTTGATACCAGCCACTGTGACGTGTATTCTGTATGACAGCCGAAAGTGCCTTAAATGTGTGGGAGTAGGATTTGAGCATTAACATCCCTCAGCATTCCTACCTCTTGACATTTGACAGCTCCTGACACAAAGCTCTCCACATCCAGAAGTGTATACCTGACTTTCTGTAGAGGGTTGCTAGAATCCAAAAATGATTGTTTGGGGAAATTGTGCAGTGATATAACTGAAAGGCTCAATTCCTTTTCCTTTGCTTTCCTGCAAAGCATAGAATACTTGAGGTCTGTAGCTGGTTGTCGGACCGTCCCTGTTGAGGTGGGATCACGGTACACAGATGAGGAGTGGTCACAGAAACTGCTGACCCTCAACGAATTCATTGATAGATATATTTTACATAGGGTAAGTGCATCCTCATCAGTACTTGTCATTGTTCACACTTGTGTAGGGAGGTAAATATGACGCCTAGCACGGATTTTTTCGAATGTATTTTTCTGTGCAGAGTGAAAACTCAAAGGACGAGGTGGAAGCTGTAGGATATCTCGCTCAGCACCAGCTGTTTGATCAGGTGGGAGCTCCGAAAACTTGGTCACAGGAGATGTTTTTTGTCAGTTTGTTTTTTGCAGTCACAAAATGATCAGAAAACAATAGTTTCTATGTTTACCGATTGAGAGCACTCTGATATTTACAAGGCTAGAAAGGATTAAATTCTCCCGCTCTCCAGCTGTCATCTTCACACTGCGTGACTCAACAATATTGACGTATTAGTCCTAATTTTACCGTAGAAGTCAATGCGTTGTCTGGCTTGAACTTTATAAAAAGGGCATGTTGTCAAGCTAAAAGTTGGTGCAGAGTGTTACGGGCTTTTTGATGGGAATTTCTGTACGATACTTCCTTATTCTTCAGGAATCATTTAATGAGCTTATTTGTACTCTACCTCCATTAAGGTTGGTGATTTTTTTTTTTTTTTTTTTTTAATGTAAAGACCAACATCAGGCTTTCAAGCCTCTTCCTTGGTGAATTGTTGTTTTTTATTTCAATAGCTTGGATAATTCTGTGTGCACAGCATGATAATTGTTAGTGCTCAGCTGCATTGTACAGGGGAAACCATACATTGCTGCAACCCTAATCCAGGTGGTAATGGTACTGGTCGTGACGCTAAAACTGATATTTAAAAATGAAAAATTGATAATATTTATAATAAATATGTTTGGGTTTTTTTTTTTGTCCTGATTCTCCACCTCGCTACTCTTACACACTGAGTATAATTAACTTGAGAAAAAAAAAATCCCATTAAAAACATTTTAAGATGATTTCATCAAGTGAAGTAGTTGCAGCAACATTCAGCATATCACTGAGAGAATGTAACATATCTAATTTTGAGCAAATATTCAGCTTCAGACAAAGACACAAAAGGGGAAAGAAGCTGTCATGACTTTGAAACATGGTTTTAGTAGGTACATTTTCTCCTGACAAGATATTATTTTATCCTAAACGTCCCCCTTGATGATTTAGTTTGGTGATGTTGCCGTAGATACCGGAGCTGAAGGACGACATCCGCCTCCCTGATTATTGCTGTCTGGGTGAGGGAGATGAAGATGAAATTACCGTCAATGCGTGGTTTGGGCCCGGCGGTACAGTGTCTCCTCTCCACCAAGACCCTCAGCAGAACTTCCTGGCACAGGTGAGCTGACTGACAGAGACACTTACTGCCCTCGATCGTCGTAAATATGTTGATTATTTTATTCAGCACAACCAGAGCTTTCACTCCGGGGCCTTATTTCTGAACTTCAAAATAATGTAGAGGTGTAACAAATCCAAATCTCAAATGACAAATATATGTGTGTGTGTGTGTGTCTCTCTCTCTCTCTCTCTCTCTCGATAGATAGATAGATAGATAGATAGATATAAGGCAGGGTTCATAGAAAGTCAGGGAGTTTGGAAAAGATTTTTAGAAAAATAAACCCAGAAAATTTTGAGGAAGTCCTGTAAATTAGCTTCAGAAATACCCGCCTGTTAGCTGGAATGTGGTTCAATTCAGATTGACTGAGAAAAATCTCATCTGATTTGGATTTAAAAATGCAACACAATAGAAATGAAAATTTAAATATTTTATCCAACTTTTTATTTGAACCTGCAAGTGTAGCCTAGCCTTGTTTTCCACTCTTTCAGATATATTCAGCTTGGTTCTAACAAAAGCGCCCAGCAAAATCTAGACTCCAGAGTGTTCTATGTCAGATATGTCACGTGATTACAGTTTGTTTACCACATTGGGTTTCCTTGTGTGTCCATAAGGTGGTGGGAAGCAAATATATTCGCCTATATTCCCCAAAGGACGGCGACAAGCTCTACCCTCATCAGTCAGAGCTCCTTCACAACACCAGTCAGGTGGGATTGACAGTCCATCAAGATGGAACGTGTTGTCGAGTCCACAATATATGCAGCGTTTCCAATTTTTGACTCGTCTCCCACAGGTGGAGGTGGAGAACCCAGACGTGGAGCGCTTCCCAGAGTTTGCCAAGGCGCCATATCTGGAATGTGTGTTGCAGCCTGGAGAGGTGCTGTTCATCCCAGTCAAACACTGGCACTACGTCCGGTCCTTAGAGCTCAGCTTCTCCGTCAGCTTCTGGTGGTCATGAGTACAGATCCCCGATAAGAGGTTTATTATTGGTAAAATTTTATTTATTTATATTTATATACACACAGAGAGATATATATAGATATATATATATATATATAGATATATACACACAGTATATATGTGTTTGTGTGTGTCTCTATCAAAATTCTGAAATACAAGGATAATTCCCATAAATGCTCATCATCCATAAACAATGAATACGCACTGCAAACTAATTACTTTAATTGCACTAATGATTGCAACAGCATCTACTTTGTGTCAAGCTAGCAGCACAGAGGAAAACAAATGAGCAGTTAAAACTGTTAATGTTAATTTCACCCTGCAAATTATTTACGTAGGGTTGTTATGCATCTCATTTAATAGGATATGATTTTTTTTCTTTTTATTAAATAGTGCTCTCAACCTTATTCCTACAAATATCCTCAGGTGTGTGATTTCCATAATTCATGCAAATGAGGTAAGTCTTCAAATTTAATAACTGAGTGAGCTACAGGTGGGGGGAAAAAAAAACCTGTGGTTCTAAACATGACTCTGGTTAAACTGACAGTCTGGGGCCATCAAGCCGGTCACAGATGAGAAATAATAAATTAAATTAATGAATCCCCCGGGCACTGACAGACTTTGAAATTATAATTGTCTCATCGGTTATGTACCCCAACAGCAGAACTCATGTCTAGAACAAAAAAACACACAAAGCTGTGCCTGACTACAAAGACAGCAGCGCTTCATTTCAGATGTCTGACCTCTGACAAACCCCTGATGTGTATCCCGTAGGTTCGTTTCAATCAAGCCTGCTAATTAGAGCAGTGAAGTATATAAGAATGTGACAAAATTAAGAAGATCGGGTCTGATGTACACATCTGATCTACTTTTCTGCCGTGTGAGCTGTTGGCGTTTAGGGAAATCAGGGGCTGCTCAACGCCGGTATCGTCGGAGGAGGAGCGGAGGAGTTTGGTTAAATTAATAAAACCAAACAGGAATCTGAATGGAAATAACAATCCAAATCTACTTCTCTCTTCACGTCCTCCATCCTGGGGCTGCTGCACCAGTAGCGCCAACCGTCAACCTTTACTACTAAGATTTAAAAAAGTAAACGGACTGTCCCTCACTTTTACCAAGCTTGTGAACGGTGTCTATACCATGAGGCCGCACCAAGGAAAAACAGCTAATTTATGGATATCACTTCTTCCCATAATTTATTTCATTAGTGGCTAATAATTGCAGATTAGAGGAAAATGTTTCACACTGAGGGGACAAATTATTGATCAAATTATGGGAATAAGTTACAATTCTAGGCCACAAAATAATCAGTTGTGATAATTGTTCTCTCCATTCCAATGCTCTGTGTTATTCATCCTCAGATGTTGTGAAGTTTATCGGGGGGGGGGGGGGGTGAGCACCAGGCTCCTCACTGGGGAGGCACATCCAGCTTCTCGAAAGCAAAATGAAAATGTTTTTGTAAATCACTTTTTAAGGTTGTCAATGAGAAACAATATGGTATAAGCAACAGCTCTGACCGACAGAGTAGTCGACTTTAATTATGTGCAGTTACTTTTTTCTGCAAGGTAATCTCTCCAAGACTCCAATATGAACCAAGACAGAATTAAATTCTGCGCGTTAACTCTGTATACTTCACTTCAGCTCTGGTACGGAGGAGTAAGTTGCACAGCCGACTTAAGATCACACAAAACTGCTTACTCTCATTATAATGGAATCAATAGTCAATTACCAGAGAGGTAATGTGGAACCTGTGGGCCTGTACCTTTCCCTTCCACCTCGACCTCCTCTTACCGCTCATCTTTTGATTAATAGCTGTGCCACTCTATGGCAAATCGGGGATAAATCCAACAGATTCATCTTGTTTGTGATAACTGAGTGACTGCAGGAAACATTAGCTGTGTTATGGCTTGCGACGCCCTGAATACGTTCAAGATTGTCGGATGTTAAGTTATCCAGATAATTCAGGAAACCTGCTTCTTAATGCTGCGCTCTTAAATAGAGTAAAACACTGCATGGAACACTGAAGCAGTTCTGTTATTAAGTTCAATAAGCTGACTCATCAAACAGTCCTAAAGTGGCCAAATCAATGAGCATATACATCGTAAATATTCCTCTGTATTAATATGCATCAACAAGATTTAAACATTTTCAAAACAGTAGCATCGGCTAAGATGCACAATTCCATGCAAGACACATTCCCAATTGAAAGAAAACACATACAACTTTATTAATCCAAAACGAGACCACAATGGAATAACAATGGCGTTGCATTAAAAATAAAATGTTAGTGTGTTGATTGTCAAGCATTTTCTAGATGATGTATCTGACAAGAGCGACATTCCATCATGTTCTCCCCTATATAACATCACATTGCCGACCACTGTGACAAACTAGATATCAAAGCAAAAATGAAGGCACATATATTTTCTCTTTCTTCAGTAAGAAACCTGAGCTGGAGGCAACACGGAAGGAGATAAGTTGAGTGAGAGGTTATTTTTACAGCCCTACATTAGGAGCGGAGCGCTGGTGCAGCGAGAAATCATGTTGAATTAACGCTGATCACTGTGTCGTGTCAGGTAATTAGAGTAGGAGATGAGCTAAGGTAAGGCTTTGATGTTGATAACCATTTAATACTATTTAACGGTTTTATTCAGGAAACAATTCAAACTCATTCTGACTTAAACCAAATGTATGACTTTCAGTGCATTATTATGTCAATTTTAAATCAACCCTCAGGAAAATATACAGCTGCAGGATTCATTTTCTGAGAGCTTCTCTCCAAAAGTGTCTGTCACACAAAACCAGCCAACGCTGACAGCAATGAGGATTTTTCTGGGGGTTTTTTTTTGTGTCTTTCTTAATATTCCTGCAAATCTACAGAGATGTTCTGCATCCTCTCCACCACGAAGAAGCAGAGTGTTCCAATGAAGCCCAAAATGACCATCAGTAGGAGTTGCCACATCAGCAGGAGGTAACCGCTGTAGAAGAATGCCACTGCTGCAAAAATGGACTGAAAGAAGGGATAATGCTTTTTACTTTCTTTGTTGTTGCTCCCGCTTCACCCAATAACAAACACACCCCGCAAGAGTCTCACCCTTCTACAACATCCACATACAAGCTCAATCCTGCCACATACTGTATGTTGTTTTGAAGTACTGTCCAATGCTGGATGTTTTCTTGAAAGTATAAAACAATTTAATCATCAGTATATTTTAAGTTTTACTCTCATGTTTAAGATCATACAATCTGTGTAGCCTCTCATGAAAGTTAAAAAGTGCACAAATATTCAAAAAAGTTTGGTTACATGCATATTTATGGATTTCATTTGAACTTTTGACTTCTAGCTTTTAGATCTGTGCAAAAGATCAATGCCACCAATTGGAATATTATGTTTATTAGGCCCGCGTTTCAAGATATTTATTATGGAAAGGTCATTTAAAATATTATTCCTTATATACATTTTATAAAAGAGCTGTTCGGTCTCTGTTTTAATACGTGTAGATTATGAAAGCAAATGCCGTCCTACACAGAGTTAATTGTCATTGCCAGAGAAAATATTTGCACCAAAGGAGAGCACAGAATAGCGGGAACTTTAGAAGCGTCTGTGGGCCTTTTTATTTTAATGGGGCTTCAGGTGAGTTTATTTCACACTCGACAAGACAACAATTTCGCCCAGCTTTCCTCGGCTCTGCTAACAATGTCTGAGAATTGGCGACCTGGGATTACCTGGATGAATTTGAAGATGGCGAAAGCAGGCGTGCTGTGTTCCACATAAACACGGCCTAATATGCTGTAGAGCTGCGTGTTAAAGCAGCTGTCGCCCAGTCCCAGCAAGAAACTACACAGCAGGGCGATGGATATGCTGAGAAAGAAAATGATTCAATCAGAACAGAACCTCATGTTCATTTTTCCTAATTTATACATTAATAGAGACTACCTTGGAGTTAGGAAGGGGGTTTTTTGGGTGGTGGTTTGGAAGACAACGGGGGCGTCGTCAGGGATGTTGAGGAAGACCAAATAGAAAGCAATAAAATGAACAACCATCCCCAGGAAGACCACAGAGGTTCGTCTGAAGCGATTGTTCTTGCACAGCAATCCAAACAAGCCTCCGCCTGGTGAGAAGGAACATTTGTATGAATAGAATGACCTCAAGTTGATTTAAATCAGTCGGTCTGGGAGAGTAAACTCACCCACTATTTCTCCAATGCCGACCACAATCCCAGAGATCCCAATCAAGCCTTTAGCTGCTTCCCCAAACTGTGTAGTCGCTCCGATGCATGTTCCATAAACCCCGCTGTAGAAAGATAGCTCCAGGCCTGGGGAAGCAGGAGGGTAGGCTGTAGCTGCGAGCAATCACTGGAGACCCACATTATTCCAACATGACAGTATTTTCCATCTGACTTACCACTGTATGCCATGCAGGGACTCAGAAGCAGTATAGTTTTAGTCTTCACAAGTTCCTTGATAGTTTCTGGAAAGGAGCAGACACAATAGATGGATTAATCCAGTCCTTTACATCTGCATTGGTTAAATGCACATTCCTAATGCCCCGTTTTCCTCTGACATTTAAAGATCAGAGCAGGTAGAAGATAGAAAAATATCTCAGTAAGCCAAAAAGCCACATTTACATGCAGATAAAGTCAAACCCAAGAGACTTCAATTCAGTCATTTAAGGATTTTAAAAGCAGAAATCCCCCCAGGTTTGTTTATATATGCCATTTCTGACATAAATCAAGAAGCATCTTTGATAAACCTGATACCATTAAGGCAGCTGAACACCTTCGCTCAAGATGCACGCAAGACAAAAGAGCAATCTGATCGCACAAACAACCTCAGGCTGCGCTGAAGACGTGCCGGTGCAGCAGGGTTGACAGACAGACGCAATCTGAAGTAACACACTCATGCACACTGTTTTTGTGGGTTGAAATGCTGCAAGGTTTGTATCCACATAAATCAACCCCACCCCACCCTAACCCCCCCCCCCCCAAAAAAAGGACTGCTTACTAGTTTTTAGTTTTACAGTGATGAAATGTGGAGAACCAGAGGTTACCTGGAGTGTGCTAAAGACAGAATATAAAAACGCCATAAAAATAATTCTCAGAGGATTAAATGTCTTTTTTTCTGCAGCTTTTCCATCAAGAGGGTCCCTACAGCTTTTTAAGAGTAAAAATCCAGCACTTGGAAGGTACCAACACCAAAACTTTCCGGACTTTTCTAAACCTTTCGTCTAAATTATTACTGCAAATCTAATGAAATTCACTAAAGCTGCTTCACACTCAGCAATCAATGTATGTTCTCATTTTGCTTTTTGTCATTTCTTAACAGTCATTTTGAATATTTGTGTCAAGCATGTTCCTCACTTGAAAAATATAAGTTTGAATTTCCAAACTTTCAAGACTTTTACAAACCCCGTATCAACTGTGAAAAAAACTTGTCTTTCGCACGATCCAGATGTACACCACAAGTGCTACAAAATAAAATTATATTGATTTAAAAAAGGCTTATTTAACAAAAAAAATTTCCACAAAACTTACTGAACTCTGATTTTGCCTCCTGCATGGCAGTGTTTGCTCGCCGCCTATACCTAAACAACAGAAAATACATTCATTTTAACTCCCAAATTGCTCAAATCAACAGAGAATAAACAGCAGACTCAAACAGTGGTGTAATTTCCTTAAAAAAAAACGGAGAGGTGATTTGTATATTTAGAGACTTGAACTACACAGAATCCTCAAAAACCTTGACAGACTGTTTTTCCACAGTAAGCCCCGTCTCCCTCCGGGATACCTCATTGTGCTGTTGGAATCACTCACTCAGTCAAACTCAGACCAAAAAAAAAAAGGAAAGAAGAAAAAGCAGAGGATCAAAAACCTGCATCTCGCAGGTACCCAGTAAACACAATCTGCTCCCACGACGTGCTCAAAAACAGGCCGAGGGAATCTGCTTTGTCCATTATTAGCACCCAACAAGATCACTCAAGTTAATGCTTTTCATGAAGTGGGTTTCAGTTAAAATGTCCGAATACCCCGTTGAAGGATTGGTTTTAAGTTTTTGCCTCGAACTTATCCCCGTCGCTTGTTCGTCTATATTTTCTTCATTTTGGAACTTTTCAAAGTTTAAAAGGAAATATTCCAGTTTGTCAGAAATGTCGTGGAGGGCTGTTCCTGGAGAGATCGATCTTTCAAGAGGGACTCTCCTTCCCAGCAGCCCCCCATCCTACTGATTGCACCCGCAGAAGTACTGTGATTAGTCTTGACTGTCAATTTGCAAAGATTTGCGGAAAAATGGTCTGACTGTGTCATTATTGTGAAGGACAAGAGTGGCTGTTGAAGTGTTGTCTTGCAAAACTGAACAAAATCTACTTTGTCTTTTCATTAAAAAAAAAAAAAATCCCTCATAATCTGGAAGTTAAAACCTAAAGCGGCAACTCTCATCCTGTTAAAAACACCCCATCAGCTCCTTTTGGTTCTGCCATTTTAATATATTCTGAGTGATTTTGTGAGCCGACAGTGAAAAACGTGTAATTATCTCAAGGATATTCATTTACATCACGCGGGTTGAGAGCAGCGACTGCCCTTCCTCTTCAGAGAGCATCTCTTCCTCGCGATGACTCTTCGTCAGCACCAGGAAGCTGAGCGTACCCAATATGGAGGCAACCAACAGGGACAGGAAAATGTTTTTCCTGCTGTTGTCTGGGAGAAGAAACAAACTGGCTCATTAAAATACACAAGATTTAACTACATTAAACTAGAGCATAATCTGAATAAGTAATCATCATCATGCTATGCAATTATAATCATTACAGCATTTAATCAAGTTGAGCCCTACCTGGTATTTCTGTTCTTCCATTCCAATCCACATAAATGTAAAGATTTCCAAACAGCATGCTGTAAATGAGAAAAACCAGGCGCAAATGGAGTCGCTAAATGAAAGACAAGCCATTAACACAAATTAAAATAGATTTTTAGTTCATGTAAAGGCTAAGTTTGACAATTTTGTGCGCTTGATGTGAATATTTTGACCCTTTCGGCTTATTTGATATACAAATTAGCTGCCTGTTAGCTTGAATTTGGCTGCCGCTATAACAGCGTCACATAATTTTCTCACGTCGGTAAGCGTGTTCACCTGAATTAACAGTTACAGTCTGTTAGCTGTCCGTGGATCTGCCTTGATTAACTGTCAATAAAATGCTCCATAATTCTGAGACATAATTTGAAAGTGAAATGATTATTAAGTTATCACAATAGCTGCTTGTTATTTATTCTCTGTCCTTTCACTGTTTGATAGATTTACTCATTGTTTCCGCTTTAAAATACCAGTGGGCCCGAGTATACAGAGGGGAGCAGAGTGAGAGAGAGTGAACAAAGACGTGGTTTAGATGTGAGACAACACCTGGGGTAACTAGAGAGGAGATTCTTTTCTTTTTAAGTCGGAGCGCCGTGTGGTATTATAACATTTAGTTAAAACATTCCATCAAAACGCCCTGAGGAATTTGTTGTGTTGCAGCTAAACCTCAAGCACATCGAACCTCTCAGGGCCTTAAAGATTTAAAATTGCTGACCGTTAATTAAAGCGCTCCCAATGGGACAATGAAGAGAAATTAAAAACACGCTGGAAACAGAGTGTTATGAAATGTTGTCCAGGAAAAAAAAAAAAAAAAAAATTTAAAAGGTGGACAAGAAGGGCTGTGCGGCCTGCCTCTGAGGATGTTATTTATTTGTCACGGTCCTTTATAGTATCACGCTCTGATCTATTCCTGGAATTAATTACATCACCTAAACTAAAAAAAATAAATAAAAAATGTAGATGAGCAATTAGCCTGTCCCACAGCCTCTGAGAGGAATAACAGGAGAACAGGAGTTATTAATAAAAGATAACACTAACTGTAGTTTGCATGTGTGCGCGTGTGTTTGCACGCGTGTGTGTGTTTGTGTGCGTGCGTGCCTGCGGGCTGTGAAGAACTGATTCATAAGTTTACTATGGCAGGAATCATCGCTGCAGAGTCAGATTAGCGTTGCCCTATTGTGAGCTTTGGCGCAGATGACAGCCAATGTAATTATTATACTAATTCAATTTGCATATTTTAACCAGTACAAATGAGTTGCCCGAGCCAGTGTGCAAAGGCAGAAGGCCGAGTGTGTGAGAGGAAGACGGCGAAAATATGGGAGCCCTTTTCCTCTCAGTCGAATGTTTCAGGAGTAAATAGAATTTTGCCTTGATGATAGAAATATTCCAACGATAAATCATAACTTTGAGGTTTCAAAAACCAAACTTAAGAGGTAAAAATCATTAGATAATAAAAACATAATCGCGAAACGAAAGTTTTAATCTCGTAATTTCGATTGTTTTTCCATAATTGACTTTTTTTCATATAATCATGGCTTTTTCCTCAAGAGAATGACTCCATCGAAGGGATTTTTTATTATTTATTTTTTTCCTCTCTTAATCATGATTTTCTTTCACTCTTCTAAATGTAACCTTTTTATCTCATGATTTGGGCTTTTTGTCTTATTATTTTTAATCTTTATTTTATAACTTTTACTTTAGAGCTTATAAACCTGAGTCTGAGTCTGAGTCTAATAACTTACCGAAGATTTTTTTTTTTTTTTAATCGAGGCTAAACTTTTATCAGTTTTGGGGACGGGGACGGGGGGGGGGGGGGGGGGGGGACGGGCTCCCGTCGAAAACTATTTTTGGGCTTGTTTCTTGAGTTTGAGAATGTAAAAGCAAGCTTGTTAGAATTTGTGATGTGATTCAGAAAAAAAAACTTTAAAATTAAACACTGAACAAAAACAAGAAACAACTGTGGATATGGCTGATAGGTGCATGAGACAGAAAGGGGAAAACAGTGCAGGCTATTCAATAACAGTCGTACGTTTTACACAAAAATGTCGAGGGATTGTTGCTGCGTCCACTTTTAACGAGGCTTAAACCGGTGCACACATTTCAGTAGCTGCATACCTGCACTGCAACAGAGCCCAGAACATCCCTGTGTTCCTGTTGATGGTGGAAGCGTCTGAGTTTTCCACCAGGAACTGTCCTTGAGCTGTCCACAGTGCTGTAGACAAGCGAAGGAAAATGGCCCATTTGAGAGGAAAAGGAATTAAGCAGTCAGTTAATTGCCTGCATGAAGTGAAAAATTAAGTGTGTTGGTGAGTAATATGTCTGACAGTACAGTAGCCCAGGGCCGTGATGAAAATTCATCCGACTACATAAAACGGCCTGAAATAATTTCTCCTCCTCTTTGTATTTTCACTAGGATCCATGAACAGCATGGAGGTGCTGTGTACTATTCACAGTCGCGGCTCCAAAGCCTTTTAAGGTCTATTTTGGGATACATTGTTTATATGCATCATCACATCCCAGTCATGATAATCCCTGTATGCATGATTAAACACTATTTCCAATTTTAACACGAATGAGATTGCCAAGGCTATTTCTTGAGCTTTTATTAATTAATTTAATGTATAATATCCAAATGTGGATATGCACAATTCTGTAAAGGGAATGTTATTCGTGTACCAATTATAAAATGGAAACTTGCCTAAATAGTCGCGTATAACTACGCCAAGCCCAGACGGTCTTTTAATTTAATCAAACCCGACATGAAGCTACCCATGAACGTCTGACTACAACTAGAGCTGACTGGAGCTGGAGCTAATAAATCATCTACCAAACAGACGCAGATGAAGGAGTCATCTGCGATGGCGGTCGACTGAAATATTTGAAGAGGCAATCCGGGGCTTGACTCGGAATTCATGTCTTTTTAACATACAAGGAAAAGTGAAGAAATTTGGTTTCATATGCACCAGTGCAAACTGCGCAAAGATCAATATCCTTGACAAGGGAGACGATGAGAACTCTTTTAAATGGAAGCTTACATCCGAAGAGGGTTCAGCTGCGGTCGCATGCTAACTGCTTAGTTTATTCTGAATGAGACAAGAAGAAACTCTGACTTACTATCCCACATTCAAAGTAGATGCGAGCCAACATGCAGGTGAGCCAACACAGGCTTCTTTCAACACCGTCATTACAGGCTCTGTGCAGCAGCTAACAGGCTAAGCAACATCTCGCTTGCTTTGAAAATCACTCGCCCTGGCTGTATTTTTTTTTTTCCAAAGATTTGCTCATCACCGATCCGTTTTCATTGGTATGATTTTTGTCCGGTCAGTAAAAACGCTAGAAACTACTGAACAAAGTTGGGAAGCAGCAGATCACGACACCTTTATATGAGACAGCCACCTAAAGCAACGAGGCTTGGAAATCACCCAAAGTGAGTCACTGATGCAGTGTACTGCAATTTCTCACTTTTAGAAGGTGTAACCAGTGGGTCATCGGGATAAATCTGGGCAGGGCAAGTGAAAAAGCAGACAGTAGTTGTACAGGTGTGGATGAGAAACGGGTTCTGGACGCTCCTGTAAGGCAATGTGGCTCTCAGTAAGATTAAAACATACCTTAGTCACGATTGAAGAAAGGGAACTCATTTACAGAGCAGGGCATGAAAACATCCTCAAGCTGCAACATCGCATTTTATATATCTGGCTAATTTACACGCTCCATCTGCTGGAGGTCGTTCGCTCGCTGTATCTCAAAGACTCACTGCTATCGTGTACATCTGCTATCACTTTTATACTGACAGAGACAAGACACTCGGCTAAATGCAGCGACATAAATGATTTGTTGGTGTTTTCAGAAACGCCACAAAAGTCAAAACAGTTGGAGGTTTCTGATCACTCTGCTCTCGCTGGCACTGGAGTCTGTGAAGCAGCCGGGGCGACTCCTGCCGCGTGCAGGCTCATAGTCGAACGCTTGAGTCTAGGACGAGTTAAACGGAAATTGACAAGAACAGTCGAGTGTGAGGACTCTGCTCTCGTCACTGGAATTAAATTGAGTCAATCCCACGAAGAAAATGAAAAAGGAAAATAATAATTGAATGTGCCTCTTGATTCAGACCTCCTCCAAAATATAATGTGGCACCTCTCCTGCAATTTTTCAGTGAAATCTCTACGAGGGTTTTTTGAATGCTTGCTTAATATAACCACCTTGGTGGAGGTCAGAAAACCTAGATGAAACTGGATGTTGGGTGCTGCAGCACACAGGGGAGAGTGATGGAGGAAGGACAGACTTGTCTTCAATGGCTAGAATTTGTTCTGATCGTGGGACTTCACAATGTTTGTTCCAGCGGTGGAACAACAACAGTTGTAATCTTCAGCCGCTCTCCTCCATCCAAGGATTTCTAAAAGTGTCGTTAAAACTGCAGCTGCTGCGAACGTACATGATTCACCCGGTGCACCGCCGCTGTTGTGTGATCAAGGATAAAAATCAATTTCATGTTTTACAGGAAAGTGGAAAACTTACTGGCTGCTCCAGCGCCAATCAGCACCGAGGTCAAGTAGAAGGACCATGTTGACGGGATGATGAACACAGCGATGTAACCACTGGACAAGAAACATCGTTAATGAGCTGCACAATTCAATTCCCTCCAGTTTTGTCAATGACAATAATTACCTGTAAAGAAGGCCACTCAAAAACATTGAGATTTTTGGTCCAATTACTGCAACCAGCGTTGGAGCAAGTAAGTTTGCAAAGGAAAAAACACCGTAGATGATTCCGAGACTGGGGAGGGAATAAAAAAAAAAAGAAAAGACATTTGTTATTGCGCTAGTTTTAGGAGACAAATTCATTTGAATTCTTCCTGAGCTAAAAGAAACCTACCTGTGATATCCACTTCCAGTGAAAGTACCATTCTCCAGACTTTTCACCACAGTTTGCTGAAATTGAAAATAAAAATAACCAGCCATCATTGGCGGAGAGAAGACACTTCAGCGTGGGTCCTAATTATATTTCCCCATCCTTCATTGGGTTAGATCATTTCACTGGCCCCTTGATGAAAATTAGAAACACGAGCTGCGCCTGACATACAGCTCAGTTGGGTTTTTTTTCTTCCTCATGAGACTCGATTTTTAAAACCAATTCATCTGTAATTACAACTTGTGTGTCCATAAAACTTTCAGCGCGTGTGTTTACACTTTGTTTTCCTGGATAAACTTAAATCTTACACTTTTCACATCAATGATGTATTTGTAGGATGTCCATCACCAGTGCTGGTTTCATGGTCATTGTGGGAACGCCATGTGTACGAGAGAGCAGCGTCTTTTGGTTTTACGCAATCTGGAAATCTGTTCCGTCTATAAATACATTAATAAACAGACAAACAGGCGTGTGTATTCTGCTGCTGCGCGCTTTCCTAAATCACGTGCAGGCGTCCGTGTGAAAACCTTGTAATAAAGTTTGCCGACTTACTTCTACGTTCCCACAGGTGGTGAAGGCGGTGAAGATGAACAAAAATCCAACTCCCAGAACAATGACATTGAAAGTCCGTCTGTCTGCCATGGTGGTTTCTCTTAGTGAGGCATGTTAAATCAACGATGTGCACTCACTTTCAACAAAAATCTCCAAAATAATAACAATAATGCTAATAGTAAAACGATTCTTTTAAGTCATTTTGAACAAAGTCTCCTTGGTCAAGTTTACTGACTTACAACTTCATGCGCATAAAGCAGAAGTGAGCAAGGACGAAGGGCAATGATCGCGGCGGTGTTATATGGGACGTCCCTCCTATCATCCTAAATACGCATGACAACTTGTGACTTTAATTACAAGCAGTTTTTCTGCAGTCTTCCCTTTTGCCTGACTTCTTTCGTCATGTTGTCGTCATCACTTCCCTCTTCTTCTTGTGCAGTCAGAAGCCGTTTACACTCATTAAGGCTCTGCTGCCTTCCAGAGGAAACCGGGAGGATTAGAGAGGATTTCCCTCAAGTAACATTTCTCAAAAATAACATAAGATAAATTTTATAGAAGCATAATATATTCAGAGGCTCCAGCCATAATTAATTTACAAATATGAAGTTGGAAAGGAGTGTAAATTTGGGGGGAAATATACATGTTTCTTTCCTAAGCATGTAAAAACAGATTGGTAATAAAATTATAGTAAAGAGCCTCTTTGGAAAATGTAAGCAATAAAAAGTGCAGCCCTTTACTTCCACCTGAGAATACTCCTTACATTAACCAAGTATTTGTTACTTACGTCTGAAGGAGATTAAACACAAGTGGAACATGAGGGATGGCATCTCTTTCATTACTGATCAGTCACGGAAACAACTAAAATCAGCACAGCAGTTTTTAGCTTTTGACAATGAAATATACATTAATCTCATCAACAGAAGTAGTAATCAGATGCAATTTCATGACCAACCCCCGAGAACCCATTTAAAAATAGTAATTATTATCCCATGCCCTCCACATGACGAAGGGAATAAAACAGTTGTGACAGATCATGGAGGATCAAATATGACAAGCGTGCAAGAATTCAAAGATGAATGAAGGATTAATCTGATATTTTGTCTTCAAGAGGTCAGCTGAAACAGTTAGTGCTGTGTTAGATCATTAATGCCTCGCACATATTTGGATTTAAGGCAACAAACTGATTTACAAAACTGAAAAATTCCCAAGGCTCTGGACTAAGGGTTATTTAATGTATTTGTAGCACATTTATACATCCATTTAGGCTCACAACTATGTAAGAAAAGCAATTCTCAAATTAGTTTAAATATCAATAAGAGCTGCCTTTTGTTTGTGGAAGAAAAAAAACTAAACTAAACTTTTAGGAAGCACGAGATTTTGCAGCAGATGATCAGATGCATCTTGAGTCCGGAGATAAAATGGCCTGGGCCCAGAATGGAGCTTTAGTAAATTGGAGGAATTCCCTGAACTTCCAGAAGTTGGCGATAAGGCGTCAATGTAAAGTCCAAACGTTACAACACATCAAGGAAGAAGAGGAACGAACCAATAGCAACTGATGAAAGTGCCACCTCTCGGTGTCTGCCTTTGCTGCCACAACAACGAAGATGCATTGCGAAGCGAAACGATTCCTGTCCTTTCACTTCCGTCTTTGCTGAAATCCCCGTATGTTGCAAGCTCAGACCGCCTGTATTTTTAATTATTCGCGATAAAATTGTAACTTTTTATAATAGCTGCCTACACTTTCTCGGTGTATCATATATGACATAGCCACAATTGGTCAACAATTACTTTATCCGAAGTTATTTCCATCGCACATGCGCACATGTGCTACGTCGTCCCAACCGCCTGTTTATCGCTAAAACTTTTGGTGCGTCTGTCGTGGCGGTGAGTATCGCTAGCTATGTTCGCAATTCTACGTGTGAACACGAATTCTGTCATTTTCCTGTTGGGGACTCCGCGGCACCAAAACAATTGCGAATGAAGTTGTAGTGAACTTTCGCTTCCTGTTTAACAGAATCATCCTGCGTCGTGTATCTCTTTGCTACAATCTAACGTTACCACAGATTGTACACAATCATCATGGCGACCCAGGATGGTGGGTATTCCGAAAATATTCCAATATTTCCTCTTTATCTGTAATCTGAGGCGCATTTATATTCATGAAATAACGCAGGTTTCTAATTAACATATTGATAGAAGACGCTGTTATTATGCGTGTATTGTAAAACCCATTTCTTGGACATGTTCGCCAGTGTTGTAGCTAGCTGGTGTCAACGATTGCTGTTAGCAGTTAAATTCAAATGCTTGTATTTTTTTTTCATTTATATTTTAAGTAGGTGTGGATTGGTTCACTTTAGTT
The DNA here is from genome assembly GCF_037954235.1 of Aulostomus chinensis. NCBI lineage: Eukaryota > Metazoa > Chordata > Actinopteri > Syngnathiformes > Aulostomidae > Aulostomus > Aulostomus chinensis. The sequence goes on from NC_141337.1 coordinate 6,562,096, forward strand.
TAAGGGAGCGAATTAAAGCCAAAGTTGTGGCTGGCAATGGTGGAGTGCCGGTTTTCTGTACGTTAACGTGACTGGTTTTGCTACCAGCAAGCTTAATCAAATTACAAGATCTAACCTTGGTGCTGTGGAACGATACTACGTTTTCCATTCACCCCCTTAATAACCGCACAATGACGCTGATTTTCATACCGCTGTGCATGTGACAAAACGACCGTGGGTAAGGTTACATTGAGGGGAAAGAAAAAGCTGATCAGTAAAACGAAACTCAACTTCATGACTCATCTTTTTGGGTACAGGTCAGAGGGCCACTCACTCACTCACTCACTCAGTGGTGGTGGTGGGGGGGCAAGCCACATGTAGTCAAATAAAGCTTCCTGATTGGGTGATATCAATAATAATGACGTCAGAATGTCTGAGATGATGTACCACAAATGTAGGAAATCTCATGTGTTCCTACTGCTGAGTTTGTAGTCGGGGTCCTTGGGTGGGTGGCCGAGGGGATGAAGGACATCACCTGGTTATCACAGATCGAAGTCTGAGCCCTGAGCAATGTCAACAAACCACAGAACAAAAAACAAAAACAAAGACATGAGAAGGTTCTAAACCAGCATCATCCTCAAGTAAGGTGTAAAATGAATACCACTGCTATCTGGTTCTTGTAGTCCTGACACCAGTCCCTGGTGTGTAATTAATAAACTGTGGAGAAGAGGCTGGGATTACTGCTATTATTCGAAACGATGTCAAGCAACACTTAAACACTTGTTTTCCAAACCTAATAAAAACAAATGCAACAAATTATTGCATTGATGGAAACTTGTTATTTCTAATCAGACTAAACTTGGTCGAAAACGCGTGCAGTTGATAAGCTCAAACACACCAGTGTTAACAAGAGACCTGGATCAGCCCAGCTTGTCTGTAACGTGAGACGTTGTAAATACGCAAGCCAGCTATTTGACATTAATTTCAGATTGTTGTATCGCTGAACCAAAGCATCCACCCGTTTGGAAAAGGGACAAAGCTTTTACCCGGTCAGAGAAGTGTGTTGACAGAGGTAAACCTCCATGCAGATGCTAACTCTTTCATGACTCCTGGTCTTGTGACCAAATGGCTAAACCATGGCCTAATCAATAGTCCTACTTGTTAAATTAAAGGCAACAGCCGTGCAAAAGGAAACTTCAACTGTTTTGTCTCATTTTCTAATCTTCCTCAGTGGAGGTTGTCATGTCTGTACCCTCAGATTTAAAAAGAAAAAACCAAACAAAACATTGCATTTTGGGTAGACTTGGGTTTATAGACCACGTTCTTGTTTTTTTATTAATGAACAGTTTTTTCAGTCAGTGATCAACTTGCATGTCTCCTGATAATTTCGATGTGAAAATGGTTGCATCATGTGAGAGGCATCACGTTTCAGCTTCAGCATTCAAATAATCTCTGATAATCTAGTCTTGTTGGGATTAATTACCTTACATTTTTTTGTTCCCCTAGTTTTGTGTCATTAGGTACCAATTAAAACTGTTTCACAATCACAGACTACATTGCGGTGTACCTTAATTAAACTAGAGATTAATTGTGTTCACTAAATTAGACACAACCAATCAGATTGCATTGCGTGTTCAATAAATTAAACAAGACGAGCCTCCACTCCAACTAGGAAGCTCTCAATATTCTTAGAACTAACATCATTCTATGCAGTGGATTAAAAAAAAAATGAAAATGCTCTTTGCTCTTACAGGAAGTGAAGAAATTATAATGGAAACTGAGGTTAAGCCAAAAGAAGAGGAATCAATTGGTGAATTTGTTGAAAAAGATGACGGAGAAACTATGCCAGATGCAGGAAACGCCACAACTCAGGACTCTAGTATTAGCAATGGAGACGACGCCGACGGAAAGCAGGAGATGGTGGACTTGAAGATTATTTGGAACAAGATTAAATACGATCTGAAAATTCCTGTCGATAGCACCGGCGCTAAACTAAAGGAGAGGATCCACTCACTCACTGGTAAGAGAAGAGCGCGTTCTACTTTAAGAGGGAAACACAGACGAATGATTCAATAACCGTTCTCCTTCATCCATTAGGTCTTCCACCGGCAATGCAGAAAGTGATGTATAAAGGATTGCTTCCAGAGGACAAGACGCTACGTGACATAAAGATTACAAGCGGTGCAAAAATAATGGTGGTAGGATCAACAATAAATGATGTATTAGCTGTGAATACACCCAAAGAGGTCATTCAGCAGGAAGTTAAAGCTGAAGAAAACAAGAAAGAACCTTTATGCAGACAAAAGGTAACGTTTCCCACATGCACGTCGACTGCAGTTCAAATGTCTCTGGAGCTTTGGTGATTTTTACATTGACGCTCTTGTTACAGCAACACAGGAAAGTTTTGGACAAAGGTAAACCGGATGACATAATGGCAGCTATTAAAGGAACTAAGGTGAGGTTTGATCTTCTTCAAATCAGATATGTGTATTATTTTAATAGCACGTGTGGTGGCTAACTGCTTTATCCGTGGAACAGGAACGATTACCAACAGTGCCTTTATCCGGAATGTATAACAAGTCCGGAGGAAAAGTTAGACTCACATTCAAACTGGAGCAAGATCAGTTGTGGATTGGAACAAAGGGTGAGATTATTACCAGCCTCATTTTACTGTACAATTTTTTCAAGGTTTTTTTTTTTTAAGCCTAAAACCTTTTTCTCCATTTGTGTGTATTCGTCTCCACAGAGAGAACGGAGAAGGTCCCAATGGGCTCCATTAAAAACGTAGTGTCTGAACCCATCGAAGACCACGAGGACTATCACATGATGGTAACTGTTGTCACTGCTACTTCATTCTTAACTAATCCAGGTGCCAGAGAAGTGCCCACCTTCTACCTGACGAGGGAAGAGCAAGCAGATTAGTAATGTTCCCTCCAGTTTATGGATGGTCTGGTGATTCTTTTGTTCACAGAAGGGTTCTATTAACAGTTCATCTTGTAGCCGAGAAATAGCCGCGCTGACCTGAATTTGCGTGGATCAATTGATTTGATTCGGTTGTTGCTGGGGCTGCACGGTGGTGCAGTGGTCAGCACTGTGGCCCCACAGCAAGAGGGTTCCGGGTTCGAGTCCCGGCTCGGACGCGGGATCTTTCTGTGTGAGTCTGCATGTTCTCCCTGTGCCTGCGTGGGTTCTCTCCGGTACTCCGGCTTCCTCCCACAGTCCAAAGACATGCAATTGGGGAGTAGGCTGATTGGACACTCTAAATTGACCGTAGGTATGAATGTGAGTGTGAATGGTTGTTTGTCTCTGTATGTTGGCCCTGTGATGGACTGGCGACCTGTCCAGGGTGAACCCCGCCTCTCGCCCGTAGATGCTGGGATAGGCTCCAGCCCCCCCGCGACCCTTACTAGTAAGGAATAAGCGGAAGACGACGATGGATGAAGATGGTTATTGCTGTTTTTGGTTCTAGATCAGCTTTTACTTTGAATAGAATGTCCCTTTCAGTGAACTCGAAGTATTTGAACAAATAACTGGAGCTCAAAATCTGATGGAAGTATCGTAGCAACTTTTGTAGACATTCCATTTTTGGGGGGATACACAAACATCTGAATAACTGAGCTGAATGTTTTTACTGAAGAAAAACCTCTGTAAGTGTCATTATCAGTATCCTCTGTCTCATACTGGTATTAAGAAGTTACTTAAGCCTATAAACCAGAAAACTACCCATTAACCATGAAGTCATCCATTATCAATCACTCCAGTAAACTTACGTAAGTGGAGAGCAGATCATTTAATCGCTGCCGGCCACAAACACACTGAAGCAAAGATAATTAAATTCGACGCGTTCCTGATATTTATCAAGCTTCTAGGAAGAATGCTTCTGATTAAGACGCATTTATCAAATGATGTTACAGGGGAGGAAGACGCTTATTACAGCGGCTCACTTGGTTGATCACACGGATGCTGCTGGGAGGAAATAGCCAATCAACAGTATTTTACAGTCAGGAAATTTACTGGTATAATAGTTGCCAATAGATGCTCAGTCATTTCATGAATCTATAATCTTGAGACGACAACCCTGGAGAGGAAAGTCATCCCACGTGACATAAAAAGAAATCAGTAATCCAATATGGCTGCCACAGGAAGCAAGGAACAGCGACTAAAGATGATAGGGATCCAGCTTGGACGGTATTAAAATGATTTCAGAGGATTCTTGATTCATAACGCAAACACAAACAGAACGGTGCTGAATCGAGTCTCTGATCTGATATTTTGTGAATGGCACATAAACAGCTAAAACTACGCTACTTCCTTCTACCGATTCGGTAAAGATCTGTCATTGTGGCCTGTTAGATGCTGACCTCTGGGGGTCTCTCTTATTATAAGATTGATAGTTTCAGTAGTTCTGATTTTCAAGAGCGTTAATAAGAGTAAAACTGAATGACTGTTTTTTACAGCCGCCTTTCTCTTAAGTGACTTGTAGCAGTATGATGAATGACACAAGGCCTCAGAGTCACATTGCAAAGTAGTGGGAAGATTTTCCACGCTTGTGTGGTTGAGGTTTACTACCAGCACCTCCCCCTACAGACATGTAAGGCTAAGAGTAATGTCTGTGTGTGTGTCTGTGTTTATTTTCCGATGACAACATGGGAATCGTTATTAGCCTGGTTAAAGGAGCATACTTTCGACGTGTATACACTTTCTTACATTTCATATACAGTATTTTTCTCGAACTGTGAGAGAATTGAATTGATTAGAGATTTAAAGAGAACTTCTGATGATGCCTCTCTCTCTCTCTCTCTCTCTCTCTCTCTCTCTCTCTCTCTCTCTCTCTATTTCTATATATATATATATGTATATAAGGTTAATTACAAGAGTAATACAATTCTTCAAAGAGGAAGTGTATTACCTACATAAGCATATCGCAAACATGTAATTCTTATATTTTCACATCATTCAGTTCACCCTTTAAATGTTTGAATCACATATGTACAGAATGAATATTGTACTGTGTTTTCATTTGCATGTATGTTAACATCTGTGAAACCATTTTATGTGCTAAGGGTCTCCTTTTTTAACCCATCGCAGGCTTTTCAGTTGGGGCCAACAGAAGCGTCTCAATATTGGGTCTACTGGGTGCCTGCACAGTTTGTCGATGCAATCAAAGACACAGTCCTTGGAAAATGGCAGTATTTCTAATGTGCCTCTTTTTTTGACAATGATGAACTGGGATTGAGAGGAGGAGCCATCGAAAAATGAAAGTGGAGTCAACAGTGAGGCGTAAAGAAACTTGGTGGAATGGAAAGAAATGGACTGATGCCTGTGGACTAATGTTCTTTTTAGGTTAAAAGTGCACTATGTGGAAAACGTAACATTTCTCAGCCCTGTTGATCATTCAAGGTTTTCATCAAATCCAAGGGAAACAATGAAACAATTGTACAGAAATTGCTAACACTTTTCTTCAGTTATTCTTAAAGAAATAAAACTTATTTAATGAAATGAATGCCCTGTTCTTTGTCTTGTCCTTCAATATTCACCCATTTTACACTGAAGTTCCCCCCATGACTGTGCATGAAGGTGCTCGAACTGTAGAGTCATCACAAACTGTAGATCATATTGAAGTCCGAACTTTAACATTAATATAAAGTATATGTAATAATAATATAAAGTGTGCGTGTATGTATATATACAGACTTTATATGTGTATATATATATGGAGAGAGAGAGAGACTATATATATATACACACATGCATATGTGTGTGTATATAAACTCGTGTGTGTGTGTGTGTGTGTGTATCTATACATATGTATGGATACACAGATAACTACATAAGATTAAACATACATGTGTAAATAATATATGGCTATACATACAGGCATGTATACATATACACATTTATATGCATACATACATTCACACATGGCCTAAAAATGAGATACATACATATATTAATGTTTGAATATATACATTTATGGATGTATTTATACACATGCATGTATTTATGTTTTAATATAAATACATACCTGGATATATACATACATATATTTACATACCATAACAAAAGACAAAAATTTAAATTTGCGTGTGTGTGCATATGTACATATATGTGTGTATGTATTGATAAACATGTTTGTGGATATATATATATATATATATATATATGTAAATATTTGTGTATGTATATACATGACTTTTATATACATATGCCATGTAGGTATATATGTATGTATGCATGTTTATCATGTGTTTACACACACACACGCACACACATATATGATATATATATATATATGGTGTGTGTGTGTGTGTGTGTGTATATATATATATATAGAGTATACATATATGCACATGTACCTATATACATTTACATGGCAGAACAAATGACATACATAAATATTATGTATACATTTATATATGTATGTATGAATATATACATGTATGTATACATACATGTATATATAAGTATGTATCTATACATGGATATATATTCTGTCAATATACATACATAAACATATATTTTTCTGACATACATTCTTGAATTAATGCATAAATATGTATGTAAATCATTGTTATTCCATATATATTGATATAGATATATAATTTTGCCATGTGTCGATGTGTGTATATTTGTGTATGTAAACAAAAACAAGTAGGCTTCGTATGTATGTAGGTGTATACACACATGCATTTACACACGTATACACAAATATATGTATGTACATTTATATATATTCATACATATGCATGTGTATATGCACATACATATATACACATATATATGTAAGTATACATACACACATATATACATGGCATAATAAAATAAAAATTACCAGTATGTGCATTTACACATATTTAAGTATGCATACATATATGAATGTATATATGTATAAATTCATGTATGTATGTATTCATTTGTACATGCATACATGTGTATGTCTATATATACATACATAAATTTTTGCATTCACATACATGCATGGCCTAAAAATGACATACATATATTTTTAAATATATAAATTGAAATGCATGTAAGTATGTATATATATATATATATATATATATATGTGTGTGTGTGTGTGTGTATACATATGTTTATGTATGTATAAATATGATTTTATTTTAGTATATACACATTTTTGTAAAAATAAACATAAATATGTGTACATGTGTATGTATATATGTACATGTATACATGTATGTGTAATTATACATATATGTGGTACATATGTTTGTATGTATATAAACATGTTTGTATGCATATATGCACATACATATATACGACAGAAAAATTATATACATAACTATATGTATATATACATATTTTATATAAAATATATACACACATATAAATATGTTATACATATATACACATACACACATGCATACATATATGCATGTGTGTATGCACATTCATATATACCCATGGAATTCCTACAAATATGTGTATATACACATATTTATGTATGTATACATACATGTATGTATATATGTATGAATTCGTGTGTATGTTTGTAAGTGTAAATGAATAATACATACATACATATACACATGTATGTATGTACATACATGTATATACATTCATACATGTACTGAATACAGATACATACATAGCTTAAAAATAACATATACAACATATATTTGTGTTGTTGTGTTTGAATATATAAATTTATGTTTGTACATTTACACATATATGTAGGTATGAACATATACATATGTGTACATACATAGCATAAAAAAATGACAAAATATAAACGTATGTATGTTTATACACATCTTTGTATGTATGTATATATCATACAAATATATACATACATACTTGTTTGTATATATATTTACACATACGTGTATATATGTGTGTGGGTGTGTGCACTCGGTTGCAGTTTTGACTCGTTTCACACAAAATATAATGAATGTACTCGAAATTTAAAAGGCTTTCAAGGTTCGTGTCGTGCTTTTATTTTGAAGTACACCAACCGGCTGTGACGTATATGTTAGCGGAAAGATAGTGTTTAGCGGGAAATGGAAACAAACTTTCAATTGTCAGCGTTTACACGACAGCGGCCAGATGAACCAAACAACCGGTGAAAGGAAACGTCCTCCGCCTGTGAAAGTGCTGTCCGGCCAGCTGAGGACGGCGGAGCGCCGGGGAGCCGCCGACAGCTGCGGGGATGGATATGTCATCAGGTTGAGCAAGGTTCGATCACTGCCGGTCTCTCTGGTGTGGATGCAGGGGACCGTGCTGGAGGTCCAGTTGGAGCTTAACACCGTGCTACTGCTGGATGAGACGGGAACCTTCGCTGTTCAGGGAGTTAACAACATCCCCAAAGGGAAGCCATGTTTGTCCCAAGGTAAATAAAGTAGGCTTGCGGAGAGGTGAGGGTATCCTGTCCTAGTGCCTGAAGATCTTTATGTAATTTAAGATAACTTTGTTGGGCTTTCCTGCAACACATAGGCTTGGGGTCTATTCCATGTATTTATTTGTTCAAGATAAGGGCTGCCCAAAGTGGGGCCTGTGGGACTAAATGTGCCCATTAGCTTGCCAGATGTTAAAATATGTAAATAATAATAATAGGCCTACTCACAAAATCTTATGACAATGATCAAATTAGATCATATTAAAAGTAAAAAAATTCAAGAAGAAAAAAATTCTTGTTCTTATTCTACAAAATATTTGACTGCATTTGTTTTACGGAGGGATTTTTCTCATAAATTGGCAGATGCTCGGTCTGTATTCCCATACAGTTTCTGAACCTAATTAGATATGCAACAATGAATCCATCGACATTATAAAAAGCAACTAATTCAATAATGTAGTGAACCATTTCAGTCCTTGTCCAACCAAATACGCCAAACATTTGCCAGTTCCAGATCATCACAGTGGAAACACATAAATATAAGGATTTAGTGCCTTTTTTGTCCTGTATGACACAAATAAGCTCTGTGGGATCTGGGAAATTGTGCTGAGTATTTTAGACCAGATGATTCACTGTAAGAATTATCAGATTAATCAATCATGTAATTATTTGCCGCAACCTAAAACTGCAGTACAGTAGTGTAGGTGATCTTACTTAAAATTGATTTACATAAAAACCAGCAACCTCTAAAAATGTGGATTGTAACGCTACAGTATTTATATTCAGCTTAACAACGACGGTACATGAGCGTCTTATCTCGGAACGCAGCCTCATCTCCTGATATCATCACGCTCCTCCTCATTTCCAGGAGTCTATTGTCACTCAACAATGCACCACCTGCTGCTATTTTCACAGGCAAATATGTCATGGTGATGGGTGTCATCCAGGCCGTCTCCCCGGAGCCAGTCATCCGTGCCGTGAAAATGGCAGATCTCTCCGAGCACGCCGCACTTCACAGGCTGATGTGGAAGCTGGAGGTGGAGGACCTGCAGCAGGTGCTTCCCTGAATGTAGAACTGTCGCCTCTCTGGGTTGAAGGATACGCCGAATAGGACCTCACAGAACTGTGGGACAGGCACTCACCTGACTGAAAGCTAAATACTGTGAGAAGTTTGTGTTTTTACTGTAAGTTTGAACCAAATCCATCAATTAAGAGTATTACTGGAACCTTGACGAACTGAAACAATTTGGACTGCCTGGATCCCTTCTCCTGAAGCATGGGAGGGAAAAACACTGCTAAATGTGAATTTACTGGGTTTATTCTTTTCTTTTAAATATCCATGACTTTTCCTTAGAAATTCTTTTCATCACTCTTAAACATCCGTTTCAAATTTCAAAATACACTGACATGCTATGAAATTTGATGTTCTCTTCTTGATTTCTGCAGTTTCACCCCACTCAACTCTCCGAAATGTTGATATCCACCATGTTGAACAAACTGATTAAACACAAGCAAGCATAAAAGTGTATTTAAAAAAAAAAAGCTTTATTTGGTGTGGTGCCCATTACACTGGTAACACTATTAGATAACTGGAAAAGTGAGAATGACCTACGCAGATGGATTAAAATAAAAGAATATCAACTGAGCTGTCAATTTAAGTATGTCCCATACTTCGAAACTCATTGTGAGGGTAAAAGGTCATTAAACGTATATGATCTGTTTGTTTATGGAAAGAAATTTTTAGGTCAGCTGTCAGTGTCTGAACATGTCTGATCAAGGCTCACGCATGCTACTTCCCTCACCATTTTCCAGAATTTGTATTGAACGGTGCATAGCGAAGCTTCAAGTGTCGCTGGGAACATGACACTCCTGTAGATCAGATCAGATGAACCGGCCACCAATCAGAGCGCTGGCCCCGAACTGCTTTAAATTCATGCTTTGATCAGGCTACTTCCTTCCTGTGTACCTCAGAGACCCCCATGGATCACCTGACTCAAGACTGAATACTGCTTTCTTTGCAAGTGGACACAATTATCATCATCACGTCTTTAATTAATGTCTTTAAGGAGAAAACTGTATTTTCCAAAGTCATTGTCATTTGGTGCTATAAGGTGGTCTTTTCTGGCTTTGGCAAGTTTCATCAAAAGGAATTCCCTGCGTTCTTTCCACTCTTTTAGTTCCTGCTCTCCGTGAGCCAGCTTACACGAGTCATCCTCAGTGCACGTTCTTTTGAGGAACCTGTCGAGACACACCGTCAAGCGTCAGCCATCACAGAGAAGTGCGATCAGGTTGGTAGCCAGGGATGTTTGCTGGTCGATAATCTCACCTCTCACAAACTTTGAAAGTGCCTGTGGGAAATCGATACTGCCAGCAGTTCTGATCATCCTCAGAGTTGAAAACTCGGTCTTTGTGTTTCTCTGACGTGATATGCTGCTGCCACTGTTTCTCACTGTTGCAGTTTTTACCGCAGAGCCAACAGTGATTACCAGCCTGCGAAAAAAAAACAAACACAAGAGCAGTCTCATTAACACAAATGACTAATTAGCTTCTGTCTCTTAATTAAAATGTATTGCTGCTTATTTTGATCATGCAAATTAAAACAAGATCCTATCAACATGTTTCACCATTAGGCACAAACAAACTTGAACGCATCAAAACATGAACCACAAAGGGGAAAAAATCCCAAACGAAACAAAAGCTTTTCAAAAACGGCACAAGCTTGGTAGCAACAGCTTATTGATTATTGACGGATGAAACAGAAAAGACTACACAAACCTTGTGATTTATTATTAGGCTATCACTAACAGGCATTCAGTGTTTCACGATTATTCTGTTATTTTTCTTTATTCCAAAATTAATGATAACGTTCTGACTGAACTTCATGGTTAAAGAAAATTAATATTCCACTAATTATTCAGCTGGTATGCCATCCATCCACCGCTTATCGGCAGCAGCCCAAGCAGAGACACCCAGGCTTCCCTCTCCCCAGCTACTTTGTCCAGCTCTTCACGGGGGATCCCAAGGTGTTCCAAGGCCAGCTGAGAGACAGACCCTCCAGCGTCCTGGGTCTTCCCCTGAGGCCTCCTACCGTTTGGATGGGCCCTGAACACCTCCCAGGGAGGCATACTGACCAGACATTCAAACCTCCTCATCTGACTCCTCTCGATGTGGAGGAGCAGCGGCTCTACTCAAAGCTCCTCCCGGATGGCGGAGCTTCTCACCCGGTCTCTAAGGGAGAGCCCAGCCACCCTCTGGAGGAAACTCATTTCAGCTGCTTGCACCCGGGATCTTGTCCTTTTGGGCATTACCCAGAGCTCATGACCATCAGTGAAAGTAGGAACATAGATTGACTGGTAACAGACCTATGCAGAGTCCGCATCACTAGACGCCGCACCAATCCGCCTGTCGATCTCATGACCCATCTTTCCCTCACTCGTGAACGAGAACCCCAGGTATTTCAGCCCTTGTGACGGTAATTAGTGTGCATGTAAACATAGCCAAGTTTCTAACAACTCACCACTTCCTCTGCGTAGTCTGTTGGCATGTGGATCTGCTTTCCGTTCTCTCTGATTGAGTTTTTTGAGGTCTCCTCCCCCCAGCCTGGCCTCTGAGACTGCAGCCACTGCTCGTAAAGCTGATCCATATCTGGAACTAAATGAGGGGAGAACTGATTACTGCTGCTGCATCAAATATTAATGAAAATCATAATTAAGTCTACCGAATCAGAAAAGCCCACTTCTCTTGAACAAACTCACTGTTGTTTTCCTTCATGAAGGTCCAAAGGTCTCTTTCTTCTACACTGTGAGCAAATGTGCAATTTCCAATGTACTGACACTTCTTGCCAGCTGTCACGTGCATGCAAATCTAGAGGGGTAAGACAACGTTTGATGACTGGAGGTTGGATGATTGGTTGTTTTCAACTGTACCACAGGGGACGCTTGGCTGGGCGCGTACCTCGAACTGAGAAGGGATTGGCTTTTTGGTGGGAAGTGGTCTAACTGTTGTCCATTTTCTCCTTTCAAGGGAACTTACAAGCACCACCCGCCTGTCTTTGGCCCACCTGCAGCAGGAAAACGAACAGGGTTTCACGCACCATCCACTCTCTGTCCAAAGATGAAGTGCGTAAGAGTCTGTCATACTTACGTGTGTCTTGCCTTCGCTGAGCAATACTTCTTGTTCTTGTCAGCCTCATTGAGTTGGCCATTTCTCCAGCACTGGCTACAAACAAACATCATCTTCAGGTTTGGAGGCCCAAACCTCCTCTGTGCACTGGGGAGCTGCTGGACAGAAGTGAAGGACCAGTTTAGGACTTTGTAATTCAAATGACAAAAAAACAAATACAAATTAAACCAATATGGATCACACGCAAACATTTCCAATGTGATACTGATAACTAGTTAAGTCTAGGAATGTGTTTTTTTTTCTCCAATAGTTATTAATTTTTTTTTCTCTTTCATTTTAACGGGCATCTATTTATAATAATTTGCAACCACCTGAAAGATTTTAGCCAACTGCCATGATACCAGCACCTGTTATAATACACATGCACATATATATTTCCCTTTTCTGTGGCGCAGCTTAGTTCACCACAAGTTTCACAGGATTTAGCACAGATGGGCCTTTCTGCGTGTGAGTGGGCGGGTAGATAAACGTATGAGCCAATGACTCGAAATCACAGCAAGCTGAGAATGATAAGAAATGAGGAAATGGCGGCCACCAGCAACACCACCACCAGGAACCAGCTCACGTAGTGAGTCCTGGTCTTCACCTTACCTGAGCTCCCTCCAACGTAGCTGTTGCATTCCAAATTTTCTTTGCCTCTTGGACAATGTTTTCATGAGTGATACCTACATGAGACGCAAAGGCATGAAACAGGTCAAAAATTTAATTGATTCATTTCTTAAATTTAAGATCCTGAAAACTGCATAAAGCTACGATGAAGTACTAAAACAACAAAGTCCTGGCAGCTTTGTGTATTTAAACCTTTTTTCTCTCTCAATACACAGAAACGGTCATCTCCACAGACACATCACATTCAGCCACTGATGTGGAAGCAAGCTGACTCGCCATGTGGTGAACATATGTAGGTGAGCTACTGCATGCGGCTCTCAAGTACTTCAGAGATTCATCTTACCAAGCTCATGCTGCATCATCCAGACCTTCAGCTCAATGAGGCTGTGGGCGTAGAAGCAGTCATCCTCTCTCACGCAGCCGTACCGGACTTCATGGCGACAGAGATCGAGCTGGCACTGGGGGGTTAATGGTCGGATTTTTGAATACCGGACAGTATTCTCCTTCAAAATGTGGACCAGGCACCTGACAGACAAACACAACACACTACAATCAAATGCCTCAACCCTATTCCCTACCATTCGCCCAGATTCTTGACGAACTGACTTACTTATGATCCTCAAAGTCGTGCTTTGTCACCGGGTGGGAGCAGAGTGATGGGTCGTCTTTGTTGGTCTTGCTGATTATTCTGGGTTTGTGGTCAAAACACACCTGCGATTTAAATGATATGCTTTTAAGTACAAGATAACTGCAAAAATGTCAAAAGCAACAGAACTACATGGGTGATATTCAAAAGAATGAATTCCTCTGGTGAGTCTACAACAGCAATATTCTTAGATTATATGTGACCAGCATATAAACTAGCCATGCTGTCGGCTTGCGTTGCGTGCCATTCCATTCTTAAAACGTATTCACCTCGTGTCAAAGCTGAAAAGGGAAACTAATTACTGTGACTTTTAGATGCAGATAAATTTCTCTCATCCGATTTATCAGTTTATTTAAGAGCCTTTTGTGAATAAGAATTTAGGATAGAAAACAACCTGTTACCTTGACAGAGAAAATGAGAAAAAAATGCACTGATACTGAGAAAAGCTGAACGGGCCATGATAAGTTGTTAAATGCACACCGTCACACACGGAGTCTGGGTTTGAAGAGTTAAAAATAAATACTCACTCCACAGAGAAACATGAATATCCCACGATGCTCCTGTAAGATCTTGGGAACAGTCAACCTTACATTAGAGTTGGGCCCGAAAGGATCGAAGAGGAGCTCCCTGGAGATGAAGCCTTTTCGCTCCAGAGTCCAAACATCAATCTCTTCTTGACAGTATGCAAATGTGCAGTGGCCGGGGTACAGGCACTCTTTTCCTACAGCCACCTCTGAAACACCAAAGTTGACATTTTAAGACGAGCTATTATGCAGACATGACTTATGAGGGAAACTGGAGCTCGAGGAGCTGAGAGAAAGCGAGAGTGGCTTATGAGAGATGTTTGTGTGCAGGAAATAAGGGTTTGTATGGAAATGTATGCAGAAATTTAAAAAAGAAAAAGAAAAAAAAAGAGAGCAGTGACAACTTCAGGGAGATGACATCATTCCGTAGCATTGATCTTAAACCCATTATTTAGCTATCAAGTATGAATTAATGACTAAAATACCAGCTTATTTGACACATCTGTATGGATGAATGAAAGTATTTCTAAGCAAGGAAATCCATGTGTTTCTAAGTGTTACCTTTACAAATGTAATAAGGTCCAACATATTGGGTTTTTGTCGGTCGGGGTCGGATCAGCTTCCACATTTTGTCAGGCAAATGTTTTAACCTGCCAAGTAAAGCATCCTTTTTGCATTTATGGTCTTCAGTATGAAGTGTGTAATCCAACACCCCGGGCCCTGTGATATGAAGATGAAACAAACAAACGGTAAACCTAACTTGAGAACGAACTGAACTAAAACTGTTAGGACAAGTGTAAAAAACAAAACAAAACAAAGGCAACTCACCAGTCTTGACGTAGCAGATTGAACAGGCTTGTTTGAATTCATGTGTTTCAGCTAAGGGGTTCTTTGCTAAATCCACGGCAGCAGGGGAGCCCTTCACATCAGGCATACCCACTGCCATCCCCATCGGACTTTCATGGTTGTTCAGCTGGAACACAAACAAAACTGAAAGTTAAAAAAAACAACAACAAAAAAACTGCAAAAATCATCAAGCAAACCGAATGCAGAGAAGCGCAAAAAAAAACAAAGTAATCGAGTTAATCACAATAACAGCCTGCTATTCATAACAAATCTTAAATACTTGAAAGGGGGGGGGGGTAAAACAAATAAGTGTGTGAAATCGGAATTAAAAAATGCAATAAAACAGGTTAGAGGAATTAGGTTTCACTTTATTAATAACATCTCAGCTTAGATGATAGTTCTTCTTTATCCGTGTTGACATTTGGAGAGTTGAATTCCAGCATGAGGCTACTTCCCAGGCTCTTCTGCTTGCGCGTGAGAGACTTCCCGAGTCATACAGTCACTTCATATTGAAGTCAAATTGACTGGCTAAGGTTTCCAGATCAATCTCAAGCATAAATGCATGAACTTTCACAGCGTGATTATGAACATGAACAGCACTTACCTGTGGCATGAATGGACTCTGAACATAATCTGGAATTGTGACAGAGGGGAGGAAAAAGCCAAAGCAAAAAATAAATAAAGTCAGCCAACCAATGCTTAACCTGCATATTTAAAGATGAGTAGTATCAGTAGTTACCACTGGAATGATACATTGAACAAGATACCTGTTTTAAAGTCTGTTTTGAAGTCTGATATGGACAGACTATCCAGGGTGTCCAGTGCTGGAGGAAGGGGATCAAAAGTGTCCATACCAAAGTACGTGCTTGACCCTGATTGGTGATAGAGAGGCGGCAGATTTACAGTGCAATGCTGAGCACTACTGTGGAGGAACGGGTTGATGTGAGATGGCATCGGGAATGGACTCGACATAGAACCGCCCGAGGCAATTCTGGTTGGCAAAGGAAGGGGTCCCTTCATGGTGGGTATACCCTGAAGGGAGAGACAAAATCACACTCATGTCCACGTGCCACCTCGATGTCACAATCTATTGATGACTAATAGGCGGGGGAGGGTCACCAACCATGGCTGCTTCAGGGCCAGCTTGGTCCAGTAGATCATCTAGATCGTCCCCAATGATGTCTGTATCAAAATCTTGACTCGTCTCAAGCAACGTGCACGGTTTACTAGACCTGCACCCGTTAATAAATGTGGGCACAGACAGAGGGACTGACGAAGGTACAGACACCGGCAGGGAAACGGACTCGAAGCCTGGAGGCTCTGATGGAGGCGCAGATGAGATACTGTTGGTGTGAGGAAGGTCATCCATCACTGCATCATTTAGAGGTGGGTGCACTGCCACTGGGACCTGGTTGGGACCTTGGACAGGCACCAAAACATTGCTCTCTTGGGTCAAATGAGGCACTTCTACAAGACAAAATCAAAAACTGAATGAGTGATGATTGTCCTGCCTGTCAGGCATGAGTAAATCAAAGTTGATAAAGTATAATACTGCTTCTCCTCTTAGTTTAGAGTATTTCATTGTGTATTTTCATTTTGTTGTCTTAACTGCTGCTCTACATTAACGGCCAGGTTTAAAACGTGTCTCACAATTGCCGATGTTGTAGACGGCTTGAGATGCAAAACATCATCAAAATGAAAGAAGAATGCATGTGGAGTGGGAGCCTTCTACTCGCAGTGATCAGTGCGGCACTGTTTGTTACTTTTCTATTTGGTACATCATGTGTTCCATAGCTGCAGATCCACTCACACCGCTGAGGAAAATTAAATCTAAAGAATGAAAACTTACCAATTTCTATCTCTTCAACTGAAGACGAGCCATGAGAAGCCTGGATAAATGCAGCGAGAGTTTAATGAAATGATGCACATCTGAGGTGAGTATGAACATTGTCTATTGTCTAGAGAAGTTGTAATGTTACTTTTTCACATGATGCATCTTGATAACTTGATCCTCGCAACACATTCAAGGCAGGCTGCAAAAAAAACAACAACAACAACAACACCCAAATGGTTACTTCCTGTCAGGACATTTTGTGCACAAAGACGATCAAACTTGCCATAGCCAAAACCACATGTAAAATTAGAATACAATGACACCATTAACATTAATGCTGCTGTTGACTGTCATGTTCAATCGGCCTAAAGGGCAGGGGTGATTCATGCGTGTGGCACTTCCTGAGACACACATACCTTACTCCTTACATAAGCTTTACGGATTTTCAATCCCAAAATTTTGGCAAGGTCCTGAGTGAGCTGTATAACACTGGGATCCTGAAGGATGTACAAATTGACAGCAGTTATTCTCACACACACACACACACACACACACACACACACACACACACACACACACACACACGCACTTGATAATCATCACCTTTTAGGTCACATTTTAAATTTTGGAAATTCTGCTTAAGTCTCCCCTCCTTAGATATCACAAGAAAACATGTAGGACAAATGAAATTTATGTTGTTTGGTTTAAAGATATGATTGGCCTATCTCATCACCCCCCCACCCCCACCTATCCATCTTTACATCCTTTCATCCCCCCTTCAATTCTTCTCTCCTCTTTTCAGGTACTACCTACAGTCTGTACTCAGCTTGGTAAAGCTTTTCCAACTGTTTCAAGCACATCAGAGCCAACAAATATCCAATAATAAACAAAACCAGTGTGATGAAGCTTTGAGGCCATTTCTTCTCTAAAGTCTCAGCTCTAACAGTTCATTGGGAATTGTAATTTAGGCCTGACTGTAACAAAGAGTGTAATAAGAGACAAAATAAGATCAGACTCTGCATCAGAACAACTTGCATAACACCTACATTAGTTCGACTCTCTTTTTCAAAAAGCCCCCATAGATGCTTGAATGTTGAGCTGATGCATTAATGTAGCCAGTGGGCTTGCGTGGGGCAGCGTGCTAGCAGAGCTCGCTGTACCTAAAGGGAGCAGGGGGATTTCCTGCATCAACATAAAATACCAATGTTTCACCTTACCTGAGGCACTGCTAGAGAGCATTTGGCCACAGCCTCGTAGGCCTCGGAGTGTCTTCCCATCTCTTTTAAAGATTTAGCTTTTCTGTACAGTGCTTTGTAGTTTCCATCATTCAACTGGAGAGCCTTTTCACAGTCTTCTAACGCTTGGTCATACAGTCCCTGAAAAAGAACACACACAAGCTTGAAGGGCTACCTTTTACTTCCGTGTTAAAGCAAACAAAGAGAAAAGAAACAGCCCTTGGATCATACACAGACTTCAAATGTTGATGTGAGTCAGGTACAGGTGTGGCTTCACGGACTTTACTGCAATGTAACATGATTCAATACCAACTGACTGCCAGGGAAGATAAACTGCATAGCTCAAAGATTTTCATTTTGTAGTGGAATGATGTTAACATATCTTTGACACGTTTCAGCTGTCAACCTGCAGCCTTCCTCAGAAACGTCATCTGACATGTTACAAACTTCTTTTCAGAGGCGTGACTGTCCCAGCAAATCTGCTGGGATGGCCACACCCCCCGCCATGGATTGGTCCCTGGAACAGAGAATCCCAGGTGTGGGAGAGCATGCATGCCCACTTCCTGATCTCAATCGCCTCCTTGATCCAACGTTTGTATTTATTGTTCACCGATCCAACAATCTTTGTGCTGTCACAATCCATGATGTGGCTGTTCCTCCTGCAGTGGTCCAATATGGCTGATATTGAGTTGTCCTCTTCTGCCTTTTCTTTCTGTTCTCGCGAGTCGTCCTGCTGTTTCTTTTTCCACATTCTTTTAGATGTTCCTTTTTCTTGTGTTAAATGTCCTCCCTGTTTCTCCTATGTATGTTTCAAGAAAGAATGTGAAAAAGGAACACTGCAGGAGGAACTACCACATCATGGATTGGGACAGCACACAGACTGTTGGATCGCAGATCATTAAATACAAACGTTGGATCAAGGAAGCGTTTGAGATCAGAAAGTGGGCCGGCGACGCCATCGATGGGGAGGAGGGGCCATGCATGCTCTTCCACACCTGGGATTCTCTGCTCCAGGGACCAACTCACGGCGGGGGGTGTGTCCATCCCAGCAGATTCGACAGATATGCTGGGACGGTCACACCCCCAAAAAAACGCTGATAACACGTCAGCAACGCGTCAGATGACGTTTCTGAGGAAGGCTGCAGGCTGACAGCCGAAGAATGTCAAAGGTATGTTATCATCCTACTACTTTGTCTGAAGAAAAGAAAAAAACCCTTATAATCATCAAGATGAACTGCATGTTCACTGAAGGAAAGTATTGCAACGTACCATGAAAGTTGATAAAAATCAAGTGAAGACTGTTTTATGTGAGTTTGGGTGCGTCCCTTGAGAAATAACTGCATCCAGTAGGTAAATTGTGCAATCTCATGACAAAAGGTAAACATGGAGGAGGACAGCCCCACCCCCACCGCATTAGTGGAGCCTGGCTGCCCTCAGGCTAAATAACACTGTCAAACTGGAAGTGCACAGTGTGGCAATGCTGTGATCTGCAGAAGACTGCTAGTATTAATATGCCTTTATGTATATACTCCCATTTCATCAATCCATTAAGAGAGTTACTGCAGGATTATGGGTCGCTACTGACAAGGAAGTTGACAATTTCCCTTTTCTTAGACTTTTGTGCTTATTAAACAGACGGCTTGATAAATTAATCGTTTTGTCCTTTTACAGGTGAAGGCAGGAGTTGCTATCAACTCTGCTGCAGACAGCACCAGCTCTGTAAGTGACACTGGAAGAGAAGACGGGCATTGCTTTTAATGTTCACTCAGTCGTAGCGTGATGTAAAAAATGTATGTTTAGGGAAGAAATCTAGAGATCCTAAATAAGTTGAAAGAAAAAGATTAAAAAGTTAGTTATAGCCATTGTATTTAGAGATTTTGCTAAATTCAGTGCTTAAGCCACAGGAAGAAAGGTTTTCATAAGGTAAGAGCATGTGTGTGTATGGTGTGTAGTCACGATAAAATCGATGTCGATGATTGACAACATGCTTTTATCCAATTTACCCGAGAGGTAATTCATTCTTTCATTCATTCAAGTTGTTCTAAACAGAACATCTTCAAGTTACTGCTTTTGACAGACTATTTTTAACTTCTGTTCTACTGAACTGTCTCTTATCCTATTCTATTTCATTTCATGTTGGTTTACTTGCTCACTTCAGTCTTTATCCAAAACAATAACACATTATGCACTTTTTGTCATAGACATTAGAACACGTACCCTAAGAAACAGGAGCAGGAAGAAGAAAAGCTTCTATTATCTGCCTTAAAAATAACAAATCATACTTCCAGTTTCAACCCTCCTGTGTTTACTGCTGTCTTTTCGCAATTTATACTTTCGTCACTTGAACATACTGGAGCATCACTACTACTTCACCATTACTATTATTCAAAAGGTAAATAAACTAAACTGGGGGCAACTATACAGACTGTGTGGTAGAACTACGTGGATGGAATTATCCTGATAGTGAAGAAAGTGAGAAGACCCAGACGACTCACCGGAACAATGTTGAGGTATGCGGCAGCTCGATTTGCATACAGCTTTTCAAGCAAACCTGTCGCAATACAGATTTCCTCTGTGTTAGCATAATCTGCTACACTCAAGGCTTCGGTGTACATCTCGATGGATTTTGTCCATTCCCCTTCTTTAAACACATCATTTCCTTCTCCGAAAAGATTCCATACGAGATCCTTAATGAACACCTGAAAAACAAAATGTACAAGGAGCTTTAACCTTTAATTTAGGTGTGTATATTTGGTGAAGTCAATAACGGATTCCCTGACATGTGACCCGGTCTATATCCTTAAACAAGGTCAACTGCTGATGCAAAATGGAAGCAGGAAAACCTACATTAAATTTACATAACTCACCTCATACCGTTCTTGGGTTCCAGGAAATGGAAGAGTAGATCTAAAAGCACAAAGAGGTTCATATTACACACCTTCAACGAGTCAGCACTGACATGACAAAGCAGAACTCGTAATGATGAGCAATGAGCGAATGCAGCTGCATCGCCATCTCATACAATAGTTTCATTCATGTCAACACAGTCATTATAAACTGACCAGCAATTTATCTTCTCAGTTCACCAAGTAGTGGTTTGCACATTCTATTCTGTCAGAGACAGCTGTGTGAAACAGACTATCATCTATGTATTTTGCTTCATTTCTATACATATTTAATCTGGAAAAATTAAACATTTGTTTGCAATGATTCATTATCACAAAAAGTTATGTCTATACTTCAGCGGGTAGTCGACACATGCTACATCTCAAGAGAAAACCTACTGTTAGTCCTGCAGATTTATTTGTGTTTTTAATTGTCGTTTGAACATATTTTTACATCCAACCATTTTCTATACTGCTTATCCATTAAGGGTCACAGGGCAGGCTGGAGCCTATCCCAGCTGACATTGGGTGAGAGGCGGGGTTCACCCTGGATGTGTCACCAGTCACAGGGCCATCAGGAGCGATTCGGGGTTCAGTATCAAGGATACTTCGACATGGTCAACAGGAGAAGTGAGGATCAAACCAGCAACCTTTCAGTTGTTAGACAGCCACTCTACTGCCGAGCCATGCCCCCCCCCGCATATTTTTACATGTTTCTTAATAATCAAAGTTATATATTAGTTCAATTTGACAACACAAGGTGGCTAAATATAAGGCTTTCTCATCACGGTTTATTACAAATAAGCAATAGCAACTTATATAAACAAACGTTTTGGTGATACATTTTCGATCAATATTATCAAGCTCTGTGTTTCATCAATTATTTATACCAGATTTATACACAGCTCAGTTCAAATCAGTAAAATACAAAGATTAAAAGTAAGAACAAAACTACATATGATCAGTTGTCCGCAAATACCAGGGCCGCAAATGCAGCACAATGATCCTCACACTATCATTCAACATTCCTCCACACTCACAAGTGAAACAGTAAAATGTCACAGTGCACAAAATCCATCAAGGCATGTAAGAGACATTTAAGGTTTACAAAAAGTCAATAATCCAGTATGGTTGCCGAGAGGACAAGGAGACTTCAGATCATTGGTTTCTTAGATCATGCTCCTTCTCTTTTTGAACAACTGGCTAAAATGAGGAGCTAATCGATCACATTCAGCTCACATACACAGACACACGCACCAAGAGGCTGCATGTAGATGCAGTGAACCAGATCATGAGAAAGCTAAAGATTTTAAAAGTTCATAATAATGCTAGTTGCAAAGAGTCATAAAATCTGACAGTAAAAAGCCAATAAGAAAATTGAAAAAACTGCTTCTTCAACAAGCATAAGTGTGATAAAGCTATATTTTGAACCTGCTCTGAAAGAGAATTTTTACAAACCAGTCCAGAAGAAAGATGTAAGAATGTGGTAGAAAATTCAGCTACTGTTTCACTGGACAGAGGAGCACAAGCAACAGGAGGAGGAGCTGATACCAACATCACCATTTCAAGATTATTCTTTGGTTTAGTTACATTTTAGATTTGTTTTCAGTGAAATATTGCATTTTGACAGGGACCCTGCTCTTGTATATCTTACCATCTAAAGACTAGATTTATAACTTCTCCATAACTACAATAGACGGCATTTGTTGATTTATATTCACATGATTCAATTAAGATTATATTCTTAATATCATTTTACTGAAATTCAATCAATCCAAGATGATGGATGATTAAATGTGCGGGAAGCAGAACACAGAATAAAACAAAACTGAATCTGGCAAAACAATAAAACCTATTTCATTCGTTTATTTAAAAAAAACACTATGTTGGCCACTTTAACACCCAGTGACTTTAAAACATGACACTTACTGAATGAACTGTAGACCTTTCTGAATCTCTTGCCAGCGACTCCTTCTGTCCTGACATGCCCGGGACATGTTGCCTGTTTTTCTGTCCACTCCTGTATGTCAGTGCCTAAAATCGCAATACACAGTACATTATTACCTGGCCATACTTTAACAATGAAATCAAATACACCTCCCATTTATTTATTAAATCGGTCAACAAGTTGTCTGACGAGTTAACAGACAGTTTACATACTCAGTGTCACCAGCAATTATTTCCTGCTTGCCTTCAATATTGAAAGCTTCCGCGTTCAGTGATGACGACAAATTTGTAGTTCCAGAAATTAAGGTGATATCAGGAGTCCTTGTTAGCTTGTGAGCTAATACTGTCCACAAAACAGCCGTTCGTTGTTTAGGATAGTTAATGTTTCAATCCAAACAGGACAGGTTAAGGCGTGGATGAGCACTTACGAGCCCAAGGGAACCGGTCTATCCTAGCACCGACACGCTCGGGGTCCATTATCGGACATCATTATGGTACCGATGATAACGGTACTTTAAAACCAGCACAAATATGATATTATATAGATATTACAAAAACGCTTTACTTTATTATATATAAAAATTTTAGTCACAGTGCACAGCACCTCCATGTAAAACTCTCAAACATTTGACAAAATGTCAAACTTATATTTCAACAGTTTCCGTCAACATGTAATTTCATAGTTGTTACTACCAAGGTAAATTTCTATGTAATGTTAAAATACATGTGGTGCCAGAAGATGGTGGTAGTGTTAGCTTGAGGGAGGTAACGTATTTACAGTTTCGGTCAGTAAACCTGACGTTGCATTCATTGATTTCTGAGACATATTGAAGTTATGAGCTTTCGCTGCTGAAAGAACTGATATTCCCTGTTACAGCTGGCTGACTCGGGTCCTTAACTTGAGAAGGACGCTCCTTGTCCGATGATGGACGCATGACATTTAGCGCACGTGTGTTACCCTGGTTCGGGGACCACCGGGCATAGCGTTACTTCTCGTTAGCAATCATCATCCGCTAGCAAAGGACAACGATTTGTAGCTCTCACTGGAACATCCTACACCACAAAAGGACTTAACCGGAAAATAAAACAGTTTATGTCGGACCTGAGAATCTTAACAAGCTATATGACGCTGCCCGGCTAAGTTTCTAGGAAGTAGACTAAACCTAACAAAGCATAGGTATGTCCAAGT
The DNA here is from genome assembly GCF_037954235.1 of Aulostomus chinensis. Classification (NCBI taxonomy): domain Eukaryota; kingdom Metazoa; phylum Chordata; class Actinopteri; order Syngnathiformes; family Aulostomidae; genus Aulostomus; species Aulostomus chinensis. Next base: position 6,586,328 of record NC_141337.1, read on the forward strand.
TTAACTAGTTCTCCAACGCAAACAATAGCGAGCTTTTGATGTTCATCATCTGGTTAAGACCCTGTAAATATCACACGGATTATTAAACAGTGGCTGTTCCACATACTTACATGAATGGATCTGTATTCCAAACAAACCCAACGTTAGTCATAAAAAAAGGAGGGAAAGTAATTTTTCGTTTTAGCTAATATAACTTGGCTAATGTGCTGTATCGCTAAAGGCCGCCCTTTACTCCTTCTTCTTCTTCGCTATCTCAAAGCAAAGAGTAACTGAACTCTAGCGCACTACTGCCCTCTAAAGAGAGCTGAGGACGTTACCACTGAATACACTAAATTACAGGACAAAGTGGTTCAGCTTTAGGGACAGCAAGGTTAAACTTGAAACGAATAACTCGTCTGTGAAAGTTACATACTTTATACATAAAAGTTTTCATGAACAAAGTATTGGATAAACTTCTAAGTATATAAATAAGCTTACAGTATATTGACCAAAGTTTTTTTCTTTTTTGTTTCATTTTCTTTTCTGTTTACATTGACGACAGTAGGAATGTATTCTTAGCAAGTGAAAGACAGTCATTTCAAGGAAATGCATCAGAAAGATATTCATAGCCTGAATATATATATATATATATATATATGAACACAAGCTGTGGCTGATTGTGATACTAGAGAGCCTCTTATATAATATGAATTCAGACATATTTTTAAAAAATCATCTTTTCCATTTGAATTTGATAAAATATTCCATCTTATCTTTCATTTAGGGGAGTTAGTAATATGGAATGGAATTCCTCTTTGAACTTATTATTAACACCAAACTAAATGGATATTTTCCTCCTGTAAATATCTTTAAAAAAAAAAAAGTTAAAGAAGTCACAGCCAGGTGTTCATAGTTAGTAATCAAAATGCCTTTGATGGGAGCAACTCTGGACATTTTACAAAGAGGCTCCATGGCTTAATGCAGAACACTTGTTTTCATATTTTCACGCAACTGCTTGTTTCCTCTTTCTTATTGTTAACAGCTGGTTCATTCTTCCGTCTAAACTCAAAATGAGTCTGATTTGAATTCAGAGGTTATATGCAAACTCCCAGCTGGAAAAGTACAAGTTAAGTGAAAGACAAATATCAAATGTCAAATATCCAGTCTGCTTCATTTTAGCAACACTGTCACACTGAATGTTTTGAAGCATGTTTTTGTTCCCCAGAATCCTTTCTTTTTCTACAACACAGCTTTCCTTAAATCAAATTCGAGAACGTCACCTATTATCTTTACATAATCTCCCTCAGACTGAAAATAATTGTTTCTGCTTTCTAGTTTGAGCCTTGCTAATTTCATGTGAATAGTCTTATCTCATCGACCAGCTGAGAGGAACCCAACACCATGAAGGGTCCAACATTTTGCTGTCACATTTGTTATTCACCAGAATCTCACCTTGTTTTCCGTCAGGTGTGTTCAGCCGGATAAGATCTTGAGGTCTAGATGCTTTGTGGCAAGTGATTGCTTGCCAAAATACTCAGAGAGACGCAGATTGAGGGGTGTGTCTCCTCTTGCAGTGCACGCTCGATGGTAGATATCTGAGCTGCCAGTTGGAGGCGCTTATCTCACATTGTCAAGAGACATCAGTGACGAATTGTGTCACAGAAAGATGCAGAATGTGCCTTGACATAACCCAAAGCCCTAATGTTACCACATGATGAATAAGAGGCCTCCTCCGTGACAGATCTGAAAATACACTTCCTGACAACACAAAAAGACGTAAAGTAAATATAAACAGCAGTAGATGCAACGTATGGCATTTTTAGATGAGGTTGTTAATCTGGAAACAAAACAGCCTTGATCAAGCGCAGCGTTTCTCTGACAATGATAGCTACAGTGTGTCCTGAATGTTGGCTTTAGGGAAGAAACGACTGTTGTATTCACCTTTTTGGCATGTTTATTTCTTAGAAGAGAAGCTAAATGAAAGACACACATAGCTCCCTTTATCATTACGACAGCAAGAAGTGTATTATCAGAATATACTGTAATTACGGGAATCATAATAATCTGTATTTGTTGGGAGTAACTGAAGTGATGATTACAGTGCAGGATTGGCCCTGCAGCCCAAAGCAAAACTTCTAGCTGAACAAGTTTTACAGCAAACTCATTCTCCACATCGTCTTTTTAACTGTTGTATGAAACACATTAATTGGTTTCACTGTATTTCATCTTTGTAGGGTATCTTTCATCTTGGTTATGTGCATAAACACTGATCCCTGATGATTTGAGGAAAAGCATTTCCAGGAGGTTTCCTCTAGGGGAACAACCAACATTGGATTAGCCTGTGGCCAATGGTGATGCTCAGGATTATTCAAACAGCATCTAAAAAAAGCGCTCGACTCAATGCCGCACACGCACACACACACTCACACACACACACACGCACACATGCACACACACACTCATACGGAGGGGAAGTGAACAACACTTGAAGTGGAGTTTAGCTGCCTGTCGCATGCCATGACTGCCTTTTACAGGATACTTTTTCTTTTATCAGGTGAGTTGGTTATCTGCTTTGAGGTAGAACTTTAACTAGTCAAAAACTGACAAAATTCCCTTTGAAAAAGTTTTAATGGGACATCAGTTGTTCACAAGGATTTCTTCATGTATTCATTTTCAGGGAGAGAGTGGAACGAGTTAAGTTAACTGCTATATCATCTGGAGGGGGGGAAAAAAGGCATGTTCCTTGACCCACAATAAAAGAAGAATTTAGGGAAAGTAAGAAGTTTGAATGTTGGTAGTGAAAAGCCACAAACAAATAGCAACCATTTAAAACACATTTAATATAATTTGTCAAATATATGCTTGGATGAATGTCTTAACATCATTAGTTTAACATGCTAAGATTTGCTCTGAAAAGGCTTCTTGTGGATATGAATCTAAAAATGTTAGTATCATATTGATGTGTTTGCCCTCGGTTACTGAGATGGTCTTTCTGGTATCAGGAGCTCAAACCTATATACTGAACATGATCTTTCGGGCTGCAGAATCCCAAGAATGCCCTTGTTTGTGCAGCCTCAGATCCCCTGTTCACCAATGTAGACGAGCTGCAGAAACACAGGCGTTCTTGTGAAAATACTTTACAATGTAACATAAAACAAAGGTCATTGCCTTTGTGAGGGATCTGATGTTTAATTTTGTTTGTGCTGTGGACGCTCTTTTCCTGATGATGTATCAAACCAAAATATTAATATTTATCAAAGAGAGGATGGCACAATAAAACTCTGTGTAAAAAGGTCTTGATCACTAGAGGATGGATGACTCTTCCTCCTCTGTTGTTGCTTATTGCAGTGGCCGCAGCCTCTGTGGCGGCACGTGGGTCCCAGCGGACGAAGAGAGGGTTACTTGAGCTGGCAGGAGCCATCAAATGCAGCACCGGGAGATCAGCTTTGGCTTATATGATGTATGGATGCTACTGTGGACTGGGAGGTCAAGGCTGGCCCAGAGACAGGGCCGACTGGTGAGGAGCCAAACTTCCGTCTCGCTCCCTTTAAACCTAATAGAAGAAAACACAACTCAAAGTCTGGGCTGCTTTTATTTTCTGCTGAAAATAACACCTCATACACCTGATTACAGTGTCAAATGTTAGTCCTCACCCTCTATATATGACCCACCTATACATTATGTGGTGTAAAGGTTATTATTCAGTGTGTTATGGAGATGTTTAACCCTCCACTCCATGGACGGTATGATTTTCACTCCTGGGTGCCTTCACTTCTCCTGAGTCATCCTAAATCTAGCTTGCGTTCACAATGTCCCTTTCTAAAGAAGTCGACTTAACCACAACTGCTGTGTGATGGAGAGAATGATGCCCAAACTCACCAGACTCACATGGTCCAAAGGGAACATCTAAATAGGTCTAAAATTCCACAACCAGATCCTAATTGCCGTCTCCTTCTTTTCCTTCCTCACCACAACATGTGGAGCCCCCTCAAACCGGTTAACTGCTAACTATCTGTTGTGCAAACTCATGTGGTGATCCTGCCCTTCCTTTAAAATAGCCGTGGTGGGATTCTAACCACAGCACCCTGACTCTCCACCTCCAGCTTCCCTCAACGTAACTGCTGCAGCCTTCAAAACAAAACATAAAGCTGTTAACCTGCTTAAATTTTGGATGTAGGTGCTGCCACAGACACGACTGCTGTTACGGAGATGCAGAACTCCTCGGCTGCCAAACCAAAACAGACCAGTATCAGTGGACCTGTGAGGACAAGACAGCTGAGTGTGGTACTTGGTCTTTAATTTTTATATGTAATTTTATCCGTTTTAGTGTTTTAGTGACAGCACATGCAAATATGACGTACAAATATCCGAGGCGTGTATAAAAACAGACGGCTGGTTGTAGGGAAAGGACTGGATGTTTATACCCTATATTTAATTTTATTTTAAGCCCAATTTCCCCAATCTGTAATTAAAAACAGCAGTCGTCTGTCCAATAAATCAGTGTGAAATAATATGAAGTTCAGTCTGCTTCTGTTCAGTCGGAAGAAATGAATAAAGCTATAGTTGTTCTAAGTCAGTAATGGCAGAATAGCATAACATTAATAAGAAAAGCACTGAAAACATGCACATTTCATCAAATTTTGATGTTTATGGCCTCTTTTTTTTGCAGATGAATTGGAGGACAAATGTGAAAAGTTGCTGTGCAAGTGTGACAGAAACGCTGCCAAGTGCTTGAGAAAAGCGCCCTTCATCCGGAGATACGCCGTATGGCCAGATTTCCTCTGTGGTTACAAACAACCGATGTGCACAATTTACTGAAACATTCATTCCATCTAAATGTCATTTGTGCCTTTTGTAAAACATTTTACCGTCAGAATGATAGCAGAAGTGCTCTAGAACACAAAATAGTTGTCAGACTATGTATTTTTTTATAAAGAGGAACTTGATAGATGTCACTATTGGAGCGGCCGTTGTTTAAGGGGCCAATTTTTGAGGACCATAATCGTGAACCACTCATCCAGCCAACGTCTTCTCACTAGCGGCAGCAGAAATTCAAGATTGTCTGAAGAGATAATCTAGTGAAATTCAGAGGTTCTTTGCTCTTAAGATAGCACTTTTGCAAAACCTGTATCAAATAATGTGTGTTATTTTAATAAAAGATGAAAATTACTGCTTAAACCAAAATGGATTTATCATGAATTACTGACAGCATGAAAGCAGATAACATGGATTGTATCTGCACTGGATTCATACAACAGACGACAACTTTCTCAGAAGGTCCAACGTTAAGGGTCAGATATCTGGACCTGAAACACTTGCATGCGGCAGATGTCCCTGCGCTCTGGGAGTCTCCAACCTCACTGAGTTTAAGAAAAGCTATCGGGAAATTTTTGTGAGCTCAAATGAAACTGAGGTTTCTCTGGTAAAGACTGGAACCCGTGTATGAAATACTTCAGCGGTGTCGTTGATGCTAAATTAGCAACATGACTTTGTCGCAAAAGGTTTAAAACAAGCAGGCCGATACAGAACAGAGATGTGGAGGGAAAAAAAAAAAAAGTATGACGATTGAGAAAAGTTCTTATTTGTTTGCTTTGCTGTGATAGCATCACGGAACGGTCACAGATTGTTGTTCAGAAAATAACTTTCCCATGAAGTCCACAGATTAGCTGAGAGCCTCTAAATCGTGATTAAATGACCTCATATACACAATACACCATGTGACTTCAACTTTATTTATATAAAACTTAAGAGACAATACAGATGAAAAAAAGGGCAAACAAACAGGAGACGAGAAACAAAATCAGAATGATGGAATTCTCACAATACTGCTGAATAAATCAAGAAGAGAAAGAGCGTGGTCATCAGAGCTACACAGACTTTAGGAGAAATCAGTGGAGAATCGGACAGAGGAAGGAAGACAATCCTGCAGTTGTGGGAGCAGCAATAAAGAAGGGCCATTTTGTGCCTGGGATGTCTTTAGCTTTGGAATCTTCTCAAAGTTTTCTTCCCTGACCCTAAAATGACAAACCCAACAAAAACACTAGAAATCTTTTACAGAGAAACACTGTCATCCAACTCAGAGGAAACATCTTTGCAGTGTGAAATATATTCACCTGTAGATGGTGCCATATTATCAAATATCAAACTTGAAGCGCACTGCCATCAAAACGCTTTCTACTGAGCAATAATGATCA